>NC_137074.1:49613571-50213571 GCF_951640355.1 Cnephaeus nilssonii
TGTCACTTACTAGCAGGTATGGATTTTGGGAAATCTGTTTCTCAAAGGCTAATTTTCCACATCCTATATATTAAAAGGGTAATATGCAAACTGACCCTAATGGCAGAATGACTGGGAATGACTGGTCACTATGACCCGCACTGACCACCAGGGGGCAGATGCTCAACGCAGGAGCTGCCCCCTAGTGGTCAGTGCACTCCTGCAGGGGGAACTCCGCTCAGCAACAAGCCGGGCTGATGGCTCCAAACACAGCAGTGGTGGCAGGAGTCTCTCCTGCCTCATAGGCAGCGCTAAGGAGGTCCGACTGCGGCTTTTAAGCCACAGTTGGACATCCCGTGAGGGCTCCCGGGCTGGCAGAGGGATGTCTGACTGCCAGCTTAGGTCCGATCCCCCAGGGAGCAGGCCTAAGCCAGCAGGTGGACATCCCCCGAGGGGTCCTGGACTGCGAGAGGGTGCAGGCCAAGCTGAGGGACCCCCGAGTGCACAAATTTTCGTGCACCAGGCCTCTAGTTATAAAATAAGAATAACATCAACTGGCATGCTGAGTTAGGATTAAAGGAGATGGCAGGTGACAAAATGGTTCATGATACATAGTAGGTACTTTATCTTCATTTCTAAGTTACAACAATGGGACACCATTCCTCATGACATGACACCCCAAATCTAAGTTCTTGCAGGACAATTTCCAACTCAACACAGCAGCAGATCAGTTCCCAGACTTTGCAAACGCAGTAATCCATCCACTTAGCTGACAATTTACTTTAACTACAATATCCTAAAGCTGTTTGCAAAGCATTTCCCCCAGAGGAACTAGAGATAGAAATGATTATTTGGACACAATCTGAAAAATGTAAACAGTTGCTTCCATTACACATGGAGTTAAAATCTTCTAGCCAATAAGGGCAGATCAAATCAATACACAAAGGAAAGCTCCATCTACAAAATTCAAATAGAAACTCAATTTGGACTTAGGTTCAAAGAACCATACACTCTTACAAATAAAATATAACCAACAAAAATATATTTATGTCCACAGCTGTTAACATTAACATTAGTGGCAGCTTGTGTACACTTACTGGCCAAGAAATGCTCTTCCATCTGGTCACATACCCAGCATTACATACATATTTTAAAGCTATTCAAATATTTCCTGTGTGAAAACAGAGAGATTATTTCACGTAGACAAATTTGGAAGAAGTCAAGTGCTAAATATGCCGCAAAGATCCTGCTTAACCCACAGATAGTGACATTTTCCGTTTAGCCTGCCAGTTAAATGCCTACTCTGCTTTTTAATTCATTCACCCATCCCTGCAAACATTGGAATTGACATTTTGCCAAAGAGCTATCGCTCAAATCTCGGATGGGGAGGAGAGAAGGGAGTACAACAGCTCTAACATGAATTTCAAATACTTTGAATGCATCTTCCAAAGATTTTGGCCCAGAGAAGGCCCCCACACCAAGCCAGATAAAGGAAGTGACATTGATGCCTTATACAATTCTACTATAATTTTATGCAGGAGCGGCTGTCGCTGCCCATTCATATAGTAGATCACGTGACTAGTGTTTGACCCATTTCCTACTCCCGATGGAATAAGTTGGCACTGTGTAAGAGACACAATATTTTGCTGACTGAAAGTACACTTCTGACTTCATATTTCTAACCCGAAGAAAACCTTGTGAAATGAAATAAACCAGCCTATAACCATTTAATACACTAGCATCCAGGAGCTATACGCCACATATATATTTCTGAAAGCATATACTATAACTGATTCAATACTAATTGCTAAATCTTCCCAGAACAAATTAAACTCAAGGCCTGATCATGTCTAACCAGTAGCAGGAAAACCCACTCAGCATGACCGTGGGGCAAGGCTAAGCTTCTGCGGTAGAAGGTGGTCACTTTCCCTTGATGCTGATTGACCAAAGAAAAGAAGCAAATGAATTCACAGGGCCCCTGGGAGCCTAACAAACTACTCCAGAATTCCCCACATTCTGGACCCACCACAATCATGATTTTTATTTCATGAGTAGTTCATCTGTTTACTCAAGAAGTGCGCTGAACATATTATGGATTCAGTATTCTAAGATTCTCAATGCCACAGCCAGAGAGATCATTTTAGACAACACGTGCAAATGTGTCACTCTTCTGTTCAGTCCTGAAATGCTGCCATGCTACTCAGGAAAAGCCAGAGTCGCCCAAAGACCAGAGGAGTGACAAGCCTTGCTCCCACCGCTGCCCCTACGCAAACACTAGCTACATTCGCCTCCTCGCTCTTCCATGAACATCTCCGGAATTCTGTCCTGGCTGGAAGACTCCACCCCCATGCACTTATAGTCCAGGTTTTTGCTTCAACATCACCTTCTTATTCTATTTTAAATGTCCACCTCTTTCCATCCCCTTCTACCCTGTTCTACTTTTCCTTTTTTTAAATAACTCTTACTGTACTGAATAAAAAATAAAATAATGATTTATCATATCAATTGCTTATTGTCTCTTTCCCCTGATAAAATATCTAATTCCAAGAGCGTGGGAGTCCTCCATTCTGTTCAATGATGTCTTATCTCAAGTACCTAGAACATTTCCTAGCACAGAGTAGGGTCTCAAATATTTGTTGAATGAATAACTGATCTGCCAGAAACGGAAGCATTCTATCACAGAACAATTCCCTGGGGCTCTACTAGGGCAAAAGCTAGGCCTGAGGAGTCCCATCTCCAGGGCATTCACCCGATAATGGCACAGGAAAGAACCTGGAAAGGACCCCAGACAGATGCTGGACGGAAGCTTAAGCAGAGCAACAGAAATAGGGGCAGACCTGGGCAGGGCATATACCAGAACAAGCAAGTATCTCATCACTGCAGGTTTCAACCCGTTCCAAGGCACCCCACTGCATGCACTCTTCAATTTTCGGTACAAGGCTCTCTCATCTGGCATCCACCATGGTACCTCTCACTCATTCGGTCACTTCACCCATGTATGGTGAGCCGGGCACCACCACCCTTAGTCCTGCAGGTACTCCTCTACATTCCAGCAGAAAACAACTACTTGCTATCAAGTCCCTGCCCGCCCCTGCCCCACCCAGGTACACAGACTGCCCAGGCTCAGCCCCGCCCACTACTTGAGTCAGCTGTGACCGACCCTGGCAATGGATTGGGAGCCCTACCCCATCTCCGTGTGGAAACCTGAAGGCACAAAATCCAAAGGGCAGGAAAGAATGTCACATTGGATCAGCCAGCCCCGACCTACAGGCCTGAGCTCTGAGCTACTTGCATTTAAGACCTTTGTAACTTTCTCCATGTGTATAATCACTTTTAAATATGTCGCATATCCTCTGACTTGTAAGCAGGGTGGGGATTACATGGTGGTTAAGAGCACAGACTGTGGTTAAACCAAGCCTACTCTGCCCATTATTAGTTGTGTGACCTTCCGATGCCCTACTTCCTTAGCTAGGAAATGGCAATTATAATTGTACCAAGGAAGTAGGTTTAATGTGAAGACAAATGAACTTAAAGAGGTAAAGCTCATGGAACAGGGACACAGAAAACACCCCAGGCAAATACTCAAGATATTGCTCCCATAAACAAAATGTGTAAATACACACAGTGGAATATTATTTGGCTATAAAAAGGAATAAAGTACTGAAATAAAGGCTACAACATGGATGCACTTTGAAAACATTAGGCTCAGTTAAACAAGCCAGATGCAGAGCCCATGTATTGTATGATTCTACCTATATGGAATGCCTAGAATAGGCAAGTCCATAGATTTAGGAAGTAGAGGATTGAATGCCAGAGGTTGTTGAGAAGGGGAAATGGGGAGTGCGCACTCATGGACACGGGCTTTCTTTTAAATGCTCTGGAATTAGGCCATGGAGATCACTGCACAACTCTGCAAACATACTATAACCATGAAATTACATACTTAATAAAAATATATTATCCCTCTCCTTCATCGAACACTCCGAGCTTCTCCAGGGCGGTACCCAAGTCTTATCACCGTGTTCCCCAAAGTCCCCAACCAAAAGCAAGACAATCTAAGTGTCACATAAACTAAGTAACCAATGACAAATGTGGGGCCAACATTTTCTAGGAAATATCAACAAACACTAAACCACTGAGCAGCTGTGGGGAACGACTGGCCAACTTGGGCAAAGTTCTCTCCCCCAGGCACTTGAAGTAGCGCCAGCATACACTGATTCACTGTGGCTGAGGGTCAAAGGCAGGTTCTGCCAACAGGGAAATGATCCAAGAGCAGAACTTGGACAAACCAGTTCAGGGAGAGAAAAGGCGGGGTGGGAGTGGAGGGGCTACCTCATCCTTCCAGTTGGCTTCATAACCAGAGACTGCAATCGGCATGCACAGCATCCATTTCCAACAGTCTCTCTAATGGATGCAATGGTTACAAAAGTTAATGAACTGGAAAGGAGGGTTGTAAGGAAAGAGAATGTCGCGGGAAACACACAGGCACATATTTCAAAGCAACTGTTTCTTGGCTTGAGCTGGCAGACAGTAAAGAATTCTTTGTATTCTAGCTCTCAGCTGAACCATCCTTGCAAACTGTGCAATATACATGTCCTTAGCTGAGATTTTTAAAGGAGGGAAAAACAGAAGAAGGGCAAATGAGATATAGCCTCAAATAAGAAAAGGAAAATAGTTTCTTCATTTTATGGTGGAGAAAAATAAATTTCTTTCTTGCCATTTGCTAGAAAGGCTATAAATATAGGAAATTTAAATCAACAAAAACAAAATAAAATGTATCAGTAGGAGTGACATAATTAGGAGATGGATAAAGAGCAGGAGAAGCTCAATTGTCCAGCCAATCCTCAAAGTACGCCCTCCGTAAATATTCAGAAGAAACACCCCACCACTGACCCTCTGCACAATCTTTCCGGGTCACTTTAATTAAGATGCGCATTATTCTCTGCCTGTTGCACTCTTACTACCTTTCCAAATTACTCAGATCTGCCTGTTTCTCCTTTCATGACCCGACTCCAAGTTCTTTTAAGTGCTTTTAAACCATCTCATCATCTTTGATTTCTCTCAGCTACTTTTCTTTCCCATTATCAGTACCCTGAATCCAGCCCTCATCATCTCTCTCCCTTTGAAACTATTTTAATCTCCACTGACCAGTTTATCTTTAGTCTATTGACTCGTTGATCCACCTTCCACACACCCCAACATTACAATCGAACAAACAAATGGAGGAAAGAGCAAAGTAACAAATGATCAGATGCCCACACGCATGCCCAAACGAATGAAGCCTAAACTCCTTATACTGTCCTTTAAGACCGTGCCCACCCACCACATCAGCCTTCAGGCTCTCCTACTTGAGGCCACTTCACTCCCCCTCCCTACACGATCCAGCAGTCACTGGTTCCACAATGACCCTATCAGAATTCAACACTCCTTTCTCTACAGGGCACTTCTGTGACCAGTGGTTTTCCACACGAAGGCAGCATTTTAATACAATGTGATTGTATCACTTGACACTCACCCAGTTTCAGGTCACCAGAATGCAACAATGTCTTATCTACAAAGCTGTATTGATGGGCCAGAACTGGGGTTATAATAATAGTGACAGGATGACAACCTGAGTGTTGCTCAGTATATGCACACTGAATATGTAAATGAACGAATGATTCCCAAAAGAAAAATGATACCTGCAAATATTTATTTCCCACTACGCTAAATGCTTCATATATGTTTCCGGGGGGTTTTAGTGTTTATTTGTTTTCAATTAAATCCTCAAGTGACCTTTCAGGTAGGTACTATCATCTCCATTTTACAAATAAGTAAACCGTGGTTCTAGTTTCTAAGATCACAGAGTCAGTAGGCAGCAGTGCCAGGACTCTGCACAGGTATATGGACTCCAGAACCCCTTCTCTGGAATATTAACTTCCTCTCCCTCTCTTCCTCCTCTGTCTCCATCACCTTCCATGTAGTGGAATTAAAAAAAAAAAATGAAGCTTGGAGAAGATGTAAAACAAGACAAATGCAGCAGACATTGACATGCCGTCCTGTTTCCAATGCCCAGAACAAAGGAAATCAGAGGAGCCCTGATTACACTCAAGAGGGCTGCCTCCTCGGAGTCTTATCAGAAGTGATGTTTGAGCAGGTAAGACTTGGGATGTCTTCCTTTAGCAAAAAGACTCTAACACGCACTCTGGAGCTTCCACATGTGGGTTTAAAACCTGGTTGGTGTGCTCAGTTGGTTGGGTGTCAGCGTGCACCATAAGATTTGGGGCTTGATCCCCGAAGGCGGCATGCAGGAGGCAGATCAGGGATGGTTCGCTCTCACATCAGTATCTCTCCCTCTCTCTATGCCTCAAAAAACCTATATAAAAAAAAATAAAACCCAGCTGATGCTTTTTAGCTGTGTGAGCTCCTGCAGATCACTTCAGCACACCTACTCCCAGTTTCCTCATGGATCTAATGAGACACAGTGGGTGCCATAGGAGAAGAGAGGAAACATGCAGGAATCCAGACTCTAAGCACCATGAGCGAGGTGCTGGTTCACAGCTGGCATTGCACTTCGCACGTTTTCTGCAATCTGGGTCATGGTTTCCTGCGTGTTCTTCATGTCCACAAATAACCCTGCCTACTTGATATCTAAGTCCAGGAACTGCTTTAAAAAGAAAAAAAAAAGTTCATCATAATCATTAACAGAACCCCAAAACAAAAGGAAAAATTAAGCAAAAAAATCAAAATAAAAAAACCGTTCACTTTAGCAGGCAAACAGAAAAAGTACTTGCATTTCATTATAGCCCCATGACCGCATGCTTTTCGTAATGGAACACATTTAAAGGAAGAAATGAGAAAGGCAGAAAGAAATATGAACGAATAGATTAAGAACCCTAACTGATATCCTAAACGTGTAATCAAAAAGAACAGGCCTTGGAATATAAATGGAAAGATCTGCTCTGAGAGAAGCAATTGAAGGCCCAAATTGAACAGCCTCAGCAATTTGTGGGAGAAGAGATATTGTGGAATGGCATAATGCAGGAACAAAGAACCTGGCATTTTTATCTGGCACCCAAACAATTAAGTGAACCGACCAATTCCACGTGGAAGACGGGCTTCAAAGAACTGCAGTGAGTCGGGGAGCATTCAAAGTCAGTCTGACTTCATTAGATACAGGGGAGAAGCAGCCACAGATTTCAGAACAGGCATCCCCAACCCAGGTCAGGAGAGCCCGAGGCAGACGAGGGCCCCCTGCACCCTTGAAGGGAACCCCTCCTGTTAACCCACCCAGCCTGCACATCTCACCCAGCCTCTGGGCTCATTTCCTGCCACAGGCATTCCTAGGCCACATGCCCCTATTCCCCGTGGTATTACAGAAATGAGGCTAATGAGGGTAAAGCCCTGGTTGCAGGTTACAAAGGCATGTGGTCAATTCTCCCCCTGCCTCTCATGCAGAGAGATAGGAGGGAAATCCCTCCCCCTGCGACAGTGTCCTCACCAGTGTCAGGGGAAAGGCGGAATGAATCACCTCGGGAAACCAGTTCCGAAGTCAATGGGTAAGACAAAAATCACATGTTTAAAAAAGTTTTGGAAATCTCGAAAATTACCCAAAAGGTAGAGCCAACATAATGCATATGCCATGAGAGGCCCGTGAGACCTGAGACCAAAGGAGAGAGCAGACTTACCTCTGTCAGCCCCCTCCTGCTCCCAAGGACGCTGCTTCATGGTGGGACTCCACACTCCATGTCACCAGCACCGTGTAAATTGCTCTCTCAGTTTTTCCAGGTTATATTATCACATCCCATCATTGAAAGAGCACAACATATAGCATCCTATTATAGCCCTACATCAATCATAGGGATGTCTAAAGATCAAAATGGTAAAACAGATGTGAAAGTCCCATGGGAAAAAAAGTGCTTAGCAAAAGATATTATTCAACTGACATGTGAATTCAGAGAATGCTCAGAAAAGTATTTCCAGTGTCTACTATAGGGCCAATCAGACTTCCCAGGCACTTAGTAAGTAGTGGACACAGAAGAATGGAGCTATGATTCAACTAACCCTGAACACCGCCTTCTCCTGAAGATTATAAGGGCACAAGGTATGTTCCCCAGACTGTCCTATCAGTGCTCACAAACTAGCTGGAGAAGGCACTTTCCCAGGACCCAGGGTAACGAAGACAGGATGGCTGTGGATGCTACTTTACAGCTGTGAGCTGGCCCATCAGCAAAGGATCCCGCGCAGAATGAGACTTGAACCAGGATTTCATAAAACAAAATGGAAGAATTCCAGAGCAGAGGGAGCTCTTAGGAGTCAGTTATTCAACTCCCTTATTTTAAGGTTGAGAAGACTAAGCCTTTCCAAGGGACTCGGGTGCTGGGCTCAGAGAGCAACAGCAGCACCATCACCAAAAACCACGGACCCAGAGGAGTCCCTGATCCCTCCTGGAGCAATACTGCAGAGTCCAGAATAAATCTTGCTTCACTTCATTAGGAATGGCAGTAAAACAGGCCTGGTCAACAATGTTCGCTCCAGAGTCATTAAGCACCATGAGGAAGCGTGTGCACACACAGACACACACACCCTCTCACATCTTTCTTTCTCCTTTGCTCCCTCATTCCTTCCCCTCCACCATCGTCCCCATTCCCTCCCCTCCGCCATGGTCCCTGCCCACAATAGAGCTGAGAGAACACCAGAAACGGGTCAGTCAGAAGAGGAAGACAGAACTTCCATCTTCAGATCCTAACTCAACTCACCTTCCCAGGAAGCCCTCCCACCTGGACCATTCTTAAATGACAGCCCTACTCCACCATCTGACAACCCATATACACCCGTTCCCCCTCTCTCCCCGGAGTAGAAGGTAAAGGCTATGGGCAGTGATCTTTGTTTTCTCCTGTGTTTCATCCACGGCACTGAGCACATCTTATGTACTCAATAAAATGATAATTGAAAACAATGAATAAATGAATAACAAATCAGAGAAGGCTTCAGGAAAAAGACAACGTTGGATCTCATCCTTAACGATAGATGATATTCAGAGAAAAAACAGACATTGCCATGAAGTAGGGACCAGAGTAGAAGCCACCGATGGCAGCAACCGATGGCAGTAACATCATCACACCAGTGAGGGGTTCCTTTGTCTGAAATGTATGATGTATAAAGAAAACTAAAGCAGAGATCATGCAGATGAGCCCCAAAGATCTGATAAAGTACCTACACAAGACACTGTATAAGCAGGGGTAGAAGGTGACCACCCAATCTCAGGAGGCCACTTTGGTGTTCCCAAACTAACAGAGGCCCTGTTAGAAAGCAATTCAGCTGGGAGGGTAGGGGTGGGCCATGGGGAATGATTTATCAATGCTTATAGCACGGGCCTTCAAGCTATTGCTCATCCGGCCAAGAGGTTCTCTGAGCCAAAACCCCGCCTCCCTCTTCTAGCTGCCTTGACTCTGGGTTGGGCTCCCCAGAAAGGCCAGTCAGGTCTCCCCAGCCCTGCAGAGTCCTGTTTTCCACCCCTATTCATGCCCCAAAACACCAGGCAGAAACTCTCATGGTAATGTAGAGGCTTTTCTTCTCTTTCAGTTTTCTTTTCTTTCTTTTTTTTTTTTTTTTTAATGTTACAAAGACTGATTTGGGAAACAAGTACACTTCAAAAGGAGAAAAGGCATTAGGATGCATAAAAAATGAAGGCAGCACAATATTGATTGTGGCAATTCAGGTAAGCTGGCACAATGCACCTCTCCAATCCACAGGAGATGGAGAGAAAATATAGTCCACGTTGCGTAGTAATTGGAGATAACAGGACCTCAGGACGCAGGCAGGTGCTGATCCTGCACAGACAGCCTCTCACTGTGCCTGCCCCGGGGCCAGCACTCCAGGGCTGCCCAATAGATGCGGGCAACATTACCAAGGTCTGGGGCCACTTCTTCACTTATGTCCCATCTCCGAGGACAACCATTTCCCACCAGTAATCCACATCTGAAATAAATTCATAAACACAACAGAGAAACTCTGTTCCAGTGAGAAAAGCTTTAAATACCAATTTTATTTATTTTTCTTTATTCTGTAAACAAAAGCAGATTGGTAATAAATAGCATAACCTTCAGGTTATCATTTCCAAGTCCCCTTGGTTCTGACCATCTATGGCATTCATTTATTCATCTGTGTAAATTCACTCAAATTGAAAGGGTTGAGACCACCAGAGTCTACATGCACCCAACCAGCACCCAAGTGACACAGGAGACCTCCCACTTAATGGGAGCTGCCCCACCTCAGTAGCAAATCAGAGTAAGAACAGAAAACTCTAAAGCCTTCCCCACAGCTGGCCCCAAAGCGTATCTGGGTTCTCTTCTGATCAGTTATCTGGGCACAGAGAAGCAGTAAGATGGCCTCTACCATAGACTCATTTCTAGTGATGTCCTTCCCTCTACCTCCCCCAGCATCATGATTCCTGCAATGACAACTCCGTGACAGAACTGTTTCAGCCATAGCCCAGTGCGACAGGGCAAGGGCAACAGAGAAAAGTATAGCATATAAGGGCCAGGCCCTGCTCCTGGGGTCAAAATGCTAAATGAGAAAAACAGAATTTAACAGTGTCACATGCCACCAAGAGCAAGTTCAAATAATTCAAGGGTGTGCATTGGACACCAAGATAGTGGACCTGAGGCTGCAAGAACAGAAGTGGGTTTCCTGGAAGCAGATGTGTCTGCTTTGATCTGTGCTCATACCACACCTGGAAGATTCTCATTTAGTTTCACCCAACACATACGCAAGTGAGCAGTTTCATCAGCGCAGAGGAAGCTTGACAATAAAATCACACCCTGGATGATTTGAAGAAACTGGGGAGATTTAAAGGGGAGGACACTTGAAGGTCAGGAGCACCATCTTCAAAATCTGAAAGTAAGCTTATCTATAATAATAAAAGCGTAATATGCTAATTAGACCGGATGTCCTTCCAGACATCCTTCCTTCTGGAGGAAGCCAAAGCAGGCGGGGGGGGGGGGGGAGGGAGGAGGGCAAGGCAGAGGCCTGCAGCCGCGGCAGGGGCTGAGCCCCTTGCACGAATTTCGTGCATCGGGCCTCTAGTTATTCCATAGTCACCCGATTGTAGAATGAAGGAAACCACAGGGAAGTAGCATTGTGTCTAATAACAGCAAAAATTCCCTAACAGTTGCCACTGAAATATAGAAAATCTGCCTCTGAAGGAGGTAACTCCTGGGTGCTAGGGATGCTGAAGCGAGGCTGACAACCATTGGGAGGGAGGCTGAGGAGTGAATGAGTCCAGGCTCCACGATGCCAGGTCAAAGCGCTGTTGTGGGTTGAATTGTGTCCTGCAAAAAGGATATGTTCAAGTCTAATTCCCTACCCCCTTACCTGTGAGTGGGACCTTATTTGGAAATAGGGTCTTTGCAGATGTTCAAGTTAAAATGAGGTCTACTGAGTTTGGGTGGCCCTAACTCCAGTAAGAAGAGGTGTCCTTCAAAGAAGAGGGAAATCTGGACACAGACACACAGCAGGAAGGCAGCTCTGATAAAATGGAGGCAGAAACTGACGTGATGCAGCTACCAGACAAGGACTCACCAGAAACTAGCAGGAGGCCAGGAAAGATTCTTCCTTAGAGCCTTCAGAGGGAGCACAGCCCTGCCATCTCCTTGATTTCGGACTTCCTGGCTCCAGATCTGAGAGAATACATTTGTTTAAAGCCACCCAGCTTGTGCTAATGTGTCCCTGCAGCCCTGGGAAATTAACACATGTCCCAACACCTGAACCTGGTGACCTTCTGTCTACGCCTTAGGAACGGATGGTGGTTTTCTCAATGAAAATTTTGATGAGGCACTAGCATGAATTCTTGAATCAGAGGAATTTCAGGAAACTGCTTAAGTTTTTTCTCTTTTTAACTCATCCATGCACTTAATAGACATTTGCTGCATACTTAACATGTGACAAAAATTCTGCTAAGTCCTCCTGAGGACTCAAGAATGAAGGACTAATGATTCCTGCCTTCAAAGAGCTAACCACCCACCTTCCACCAAAACACAACAGATGTCTTTATATCAGTGATGGGTCCTATAACAGCGGCATTTACAAACACAGAGATAAGGAAGAGACAAGAGCGGCCATCCATGACAGCGCGTCATGGGGGAGACTTTTACATCTACACTAGGTCTTTAACACGTTAAGTGCCCTGTCAGTCACCGGTGACTGACACTTTACTTTCCGTCCGGAAGACAAAACAGGCTGGGCACTTAACGTGTTAAACAGAGGTGTGCTCCTAGTGAACAAGGTAGGGAAGCAGCCACGCCCAGAGGCCTTGGTCTAACTCTTCCAGATACAGGCTGATACAGAGTAAAAGGAGGGACAAGAAGTCAAACTCGGGGCTATGTAGAAGCATCTCAACTTGTACATGAACTGGTCCAGGAAACTCACAAGTGCTCAGATCTTTTACAGTCCAAATTTTAAGAGTCCTGTTCAGTTACTTCCCTCCCACCCAGAGTCTACCATGTCCTTTTTATGTTCCATTTTAGGGTAATCAGACCTCTACATTCTTTCCCTACGCTGGTTATATGCCCACCCTGCAGCTTTAGTGGGAATATCAAAACTTATATTCAATATTAAAATACTCGCTGATGCAAAGCTGGACAGAAGACACATCAGATGGTACCCCCACCCCCAAAAGACTTCTAATCCATTCATTTCCCCTTACTCCGGCATCTGGAGAAGGGAGCGGCAGAGATGAAACGAACAGCTGCTTCCCGACAGTGGAGGAGCATGAGGGGATGTCAGCGTGTCACACTTGACAGCTGTGAGCATCCTCCGAACACAAGTATCCAACCTCTCACATGTAGGGCTTCCCCCTTCCAGAGAGCTCTCATATGCCGCTGGATTTTATTCTTACGGCAACCCAGGGAGCTGAGCCGTGTCGATGAGGCTAGAAGGAGGCCGAGGGGTGAGGTGAACTGCAGGTTAGAGGCTGACCCAGATTAGATCTCAGTCTCCTGCCCCCAGGATGCTCTTGCTATCATAGCTTTGTGTATATTTCCTTTGAAGCGTGTAAGAGGGCTTCTGGGATTGTATATTGGGAAATAGTTCAGCAGGAGTAAATGGAAACTACTCCAACCACATGATTGAAGATTCCAGTGGAAGGACAAAAAGAGCAAGTCCTCCTTTCCTTCACCCTACAAGTAAGAGACATTCAAGCACATGATCGAAATAACCACACATCTGCATTCCTGATGTGGGGCTCTTAAGAAATGAGTGAAGGGTAAAATAGGAATTCAAGTTGTGGGCTGTGTGAGTGGCGATGGATCTCAGGGAGCAGACCTGCTCTGCCAGGCCCCTGTAATGCCTCCTGACCCCCTAGCCCCACCATTCTTCCTTTATCAACATATATCTGCTTCCTGTAAAACAATAAGCCCCCAGAAGTTGCTGACATCAAGGGTAATGATGCAATCAACTCATCAGAAACAGAGAACAAAGCCACTGACCCTTGTACTCTATGGACTTTTCCTTAAATAGCATTATATTAAGCTAATTGTTCATTTCCAGGACTCACAATTTCTCCCAAATGGTTAGGTTAAGAAAGCAAATATCGCCCTGGCCGGTGTGGATCAGTGGGTTAGACAACACCCCATGCACCGAAAGCTTGCCTGTTCGATTCCTGGTTAGGGCACATGCCTGGGTTGCAGGCTCAACGCCCAGTAAGGGGTTTGCAGGAAGCTGTCAATAGATGTTTCCCTCTCACATCGATATTTCTCTTTCTCTCCCTCCCTTCTTCTGTCTCTAAAAATCAATAAAATTATTTTTTTAAAGAAACCAAGTGTAAACTTTAAATACAGACAAAATAGAAGGTATGAGTGAAAGCAGGAATCATATTCTTCCCATAAGAACTGAAAACATTGCTGGTATTGTCTCTTTACTTCACAAGAATCATAAAACGTCAATTAGATAGCATCTTCTAGTTATGTCTCTCTGATTAAGAAGGAAATTAATTCAAGGCAATAAGTGAAGGTTACATTGAATTAATCCCCTCACCTCAACCTACCCTCTAACCCAACAATTGTGTTTTAAAGGATGTCTTTTTGCCTGATCCATAATGTTAACTATACGGTTAACATATACATATGCACACACATGATTCTGAATTGTAATTCATTCTTTTCCAGGTGCCCCAGGTTATAAATGAATTCTCAACTCATTTCATTGTCTTGCATTTCCACAAAGACAGTGCCTGCTTTTGAGGCATTTGGGTGATCACATGAAACATAAGGACATAAAAAAACCATCTGTCCTCATACCAGATATAAGGTAACTCAGAGGAGAGAAGAAAGTTCCTTTCTTTAGGAGAGGAGAGTTCACTGGTTTCTCGAGAAACTGCTACAATGCCCTGCACTACCACCTTCTCTGACCATCTCTCTCCTCCTGCCTCACACACCTAGAAACGGACATCAAGCCCTGTGTGAGGAAAGGTTATGAATTTTCCCCCCTCCCAGAAGAGAGAGGAAATAGAGAGGGAATGGAAAAAAACCATTTCTCTTAAGGGCATGCATGCACACCAGCTGGCATCATCCTGCAGGTTGGAGAGAAATAATAAACCAGAAAATATTGAAATATTAGGTTATGAAATTTCAAACAGGAATATGCCAGTGGCCCGTTCCTGTGGGAGGAGGGCTGGAGTGAAGAGAGGAGGATGCAGCAGCTCAGACAAGCAGTGGCGTCCTCAGCCCCTTCCACCTGGACCTCCAAGGAGGAGAAATACAATGAGCAAAGGGGGATACTCTACAACACAATCCAAACAGCCTTGTTCTCTTTGTTCTTGGCTGAGGCAGGAGTCTCCCCAGCAGAGTCAAGCAGCCTAGGGCTGTTGCAAAGCAGCTCCCTAAAAACTGACAAGCAGCATTTTGTCAGCACCTGATTTGTAAAGAGGAAACCCTACCTACACCCTGGCTCACCCTGCTCTGGGCCCCTGTGGCTCACTATACAGAACAAAGGGAGAAGGAGCAAAGGGGTGGATAGTACAGGAATTCTGGCTGGAATAAGGTAAGGACTTTCATCCTGGCCGTTGTTTGTTTTCGTGTCATTTCTGAAAAGAGGGCACTGAGAAATTATTAGTAGATCCATCGCTGCTTCTTTTGGGGCCTCAGGTATTTCATCTGTGAATAGAGGAGGCCCTCTCCCTATGAATCCAGGCGAGCTCTGTGACTGTCTGATCGCTAGAATACTATGGAAAAGACGCCCAGACCTTAAGAAGCTAGCAGCTCCCACTCCCTGCCTCTGAAAGCACTGTCTCTGGGAGTTTTCACCTTCCTGTAAGAAGTCTGACTTACCCTGAGGCTGCCATGCTATAAGAAAGGCCAAGCTAGTCCCACCGAAAGACTGGAGGTGGAGAGAGACCGGGAGGAGTGAGGGAAAGAGAAGTCTGCCACCCCCAGCTTAGGTACAGAAACCAGAGAGCAATTACACGCCACTCCTCCACGCCCCGTCGGAATCCCTGCCTCACAGGATCCTCAGACCTAACAAGTTGTTATTTTCAGCCACTAGGTTTGGGGTAGTTTTTATGCAGCCATCAATAACTGACACAGGGCCCTATAAAGGTACTTCCAGCTCTAACAGCTATGACCTTTGGACATCTCTGTGGTCCTTCATGCCTTCCCCCATCCTCACGAGGGCAGCCAGATCCAGAGGTCAGAGGGAAGGGTGCATGTGTATGTTGAACCTTCACTGTCTGAGTCTTCCCCATATAACACAATTTTCACATGAAAAACCACCCCTTCCCCACTTTCAGTCCACATAAAAGGAGGGGAACCACCTCCCACTGCTCCAGGGGTAATCCCACCCCCTATGCCCACTGGCCTGATCATCCCTCTGATGACAGTGATTGATTCAGGGGTGGGTCTGACTTACTCAGACCAATGAGACATAATGAGGCTTTTGCCAGGAATGCTAGAGAACTGAGCTTCCCAATACACCACCACTACCATCACCACCACTACCACCACCACCACTACCACCACCAGACTTGAAACAGAGAAGAGGCAGGTGGAGCAACAGCAGAGAATCTCTCTGAAAAGAGTCAACACAATGGGAGACCAATCCAGGAAAAGGAAAGAAATGAGGACTGATAACATCATTTGACTCTTTTCATCAAGCCAGCCCTACCCATAGACTTGTCAATGATGCAGGCCAATAAATTCACATTTTGCTTAAGCAAATTTGTGTTGAGTTTTCTGCTACTTGGCTGCAATCAGTCATCAGTGGCAAAGAAAGAAATCTTAAAGGGGAGGAAAAGATCTATCGGTGAACATTTTAAGCATGTCAGGGCTCCAATTTCTAGTCTTCAAAATGAAAAGACTAGACTGAGCTATATCCAGTGAAGAAATGATTCTAACACCCCCAGGATTCTGTGAGTACAACTCTTCTATGCTATTCATGCCACATATAATCCTGGCAAACTGGAGGTAACCCAGCATGTTGGCATTAATGGATAGCTAAGTAAACTACCTTAAGCACAGTGGGAAATGCTGAAGCCAATGAATGAATGGTAAGTTTGGGGACTCCACTACTAACTAATAATGTGTTCAGAAAATAAAACATTAAATGATTAAGTATGCCGCAGACTAATTAAATAAATTACTTTACTTAGTAATAAAATAAGAGGAAGGAGAAAAACATGGCAGTATTGGAGGCCAGGTGGAGGAGATGGACACAGTGAATGAAACAATCCAGAATCTGAAAGCTGGCTCCAGTGAGTTCTGATGGGCAAACCTCCTGTCTTCCCCATCACTAGAACGAACCCCAGGCACAATTATCCAGAGTCACGTAGCATGTGGCTGACCCTACCCAGGTTCTAAGCACAGTTGGGTTTGTTGGCAGTGCCAAAGGAAGGTGAAAGCTGCCAATTACCCAGATGAAACACTTTGCTCTGCAAACCTCATCCTGCACAGCTCTTGACCTCAGCATGCACTGGGGGTTATGGCCAGTTCCACAGGAAGGAAGAGTAGCTGCACCTGCTGCCATCAATGAGCCTATTCCAGCCTGCACAGGCCAAAGCCATCCACCTGCCACTAACACCATGAATAATGGAAAGGACCGCTGCTCTCCGGGCAACCACCGCACTGTCCACAATCGGCGGAACTGAGCTCAGAACAGAAATCGAACAGCAGGAAATGGGCAGCTGCAGAACTCACGTTATGTTAGAGGCAGACGGCGCAATTCCTAAAGGAAAATAAATTGTACAGCAACAGCATGTGGATGGATGATGCCTGAGTGGAGCAAGGACCTGAGACTTACCAGAATGGCTTGTTGAAGAAGGCCAATAATAATCATCACGAAATAAATTACACGACCAAATACTGATGATCTTGGCCCAGACATGCTTAAGGAATACAATGATTCCCAAACCATGCAATCAATGCTGCCCCGCACTCTGGACATCCCCCCAACCTGAGTCAGGAAACCTGGATGTGAATCCCACTTCCACTCCCCAGCTGAGTCTCCAGTAAATGACATCCCCCGACTCTCAGCTTCTCATCTGTAAAGTGGGTAAATAAACCAAAACATTTAAGGCATAATAAATGCAATGAGTGAGCACACTGGATCAGCGGGAGGTTTCCGTCATGCTACCCTTGGTCTTAAAAAACACAAAATCCACACTGAAGCAGGCAGGTCCAAATGCCTTGCTAAGACCCAAGTTCATGATTTCCAAACTAAGAATGGTCTCCTATGGCTGTAACTCGGGGCCTTTCTCCTTCCAATCAGTGTGGCCTGATTCATTATCTCCATCCTCAGGGCTAATACTCATGCAACTTCTTGACTGGACACTATTCAGTTATCATTGGAAACATCTCTAAGTTGTGAGATGAGGATGAAGACCTTTGCTCTGCCAAGTTCAGAGGTTATTATGAGGTTGTCATGGAGATTACGCCAATGAAAATTTCCAATTGTAAAGCTTTAGTTCACCTGGAAAGTGAGCATGCTTAGGAAGGCAGGAGCAGACCCAGTCACTTTATACAATTCACCTTCCACACACACACACCCCAACCTTGCTGACAACCCTCTGTCATGAAAAATTACAAATATCTGCAGATAGGAAGTGTGCAGGCTTATTTGAAAAGGGAGATACTAACTTGTTAAAAATTATAGTAATCTAGGAGTTGATTGGATCTGTTAAATATGAACTACTAATGTCAAAAAACTTGACTACTGGAAAGCTCACGTTTCTTTTTTTTTCAACAAATCTTTCCTGAGTACACACTGCCTGCCAGGCACTGAGCAGGATGCCAGGGATACGGCAGAGACAAGAACACCACAGAATCTGCCCTCATGGGAAGTATCTTCTATGGAGAAGGACTGACAAAAGTAAAGGTCACAGGTTCAGATGTGGGAGCCTGACAAAAATCTAGCCTCATCTATGGGGTCAGGGAAAGACCTGAAGAATAAGGAGAGGGAGAGGGAAGAGAGCAGGTTCCAAGGTCAGTCAGTCAGGTGAAAGGACCCTGAAGGAATGCAGAGTGGGGAGAGAGGAAGAGGGTGCAGGTAGAAGATGAGGTTGGGAGGTGGGCAGAGGCCAGGCGGCCCTCAAAGACACGCTAACAGGATGATTTTTAATTTAATGATAATGGGAGCCATGAAAGGTTTCAAGCAGAGGAGTGACAAGATAGGGACAGCAATTAACTTAGACTGTCTTGGCTGATTCAAAGGCACTTCAGTAACCAGAAATACCTTTGGGCACTAGACAGAGATCTTGTATGGTGCTGAGATCTGAAGAAAAACAATCAAACATTGTGATTGACTGAATCTTCTGACATAGCCTAGACATTTCACTCATTATTTTTAATAATCATAATCCAAGTTTATCTTTCATAAAATTGAAGTGTGGAAATAAAACTTACTTAGTTTTCCTGGCTGTTTAAATTTGGATAAAAGTAAATTTACTCATTTGTTATTCAAACCCCCATTGGTTTCGAAAAAGGACTTGAGGCAGTTTACAATAAAAAAAGGTAAAGAGAGACCAACCAAATGTATTCCAAGGTCAAGGGGAGCTCACTGCTGGCTTTCTGCACTCCCAGAGGCCTCGTGACCAAAAGGGACAAGGCTCCAAGTCTATGGCCAAGCGTTTCAGTACAGAGTCAAGAATCGTGGGTAAGGAGATGGATGAAATAAAGGCACAGACTCCTCTCCGGACGAGCCCCTCTCCCTCCATCAGAGTCCAAAACAGAACAAAACAATGGAAAAATGAATAACTTGACAGCACTCAAGACACAACGCTGTCTTTTGAAAACAGAGGACACAGCCAAGGTTTTGTTCATTCAAAGACATGCGCGTGCGCGCGCGCACACACACACACACACACACACACACACAGCCATTGGAGATGCCATTGGATTTTGACCTCCATTCCCTTTTCCCCTATGAAGCTCAGCAAAAAGCGATTGATTCATTAGCTCCCAAGCTCAACAGCTCCCAGTATTGGTAATACTCAGCAAAGCACAAACAGGAAATTCACAAGTTTGGAGGACATATTTCCTCCGGTGAGCACTCCCACCCCTGTCCTATACTCCAACCAGAGCGGGGAGAGCTTATGTGCTTCACTCCCCACTCTTCAAAATGAAACCCTTCCCTCTGCCCCATCTGCCTTCCCCCACACCTTGACAACAGAATGGCCACTACACACAGTTACTGTCGATTATGATTAGGGTTGAATAATGATTACCACTACTCACGTGTGTAGCTTCAGACACTAAAGGGAGAATTTCCAGAATGACAGGACTTGATAACTGGAGGAGCCCCTGGACACCTCCAACTTTATCATGTCAAAGCCCCCCAACTTTTTTATCACGTCACAGCACACACAAGAGAGTGACATTTGTATGATACTGAGGTGAAGAAGAAGAGGCTTCTGAGGCCAAAAGGAACCAGCCTCAGGAGGCCTCCCTCCTATTCCCCCTCCCCATCTACAACCCATCCATTGCCCAAAAGTGGAAAGCTCTGCCTGAAGGAACAAATGAGTTCAACTCAGTCTTCCCTCCCTTCCCACCCCTCCACCCCTCAGTGACCCCACCATTCAGCCAATTTCACAGCTGAACCAGGTGGTCTCCTTGGTGCCTCTCCCTTATCATCCCTCCTCTTCCGCTCTCTGACCTGCCATCCGGGTCTGTGAGCTTCACTCTCTGGAGGTGGAAGATCCCCTAAGTATCAGCTCCCTTCTCCAGCACTGAGCACATGCCTGCCTGGCACACAGGTGTTTTTAGGTGAATAGGTGCAAGCATTAAAGAACTGCACCATCCTGGTGGGTTTCCTTGCACTCTGACCACACCCTTGTCCCTACACGAAGCCCTCCTCCATTTATCCTAATGTGGGTGTGCCACCTGCTTGCCCCTGAGACCCTGGGCTGATACAACATTGAACAACAAGAAAGTAGTTATGTTACATCAACAATGAGAGCAACAAGCTGCACCATGTTTATTAACTCAACACTAGGTCTTACTTGTTATGTTAACTAGAGGTCCCTTGGCTTGGCCTGCGGGATCGGGCCAAAACCGGCTCTCCGATATCCCCCAAGGGGTCACGGATTGCAAGAGGGTGCAGGCCAGGCTGGGGGACCCCACCAGTGCACAATCAGGCTGGGGAGGGATGTGGGAGGTTGGCCAGCCAGGGAGGGACCTCGGGAGGGCTCCAGGGTGTGTCCGGCCTATCTCGCTCAGTCCAGTTGGCCAGACCCCAGCAGCAAGGTAACCTACTGGTCAGAGCATCTACCCCCTGGTGATCAGTGCACATCATAGTGAGCAATTGAGCAGCCTTAGCATATCATTAGCATATTACGCTTTAATTGGTTGAACGAATGACCAGACACTTAGCATATTAGCCTTTTATTATATAGGATTATATAGGATATGTTACCCACCCAGCCATTACCTTATTCTTCAAATGTCAGCTTCATGAGGACTGACATTACTATACCCGCATAATACCATGCAGAGTATTGGCATCTATAAGACATTCAGAAGTTTGCCAAATGAAAGAATGAGTGAATGAATAAATGAAACAAACAATATGGTAAAATATTTGATGGTGAATAAAATGTTGGAAAAGTGAATGTAAAGTAGGATTACCATATGGATAGGGAAAAGCTGTAAAAACAAACAAACAGAAAGCTTGAATTTTATTGTTGTTATGTAAAGACTGTGGGTGGATTTTTAATTTTTAATTTTTCATTAAATTTGCTTTGTTTATACAGCAATAATACTTTAAAGAGAAAATATTTTGTCACTGAAATCTGGAATGAAAATGAAAATGTAGAAAGGATGCATTTATATATTTTATGGGTACACAAACAGAACACATTTAAAATAAACTTTTTCAAGAGACAACCAAATGATTAAACATGAACGTTGACTCTCCCTCTGTACAAAGCTATTAAAGAGTAATTAAGACTTTCCACTGTGTTAAGCAACCACTTGCCTAACAAAGTTGGCATAATCATGTTAAGACAGGGCAGATGGAATCGAATGATATATAAATGGGGCACAGTCCCCACACAGATTTATGGCCCAGATTTTTCCCGTCAGCAGTTCTTCCCAAGTGAGGGACAACACGGCTACATACATTTATTTCTGCACACTTTTCTGATGCTACTAAACCAACAAACAGGAATGGAAACACTCCGAGACAGATGATAGAGACTTAGATGTGAGATCCAGGTTAACCATTAAGTATCTGTGTGACCCTAAGCATTTTCGTTCTGCATAAAATCAGATGTTCCTTGGCAAACCTGGGAGTCCCTACAGTTCTGACATTCTATGTTCACCATCTTTAGTGTTAGGATTCCCAATGGCAAAGGTGGAGTGTCCATATAATTTCTTAGATGTTCCCCAGGCACTGCCAACTCAACAGGCCCCATGCCAAGTTATCGCACCCGGAACCCTGCTCCCTTTGCTCTCCACACTCCTAGTCTGTGAATGTGTTCTTGTGCCCAAGAGAGCAGCCTGGCTGCCACCTTGGATTTCTGCCGCTCCTTTACCACTCACATCAAAAACAGTCAACTGATCAATTTTACCTCACAATTCTCTCTTGAACCTGTCCAGTTTTCTCCATAACAGGCTCCCATCATCTCTCTCCTGGACTATGCAATACACTCCTCCTTCAGATGTTGCTACCCACTGCCTTCAGTTAGTCTGGTCTCTACACTGTAGCCACAGTGGTCTTCCTAACGTGCATTTCACTCCCCTGATTAAAACCCTGCAATTGCCCTGTATCTTGAGGATGATGACCTATATTTTGAGGTTGGTGCACAAGGCACTTCATTTATCTAGCCCCTTCTTACTCTCAGCCTCACTTTTTGCCACTCCCTCCATTGTCAGTCATGCTGAGCAACATGTGGCTGGGGTGGGCGTGGGGGGTGTTCACTGGGCTCCTCCTGACCATTGAACATAAAATGCTCTCTGGCTAGAATGCTCTTCCTTTTCCCCATGTCTCCTCCTTGTTCCAGCTATTTCCTACTACTGGCCCTTCAGGCTCCAGCTTTCTCCAAAAACTTCTTTAGGACTACAAAATGGGGTACGGTGCTCTTCCTATGTGCTCCTGTAGCACCTGATACGAATTACTCTGAATTGTAGTTGTCTGTTTTCTGACTGAAACTTGAGGGCAGAGACTTACTCATTGTTTATTTCCAAGACCTAGAACAGTGTCTGCCCAAGGTAATCAATATATGCCCATGGATGAATGCATGAAAGAAAATGAGAGGGAGAGAAAAAGGGAAGGAGGGGTGGAAAGCAACCAATTTTTAAGCAAGCCCAAGACCCTGGACTACACAGGACCCCAAAGAGACCACAAAGGCCTTGACTGCACATTTATATTTTCTCAATATTCTAACTTAGGAGATATCATCATATCTATTTTGGGGATTTTTGTGTGTTTTTTTTTTTAACCATTTTCATTATATTACAACCATTACTGGATATTTATATAACTTAGGAGGTAATTCCCCCAATAAGTTTAGTACCCACCTGACACCATACATCGTTATTACAATATTATTGACTATATTCCCTATGCTGTATTTTATAGCCCCAACATATCTATTATTTTGTGTTCCAGCTGTATTAGCCTCAAATCATTCCAAATGATTCCAAGCTCATCTTACCAGAACAGCCATAACTATATAGGTCCTAATTTTTAAAAAATCTTAAGTTAAACTTTTAAAGTAATGAAATCTGACAACAATTCTGAGTGATTAGAACCATTTCAAACTAGGTACCCTCCAAACAGCCCATGCATGCACTTTCCCAATATTGACCCTTTCTTCTCGCCATACTCACCTCTCTACTCTGAGCTCTGCTCATCTCACATATAAGGCTCCCCTATCCATCCATGCCTGTGACACTAACAGTAGAGTTATCTTACTGTCCTCTCATGGCCCTTCATACAGAGATCTTCCCATGGGCTATATGTTCATCTGTAATCACTCAAACATACATTGTTAATCTGTAGTTACTGTGTGTGTGTGTGTGTGTGTGTGTGTGTGTGTGTGTGTGTGTGTGTCTTACCTGTAGTTAATGTTTGCCCAAGACATCTAGCTCAAATTCCTAGCCAATATATCTTTATTAACAAGAATAAGTAACAACTGAGTGATACTGTGCTACTCAGATTGGGGGGTGAGGATTTTGCAAACTCATATGCAAGTATTCCAGACTGACACATATGTTTCACACATCTTTCATTCCAGAAGTTGCTATATCTAAGTTCCGATGCACATCTTTGTGTGTTGTCAAAACTTGGAAGGGTTAAAGATACCTGCTGTTTGGAATCTGGGGTTCCCAAGGGAACTATAACCCCACCCTTTCACATAAACCTATGGTTGAAAAAGAAAACTAACCTCAAAAAAACCAAAACACTAAGTGTCAGCATGATGGTGGGGAGAAGACTTGGACGAGGTAGAAACTGCCCTACCAAATGTGTGCCTTCTGTCATCCCTGCCCTTCTTCCCATCCCCCACCACCCAAAATGAAGGCAGTGAACTAAGTGACTTCAAAAGTCTTTTAGACTCTATGGTGTATTGTTTACTTACAATTTCTCTTCCTCCAAGAAGGACTAAGTCATTAAAAAGGTGGACACACATGAGTGCTTTTATAGACCTTTCTCCCCTATAGAGAAAATTGGACAAGAAATAAAAAGCTTAACAACTTCTTTGATATCAGGTCTTTGCCTATTACCTTTTACAGAATAAGAACTTATTCAGCAGCATCTTCTGGTCTAGTTTGCCCTTTCAAGAAAAAATAACTTTTTATAGCTTTAAAAAACACCCATTAAAGCAAGTGAGGCTTTTAAATGTCTGCATTTTTATCAAGTGTGTCTTGCGGACTTCTTAAGTCCAGGCTAGCGTGCATGCTGATCATAAGGTGGGCACTCCGTGCTGAAGCGTGGGATTACTGTGTCAGCACAATCCTAAAGGAGCTCTCCCAACCCCCCAAAAAGACAGAATGAGGTACTAAAGAAGCAATGGCCAAACCTACTACAGGCCTTCCTTATCTCCCTAAAACTTACACAGATTCTAAAATACACACAGCAGTTGCTGGCTAAGGCTGAAGGTTAAAGGCACCAAAATAAACTGAGTATTGAGGATTAGGAGGGTAGATCAAGAATGACTCTCTCTGCCTCCAATGGTACTTAATGAAGAGGGAGAACAGATTCCAAGGGACCCCAGAGCATGGGTGGCTCTCTTTAAGCCAGATGCCACCAGCACAAGAGCTGGCAGCCCAAACAGGAATTGAAATGAAAGCCTCCCTGGGGCCCTCGAGAAGATGCAGGAACAGGGTCCATTGCTGCTCCCAGCATTAACCAAGACAACAAAGCATTTGAGCAAATGCAGTGACTGTAACAAAACCCCCATTAGGCTTCAAAACTGCATCTCCTGCCATCTCCATATGCATTTCAGGCTAACTAGTGAGATTACATTTTCTGCTGGAAATTAAAGAGTGATTGCAGAGGTTATGCAAATAGGGGACCTCAAGAGAGGAACTATTCATCTTGTGGCAGGTTGAAAGTAAGAGCCAAAAAAGGGGGTATCAGTTGGAGGGGGAAAAAGAAAACGACAACAAAAAACCTTCTTAATCAACTCCTAGGCAGGAGCTTTCAAACTGTCCTAGAGAAATGTCTCTCAAAGCAGATAAATCATTAACTGATGAATGTCACAAACAATTAAAATAGATATTTATTGTAGAGAACGCTCACAGCAAGAAAGCCTTTTAAGTTCTCCCTTAAAACCCCAGAGTGGTCAGCCTTCAGCAACTGGCCTAAGGCCAAATTCTTCAAATGCCAAACCTCTGAGGAAGGCTAGGGAGGACAGGGTGAGCTCACTCTGAGAGGAGGAGGGATTAGGAGATCAAGCTCCAGATGCCACTGGCTCCCAGGACTTTGCTGCAGGAGGGACTGCAGTAGCCAGTTCTATGCACCAACGGCTACTTGAACCACTCCTCAAGCAAGGACAAAACGCACTGCCGCAGGCTGGGTTCTCAGAAGCAGCACTGAGATGGAGTGTGCGGTCAAGATATTTATTAGGAATGGACCTTCGTAAAGGAAGTTGGAAGCAGACCGGGCAGAAGAGATAGAATGCCAAGCAGAGCCTGGGCCTAAGCGAGGGGTGGTCTGGTGTCCCGGGAGCCTCCAGACTCCATATCGCCAGATGGCACCAGAGGGAGGTGCCCCGGGAAGGGGATGGTCAGAGGTGAGCAGCTCTCTGCACAAGCACAGCCCAGGTGCAGCCTCAAGGAACTGCCAGCTAGCACAAGGCTGTCTGCAGACCGGCTTCCATCCAACTGCCCTTCCCGCAGAGGAAACCTGAGCGGGCATCTCTGCCGTTAGCACACTCACCTCTTCCAAAGATATAACCTGAAATATTTTCATTTGTGCTTTTTAAGTGGACAATCATTTTTCTGATTAAAAAAAAAAAACAATCATAAGAAAATGTTGCTCATCCCATCAACTAAAAATTATAAAGATATACTAGTATATATCCCCCAAAATTGTATACACACTTTAACAGCCGATAGCTCAATTTTGAAAATGAAATATATTTTAATAAACACTGCCTTTATAATTACTCAAAGTGTGTGTATACATTTTGGGGGACACTACATATATGTATATTATATATATATATATATATATATATATACTGTATATATATATATATATACAAATACAGATGCAGATACATATATTTATATAGAGGATGGTCTAGAACCGTGGTCGGCAAACTGTGGCTCGCGAGCCACATGCGGCTCTTTGGCCCCTTGAGTGTGGCTCTTCCACAAAATACCACGGCCTGGGCGAGTCTATTTTGAAGAAGTGGCGTTAGAAGAAGTTTAAGTTTAATTGGCTCTCAAAAGAAATTTCAATCGTTGTACTGTTGATATTTGGCTCTGTTGACTAATGAGTTTGCCGACCACTGGTCTAGAAGGATATTACAAAACTATTTAGTATAATCATCTCTGGGTGCTGTGATTTCAGAGGGTTTTTGCTTTCTTATTAACCTTCAGTGTTAACTGAATTTTCTGTGATAAGCATCAGTCTTTATAAACAGACACAAAGATGCGAACTGAAAACACAGCAACCTCTCTGGAGGACCTTCCACCCAGGACTCCAGGTGAGAGCTTCCGCTGCAGGAGGAACCCAAACCTACAGTAAAATCTCCAGATCTCGAGCCAGTAGTGACTTACCAGACAACAAAGGCTAATCTCTGGCTGCTCTGTACCTCAGTTTCCTCACCTGTTAGCTGGGGCAGGGGGAAGCTCAAAGAGCTCCACAACTCCTTGCAGCTCAATGTTTTATGGTTCAAAGACAATGTCAGCCACTCCCGCACCCCATTATTTTTTGAAATGATAAATTAACTAACAAACACCCAAAATACCCTTAATAAATGTCTATATTTACTCTAAGAAACTTGTACTGACAGCCAGTCAGTTTGAGCTCTTGGTTACCAAAACCCTTCTGAGGAAAAGCAGCTGCTCTGGAAGGTCTTTGCTACAGACGCTGCGGAAGTTTCTGTCCCAAACTGGTCAAACCAAGAGTAAGCACATCTGTACTTGCAGCGGCAAACAGAGGGAGGCATCTGGAGAAACCTGGCAAGACAGGCCATAGAAGCCTCCACGTGGGACGGCAAATTCCGGATCCTGTGAAATGTTGTCACTAAAAAGGTATAGATGAGATGTGAATAGAAAGACGTGGCATCAGTGTTTGTCTGCTCTTGTCCCCAAGAGTACTGGGCTCTGGTTGTTATTCTCTGTAGTATCTGTGTTTCATCCTAGCCGTATAAACACTAGGACCCAAAAGATCATTCCCATGGCTTCTGATTCCTGAAAACAACCCCCTGCCTCCCTTTCGGGTGTTTATGGAGTAGCCTCTGAGGCCCAAGAGTAGGAGCTTCTGTCTCATTCAGGGGCTCATCTCTAATGCCTGCCCTACTACTTGGCACAAAACTGACATTCAATAATTACCAAACAGAATAAACAAATAAATGAATGCATAGGCTCCTTGGCTGAGTGCAATGACTCTAAGGTTGTTAGACATTATGCAACGCTTGGAAATAAAGCAAAAGGAAGGCAGTCTGTAGTTTCAGTGCCAGGCTGGAATATTACTAACAGACATACTCAGGGATTGTTTAATTTGTAAGAGATGTTTTCATGTATCACTAATTTGGGTTCAGACTTTGTAAAGTTACATGTTAACTTATCGATTTTTATCATTATAGATGCACACGATTTCTGAATGTTAGAAATGAGAGCCCCCAGTGTAATTGTTTTATTGCCCTGTATGTCATTAAGCAGTTTTACACCTGACCTAGCAATCTTATTCCAATATGCTTCAGTGCCTGTAAGTACACAGTTCCTCAAATGCTCTTTGAACCAGCTTTATCTTCCTCCTGGTTCCCTCATTTATAAACTAAATACTTCTTTGACATGTACTCATTTTATATTTATATGAGTGTCACATTTATAACTTTTTTAAAAAACTATACATTGACAGAAGAAATGCAAGAAAAAAAAAATCTAGTTTCTGACCCAGCATGGAAGTGTTAATAAACATGTATATTTTAGGTTAGAAAGGGTAGTAGTATTGGAGATAGATATAGAAAGATGCCAAAAGACAAGGAATTAAAAGAATTGCTTCTAGCTTAGTTCACAACTAGTTTTGCATTTATTATAAAGGATGTAAATCCTTGACATTGCCTAAAAGGAGGGGGGAAAGGAAGCAATCCATTAGAAACACTACCCAGCAGTTGTAATCTCTGCTTCAGTTTTGTGAGAAGTTTCAGTAGATTGAAGTTTCAGTCTCAGGGATGCTTGTTTATTTTGATAATGGCTATTTATTTATTTATTTATTTATTTATTTTTATTGATTTCTGAGAAGGGAGAGGGAGAGAGAGATTGAAACATCAATGATAAGAATCACTGATTGGCTGCCTCCTGCACACCCCCTACTGGGGATCGAGCCCACAACCTGGGCATGTGCCCTGACCAGGAATCAAACCCTGACCTCCTGTTTCATAGGTGGACGCTCAACCACTGACCGATACTGGCCGGGCTCAGAAATGCTGTTTTAAAATGAGAAGAGTCACTTCTCTCTGAATCCCAGTTCCCAACTACAGAGTTATGTAATTATTAAATAGTTCCCTGACTGAAAGAGTTAATTCACCCCTGTAGCAGCTACCTTGATTCCCTGCAGAGGCATCTCACTGTGCTAACCAGAGACAGGAGAATCTTTCATTTGCTTTAAAAAAAAAATCAGTTCTATTAATGATGGTGCTGCTGCCTAAAGGCATCAATCAATTCTGGCTGAAATCTCACTCCTCTCAGGCTTGGTCTGTTTGTCTGGTTGTCTCTGGGCATCTGAGTCTCCTCGTCACAGCAAAAAAGCTGGACATGAGTCAAAACCACTTACATTCCCAAGGACACAGATTCACACACATGAAAAACCAAGCTCGAAGTCTTGGCCTGGGAATATATCAGATATATCAGATGAGACATTCCCTTACTTTTCAAAGTCAGGGTCCAGTGCCTATGCAATGATGTTAGCATGGAACTATACTGCATTTCCTTAGTTGCTATAACCTAAACCAATCAATCCTTAACTTCCCCACCATTCAAATACAATAAATCATTCTGTGATTTTGCACTGGCCTCTCTCCCTTTTAACTATCTACAATTGAAAATTAAAGCGAACTACAGCAGTGGTAGGAGGTTGAGTGAAATAGCAATCCATGGGTTTGTGTCAAAACCAGCGATTGTTCCATCCTCATCAAAGTCAAACAAAAACTCTGAGGTTGCGCTGGGAGTCTCTTTCTTACAGGACTCCGTCTCCCCGAGAGCATCCACCACAGCACCCCACACAGAGGAGGAGCTCAATAAATATCTGAGGAATACCCGGATGAGAGGACAAATCCATGAATCACTTAGGAAACGACAGAGCATCACTCCTAACGAGGTAAAACCTGATGCAGGAAGATTTAGTGCCATGCAAGAGCCAGGAAGCAATTCCTCTGCTGCATCTGGCGCGATTCAGACCCTTAAAAGATAATTATATATGTTTCTGGAAGATTAGAGATATTTGAGAGTTGAGATAAGAGCAATAAATATGATTAAGGGGACTAAAATAGGCTCTGTGAGGGAAATAAAATCATAATTGCAAGGGTTACATTAGACCAGAGGCAGACCTTTGGGCTGTCTTCAGGTACCGGATGTGACTATGGTTGTAAGCTCAACTTAATTACTAACAATAAAACATCCACAATCAAGGGTATCTTGATGCAGAAAGAGCACATCATTTAACCTCTGGGCAAGGAGCATTCCATCATTTTCGTCAATGCGGCTTAATTAACATTTCTGCTCCCCACCCCCAGCAAATATACATTGGTTTAAAAGCTTAAATCTTCCTGATTGCCTAAAAGAACATCCACAGTGATTGGGGTTTCAGTTCCATCCTCATGAATAAATATCCAATGTGTGACCTTTAACACACCCTCTAGGCAGGGATTATTATCAGGAGACGGGTGATCAGTTGTCTCCACCTGCACAGTAGGAAAATCAGGATGTGAGCAAGGCCAGAGTAGAGGGGAAGGTGATTAAATACGCAGCAGTCCTCCAGGAATCCCCAAGAATGCCATTCTCAGGCATCCTGAAGACCACCATCTGTCTCAGATGACTCTGAAGTAGTGCTATCCACAGATGGGATGGCAGCAAATGAAAGTGAGAGCCATGCGCAGGCTCCGGGAATGTAAGGTGCTTTCAAGACCACAGACCACAGCAGAGCTGGCACTCTGGCACCTCCACTCCTCCTTGGAAGCAGAACTACAAATTCCAATGAAACAAAAAATAGCCCTGGCCCTGGAACTTCACCAGACTCTTCATAGATAAGGTGGGCAGGGCACACAGAGTAGTTCAAATTTTGGACAATCTTCACAGTGGCTCCTTTTAATCTTTTTAATGTCTTTGTTTTTTTTAATCCTAATAGGAACACCACCAGTTAAATCAGTTTCATAATTTTTGTACACAAGTGTCAATTTTTTCGTGATGAGCTGAGGGTAGAAATAAATCACATTTACTAACATTTTTGAGTACTTGCATTTACAAATATTTGCACACAAATTGATCAGTTTTTGAAAGTATTTCTTTTGCAGTATTTCCAAACTACATAACAGGAGTAATAGCATGAAAACCCATATATCCATCAGGCAGCATCAGCGAATCTTGACACTCTGCCACACTTTCTTCGGAATAAAGTAATTTAATAATAGAATTTATTAATAAAAAACTACAGATTCAATGATTCCGTTCTACTCTCCTGTTATTTAGAGAGATGATTACTATCCTGAAATGTGCAGGTATCATTCTCGAGCATTTTTTAAAATTTATTGTCTAAAGTTTTACATATGTCTCCTTTTTCCCCAATTGACTCCCCTCCACCCCCCAACCATTCCCACCCCGGGCAAGCCCCCACCGCCCCAGTGTCTGTGTCCATTGATTATGCTAATGTGCATGCATACAAGTCCTTTGGTTCGAGCATTTTTTAAATACTTTTACTACACATGGGTAGTATAAATAATTTATAGTATTGTTTCTGGCTTAACACTAAATAAGCGGTGTTGTGTGGTACAAATCATTCTGTAACCTGCTTTTCTAAACTTTATGTTTTTGAGATTTACCCATGTTGGAAATATGACAAGTTCATTCATTCTAATTGCTATATGATACTCCAATTTCATTCTATTTCCATAGTAACCTTGTGCCTGAAATGATGAAAGAGTACATATGTTACCCAATTCTAAGACAAAATGACTGACTCAGACTTAGTTCTTCTTACACAAAGTTCATGCTCTTTTCCCAGCCAAACTCTTCATTTCTAAAAACAGAAGAAGACTTAAAATTACTAAGTCTTTATACAAAATCCTGCCAGGCTACAGGGTAGGGGAAAAAGAGCCTCCACTCTCACCACGGTCTCTAGGTCCTTCACCGAACAAACAGAGCCACCAACTTCCTGTAGGAAAGGTGCTGAACTCCATTCTTTAGGCTAAAGTACAATCTGGGAAACTTGAACAATGACCAGGCATAGGATGCTATTAAAGAAATAACATTAGCCCTAACTAGTTTGGCTCAGTGGATAGAGCGTTGGCCTGTGGACTGAAGGGTCCCAGGTTTGATTCTGGCCAAGGGCATATACCTTGGTTGCAGGCACATCCCCAGTAGGGGGGTATGCAGGAGGCAGCTGATCGATGTTTCTCTCTCATCAATGTTTCCAGCTCTCTATCCCTTTCCCTTCCTCTCTGTAAAAAATCAATAAAATATGTTTTTTTAAAAAAGAAATAACATTAACTTTTTCGAAGTGTGACAATACTGTGGTTAAGTTGAAAGGAAAGAGATGTTGTTTAATATCTGTAGAGTTTCAGTTTTGCAAAATGAAAAGTTCTTAGTCTGGCTGCACAAAAATGTGAATGTACTTAACACCATGGAACTAATCATGCACTTAAAAATGGGTAAGATGGGCCCAGCTGGTGTGGCTCAGTGGTTGAGTGTCAACCTATGAACCAGGAGGTCAAGGTTTGATTCCCAGTCAGGGCACATGCCTGGGTTGCAGGCTCGATCCCCAGTTGGGGACGTGCAGGAGGCAGCTGATCAGTAATTCTCTCTCATCATTGATGTTTCAATCTCTCTCTCCCTCTCCCTTCCTCTCAGAAATCAATAAAAATATAACTTAAAAGGGCAAAAGATATATGTAGGGGTAAATTACATGTCTTGGATTTGCTTTAAAATAATCCCGGGTGGGGTGGGTATTATGGATAAAACAAAATTAATTAAGCTGATAACTGCTGAAGCTATGTTCTGGGTAATGTGGGTTTATTATAGTAGTCTCCCTACTTTTAAGTTCTCAAAAATAAAATGTCTTAAATAAGGGTTTAGCCCAAACAAAAATAATTTCATCTCATTAACAAGTCGTTAGGCTTTTAGTTAGAAATAAAAAGCAGCATATTTTTCAAACGCTAATGTTCGGAGACCTGCTTTACCCACTATAGTTCCAGAATGGACAGTGCTCTCAAACCTGATATGCCGTGATTCACCCTGGGGCCTTGTTAACATGTGGCTGCTGTTCAGCAGGGCTGGGGCAGGGCCTGAAGGGTGGCATTTCTAACAAGTTCCTGGGTGATGTTGCGGCCATGGGTCAGCCATTAAGTAGCGAGGCAGTAGGGGACTTGCAGGCAGGGAGCAGGCATTTATTTGCACAGGGAGAAGCCAGCGAAGCTTTCTTCAGATTGCTTCTGCGGGGACTAGAAGGGCACCACACCGACAATGCTGCTGTTCTGGGGAAAGGTCTCCCCAGCCCTTTGCACACCAGCACCAGGCATCGCTGTTCACTCAGGGGCAACTACCAGATGGAGGATGGTACATACACAAAAGAATCCTAGCAATTGAGTTTGTTTATTCAGGGTCTGCCTTGTACATTAAAACTCATTAACCAACAAGGAAAAGTTTCTGCTCCAAAATCTATTAAGTAATGACTAAACCAAAGATACATGTCCAGAAGTCAAAGTTCAGAGGCCCAGCCAAGACATGGGAATCATTAACATACTATAAGAAAGCTAACAGAGCAAAATATTGTGGAAACTCTGGTAAATTCCACCTGATAAAGAAATAAAATCCATTTACCTATGCATGTTCCTGAACAATCAAATCCCTGAAGAACCAAAAAAAGAATTTTTGCCCATGAAAAGTCTTGTCCACAAAACACGAGTAGTTCCTCTGAGGTGTTATGGTCATCAGGTGGACTGGACCAAAACCTTCTGTCCTTAGAGACTGCTCTGCTGTCTGCTAGACTGGCCATGTTCAGAGGGCAGGGATTATAATTCAGGATTCCCTCAGTCAGCCAGACCAATATGTGATTAAGCCGTTACCATAGGATCATACATTTTCTATTTGTTAAGAGCTTGTAAAATGCTCAGTAAGCACTACACAGCATATGTGAATTATTTCACTCAAAATGCTTTGTTTTTACTCATTGTTTTCTGAAATCTATATATATAAAAGTCTAAGCAACCGAATGGCCGGTCGAACGGTCGCTATGACACGCACTGACCACCAGGGGGCAAGTACTCAACTCAGAAGCTGCCCCCTGGTGGTCGGTAGGCTCCCACAGTGGGAGCGCCACTCAGCTGACTGATGGGCGCCAGACACAAGGCTCACGACTGGCTGCCGCAGCCCAGAGACCGCAGCGGAGCAGCAGCAAGCCTACGGGGCAGCAGGTGCAGCAGGGCCAGGATGAGCAGGAGCCGCAGGCAGCATTGGACTGCCAGTTTCAGCCCTATCCCCGCAGGTCACGCCGAGGGATCCCACCGGTGCACAAATCCGTGCACCGGGCCTCTAGTCTAATTATAAACTTCTAAATCCCTCCACTCTTGGAAACATTTTTCCTAAAAAGTTCATTCTTGCTTCTCTTAACAGGGCATGATGCAATGAACAAGCCACTATACCCTATGACCCGCAAACTCCAGGTCCAAGCTATCCAAAGCCCCAGCTGTACAAAGTCTAGAGCAGCGATGTTCAACTGGTGTGCCACAAGAATTTTTAAAACATGCAATACCTGACTATTTAGCCAGGGGCACTGACCTCTTTATTTTCTCTTAGATTGCCAAATTTTAAAAAGATAACAACAGCCAACACAATACCTGTCCTGTGTGAATGAATCAAAATTATACCAGTTTTTTGTCAAATTAGCAAAAATATATTTTTGATGTACCACAGAAATTTAGGTGCCATGAAATGAAAAGGGTTGAAAATCACTGGCTAGAGAAATAGCACCACACCCTTCCCTCACCATTCACACAGGCATGACAGGGACTAGCCACAGGGAGGGGATACAGAAGAAACCCACACTGTTCCTGCCTTCAACAAATATCTAATCCAGTGGAAACGTCACCAGCAAGAAAATTTATTTCACACATACACATACACACCACACACACACACACACACACACACACACACACACACACACACTAATTCCATTGGAACAGGCAGAGGAAAACCTCTGACATAGGATTAAAATAATTTTTCAGTCTGAGCATTAAAATGCAGGTACTTATCCTATCTAATAAAGAGGGAATATGCTAATTGACTGTCATACCCTCACAAAGATGGTGGCGCCCACAGCCACAAGATGGCAGCACCCAGTCCCCTCAGCCCTGCCAGGGCAGCAGGCGCGCGGCACGGCCGGGCCCATCCCCAGGCGGGTCCAGACGCTCCGCGTGCCTGCCTCCAGAGTCTCCCAGTCCCCTCAGCCCCCCAGCCACCCAGGGCCGGCCTGAGGCGCAGGCAAGGCTCGGATGGCGGATGCCCAGCTGCCCAGGGCCGCCCAAGGCTCAGGTAACCAGGGCCGGCCGAGGCTTGCGCTGCCAGCAGTGGCAGCAGCAGAGTGTGATGGGGGCATTGCCTTCCCCTGATCGCTGGGTCACCTCCCGCCCCTGAGAGCTCCCGGACTGTGAGAGGGGGCAGACGGGCTGAGGGACCACCCCCCCACCCCCCAGTGCATGAATTTTCATGCACCGGGCCTAATATGCAATTCAACCGAACGGCAGAACGACCGGTCACTATGACGCACACTGACCACCAGGGGGCAGGTACTCAACACAGGAACTGACCACTAGCGGAGGCACCACTCAGCCAGAAGTCCTGATCTGGGCTCATGGCTGGCGAGCTCAGCGACAGTGGCGGGAGCCTCTCCCACCTCCACAGCAGTGCTAAGGATGTCTGGCTGCCAGCTTAGGCCCACATCCCCTGAGGGCTCCCAGACTGCAAGAGGGCGCAGGCTGGGCTGAAGGACCCACCCAAGTGCACCAATTTCATACACCGGGCCTCTAGTAATAGATAAGAAGGAAAAATATGAACTAAGGCATGGAAGCATGTGAGACCTAGACCAGTGAGTCGCTTGGAATGACTGGAAGGCAGAGACTCGGACTACGAGAAGAGCATTCAATGAACTGATAATTATGAGAGGTTTCTTGGCTCTGAATGTCTAATTTTGCACTGAGTACTTAATTTATACTTAATATGGCTTACTATTTTTAAGTTTTGCTGTGCTTAGCCCCAGAAGCATTTCCTTGAGGCTGTAGCCTGTGGGAAAACTACATGACACCTGCCCAGCCAGGCCCTACCTGGCCTACCCACCTGCCTAGAGTATATCACAGGGTGATAGCGGAACACATCCACACACAGTTTCCACAGGCATGTTCCTGGTTGCTCATCACAAAGCCAATGCTGTCATCCACATTACTGAAAGAAGAAGAAAAAATAAAACACGTATCCAGAGGACCAAGACTTGGAAAGTATTTTATAAATAATTTGCCAAGTGTGCAAGCTAAGAGTAAAACATTAGGATAAAGGTTTTCATCCACAATGAGAAGTAACTCTACCATTCCTAACATTAAATCCAATCACAAACCCTCTGACAGAAAGACTTCGGGATCGGAGCACCCGCCTCCAGAGAGACAACATTGAGTTTTAAAAAGTAAAATAACAACAATGCTGCTATGTCAGTAAGAAACCCAAAAGACCCAACGTTTGGATTTCAGAAACATCGTCTCTGTGAAGGATGGATTTCAAGGAATAAGAAATGGCTGATGTTATTTCTGAAACCACAGCTAGTAGAAAAACGGTTCTTTTGACTTTTCTTAATTCCCAGAATACACAGAAACAAGAGCAACCTTTTCCTGCCTTCCTTCAGTGTTTCTGGATAAACAGCTCCTTGGAGTCAGTAACTGAAGAATGCTCCTGCCTCCGGCACAGGAGAGGTGTGAGGATCCAATATGGAAAAGCAATTCGTTAACAGTAAAGTGCAGAAACAAACCAAAAGCCTCAACAATGTGCAGATAGTCTATTTTCCCAGATCACAGTTGCCAGGGGAATTCCCAGCAGAAATAAAAGGACTAAGAGATTTTTCCTAGTTTTTTCAACATTTTAGATTTAAGGAGATCATGATTTGAGTGAATCTTAAAAATTCAAAATAAACAAAGAGCTTGTAGCTGCCCCTTAAGGAAAGCCTGGGTTTGGGAGGATGGTGGGCTTAGCTTTCAATGCCTGGTGAGGCATCGTGACAAAAGGTAAATTGGAGCTTCCTACATGGTCATTTTCTAGGTATTGAAAAAGGCTCATGCAATCTGCACTGTAAGCAATGATTAAAAGAAAAAAAAAACCTCACCTATAACATTAGCTGTTGACGGTCCATGCCATTTCCTAACTGCACAGGTACAAACTCATAAATTCTGAAAGCCATGGTTGTGCTATCTTGTGAAAACCCTTGAAACAAGTGAATTTCAGCAAAAATGATATACAGTGTGAGACTATGGCATAAGGTCATAATGCCGCCCTCACATCCCCAGTGGCAGGTGGTTACTGATATAGGCTGTGCGTGCATTTGGAAGTCCCTAAGTACCAGGTCTAGGCAAAGCAATGGAAAGAGGGAGAAAGAATGGCAATTCTAAAATACTACCTAATAAAAATTCAAAATCTGTCTTGAGTGGGGGGAAAATGATGGTGACATGCTCAACGTTGTATTTTTAGAGGTCATTTTCATCATTTCTTAACAGCTTACTCAAAGAAAAACAACACCACTCTGGGGAAGATGAAATCAAAGACTTATTTAGAATACAAAACACATAATCTTCTGACTTGTATAAAGTTCCCTGGAAGCTTCTTGCTCAAATTAATTGGCTGAGCTATTTTATCTCAAAGAGGGAGGTAAGGTTCTGCCTTGATATCCCTACGCTTGCTGTCTTAGCCCTCACTCCCAGAAAGAGGCAGCCCAATCTTGGCCATAAGTATACACCTCTTCCCCTCCCCTTCCCTTCTCTTCCCCACCACACACCCACATCAGGAGGTGTCGGCACCAGCTCCACTCCCCATAGCTGGGACTTTGACCATCCATTCCTATCTCTCTGGGCTTCCCTTTCCTTTCTGTGACAACGATGGCAGTCATTAACACGATACATGCTAAAAATGTTTCATACTTAATTTAAGCCCCACAAACAGCCAATAAATTGCCACGAAGGTCAAGGAAGCTAAGATTCATGCTAACAGTTAGATAGGAAAAGGCAAAGCAGATCCAGGACTGTCCAACTCCCAAGTCCTTGCTCTTTGTTCTTTCCACATCTCTATAAGGCATTAGGAAAAAGAAAGGGCTGGCCTGATGACTGCTAGAACCCTTCTGGACCTGACGTGTTATTTCCAATAGGCTTAACCTCCAGGCCCAGAATCCCATACATAGGAACTCATCTTGTCCCTGCCTGATCATGTGCCTCCAGCATGCTCTGGGTGGAAGGACATGGATCAGAGCATCTGGGCAGCTCTGGTACTTATGTGAGTTTGCTTCTGTCCATCCAGTGTCTCACACATAGCTGGAGTTCTGTGGCCTCCGGTCACCTGCCAGCCAGCATACCTGCTGACCCTGGCTTCCCTCCTTCCAAGAGCACAGGTCACCCTCCAGCCTGTGCCCAGGGGAAAGTTTTAGAAAACAGGCTAAACTAAAAGCTGCAAGCTTTTTAATACATGCTGGTACCCTGCTTAATTTTGTATGCGCATTAGCCCAGTAAAGCCACAAAAATCCCCTTGTTTATTTACTCACTCATTCAGCATAAAAATATTGAAAACATTCTCTACGCCTGGCACTGTACTGGGTGCTGGAAATAACATCCACCGCATCCTATATAATAAAGAGGTAATATACAAATTGCCCATCATGCCCTCACACAAGATGGCCACCCCCATGTGGTCACAAGATGGCTGCCACAAGATGGCCAGCAGGGGAGGGCAGTTGGGGGCAACAAGGCCAGCAGGGGAGGGCAGTTGGGGCGATTGGGCCGGCAGGGAAGCAGTTAGGCATGGATCAGGCTGGCAGGGGAGTGGTTAGGGGGTGATCAGGTTGGCAGGCAGAAGAGGTTAGGGGCAATCAGGTAGGCAGGCAGGTGAGCAGTTGGAAGCCAGCAGTCGCTGGCTGGTCCCCATTCCTCTCTCACGAGCTCATTTGTGCCTGGCTGGTCCCCATTCCTCTCTCCCCAATGTAGTGTCTGAGCTGTTATGGCGTGAGGGCATGAAGACCATTTGCATATTAGCTCTTTATTATATAGGATATGAAAAAAGCTCAGAGAGGGTAAGTGGCTTGTCCAGCCAGGTACAGAGAAACAGAAAGAAAAGATATAAAAAAGTCTCAGCTTGAAATGAAGATAAGGTGGTAATGCTCTCAAAACATCTCCAATAACTTATTGATTCAATACCCAATAATACACAAAGTGCTTTCATATACATTATCTCACTTAACTCATCAAATCATAATTTGTTTTTTTTAATGTATTTTTATTTTATTTCAGAGAAGAAGGGGGAGGGAGAAAGATAGAAACATCAATGATGAGAGAAAATCATTGATCAGTTGTCTCCTGCACACCCCCTACTGGGGATTGAGCCCACAACCTAGGCATGTGCCCTGACTGGGAATGGAACCATGACCTCCTGGTTCATAGGTTGACACTCAACCACTGAGCCACACCAGCTGGGCTATCATTTGTTTTAAATAAAATATTGTTTCCTCATATTCCCTTATACTGAATAGTACAATAAAAATAATTTTATCAAGAGTAGATCTAAGTATGTCACCTTTTAACTTCTGACAAGTCACAAACCTTCAAGTAGCAGGGTATAGCCCTTCTTCCAAGCATAACAGATTAAGATAACATGCCCACCTGTCCTAGCTGGTTTGGCTCAGTGGCTAGAGCATCGGCCTGTGGACTGAAGGGTCCCAGGTTTGATTCTAGTTAAGGGCACATGCCAGGTTGTGGGCTCGATCCCCAGTAGGGGGTGTGCAGGAGGCAGCTGACCAATGATTCCCTCTCATCATTGATGTTTCTATCTTTCTCTCCCTCTTCCTTCCTCTCTCAAATCAATAAAAATATATATTTTTAAAAAAGATAATATGCCCACCTATGCAAAAAGTACCATGAGAACAAGTTACTTCACAAATACCAATATTCTGTTACCAAACTAAGCCTATTTCTTAAACCACCAACTTGAATTCAACATATACACACAGAATTTATTCTCTATCCCAAAATTTATTTCTTTATCTATCTTACAAAGAGTATTCGCTCCGAGCGATCTCAGTATGGTAGTTACAAAGGAAATGGAGAAAAAGATATTGGGAGGAAAATTGAAGATCATTCTTGTCTATAGGGAGTAGTAGTTTGATGCTGGTATGTGAGTAAGCAGATCCATATTGCCACAGTTTCCATAAGAAAGCATATATCCAGTTTTTCTAATAGTCACCTGAATTCTTAGATGTTGCTAAGAATTGGCTCAGACTAGGAGGTTGGTAACCTGGCCCCTGCTGCTACTGATGTGCAAAAGTTCAGGGCTGATTAGATTCAATTGCATGTGTTTTTAATACAACCAAGGCCAAATATGACAGGTCTACAAGACAAATTCAGGCTTCAGACAGTCAGTATGTAACAGCTGGATTAGCATAATTACTGAAAGAGGGAGAATAAGCATCTCTAGAGGCACCGACTTCGGCTGTTTCCAAATGGGCAGGAGAAAAGCAAAAGGCAAGTATTTGCAAATGGACTGTGAGAAAGGGGAGATGACAAGAGTTCCCAAGTGCAGGATATTTCTAAGAGCTTCCTTTCCAGGGCTAGCATGCCACCAAATGAGTTCCTAAATGGGCGTTATTTAACACAGTACCTGGCACCTAGTATGCAAACAAGAAATGTTAATTCTTTTATTAGTAGCAGCAGTTACCATTAGCTTCCTCACTCCCAAGCTCCAAGGGCCCTTCCTTTACCTCTATACCTTGTTTCTTAAGCCAGTTTCTTCTACAAATCACTCTTTCTACCTCTGTGATTTTATAAATAAACTAGAGGCCTGGTACACGAATTCATGCACTAGTGGGGTCCCTCAGCCTGACCTGCACCCTCTCGTAATCCAGGACCCCTCAGGGGATGTCGGATAGCCGGTTTCGGGCTGATCCAGACAGGAGGGAGCCCGATTCTATGCGTTGAGCGTCTGTCCCATGGTGGTCAGTGCATGTCCTAGTGTCTGGTCGACTGGTCGTACAGTCACTTAGGCTTTTATATATATAGATAGATGTTCTCTTATAGTTTGGGTCTTGAATTGTTTCTTAGCCAGAACTCAAGTACTGAGGTTGCTGAACCCAGGTCCAGTCTGATACCCCTGGTCTAACACCTGGTGCTCTTCCTGCTGCCTGCAACAACGCCACTGACTGGGAGTTCAGATAGTTCTGTCCCCATTTTATAAATGCAAATTTAGTAACTAAGTCTCTGAACATCTAACCCAAAGCACATCCCCATGTATCAGCCTACCTGCCTGCAGTAGCAGCCCATAAACTCTAGGTAGAAAGTCTCAGAAAAATCTTAAGTTAGGAGTCTACTGAATTCTTATTAATTTTCAGTCATTGCTTATTAATATGGCCAGTACAGGCTGACTCGGGGCTATGTTACAGCAACTGAAAAGCAGAAAGTAACTCTATAATTCCCTAATGGTTCTAATAGTTACACAATTGGCATAGAATTATGTACCGAGGGGAGGAAATTGTATTAGACGCCTCTGAACCTTTGAAATTGCATTACTTAGAACCTTGGCAAATGAGCAGTAAGTATTTAAAGAAGATTAAGATGCATTTCCTATTTGGTGTGCTATTTAATTTGCACAAAAATATTTGGCTGTCACTGTTGGTGTACATGGCTTGGGGCCCTCTCAGTGCCTTCCACGGAGCAGTCACAGCAGCTGAGTGGGCAGCCCTGAGCTTCTGCACCACCAGTAGCAGCAGGGGCCAGGTTACCAACCTCCTAGCCTGAGCCAAACTCCCCTGGAGCTTAATGAGTCATCCTGCTGAAAACCATAGGAGGGGATCTGAGCTTCCCCACATGTTGTATCTCATGACCTGACACCATAACTTCCTCAAATGAGACCAGAAACTGCTCTCCAGACATTCCTTCGAAAAATAACAGCCCCCAAACCAATCAGCAGCAAATCTCCATATCTACCCCAGGAATTTCAAAGGTATAGCAATTTGATGCAAGTTTTGATATCAGTAAGAGCAAGATGACTCTACTTATGGAATCCTAAAATCATAGAGTAAGACAGCCCAATTTCCTCATTTGACAGAAGGGGAAAGTGAAGGCTGGAGAGGGGAAGTAACTTGCTGAAGATGATGTAATAGGGTCTCAAATGCCCATTATAGGACAATAATCCATTTCCTGAAAGACCTGGGAAACATCCCTAACAATTCTTAGTCTTGTTGAGGCAGGATCCCCTGACAATCTCTCAGGGCCCAGCCCAGGCATTCCCCATGCCCAGGCTCTTTCCTCCCCAACTGAGTTTTGAATAGAGCATAGTCTCCCCCAACTTTCTTGCCTGCCCAGCCTTCTACCTGAGCCCTCTGAAGACAAATACAGGGCCTTTTTCATCTTGGAGATCTCTACCTCTCATCACAACAGAGAGGCAACAGGTAACTGGAGCAACAAACCCAAGAACATCTAAAAGCTGCCAGAATCTTACAAACTTTTGCCCATGGTCTACAAGGATAGTCTATTTTTTTTTTTTTTTTTTTTTTTTTTTTAGTGTTGTTAGAGCTTCCACTTCTATTCCTGATAAAAGTTCCAACACTCCATCTTTAAGACGCCGTCTTCTCTCCACCCAGCACCTCATCCTTCCATCTCCCACCAGAGCAATGGGAACAAGCATTCTTAATAGCAATGCACCCATCTCTCAGGGCAGCCAGTCCTCCAGGGAAAGATTCCTTAGGCTTGTTCTCACCCAATCACAATAGAAAAGGTAGAGTGAGAAGAAATATAAGCATTGATAAGAAATCTCTTCTTTGTCTAGCATCTTAGAACACGTTTCCAAGCTCTTCTCAGTCTTTCCAAGATTCTTTTTGGTATCCAACTCATCATCAAGCTCACCAATGCCCTCTACACAACCCGCCAGTCACTGAGTCCTACAGAAACAAGAAATCAAGGGAACTGGGTGGTGGGTGGGGGCTGTTAGGGAACTAACTTTCCATGGCCTCCACTTCTCAAGAGCCCTGGAAGAGCAGAGTGTCTTCTTAATACCTTTACTCTGGTCTGGGGCCCACCTCCTTCATTTCAACAGCAGGTGCCCAATCTCCAGCCCACCCTAAATTCTTCAGAGTATTGGTATGATCTTATTTGTTGTTAATCCTCACCCAAGGCTATTTTTCCATTGATTTTTAGAGAGAGTGAAAGGGAGGAAGAGAGACACATGGATTGGTTGCCTCCCACACACACCCCAACCAGGCCAAGGAATGGAGCCTGTAACGGAGGTAATTGCCCTTGATCACAGAATCAAACCCAGGACCCTTCAGGGCCAATGCTCTATCCACTGAGCCAAACTGGCTAGGGCAAGAATTGGTATAATCTTTAACACCACATCAGATTTCAGAGTGGGAATTCCACATTCTCCCACACCTGAATACACACTACCATCATTTCCAAGTCAGGTCTCCCTAAATTATCTCCCTCTTTCTAAGTGACAAGTATTAGTATAAATATCAATTACTCTAGCCAGAGAAGAGGTTTTCAATCATGTAGCCCATCACTGTGGAGGGGGTAGTGGGGAGGCTCTGTCCCCTCCTGCAGGCCCCTTGAGCTGGGTTTACAGAATGACTGGGTAACCATCCTGCTTGGTCAATCCTACACTTTTCTGAAATGGCTGGGAAACTATTAAGGTAGAAGAAATATCTGTTCCGTTTCCTGGAAAATCTAGCTTTCATTTATTTACAAAACAAAATGGGAAAAATAAAATCAGTAGCAGCTCCATTCTACCTACACAAGAAAATGTTGAGCCAATGTGTTTGAACAAAGAATCACACTAGACACTAGATCATTATGACCATTAGTCAGATAACTTTTTACCCACTTCTTTGTTCACCAGCTGGCCCACTAAGCCTATTTCAAGGAGGTTAAAAAAAAAAAAAAAGATTTTCAGAAAAACATGGGAGAGGGCAGTTTCATGTACTATGTTGCTCATTTAATATACTACACACCCACTAATTTAATCCTTAAAACAATCCCATGAAGTTGGCATTCTCATCAAAATCTTTAAAAACTAAAGCAGAGTATACAATTAAAAGATGAAACACATCTATTTTTTTTTTTATCACAAATGGGATTTTAATTTAGCACCGGTCGCATCCCCAGTAGCTTTTCCAGAACTGCCACCTTCACCATGAAGCTCCCTGATATGTTTTATCCCTGTTTTATTAAAGACAAAACAGGCTCAGAAAGGACAGCTTGCCCAAGGTCCCACAGCTATCCCCTCACAGGCTAAGATCTGCCTGATTCCAAAGTCCACATTCCTTCTTCCCACTGCCCCACCCTGCTTCCGTCACCTCTGAGACAGACACGCCTGTGTATTTCCTATTTATGGCACTGATGCCTGCCCTCCCTTCCCTCTTCAGAAGGACAAAAGCACTGGTATTGTTCCTCTCAAACAATAAATTTACGCAGAACCAAATATTTTGCCTACAGAACGCTGGCCTGGTGTCCTGTTAGCATTTCATGGACCTTTGCAACACCAAATTGGCTAACTACTGAGTATCTCAACAGGCAATATTGCAGCTACAAGTCTTTGATATTCAGAATTCAACTTTGGGGGGGTCTTGGGTATCATTGCAGGAGCTTGCATATGGTTGTGGGATCCCCACAGAAACAGAGGACATGGGATGAAGGGAGCAGAGCTGCCTCCAGATAATGAGTAAGAAATGGTGGGAAGGGAAAGCGAGGGAGAACCAATAGCTCTCCTCTGGTATTTCTTAAAGGAACATTAGGGTGCAACAAAAAATAATAAATCCCCTCCATGAGAAACAGACAAGATAAGGAAAGAGAAGATGGGATAGTTAATAGCAAGCATGTTCCATTCTATATAATTTTCCCGCAACAGATCAAACACCTCTCTGGGGGCCAGAAGGTATTTATTACAAGTTGGTGACAGATGACAAAACTGAGGCTCAGAGAAGTTACATAGCTTGTCCAAGGTCCCCACGCTGGTCAGTAACAGCAAGAATACAAGGACCCAGGTTTCTACTCACAAGCTTCTGAGAGATGGACAGGAGGTCTCACCCACTCAGAGGTGAAGTCGTTAAGTTGCCTGTTACCTTTCCTACCAGCAACTTGCTGTGTAACAACAGAGCTGAGTGAGGACTGTGACAAACTTAAGAAAGTGTGGCATTTGTAAAAGAGGTAGCTGCTGTTCAAGACCAGGTGATTTGGGCCATACAGGAAGTAAGGCCTAGTTCTGCTAACATTTTAAGCTGGAAATCTGGTGTTGTGAAAAATCTCCCAACTTTTTGAAATGTTTGCTCTAAATTTTTAAAAACACCATGCTGGTCAAATCAAATGCATGTACAGAAGAAATGGAGCTCATGGTAACCAGTTCTACTAGTAAATCTAATGTAGATGTAGCAAAGACCCAAATCGAAGGCTGGTCCCTGACAGAGATCCCAGGGGCATGGAGTTATTGATGCTAAAAGTCCATATGCCCACCATGCATTGTCTCTCGTGAATGCAGACTACTATTTTTCAAATATATGTAGGTGCTATTATGAAAAAATTCAAAGTCACTTACATGATTAACTAAATTCATAGTAGCTTTGTATAACTACTCATTTTTTTCCCACTGAACTGACAGTAAAAATATAACCACTATCATTTGAGTTCCTTATATTTAGAAAAGGTTGGAAAGGGTTGGACTAGACAACTTCTAAAGTCCACATTTTTATAATTCCTTGATTAAATGATGCAGATGTGGGAAACTAGGAAAGGAAAAGAAGCCCCCTGAACACACTAATGTATAAACTTAAAACTCAGCACACACATGGCCATCATCATAAACTATACACCACCTAACTGTTAAGTTGAAGAACAAAAGCAAAATAACCAACAATATCAGCCATATTCATTGAGCCCCTCCCAAATATTTATTAAATAATCACATTTCAGGCAAGTAAAAAAAAAACAACAACAACAACAAAAAACAGATACATGATAGACTATAACTGATTTTTTTATGGGAACGGGACATGTTAGACATCAGTCACAAATAATGACAAATTCAGAACTGATCAGTGCAACTAAGAAACCTGTGAAGCCAAGATGCCCACTTGGGAAAAACTGACCTGTTCTGTGCCAGCCTGAAAGGCCTCTTTAAGAAATATTGATCTGACTGAGCTGAGATCCTATGAGTAAGTAGAAGTTAGTAAAGTGTGTGGACTGTGGTAGGAGGGATGGGACATTCCAGCAAAAGGCCTCAGTGGGAGGGGATGTGGTATTTCCAACGAACTGAAAGGCCAGTGTGGCTGAAACCAGGAGAGTGAGGGACTGTGAGGTTTGAGTTGAGGCTGAAGAGGCCACAGGAGTCAGAGCACTGAGGCCTTGTAATCGTGTTCAGAATGTTTAGGCAATGTCAGTACCTCATATGGCACCTATCTCATAGAAGGTAGGCAAGAAACATGGTAAAACTGAACAGTGGCAGGACAGAGTGAGCAGGAATTGCTGGGTCTTTGAAGGCCTAGTAAAATAGGCTAAGGAGTTTAAACTTCCTGTGAAGAAGGATGGGCTGCCCCAGAGGGTTTAGGCATATTTCAAAGATGACTAAGCATGGAGAATGGGTTGAACAGATGCAAGATTGGAAGCAGAAAACCCAATGAGAAGATTATTGCAGTAATCCAGGAACTAGATGGCAGTGGCCTGGCCTGGATGGTGACAGTGGGAATGGAGAGAAGAAAACAGAGTCTAAAGAGGCAGAATTGACAAACCTCAGTTCCTCTTCAGCACTGGGATAGGAAGGTGGGGAGAGCTGCATGACTGCAAAGCTCCTGTCTTGGGCACTCTGTGAATGGTGGTGTGGCTGCTGAGGAGGAGCACGTTTGGAGCACAGATTCCCTTTGGACACTTGATTTGGGGCACCTTTGGGACATCCAAGCGGAACTGTTACAGAGGTAGTCGAGAGGTCCAGACGGACACAGGTTTGGGGAGCAACAGCAGAAACGCTGCTGTGAAAGGGTAGATTGGAGAAAGCATAAGGAGAGAAGAGACAGAAGCAGTCATCAGGGCTAGAAAAAGAATACAGGTCAGTCCTTTTCATGGAGACTGAGGAAGAGAAGAAAAGTAGGACGAGTATGTTGCCATGGAAGCCAGGGGAGGAGAGTTCAGAAGAGAATGGTCAACAGTGTCAATTTGGAGAAGGAATGAGAAACTCAGCACCGTGTTCTGTCTTGTTTTGGTTTTTCCTTCAAGGCATTGATCATAATCTATACTTTTTTAAAATATATATATATGTTTTTATTGATTTCAGAGAAAGGAAGAGAGAGGGAAAAAGAGATAGAAACATCAATGATGAGAGAGTTATCGATCTGCTGCTCCTGAATGCCCCCCACTGGGGATCGAGCCCACAACCTGGCCATATGCCCTGACTAGGAATCGAACTGTGACCTCCTGGTTCATGCATGGGTTGACACTCAACTACTGAGCTACACCAGCCAGGCAACAATTTGTACTTTTTTTTTTTTTTCATTGTCCATCTCCTTCTAAGATTTGCACAAACAAGATGAAGGTTTGCACCCCATTGTGCTGCTACTGCCTGGCAGAGGACTTGTTGCAAGGAGGTTCTTCAAGGTCTTTGTTGAAGGAATGTATGGAGAATGCATATGTGAATGTTTAGGAAGAAATCAATAATGAAGGAAAAATGGCAGGAGAAGGGGCAGGAGTAATCCTTAATAGGGGTGTCTGAGCAGAGAAGAGAATGGGATTCAGGAAATAGGAACAGGGGTTGGTTGGTCTTGAATTACACAAAAATACTTAGTAAAATCGTTTCCCACCAATCCTGTTCCTCAAGAACCAGAGATTATAAAATTCCCTCCCTTGCCTTAGCTGGTTTGGCTCAGTGGATAGAGCTTCAGCCTGCAGACTGAAAAGTCCCAGGTTCGATTCCGGTCAAGGGCACATGCCTGGAGGCTCAATCCCCAGTAGGGGGCATGCAGGAGGCAGGTGATCAATGATTCTCTCATCATTGATGTTTCTATCCCTCTCTCCCTCTCTCTCTCTCTCTGAAATCAATAAAAAAATATACTGTATATATATATTTTTAAAAATTCCCTCCCTTGATTTTCTACATTATTCAGATGGGTTGGCCAATTCCAGATGTTTCCATTCCCACTGATATTTTATTGCAAGAAAACCATAAGTCAGTAGGTTGGAAATGAGGCTTCTCTCTGAGCATCCCAATTCCAAGCCTCTGAATCATGAGCAGCACTAAGATCTCAGAAGTTATTTCATCCCAGCAACAGATTTCATAGCATGATGCCGACGGGCTTCAATGCTTTAACACAAGTCAAAGTACCAGCGTCTGCCGTTAAAAAGCAGGGTAACTGATGATCAGTGGTTGAGAGTCGACCTGTGAACCGGGAGGTCATCATTCAATTCCCGGTCAGAGAACATGCTAGGGTTGCGGGCTGGATCTCCAGTATGGGGGCATGCAGGAGGCAGCCCATCGATTATTCTCTCTCATCATTGATGTTTCTATCTCTCTCTCCCTCTTCCTTCCTCTCTGAAATCAATAAAAATATATATTTTTTAAAAAGCAGGGCAACTGGACAGGGTTATTTAACAAATATTCACTTTTCAAAAGTAGGCACTTACAGCACTAAAGAAGCAGATCCCTTGGTTCACATAAGCCCCAATTCAATTTATAAGTTTTGATTTCAAAGTAACTTTCTCAGGAGTACATTTTCGCCTCTGCCTTTCACTGAAAGAAGATCTGATCCCCATTCTCCCCACAATGGTAGACTACATTAGCTATGTTCTAATTAAACATTCTAAATCTGGACTGAAACCCACCTGGGGGTGGGGAGGAGTGGAGGAGAGAGCCTGAGCGTCTTAAGAATGCCCTAATTTACTTAGCATCAAGGGCCCAACTGACCTTTATATAGCCTTAAATCAATCAGGCAGCTAGGACACACCTCCTTACTTCCAAAATGAAGAGATGTGTCTAAGATATGATTCCATACAAAGTACTTTCAATAAACATAAAGCACAATCATCCAGAGAATATTTTCTCTGAGGGCGGCTGAGGCCAAATGATGGAATGGAAAGACTCAGGACCAGGAGCCATAAGGTTCCAGGACAGTAAAACCACCTGGTTTCCAGGACAGTAAAACCACCATCTTTTCCACCCTGCCCACTATTCCCACACTTCCAAACTCCCCCTCAAGGTTTAGCACCACCTCATGTTTATATGCCTGCAACCAACACAGAGCCTGGCATTGTAATGGTACTCACTGAAAGGAGTTTTTAGGGGTAAAACAGGCAGGTTTAGGGAGTTTTAGGAATTAGGGGGGTCCATGGAGGAGGGGGGCATAGTTGGCTGGGGGCTTGGAGCTGCCAAAAGGCATACATTCCCAGAGAACAAAAGGTGCCGCGGGATAAGGGGAAAGGAAGACACCATTCACAGAAGATAGGGAAAAGCCACAGGGTATGGGGAGAAAGAGGAAACAAACTTTCACAGAGGATAGAGAAATGCTGACAAATAGGAGAAAGAGGAAAACATATTTTCACAGGAGATAGAGAATTCTACCACTGGAGGGGGAGAAAAAGAAGGGGACACCACGTGGGGTCTGAGTTTTGAAGCTAATATTCTACCAACTGGTAGGCAGCATTAAGAAACAAAGAAATGCAGCCTTAATAAACCTTAGGAAAAAGGAGCTTTTAGTGGGTCACCCTCTTTGGGACCCCCTCCCTACGTGGGAGTCTGCACTTGTTTCCAATAAATATTCACCTTTTCATATACCACCTTTTGTCCGTGGCTTCGTTCTTCGAATCCATCTGGACAAGAACCCAGGAAAGAAATCACCCTTGCATCCTGCTCAGGAAAAATCACCCACCTCATCCCGTTTTGGAAAGGTGCAAGAAGGGATAGAGTTGGACTGCCTAAGTTTCAATCCAGCCTCTATCACCAGCCTGAGCAAGTGACTTACTCTCTAGTTTCCTTATCTCTAAAGCAGGGATGGTAACAACCCCCTCATCACAGGACTGTCTGAAGATTAAATGAGTTAATGATTCTAACACAATTGGAACAATACCTGGCAAAAAGTGGGGAAGAGTTTCCCAAGATCATAGTCATCCTTACCACCATCAGTCTGACCTCCAGCAAGTCACCGTCCACTGTGGGGTTAAATTTCCCCACCAGTGAAATCATGGGTGGCTGGACTGATCTCAGGAAGATCCCCAATGGCTTAGCTCCTCTATAATGCTTTGAATCCTATTACAGCTCTAACTCCTGGTCAGGCTGAGAGCTCTCCCACAGGCAGCAGGGAGGGAAGGCAGTGCTGGCTCTCCATCAGGTCCCAGAAGCTCTCTAGCCCTCTGAGCTTCAGCTCCTTCCAACCGCAGGTTGGCCCCGGGGTCCTCAGCCCACACTTCCATATTTTCAGAGATGAAAATACTCATCAGGATCCTCAAAGCTGTGGAAACAGCGCAGGTGTGAGGAAAGCACACACTTCACAGAAAGGAACCAAAGGGAGAGACGAGGAACAATCAAGACAAAAGCAAACACCACGGACCAGAAATACACTGTGCCCATGGGTTGTTTATTTAGCGTGCTTTGTCTTACAGCACTTCAGAGAACTTCAAACTACACAGGCGGCTCTGGAGCAGGGGGCATGTTCCTTACCTTGAAGTACAGTCCGCTCAGAGGCACTGCCCCCCTTTCAAACCCAGGCGGACCCTCCCTGGGGAGCAAACTCTTCAGAGGGGATGGTCTCACGTATAAGCAGCTTTCTCAGGAAGCAGTTACCTCATCTCCACCAGCCCAAAAGCAAGATCAATGTTCAGGACGCTCAAATCCCCTTTCCTTTCTGGGCCTCAGTTTCCACTTCTGTAAAATGGAGGGGGGAGGAACTCTGCCCAAGTAATTTCCAAATTTCCTAGCAGGATTAAAAGTGTTGCAGTCCTATCAATGACTTCCATTTTGCAGGGGAAAAGGATTTGTTTTAAATGATAAAAAGTAAGGTTCGTAGTTTGCTGCTTTCTGCCTGAACCTAGACTTCCTGGGTTCAAATCCTCACTCTACCAGTAGCTCTGTGGCCTTGGGCCAATTACTTAACTTCCCTGTGTTTTGGAAGTCTCATCAGTAAGTAAGAATAGGAAGAATAACCCTTCCTCATTAGGTTGGTGTTAGGATTAATTCAGTTGATATACATAAAGTATAATGTAGTACAAGTAAGAACTGTGCCTAGTGTGGCTTTTATTTTCAAAGTTACATAGTTTTCTATTCAAAGGGAATTATTTGGGAGGCAGTATGCTAGGACTAACACCAGTGCGCATGCTCACACACACTTGTAAGACAGACAGGAAACCTAGGTTCCAGTTATGATTCTTCCCTAAACTAGCTGTATGCTTACTAGTATGGACCGAACCACAGCTCCTCTCTGGGCCTCGGTTTCCAGAGCGGACAGTACAAGGTTGCCCTAAAAGTATTCAGATCAGAGGTGAAATACTGACAGCCACAGTGTTCTGTTTAACCTGTAGTTTTATACCACATTGTGTTCCTTTAAGATTTGATTTTACTCTAAGTATTTAAAAATCTGGAGCTTTTCCATAAATATCCAGATTAATCAGGTCTCTTAAAACATCCCAAGTTCTATCAGTCCTGGCCCCTTTAAGCAATGGTTCTGAAAGTGTGGGCTCCAGACCAGGAGCAGCTCATCACCTGGAGACGCAGTAGAAATACAAACTCTTGGATCCCAGACCTGTTCAATCAGAAACTCCAGGAGTGGGGCTGGCAACCTGTTTTAACGCCACTGCAGTGAAGCAACAGCTGGCAGGGACTGAGAGCAGCGACCCCTTTTAGAAAAAAAGACGTAAAAGGTAATCTCATTCCCCAGCGCACCGCCTACCCCCCCACCCCCCGCCTCCCCCCGACTCCTAGGTGTCCTTGACTCTGAACCCAATAACCAGTAGGGGCTGTCCACCACTCTCGTTTTCCTTAACTGTCCAGTCCCTGGTGGGCCTTTGGCTCACCGGCTCCTATCTGGATGAACCACGCCTTCTCACAACAGACTACGAGCCCCTCGGGCATTGATGCCAGTAGGATTGTTTATTCCAAATCAGAACCATAGCCTGTGTGACAACAGGCTGCACACACCAAGGGCACAGTTAAAGAACAAACTGTTGCGTCTCCTTTATTAATCACAATCCACACAAGCAGCTGCTATAAGAACAGCTGCGGCTGCTAAAAGGGTGATCTTGAAGCAGCCTAGAAAAGTGCTTACAAGTTGAATACCAACAACAGACACGTGCAGACTTGTAATCTATTGGGGTGGTTCTTCCTACAGATCTTCCCTGCCTCTCTCCGGACCAGAAATCCTCCTTCTTCCACATCCAGGCACAGAGTAGGTGGGAAGGGGAGAAGGTTCTTAGAATTAGCATAACACAGAGAATTTGGGGTAACCATTGAAGGACTTGAGTTTGATCCTACCTCAACCCTTTCGTGACCTTAACTTCTCTGGAAACCATCAGTTTTTCTCTATGTTAAAATAGATAAAATAATAATATCTACTTCATATGGTTGTTGAGAGAAGTCAAAATTAGATTATTCATATAAAAGTATTTTGTAAACCGTAGAAAACTAGATAAAAGGCTTATTATTGTCCCATGAAAACTGCTGTTTGACCCATAAATCATCTAAGATAGCACTCACTGTTTCTAGCCTGGGACAATCAGGTGAAATCAGAGAATCACATGACTACAAAGGGCCTTCTGAGGACCTGTAACCCAACCTTCCTACTCTGCTTCCCTCCCCACCAACCCCTGAAAGCCCTGAACAAAAGCCAAGCCAAAGGGTGGCCCCAACTGGAAAACCTTCACCTGCAAGGTCACTACATTCCAAGGCACGCAGCCCATTCCTTCCACCTTGGGCCTAATCTGAACATCGACCATTCCTCCTTGGAAGGCCAAATCAGCCTTGCTATTATTCAAGCAGCCTTGAGAGCTAGAAGCCCACCTCAGCACCTTTGCACACGGTGCCCTGTCCACCTGGAATACTCTTCCATATCTAGTCTTCAGATGGCCAGGTCCTTCTTAGCCTTCCATTTCAATGTCTCTTTAAAGAGGTCTTCTCTACCAGTCTTCATTCCCTCCTACCTAGATATCCTCCATCATAACACTCTGTGCTTTGTTTTTTCATAGCACACATCCCTATTTATTCGTGTGCTTAAACCTTGTTGAATTCCCCCAGAGAATAGAAGTCCTATAGATATAGTGACTTTGCTTTTCTTATTCACCACTCTGCGCACTTATCTTGTAACTAGAGGCCCGGTGCACGAAATTCGTGCACTGGGGAGGGTGTCCCTCAGCCCAGCTTGCACCCTCTCTAATATGGGACCCCTCGGGGGATGTCCAACTGCAGGTTTAGGCCCGATCCCTGTGGAATCGGGCCTAAACCTGCAGTTGGACATCCCTCTCACACGGATAGCCCCAGGCACCCCAGGGAGCGGCCACGCCCCCATGCCACGCCCCCTGGGGTGCCGATTGCCCCAGGCACCCCCGGGGAGCGGCGGCACGGGCGCGGCCACGCCCCCCCGGGGTGCAAATCTCCCCAGGCAACCCCGGGGAGCAATGGCAGGGGCGTGGCCACGCCCCCCGGGGTGCCGATCGCCCCAGGCACCCCCGGGGAGCGGCCACGCCCCCTTGCCATGCCCCCAGGGGGTGCCGATCGCTCCAGGCACCCCCGGGGAGCAATGGCAGGGGCGTGGCAACGCCCCCCCGGGGTGCCGATCGCCCCAGGCACCCCTGGGGAGCGGCCACGCCCCTATGCCACGCCCCCCCGGGGGTGCCCATCGCCCCAGGCACCCCTGGGGAGCGGCCACGCCCCCATGCCACGCCCCCCAGGGTGCCGATTGCCCCAGGCACCCCCGGGGAGCGGCAGCATGGGCGCGGCCACGCCCTCCGGGGTGCCGATCACCCCAGGCACCCCCAGCGAGCGGGCACGGGCGCGGCCACGCCCCCCCCCAGGGTGCCGATCACCCCAGGCACCCCCGGGGAGCAGGCACGGGCGCGGCCACGCCCCCCCGGGGTGCCGATCGCCCCGGGCACCCCCGGGGAGCGGCCACGCCCCCATGCCACGGCCCCCCCGGGGTGCCGATCGCCCCAGACACCCCCGGGGAGCGGCCACGCCCCATGCCACACCCCCCGGGGTGCCGATCACCCCAGGCACCCCCGGGGAGCAGCTACACGGGCGTGACCACGCCCCCCCGGGTGCCTATCACCCCAGGCACCCCCCGGGAGCGGGCACGTGCGCGGCCACGCCCCCCCGGGGTGCCAATCGCCCCAGGCACCCCCGGGGAGCGGCAGCACGGGTGTGGCCACGCCCCCCGGGGTGCCGATCACCCCAGGCACCCCCGGGGAGCAGCTGCACGGGCGTGGCCACGCCCCCCCGGGTGCCTATCACCCCAGGCACCCCCAGGGAGCGGCAGCACGGGCGCAGCCACGCCCCCCCGGGGTGCCGATCGCCCCAGGCACCCCCGGGGAGCGGCAGCAGGGGCGCGGCCACGCCCCCCGGGGTGCCGATCACCCCAGGCACCCCCGGGGAGCGGGCACGGGCGCGGCCACGCCCCCCCGGGGTGCCGATCACCCTAGGCACCCCCGGGGAGCAGCGGCTCGGGCGTGGCCACTGGGCACCGCCATCTTGATTTTATCATCGGTCGACAGGCCACCCGGAGTCCCGCCCTCAGCCTCCGCTGGCCCAATCATGGGCATAGCGGAGGTGCGGTCAATTTGCATGTTTCTCTATTATAAGGTAAGATTGTAGCACAGTGGTTGCACTAGTACATGACAGGCACTGCAACAGGTTGAATGAATATGTGAATTAAAGAGTGAGTGCTTAACGCCATTCTATGCATATTGTAGATATTCAAATAATTGTTAGAAGAGACAAAAATCTAAACAAGACTTACACCAACTCTCACTACTGATTTAACTCATTTCACAAATAGTAATCATGGCTTCTTGTATCGAGGAAAAAAAATATGAAAAATAAACAAATTGAGCAACAACTGCCCATGCCACCTTTATTCATAGCAGCACTGGCCCTAGTTATCTATCTCTTTATCTTGTATAGAGGGAATTCATTTTAAGGCACTTAAGTGGACAAAAAACAGAGAGCTGTTTCCTGAAGAGAGGGCCTCACATAATAGCATAATTATAGACTGTCTTTAAAGAAATGACTCAGCTGGCAAATGCTTACCCAAGTCCACTGTGAAACTGACAGGGACTCTAAGAACCAGTTGGGCAGGGCCTAACAATCAGATGTGGAGAATGCATACCTATAGGGCATGTACTTACCCATTCCACCATCTGTCAGTCTCAAGGGCTATATACCAGCGGCTCAGGGGGCAGGCAGAAAAACCCAGAGAGGAATGAAAGCTGCTCCCATGGCCTTGTCTGAGAATACAGACACACCCCAGCAACCCATGAAAGATGCCGAGGGTAAAAAAGCCGACAAGCTCTTGGCAGGCAGTGTGCTGCCGCAGAAGACACTCAGATCTGGTGGAGTCCAATGCTATAATTTGCTCTACAATCTCCAACTAAGTCACATCACCTCTCAGTCTCAGAACTAATCCCATCCGAAATGTGGGTTCATAGTTCATATACAACCTTTCTCAAAGGCCTGTCCAAAGAATGATACCATGCCATACCAGATGTGAATATGTATTGTAATCTGTAAAGCACTGAACAAAGGTGAGTTATTGAGGTCAAGTAATAGTAGTTTATAATAATGAAGTATCATTACAATTTGGGTTCCAGAGTAGGCAACTGAACACTTGCAAGTGGACTGGTAAGCACATGGAACACCTCCATGGGAAAGATGACTTATACGGTTTCTGTAAGGCCTCACATGTAGGCATGTAGGAGATCCACAAGTACCCTATATGCGCATGGTAGAAAAGTCAGGGTCTATAAGAAAGGGACATTGCCCCAGGTTACTAGTTACTGCTCTCAGTCAACAAACTACAGTAATCACTTGGGACATTTCTTAAATTGCCCTACGGTAAGTTTAAGGGCATTATTCTTGGAATGCAGAAAAAAAGTCCGCTACTACATAAGATCAGATTAAGATTCTCTTGACCCCAGCACAGATGAGATAGCATGGCTTAACAGAAAGGGAAAATCATAAAGAGACAATGTCAGAGAGTGCTCATTCCTTAAACAGAGCCTGAAATAAGCTTGACACAGAAGAGCTCTTTTTTAAAGTGAATCAAGTCACTTTACACTCTGTGAGTACCTACTATGTACATGACCCCAATGGGTGCCGCAAAGATCAATGAGCCAGGGATTCTTTAACCTAGGCCATGGGAAAGAATGTGCTGCAAGATATAAATGGGGTCCAGGCATTAGGAAAACAGAGGAAAGGTAAATTATTTTCCACTCAGAGAGACAGAGGAAATCTTATAAATCAAGTGGCATTTGAACTGGGAGGAGAAAAACAAAGCAGAGATAAGGTGTCAGTAGGCCGTCTTTGGAAGCTGAGACTTAACTGCCTCTGTGACGGGTCTTGACAGACTGGAAAAGCCAATGAACCCCTGCATAAAATAAGTGTATTTAAATGAATGTGATAAAATTACACAGGACTTCAAAAAAAATAGAAGTGAAACACAAAATGCATTTAAAAAATAAATTTGTGAGAGTACCATGTGATTCTTTATGAATGCAGTAAATAAAATCCAATAGCAAGTGTAATAACCACCATAATTTCAAAGCAGCAATAAATCATTTGAGATATCAAATCATAGTAACAGCTTTAATGTGAAAGTATTGTGTTTCTGTAAGCAGCAAAAGCAAAAAAACATAGGTACTTCGATGGTTTGTTACCTACTTTTATAATGGAAGGAAATGCTATATTTCAGTTAGAGGTTCATAAAAAATAAAGATGCAGCGTTTTCCCATTCAAGTTCACAGAGTTTATGCTCTTGTTTCCATGGATCCAGGTTAAGAAATCCTGATAGAGAAAACAGCCTAAGCAAAGGAAGAAAGTGAAAAATAGGTTTTGTGACCATGCAGAGCATGTAAAAACACAGATAGGAAAGATGACATTGAAAAGCCAGTAAAACCTTCAGATGTCACCAATACAAAGATTCACAATCCTCAATTATTAAATCACAGAATGTGCTCTAAGTTCCAGAACAATGTCTTCTTTTGGAATAAAAGAGGAATGAGAGAAGCTAGGAAAACATCTTTCCGTAGGTTTCAAGTTATAGCTTCTTTTTAAAAGTGTTGTGGATGACAGCATAGTCATAAATTGACCAAAAAAGCACACATCCAATATGAATATGTTATGTAAAACCTTATGCACATAAGAATGAGTGGGTGTAAGGGTGTTTATAAACACAGATGTCTAGAAAAATGTACATCAAATATTAACGTAATTAAAATTTGGAAGTGATTTTACTTTCATTTTTGTACTTTCTATAATTGAAAAATGGGCAAAAAGAGGCCCAAAAAGAGGTTAGGAGACTTTATTCAGGGTAACAAACACCACACAGTACAAAACAGAGCCTGGGACTAGACCTTAGAAATGTCCTTTGTTGTACTGCACAAAAGTTTTCAGATTCAGAATTTAATGTACCTGCATGCATGAGATAGGTCGGCATGCGCTACATAAGAACGTTTAAGTCAATGGTGGTCCCATAAGTTATAATGGAGCTGAAAAATTCCTATACCACCCAGTGACATCATAGCTGTCCTTACATGTTAGTGCAATGCATTTTCATTACTCATGTGTTTGCAGTCATGCTCGTGTAGGGTGTTGATAAAGCCTACAGTAGTGTACAGTAATGTCCTTGGCCTTCACATTCACTTACCACTCACTCACTGACTCACTCCGAGCAACATCCTGTCTTGTAAGCTCCATTCATAGTAAGGGCCCTATTCAGGAGGACCATATTTTATATCGTATTTTACTGTACCTCTTCTATGTTTAGGTATATCTAGATACACAAGTACTATAGCACTACAATTGCCTACAGTATTTAATACAATAATATACTATACAGATTTATAGCCTAGAAGCCACAGGCTATTCCATATAGCCTAGGTGTGTAGTAGGCTATACCATCTAGATTTCTTGTAAGTATAGTCTATGATGTTCACATGAAGACGAAATCACCCAACCATGATGCATTTCTCAGAACAGATGCCGTTGTTAAGTGACACATGACTGTAATTATTAGCCCCAACTTACATATTCGGAAATTGAGGCCCAGAGTTTGTTAAGTGACTTGCCCAAAGTCACACAGCAAGTAATTGGGAGAGTTGGGGCTAGAATCCAGGTCTCCTGCCACTCCTGAGAGCAAGAATACTAGTGTCATTGTTAAAAGCAAGGGTTTCCATCAGCCTGTCTCAGCTGTGCCATTACTTGCAGTTAACTTAGGAAACTCCTGAATTTTTTCATTCCTATGGTTCCATGTAATTCTTTACTTCTAAGCATTATGGCGATAATTAAATAATACAGTGATGTAAACACCTATTACAACCTCTGATACAGGGTATACTCCAATTATCTCAATCTCTATGCCTCCCCACCCACCTCTGTCCCAGGTACAAGAACTCCAGTTCCAGGAGCCAGCACACATATCTGCTCATTAGGCTTAGCAGCCTGATTCTCAAAAGTCAGCTGGGATCATGCTCACTGTGCTAGGAGCAGCTCTATTGAATGGGCAATGCACAACATCAGGCCTAACACAGACAGGGTGTCAGAGCGCTGACCAGCCAGTTTGGGAATCGCTAGGGATTCTGATTCAATGGATCTGATGTGGGACCAGAGATCCCGAATTGTTAAAAAGCTCCAGGAGAGTCTAAAGCAAGCATGTCAAACTCAAAGGCTAACGGGCCAAATAAATGAGGCATGCAACCCGTGGGCCATGAGTTTGACATGCTTGGTCTAAAGCAGCGGTCGCCAACCGGTGGTCTGCGGGTCACTGGTGGTTCATGAGGTCCAAAAGGTTGGCGACAACTGGTTTAAGGAAACCTTTGGGGCAGCGGTCGCTGACAGGTTGGTGACCGCTGGTCTAAAGAGCTAACATTCAATAATGAGTTCTCAGTTTGACAAGAGGGAATTTCACATTTCTGTGAATACAAAAGGGTCCCAGTCTAATCTAGAGCAATGCATTATCCAACGGGTGACACAACAAGGAGGTCAAGGGAAGACCAGGGTCATCAACAATTCTAGACTCTTCTGTCAAGGACAAAGAACAGCAACTGCCCAGAGCTATGGAGGGGAATCGAAAGCAACCCAAACTAGCAGCAAAAATAAATGTTCTGAGGCACCTCCCTGCCCTAGATACATATTGTTGTCAGAGGTGGAACAGACTTCACAGATGATCTTGTACAAACACAGCACATTAGCGATTTGAACTCTAAGGAACTTGTCAAGACTTGGAGGCCCATGAAGCAATGATTCGAAATAAATTCCCTCAATAAATAAATATTGCTGAGTGAATTAAGAGAAAAGTCGCATTCAAACACTGGAAAGACAGGGCTTCAAAAATGCCCTACTCTGAAAATACAAAAGGTGTCTAAATATATGGTAGGTCTGGCAGCGCTCCAAGTACCACACCGTAAGTTTGGAACTCAGAAGTGGGCATGTGGTATTTATGGGCCTGAAAAAAGACAAGAGCCAGGAAAACTATTTTCCTCGAGTTGATGGCCAGAAAAGAGAGAAGGGTCTCCAAAGACCCATATCAAATTCTCAACGTTTTGGCTCAGTATTTTGTCCTCAGGACCCTGTATACTGCTTGTAGGCAGTATAACATTCAGTAAATATTTGTTAAATGCATGAAAGTAAGAGAGGGAAAGAACTAGGTAGACAAAGAGACACCTTCCCTGCTCCTATAGACTAAGTAAGCTACTGAGTACTTCATTCCCCCAAGGAATGGGGCTTTTTTAGTTGTCTGAACCAAAAGCCATGGAGACTGACTACTACTACAGTGGAAGGAACATGAGAATTTGGGTTCAAATTCAAACTCTGTATGATCTTGGCATAAGAAGTAGACCTCTTTGAACCACAGCGTCTCATCTTAAAAAAGGAGATAATATTTCATTCACCTGTTTCACCTCCAAAACAGGCATGATAATTTTTATCCTTACAAAGCTGTTGGAAGTAATTATATGAACTAATGGATTTATGCAAAGTAGCTACTAGCACAACGGTGGGCACACAGTATGAGCTTAACAAGTGGCAATGCATGTTAGAATTAGTCATGCCCTCTACAGCCAGGGCTTATATTCTCCTAGGCTGCCTCTACTCGTACTCCATAGTTTTTCTGATAGCAAACTGCAGTTATAATTCTAGATTAAGCTCACTAGATTTCCTAATAATGCCCATTTCTTGAAATAAACATGTAAATCATGTATACATTCCTTTTCAGTTTACAAAGTAACTTCACATTCACACATAATTCTGAAATGATGTATTGTTATCCATGTTTAGTAGGTGAAAGAACTAAGACTGCTCAGCCAGCAAGAGGCAAAGTGGAATTGGCACAGATTTTAATATTTTATTGTAATGGCCATCATTTTCATAACCAGAAATTCAAACAAGTAATTTTATTGTTGAATAAAATACTTCAACTCAGATGGCTTTAGAAATCACCTTCGATGCTGCGTGGATCATCCTAAAATTTACAGCTGAAATCGGAAACAAAATCCGAAAGAAGAGGCAGTAATGATTTTTAAACAAAGACCTTCCTCTGGTCTGAATGCATCTATTATGAATAGTCTCAAGTAAGAGAGGAACATGTCACAGTCAGGCTGATATATGTTTTAGCACCATCTCTACCATTTATTAGCCATAGGGCTCTGGGTGATTCTTAACCCCAGTAAATTTCAACATTACTCCTAAGGTTGTGTGAAGTTTCTGGCATCGAGAAGGCAAGCAGTCACTTATAGCTACTCTAACAACCATGCCATGGTACTGACCATTCATTGAGAGTGTAGGCAATCCAAGTGACCGCTTGTCTCCCTCCTGGCTTCTCTAACTTCTGCATCTGTTCAATGGGGATACAACCAGTCTCCAACCAGCCTCACCAGAGGATGAAGATAACAAAGGAGCTGGCAGAGACATTATGCAAATACTAAATATTATTAAAACATTAATGAACTCTGGCAATTTCCCTGAATTTTGATAAATGGTGTGTATTATGCACGGCCAGCCTCTCGCACAATCTGGGCTCTCAAATATTAACCAGACAATAACAGCAATCACGTTCCTCAAAGACCAAGGTGTAGAGAAAGAAGGAGTCTAGCTGATTCCAGATAACACCTGCCCCTCAAAGAATCAGAATCTCTCCACAAACGGAGACTGTCAGGACAGGCCACGGAGAACACAGCGACCACCAGCAGGTTCAGATCAACTCCACAGTCGATGCACAGCCCAGCTTGGACAGGGCAGTGGAGTTTGCTGCTGCTGAAAGGTCGCTGATTATGACAAATGTCTACCACCACTTTGCTCTTCTGCATATAGTTGTCTCCAAACTAGAAAGGAAAAAAAAGGTTTGGAAGGTTTGGGAAGCTGGGGGGCTGTAGTCGGGGCTAACCATCATACATAAGAGTGGCTCAAGAGTGACTGCAACTGCCGAAAAGCTGAGAAAGCTCACCCACAGCTCCTTTAAAGAGGCTCGCTCTGCCATTTCATTCCGTGTGAGGGGATGAAGTCTTTAAGCTGCTGACAATCCTCAGGTACAGCTCAAAGGCAGAACAAAGCCAAGAGGACTCACCCCTCCCCCCCCCAAAAAAATCTCCAAGAAAAAAAAAGGCCTGGTGCCACCCAGTGGCACCTTAACAAGCTGAGGGTCATTAAGACACCTCATTCGCATATTCATGAAAGACTCAAGGCAGTGGCAAGTGAAACAAAGTGCACAAAAAGAGATTTTGGTTTTTCAGCCAAGCGAAAATCCGCTTTAGACAAAGTAAATCCACACAGGGACCCTTGCTGTCTCCAAACCTTCAGTGGTCTAGAGCAGCCAGCACCTCATTAAGGGAAAGCAAGGAACTCACAAATGAATGCAGCACCACACACAGGCAAGCTCATTTGGCCATCTGCCTTCCAGTGTCCAGAGGGGCAAAAGGCTTATATGACACACTCTCCTGATTTTTGTCTCCTGCAGGTGGAACTATCAAATCCCTAGGGAACAAGAAAGATGCCTTTTGCAAGGTCAAGTGGGTAAAAAGGAATAGAAGATAATTTAGTTCACCTGTTAACACAATGCCACGCATGCCATTAAGCACCCGGGAATTAGACATCCCTGGGTAAAGGCTTTGCTAAATCAGTGTATCAGCTGTGGGGTTAACACAGAGGTTCCTAATGTGCTAGGGGGCCAGTGGTCGGCAAACTCATTAGTCAACAGAGCCCAATATCAGCAGTACAACGATTGAAATTTCTTTTGAGAGCCAAATTTTTTAAACTTACACTTCTTCTAACGCCACTTCTTCAAAATAGACTCGCCCAGGCCGTGGTATTTTGTGGAAGAGCCACGCTCAAGGGGCCAAAGAGCCACATGTGGCTTGCGAGCCGCAGTTTGCCGACCACGGTGATAGGCCTTTAAACTTACCCCTCCCCACATTCTCCCATTTTCTGTTTCAAGACTATCCTGACTGCTGGTGATCCAGCATCTCTTTCTAGTGAAGGACCTAGGGCAGGAGACATCAGAACTGATGCAGGGGCTATAACAACACAGTGGCAGACGTGCATTATTTATGTCAAAGAGAAAGACCATCATTAAGCAACTTAAATAACTGCTCTGAACCCACTCGGTGTGTCCCCACCCTCCCGACAATCACTGTGCTGGTTTTCAGATCCGGTAGCTTTGTAAGCTCTCCTCTGGAAGCTCACTCCCACATGTAAGAGTGTGGTTTTAAGAAATAAAAAACATATTCATCTAAAGAGCCGAATGGTTGAATATGTCAACAGAGAGCTTTTCAACCCCACACACCATCTATGATACACGTGGGGAGTGGGGACCAAAAGGTAAAATGCAGCCCCAAGTTTTAACACGCTCTATCCAACTTCTGAACGCATCCCTACTATAGGAGTCCACACGTTCAATGTGTATTACCCCCCCGACTTGCGCTGTGGGGAGGAAGAAAACCGAGAAGGAAAAAGGTACCCCAGGACAGAACCAGCAACAGACAGCCGGCAGAAATGCAAGGAGATGGCAGGAGAAAGGCAAAAGCTCCGTCTCCCTCTTCAATCAAATTTTCCACTGCCTGGGAAATTGGCTGAGGAGGTATGTGTAGAGAGCACAGAGAGAGACACGCGTTAGAGCAGCGCCACACTTGGGATCCCAGTTCGGCGGGACGTTACCCGCCAGGCCACAGACTGCGTGCGGGCCAGGGCGGCGCTGGTGGAGCCGCAGGTTACGAGGGAGGCTCCCGGCAGCGGACACTCCTACTAAAGATCCGCAGCAATAATCCCAACGACGGGACACCTGAGGAGGGGGGCTCCGTCTCCCAGGCCAGGCTCTATTATTTGCTTCCACTCACCATTCAACAATCAGTTTAAGGACCCGTAGGTGCCTGGTTAAGGGGTAGCAGCGGGCGGCAATCTTTAACCACCCCCTCCCTCCCCTCTCCCCCCCCCCCACCCCCCCCCCCCCCCCGTCTCCCGGGTTCGAATCTCAGGGCACCTCTCTGGGCCAGCTCACTGACAGCACAAAAGAGGAGGGGCTGGCGCTCCCTGGGGGAGGGAACTAGCCATTCCTAGCTCCGCCAGAACCCTAGGGAAGCACCGGAAATGCTTCCGACCGATTCCAAGGGCAGTCGCTTTGCAAATCCAAGTTGCCACAACTCCGGGCGCCCAGCCTACTTCGGCGGGTTACTAGGGAACACCCAACAAGTTTGGCTGCCCAGGGCTTGGCAGGACAGCGCCCCGCCGCAGGACCAGAGAAGCAACTTGTCGCTCGCGCGCCGAGCCAGAGCCCCAAGCTACCCCCATGCCCCAAGCTAACCCCACGTCCCAAGCTATCCCCAGGTCCCAAGCTCGGGAGCTGACCCAAGGCTCGGCGCGGGTCCGAACCTCCGGAGTCAAATCCCTTCATTGAAAGGCGCCGCCGCGTCTCAACCTGAACCGCGCAGCTTCCAGGGGCTTCCCCCACCAGTGATACCTTTCTCCAGGAACACTTCACCTGCCCATCAGTCCTAGCCGGTGAGAAATTAACAAAAGAGCCAGTGAACTGGGGGGAAAAGGCACCCGGTTGCAAAGTAGAGTAAGGTGAGGAGATAAGGCAGCTTTGCTGGCAGCGGAGAAAGAGGAGAGGCGGAACAGAGATGGGTTACAGCCCAGGCGCCCGGCTCTGGGCAGGAAACCAAGAAGGAAAGAGAGCGCGAGAAGGGGGAAAGGGTGCTCTGCCCCGCTTGCCGTCACACGCATCCACACCTCCCCCTTTTGCCTCCTTACCCAGCATGGAAAAGATGAAATCCTTGGCTGTGTGGATCTCCAGCGCTCTCTGGTCGTCGTATTCCCGCTGGTCGTGCTTCGTGAATTCTTGGATGAGTTTGTTCAATTCCTCCACCCGAGCGCCGGACCTGAAATCCAGCTCCGGGAACGTCGGCTTGTTGTTGCAGCCCAGGGAGGCTGCCTTGCTGGCGGTGGGAGCCGCCATCTTCATGCAAAACGCGCCGAGCAGCAGCTCCGCGGCGGCAGCGGCACCCACCCCCGCCCCCCACCCCGCCCCCTGGGCCTCCTCCCCTCGCCGGCTCCCTGGCTGCGGCCGGGACCGTGGGCGGGCTGGAGGGCGGGCGCCTAGGCGGGCGGTCCCGGCTCCGTGCGCTCCGGGCGTCCCGGCTTCGGAAGGAGCTGGACTGCAGCGCGAGTGCGCGTGTGGCCCCGACACCCTCTCCCGCGCCCCGCGCCGGCCCTGGTCCTGCAGGTCCTTGCCCTCCCCTGGTCCTCGCTGGCAGCGGCGACCGCGGCCCGAGCGCCAACCGAGCCTCCCTCGGGGCGAGGAAAGTGAAGTGGAAACAATGTGAAATTCACCAGCTCTGAAATCAACAAGCTGCCGGCTCGCGTGTTAGGGAGCCAGCACCAGCGTCCCCATTTAAAGGGACAGCGCACCCAGTGGAAAGAAAAATAAATGACAGAGGTCTGCGCGCCTATGCCACTTGCCAATCTGTGATCAGGCTGACGTTCGAGGTGTGGATGTATTCATTCTCTACCTCCACGCCCTTGGGGAGCTGGCTGGGCTTGCCAAGAGCAATCTAGGAGAAGGGAGTCTTCCTCCATCTGATTTTAAGGGCTGTGTCCTGGGAGAGTACATCTCTATGGGAGAGTTTCCATCTCAAGAACCCCAATGTCTTTAGATGGAGAAGGAACCTGACTTAAGGATTATGAAACCAGCCTTCTGCCCTTTTCTGAATAGGTTGCCAAATAAGATAGACTTAAGCGCCTCAAAAATGAGAATGCCCACGCCACCCCTGTATAGACACCTTAATTAGTCACTAAAGTATCCTTTACCTTTGCCCTGCCTAGGTAATTAACTTTCCTGGATAACAGCTTATTCAACTTAACATATTATACATTAATAAGATTCAACCTGCTCCAATATAAAGCTAGGGAAATGAATGTGTGGGTGCGGAGGAGGGGAAACAGGATGAATTGCTCCAGATGCCAATGTATCTTGAATGATTAGGTGAAATTTTCTCTCGCTCAACAAATACAATTTGAGCACCCACTATTTATTTGCCAGGCAGAGTGCCAGAATCTGGTGCACAGTGATAAGCCAAAGGACATAGTTTTTGCAAATAAGTTATACTTATTTGACAAGGCAGGTTCCATCTAAGTCAGTCCTTTGGATGGAATAGGATCTCAGAAGTGTTTTTAGTGTTTCTGAGGTTTTTGACTCAAACACTTAGGAGGCTTATTGGTTCTTAGAAACAAAGGTAAGTCTCCAATATCCATCTGTTCTCTACCACAGTCCCTGACTTAGAGAGTACCTTGCTTATTTTCTTACCTGGGTTCCCATGGCCAAGAACACAAACTGTTTTGTTAGACCAAGAAATTAGTCCAGTTTTCTGCTTGCCTTCTCTATAAAATTGAGATAATAATAATTCTTGTCTCATAGATGTGTTAAGGATTACATGAGATAATGTGGGTAAAATACTTAGTGCAATGCCTGACACAATAAATACTTAAATGTTAACTGCTACTATCTATATATATAAAACCCTAATATGCAAATAGACCAAACTGCGTAACAACCAGTCGCTATGATGTGCGCTGACCACCAGGGGGCACGCACAGAACATGGCAGGTGTCGGCAGCAGGTGGCAGAGCATGGAACATGGCGGGTATCGGCCGCGGCAGGATGGTGGAGCAGATGAGCGGGGGCACCATACCAATGCAAGGTGCCAGTCTCTGTCATCGGGGCAAGCCTCTGGTGGTTACTGAAAATTCTTTGCTCCCGTGTGCCGCAGTCCTGCCGGGTGCTAACACCTGCTGCTGGTGCTGGCCCCGCTCATACCCACTGCCAGCTGCCAGCCCTGATCGCCCCTGAGGGCTTCTCCACCTCCCCCTGCTCCTGAGGGGCAATCTGGGTAGCAGCTGCCGCTCACACCTGCTGATGGCGCCTGCCCCAATCCTCCACACCATCAGTGGGTGAAAGAGGAGGCAGCGGGACCAGGGCTGCTGGCAGACAGGGGACCGGGGGCCGAGGTGGGAGGGGCGGGCGGGGGTGTGGAGGATGGGCCAAGACCCACCCATGTGCCCACCACAGCCTCTCGGCCCACAGTTTCTTTCAAGGTGCACGAATTTGTGCACTGGGCCCCTAGTTGTTGTTATAAACTTTTTCCCCACAGCATTTAGCCCTGCCCCAGGGCTAAATTGATGTTTGTTGAATCAAATGAGTGAAGAACTTAGGCATAACAAGTTAATTTATTTTACTTTTGGTATCCTTCTCTTTGAAACAAGCTTTCTCACCCACTCAATATTAAAGAGGGGGGATACGTGCCCAGATAAATGATAGTGAACTAATGAGGAAGCTTTCTAAAATCCTCTGGCTTTTGCAGGTCTGCTGTACTTGCCATAGCTCTTCATCTGAGAGGGTGTTACCATTACTTGGGCAGGGATATAAGCTATACAAGTGGTTGGAACCTCAACAAAAATTGATCCATTGCCATCTGTCAATGCTTCTGTCATGATCAATACATCTGTGAGACAACTGGCTGAGGCACAATCTTTCCATGAATTAAGAGGATCCCAGTTCATCTATGTAAGCAACAACCCCCAACCTACATAATACAACTGAAATGATTCAGGTAAAAAGGTCAAAACACTTTTTGTTAATTTCCAAAAGCATAAATGAGGCATTGCTCCTCCCTGTTTCTACTTATATTCATAGAGAGAAAATAGGTAGTTAGCAGGAATTTTTCTGATTGTGCCTTAGTCCTAGGTCTTGAATGTTTTGAATGAATAAGTCTCTGTTCTTCTTCATTGTCTGTCCTATTCTCCATCAGCCAGATCAGAATTCTATGAATCACTGACCTTCCAGGAACCTGTATATTTAGAGTATACTGAATAGTTAACTAAATACATGTTATATGCTCTTATAGAACTCTGGTAAGATGGTATAAATATCCCTTGTTAAATAAGCAAAATAAGTAAGACAGGAACCATAATTTCCTGAATTGATCTCTTGGGAGACTTTTTAACCTCTGGACCCTTAGACTATGAGCTCTTCCAGGGCGAGTGTTGTGTCACTTGTCCTTTGTAAACACTGCACTTAATAGAGTTTCTGGCCCATCTTATGACCTTAATTAATATACTTGAGTAAATGAATGAACAAACTAATACCATCTCTCAAAGTCCAGGAAGCCAGCCTTAGGTGACATTTGCTACAATTAAATATATCAATGTAAGCTATCTATAGTCTCCCAACAATAACTTATGAGTTGTTATAAGTATAGACTTCTCTGCTTGAGTTTAATTAAGTGCTTCTGTTTTCATGCCTTTTTTCCCCCTGTGACAGTCCTTTGTTTAATTGCTCACGGCAAACCAAACCACACGTCTTCACTGACAAGGTATTGCACGCCACCCTCAGCACCTAACCCAGCACCCAAAACACATACAAGGGAAGATATGAATTGGTGTAGAGGACCTACACCCAGGGGACCTGCATGTTATATGGCCTAAGAGAAGGAAAGGTAATGGAAAAGTGAAGCGAGAGAGAGAGCATAATTATTAGAAGATATTAAAGAGTATCTGGGTCTTGCAATAAAAGTGCACATTTCTAGAGTTTTGACAGATGACTCAGGAAAGGTCAATGGAGTCTACAATCTAAATGAGCCTTAAACTTGCTCCTGCAACATCAGACCAAGAAACGCGCTGCCTTTCCAAACTGCTGGCCCACTTAGAGGTAGAACCGCCCCTCTACTTTCCACTCCTGAATTTTATTAGCCTGTGAAAGAAGCCTTCTTCTGGCTTCTCTGGAACTATTTGTTTTTAAATACAGCTCTGAAGTTCTGTGGCAAACTCTCAGCCATGAATAACTGGACTGTGCAGAGCATGTATTAAAAATAGCAAGTTCCACATCCGTATGATGGATTAACAAAATGTAATTTTAAACAAGGATTCTCTGGTCAGAGCGATTTAAATGGCAGCCCAGGCTACAGGATCTGGCCTTTGGAGGCAGTTACATTTTCAATAAAAGTCTAACAAAAGAAAGTGGCCAGAACTTCTTATGATTTGAAAATGTAGGTGGGAAAAAGAGAGGCAAACATAGTAGACATGTAGAATGCTGATAGTAGAAGGTACTTGAGGGATACATTTTATCCTCCACCTTCGTTTTGCAGATAGAATGGAGACACAGAAAGGGAAAGGAGACTTGCCTAAATAGTAGAGACAGTGCTGTTTCTATTTTTTTCATGCTGACTTCAAATTTAGTAAATATTTATGGTGTTTCCAGACCACCAGAGGGGACATGAAATTTAACCAGATTTCTAACAAAGTCTAAAGAGGAGAGTGGACCTTCGGCAAAATGCACTCATTGTGCTCAGTTAAATGTCAATAAACCTGGAGATTCTGATATTTAGAATTACTTGGCTCCTGTTCCACCCCCTCCTCCACCTTCTCCACCATTAGGTGGATAAGCAGGACTAGAGCTGAAATCTCCTTGGTATCTCACAAAGTCATGCCAGTTTCACACAGCCCTGTTCTGGGCAAATTGGGCCATTTTACCTCTGGTGAGATTAGACCATTGTAACATTAGTGAGGTTCCCAGGACAGTGGGGATAAGCCTCTTGGCATAGCTTTTCCGATCTAACAAGGTGAGCTCCCAGCAAAGCCCATCCCATCTGGCACATTCACATGGATCACCTTTTGCCACACTCTCCCCAACCCTGAGGGCCTGGGTAGACTAGCTGTGAAGAAACTGTAGCAATATAAATCTCTACCCAAATCTGCCATATGGTTCTCTACTCCTATTATTCTCAGGGGAGCCAAATCTATAGAAGTACAAAGAAAAAAACTAGACCCTAGGATTGGCAATAATGGTATCTGATAACAATTATTTACAATTTGTCATTCCTGACAAAGATAGAGCACTTTAGGATTCAACAAATAAAAATGCAACTTACCATAAAAATCTGTTGTTTATCTAATCATCACAATCTCCTAGAAAAGCAGGTTAGTCTGGACTGTTACTATTATTCCCATTTTAGAGATAAGAAACTAAAGTACAGAGAGATGGTAATTTTTCTGAGGTCAACAGCTAATAATTGTCATCTTTCTGCTCTCTATTTAGATATAATTTCTGGCAAATAGCTTTTCTTGAACCAACTCTACCCCACATACCAAGGTCGAGGTCATGTAGCCTCTCATCACCATTGGACTCTCTCAGGGCTGTTCCTCACTTCATTGTAGCTGCCTAATGACTTATCCTATATAATAAAGAGCTAATATGCAAATAGTCATCACACCCTCAGGTCGTCATGCCATAAAGGCTCAGACACTCAACACTGGGGAGAGAGGAATGGGGACCAGCCAGGCTGCAGCCCAGAAGAGGGACAAGCCACCCGCCCCGCGATCCCGGGTGCCAGTGGCTGTGCCTCCGCCTGCAGCCCAGGAGAGGGACAAGTGGCACACCCTGTGGTCCTGGGCACCTGTGGCTGCGGCCCAGATGAAGCCGCCTACCCATGGTCCCCTGCGGCTGTGGCTGGCTTGGACAAAGCCGGCCCAGGTCCTGGGTGCCTGCGACCAGCCAGAGGAGGGAATCCTGGGTCCCAGGTATGCGGCAAGGCAGAGACGGTTATGGGTGATCAGGCCGGTAGGGGAGCAGTTAGGGGCAATCAGGCAGGCAGGCAGAGGTGGTTAGGGGCGATCAGGCTGGCAGGCAGGCAGGCAAGCGGTTAGGAGCCATCGGTATCGGATTTCAAGAGGCAGTCAGACATCCCCCTAAGGGTCCCAGATTGGAGAGGGTGTAGGCCGGCCTGAGGGACACGCCCCCCTGCACGAATTTTGTGCACCGGGCCTCTAGTATCTCCTTAATAAACGTGTGCTTAATGTGTGTAGAGACTTTGCCTATCTTGATCATAGATGTATACCCATGAGTCTAGAACATAGTAACTGTTCAATAAATGTTTGATCAATGACTGAGTAAATGAATGAAACAAAAACGGCTGGCTCAGGTTCCCAACTTGGGTCTTGATTTATGACCCAGTATTTTTTCATCAAACTTCACTGACTGTTGTTAGCGACCAATGAGTATTCAGAAAAACACCAACAATCTCTTACAATTTGGAGACTTTACATTTTGCCCAGCATTTCACATGCACAATTCAAAGCTCAATTCAAATTCCATAATGGCAAACAAAGCCTTTTGTTCCTCTTTTTGCTACCTTAAAATCTGAGCTCAGGTCATTTGCTCAATAAACTGTATGGGAAAACAACAAAAATTTAAGTCCAAATTTTCAATTCTCCTTCTTTTTGGGAAACCCTGTCAACTTGACCTCAACACATCAGACAAGAAAAAGCAAATTGATTTATCACTCTAGAAATCCTCTTTCTAAAATGCTTTAGCCTCACTAATGGGGAAAATTGCGGAGAGCCTCTTACCAAAACCTGACATTGCTCCATCCCTTTTTAGCCCTTGAACTTGCCAACAGTCTGGGTGTAGGTCCTCTACACCAACTCATATCTTGCCTTGTATGTATCTTGGGTGCCGGATCAGGTGCCAAGGTTGGAGTGCAATACCTTGTCAGTGAAGACTGGAGATATTTGGTTTGCATTGCTGTGAGCAATTAAAAAAAGGGCTGTCACAGGGGAAATTGATTTATTACATTTTTTGAGGGGTGACTATAGGGCAGGGGTGGGGAACCTTTTTTCTGCCAATGGCTATTTAAATATTTAGAACATCATTCGAGGGTCATACAAAATTATCAACTTAAAAATTAGCCTGCTCTATTTGGTCAAACATTTAATTAACTCACCCTCAATGCCTTGGCAGGGCCAGGGGCGCACGTTCCCCACCCCCGCTACAGAGGGTGGAGCCAGGAGAGATGGGTGGCAGTTGGAGAAATGCAGGCTTCACCTCAGGATAAGGAAGTGTTTTCTAACATGAAAGCTACTGTGCACAGAATACGCTGCCTTATGAATGAATAATCTCCCCATCACGGGAGGGGCTCAGAACCCTGTTATTCATCTGTCAGGCTTACGCTGGAGGGAGTTCCTGAGTCAGTAAGGTGCTTAGACTGAATCCAGAGGTGCCTTTCAGCGCTGAGAAGCTACGATTCTATGATTCTTTCTCAGTGAACGTAATAATTGAGAACCAGTTCCCTACAAACATCCGCCTCACAACAGAACTCTAAATAAAAAGTGTTTTCTATCCATTTTCACATAAGGTCCCATGATCAAAGATTGTGTCATTCTTCTTCTAGGGTTAAAATAGAAACATATTTCATTGTTTCTGGCTTTTCTAACTGTCCAATTCTAGCGGGTTATTTCATTCCACCCCATACAAAGTGCTGTGGTACCAACACATGCCACAGACATCACACACATATTCTATACCCAAATTCGCATTCAACGGAGCTCTCAGGAAAAGAAACAAAAGGTATTCCCTTTAACACATTTATTCACACACTCCTATTGTGATGATAAAGTTGGCTCTCTGAGCAGGAATATATAATGGACTAGGGAATGGTAGTAATGCCTGCTTGTTTTCTAAAGCTTGTCAAAAACTGATTTTCTATATCCTGCACTATAACAAGTTTGTTTGAAAAACTTGGCTTCCCTTCTTCCCAACACTCTCCTCCTCCCCTTCCCCCAACTATGCTACCTGAATAGAAGGAGTTGTTTCCCCTGATCTGAGACCTGGTGTGTTGAGCTGTGGTCCAAAGCTCATTTGAGATTCTAAGTTGCAAAACCTGGAGAGAGGGCATTTGGGGAAAATGCTGACATTCCTTCAGCTCTGACAACATTATCACACACAACCATAAATATACTTTCTGGACCATGCCTTCTAATTTTTTCTTTGTTAGTTTCTAAGAAGAAAAAAAAAGCGAAAACAAACAAAACACCACAAAACCTCGGTCCCCTTAATTTCCCCATTTCTACATAATCTCATGAAAAAACAGACAAGAAAAGAAATATAGGAAAAAAGGAGGAAAGAAAGAAAAAACCCACAGCTTCCTTACTCTATTTAATTTCTAATGATTCATGTCTATATCAACTATCCTGGGAATATGAGTCTGTGCATTTTATTGTGACTTGCCTCAGAATTGTTTTGTTTTCTTTTGGGGAAAGTGGGGAGGGGGAGACTGGGGTATATAGAGATACATTATGAATAAATAAATTCAGATAAAAGCAGTGGACTGGGAGTCAGGAGACTGATTCTAGCCTGGCTTTTGCCATTAGTTAGTTTCATGATCAGAGGACAATCCTCTCCTTTTGTTGAAACTCCTTTTCCTCAAGTGTAAATGAATAGAATAAGGTGTCACTCAGGTGTGACATTCTGAGACTGTGACTGATATAAAAAGACAAATAAAGGAATCTTGTGCTCAGTACAATTTCTTAACACATTTTATTTATTTGTTCATTTTCCCCCAGTCTATCCTTACACATCTTGACATTCCATAATAAAATGCTCTTAGAATTATTTTTGTAGGATCTCAGCTCTGAAAGAATTAGCTTCAAGTCAAGAGAGGAGAATCTGTAAGTGCACTGAGACCCCCTCCTTGGCATATCTTGGCTAATAGCCTCTTACTCTCTACTGGTGGGGGATGAGGCAAAGCCTGCTGCTGAAATTCACTCAGCAGCTTGGCCCTTGGGTATATGGCCTCTGGGTTCTTAGGGCCCAGCCAGGGCTCAGCAGGTATGTTCAGACTCCAGAAATCCTTCTTCCCACAGAATGAGAGGAAACAAAGGCTACCCAAAGAAAGTACCCCAGGAAGTATTTATTTATAAGAAGCTGAAAAACAGTTATAAAATAATTTCCTGGCCCTAAAATTAGAAGCAAGGTTTGGTGTTCTGAAGCCCAGGTGCAGGATGAATGTATTTATGGGCCTTTATAGCCAGCTTATAAAGCCCTTAGGGACAAGGAATTGTGGTTTAGGCAAAAAGCTTTAAGGAGTCCTTTTATTTCTTTACAATGAAGTCTGGTCCTAGCAATCTAGGCTAAAGTTTTCTTTAAGTGCTTTGGAAAAGAGTAACTTTATAAATCTCAGGTAGTAATGGGTGATAGCATGATTAGTAATAAAAGTAATTACAATCATCGTGCAATAAATAATATTTAAGCATGATCATGGCAAAAATAGATGCAAGATTAAGGATATCATAGTCACGCATAAAAGTCATTGACATCAAAGAAGTGTAGGAAGGAACTCAGATTTCTACCTGGTTAAAATCTTATGAATACAGGTGACTAAGATGGGGCACAGAGAATGGAAGTGACTTGCCTTTGGGAACACACAGATGCAGGACTGGGATTTTTTCTGTCATAACGTTAACACAAGAGCCAAAGTATGTGAGGGTAAGTTTAAGCTCAGTAAATAGCCAAAAGTTTTCTTTTCCATGAAATGTCTTTATTTCTTTATTCATTCAACAAATATCTATTAAACTTCTATGATGTATCAGGCACTATTCTAGGCACTGGGTAACAGCAGTGAATAAAAACTCATGTCTTCCTGGAGCTTATAGTTCAAGTCATTTAATTTAAATGATAAACTGGATACATTGAACTACAATTAACCTCTCTATTGGTATCAGTCAGGGTTCTCAAGGGAAACAAAACCAATAGCATATACATATATAAAGAGATTTATTTCAAGGAGTTGGCTGATGCAATGGTAAGGGTTGACAAGTAGAGCAGGCAAGTACAATATTGATAGGGCAGGCTGGCAGGCTGGGAACTCAAGCAGGAGTTAATGTTGCAGTCTTGAGGCAGAATTTCCTCTACAAAACTCTGGGGGGTTTTTGGTATTTTTTTTAAGGTACTTTCAACCAATGGATAAGGCCCATCCACATTATTGAGGGTAATCTCTTACTTGAAGACCACTGATTGGAGCTATTAACCACATCTACAAAGTAGTTTCTCAGCAACACCTAGGTTAGTGTTTGATTAAATAGCTGGGTAGTATAGCCAAGCCAAGTTGACACATAAAAATCATCATCACACAATTTACTCAATAAACATTTATTTAGTGCTTATCACATGCCAAGTTCTGGGACAAATCATGCACAGTCCCAGCCCTCTAAAGAGGGGCATAAGTCATTACTTAAATAAATACACAAAAACAGGAAGAATCTACATATATATATCTACAAATTCATAAGAGAGGTAGATAACAGCAGCTATATTTGAGGTTTTGAAAAAGAAAAATACTTCCAGGTAAAGAAATCAGGAAGAGCTGATAGCACAAAAGACAGTCAACCTTGTCCTTGGAGAATAAGTAAAATTAGAACAAGGGAAACAGGAGGGTGAATTCCTAGTGGAAGCAATGGCATAAGGCAAAGTGCGGAGTCAGGAAGATGTGTGATGCATATAGAAACATTAAATGGTTCAGTTGGGCTGGAAATATAGAGCATTCATCAAAACCTCTTTTATTGAGCCAGTGATTACGCAGTGCTCGTTCAAGTACTCGTTCTAAAGATATTAAAACATTCGCAGATGAAACAGAGAGATCAAGAGACTCCTCCAAAGTCACACAGAAAACCTTCACACACAAGTCAGTGCCATTTTCTTTCAGATACTAGATACTGTTGACTCTTCAAAAATGAGGTTTCCCATCCCTGAGAAGGGAGACTATGCTTTATCTTTGTTGTTTCGGTTTAACTGTCTTTGAAAACAATCACATTATTCTTTGATAAATGAAAGAAATTTATTAGGCCCTAACTTTCAATGAACATATATTGATGCCCCAAACAAGAGGCTCAGGGATGATATGTCATAAAAAAAACTTTATCACTTTCACCACTCAGTGAAGGGTATTTGTTTGTTTTTGTACTATAATTAAATTGCTATTGTCAGGGGGATGGTATGCAGAGAGGAAAGATATGTAGGAGCCTCAGGGTTCACAAGAAAGTCAAATTCTCACCCCGGGCTCCTGTTATTTCTCAGTTGTATGCTTTGTATATTATGTTTAATGCAATTCCTTTCAGCCATCTTGTTTCCATGCCCTAAGTGCCTCCCTCATGTCAAGAAATAGCTGTTGGGTTAGCAAGTTATTATTAAATAGATGTGGCTCACACCTTATTCCACACCCAGCTTCCCCCATCCTTGCATTAAGCTCAATCATCCTTTTGCCTACATAGGAATTCATGCTTTTCTACTACTGAACTAACCAACCATGAGTTTGTTCTTTATACTAATGGTTTTATGGCACTCAAAACAATGTCCCTGGCTTTGAGAATACTGTAACATTTTCAACAATTATGATAATTATAGGAATTAGAGGAATTCGAGACAGTTTCCACACAAGTCTTTATTCAGCTTCATACCACTATGAATTGGACAGAAGAAAACGGTACTCTCCTCCCCCCTCTGCTCCTTCAACTTCCACTTTATGAGAGGGAAGCTGAGGACCCAAATCAGGAAATGACATCTTCAAGTGCCTGGTTTCATATCTCCATAAAGTACATTACTTGAATTAAATCTACCAAACAGACTAGTAAAAGGGACACTAGGGAGAAATGAGGTTATTGATCAGAGGTATTAAATAAATGGACATCGCCAAGCAGTGATGTTCACAGATGTGTGGAATGCTCAAGGGGGATCAAAGTTCAACTTTCTCAGAGGAGAGCTGAATATTTGTCTTGTGGTGATGTTCTTTTCTCATTTCCAAGGGTGAGGAGATCTAGAAAGTATATAAAAGCTAAGAGCCACATTACTTCTAATTTACATAATGCTTTAGATTTATTGTATATTATGTCATTTTAATGATAATCCCCACAATAATCTTGTCTGACAGTCAAACCAGAGATTCATAAACTACTGGATCACATTTCGGAGGGCAGAGGTCATCCCTCCACAGCATGTGAATAACACCTGGGTAGGTGTGTGTCTAGGAGAGTGCCTGTGTGTATTTCAGAAGGGCAGGTGTGGAGAGACAGTCATAGGGCATCTTGTGAAGATAAATGGTAATCACGCTATCTGATGAGCTTTGTTAAATAAAATTCGCCCCCCATGAGTGGGTAATAATCCTATCTAATAAAAGAGTAATATGCAAATTGACCATCACTCCAACACACAAGATGGCTGCCCCCATGTGGACACAAGATGGCCACCACAAGATGGCCAGCAGGGGAGGGCAGTTGGGAGGGACCAGGCCTACAAGGGAGGGCAGTTGGGGGCGATCAAGCCTGCAGGGAAGGGCAGTTGGGGGGGACCCAGGCCTGCAGGGGAGAGCAGTTGGGGGGACCAGGCCGGCAGGGGAGGGCAGTTAGGGGTGACCAGGCCTGTAGGGGAGGGCAGTTAGGGGCAATCAGACTGGCAGTGGAACAGTTAGGCATCAATCAGACTGGCAGGTGAGTGGTTAGGGGGTGATCAGGCTAGCAGGCAGAAGTGGTTCGGGGCAATCAGGAAGGCAGGCAGGCGAGCAGTTGGGAGCCAGCAGTCCTGGATTGTGAGATCACAGGTAGGATTGGGCCTAAACGGGCAGTTGGACATCCCTCAAGGGGTCCCAGATTGGAGCGGGTGCAGGCTGGGTTGAGGGACACCCTCCCCTGGGCATGAATTTCGTGCACTGGGCCTCTAGTCTATTATAACAAGGCTTAGTTTATTGTGATTCACTATAGTCTCAGGATGGACAATCCGCTTTTCTATAACTTTGGATAGAAAAGAGTAGACATCCTCAGAGACAATCACCATGGCAGTGACAGGGACTCAGAAAACGTACCTAAGAAGAAGCCTCACTCACTTGAGATTGGAACTTGAAGAGCATGAAAAGTCAAAAGTCACTCTCAGGTGGGTCAGGTTCCATTTGGCCAGCTATGGGGTGGGTGGAGGTATGTCAGCAGGGTGAGCCACCTGTTTCATCCAGGGCTTGACCACACCACAAAGTGAGATTGGAAACGCTGCAGGTATAGCTGAGCATTAAAGGAGCAAATGCTGCTGTGTTGGGAGAGTACAATAGCGCATTAGCAAACAATGTCTTTGGTAATAGGAAATCTCAGGAGCACAGGATTAGCAGACATCCAGCCCCTCCCTCCACTCTCGGATTCTAATCTTACCATTGCCCTCCTTGAGAGATTTTAGTCTGGGTTTACTCAGGTGATTCCCTTGTATGTTCATCCAGGGATAATATTGCAGTGATAAACCCATGGAGCTGGAGAACAAATGCCAGCAATCTATTCTTGATGTTCTTCCAAGAGGGAGTATTTTCCACAGTGGTGGTCCTTCACGGTGCATCAGATAGACAAGATAACTAGTGTGTTTAATCCAAATGGGGCTCGAAGTCACTTTCAGACCTGTGGTAATCACTCTCTGACCTGGCTAGCTCCCCAATGTCCCAACAACTTTGTCCTTAGTCACTAGTATTTTCTGAGCACTTATCAAATTATGTCATTCAATCCTCATGATCTCCTTAAGAGGTTGTAGGATTATTCCCATTTTCAGAAGAGCAAAGAGGTTTGAAGTGATCATGTAACTTGTTCAAGGCCATGTGGTAGTAAGCAGCACACCTGAAGTCTCACCTATGTCTACTTCAGTCCAGGTCTGTGATCTTGACCACCACCCTGGTCTGCCTTTCTGGTCGCCTTCCAGAATCTCTGACAATATACAGGGTAGAGTGTTGGTGGGAAGTGGTGCAGCTATGTTATGAGGCCTGATACCTTGGGTCTCTTGTTTGCCAGTTGTACGACTTTTAGGTTTCCTGGCTTCTCTGAGTCTCCGTTTCCTTCTCTGCAAAATGGATATTACTCTTCCTTCTTAGCTACAAAGTTTTTATAGAAGGAATGTGAATAAAACTGTTAAAATACTTAAAAGATATGAGGGATTGTTGCAGCTTAATTTTACATTTTTCTAATATTTCTCAGGAATTAATGAGGCCTGGGGTTGAGGGAAAGAATCCAAGGGAAGGAGGATATCATTCAGTCATTCAACAAACACTATGCACCATAGTGTTCCAGGAAAAAAAATGAAGAACAGCTATTTCACAGCTTCAAGACAGCAGATCTGTGAAGAACTTAATTTATTTTTTTCACATTTAAAAGAGACTACCACTTAGATCATTTACTGGGAAACAATCTCTGAATTGCTGCCCGAGCTATTGTTGTGTTGAAAATGAAAATTTTAAAAAGTGACCTTAATGCTGGCCTCCAAGAAGACTTTGGACAATTGAGCACCTTTTTCAAGCTCTAAATTACTCCCCAACTGGTCTACTTAGATAGTTTTTCCGCTTTCAGTAAGAAAAAAAATTGTAGACTTCAAAATTAAAAGTTTACTGCCCAAATAAGTATCACTGTGGAAATGTAACTCAACAAGTATTTTCTGAGTGCTTTAAGGATTCTTTCCCCTGCTAAAAATTGTTGTAAGGGGGAGAGGTGCAGATGATAATGTTGATCACCATTGTCGACTGGTCCCTACCCTCAAAGTGGTAATAATTTCCACCAAACTGTGCTAACATATGTGAAATTTTAGAGGTTGAGGCAGGTTAAGGCAGAAATGGACTCAAACCAGATGTCAGTATAAGAAATAAGTGCTTGGGTATCCTAAGGGTTATGTTCGTGGATTAGGATGGTGAATCCTTTTTGTGGAATGTTCTGAAAGTGAAGCAGAGGAGCTTTAATTTGGCTTTGTGAGGAATTAATGAGCCTATTAAAGTTTTAGAACAGAACCTTTGAACATGATGAAAAGATATAAAAAACCCAAATCAAGCATCTTACAGAAGACCCTTTTAGTTTTGAAGGTTTTATTATCAGAAATAAATCAAATTAAGCAAAGAAAAAAAATAAATGTAAGTGGAGAAATGTATTAGCTCATATAACTAGAAAGTGCAAGTAGTGGACCTCGGTCACGGTGGTCCAGGTATTCAAATAATGCCATCAGCTTTCTGATTGGCTTCATTCTTAGGCTGTCTTCATACAGTAGTAAACTGGCTCTCAACAGCTCCAGCCTTAGGTGGGTTTCAGAGATTAGGTCCCCGAGAAAGAGCCTCTGGAGACAAGGCATGATAGTGTGATCTGATTGGCCCAGTGAGGTTGTACTCCTTCCTGCAAACTCACTGGGGCCCAGGGATGAGGGTATTTGATTAGTCAGGACCTAGTCATATGCAATCCCCAAGGTAGGGAGGTGACTTTGGTCAGTTCTTCCCCCACCTCCTTTAACTGCAAACTATGAGCAAGATATTTACAGAATGAGGGTAGAGTAGTTTCTCAAAGGAAGGGATATTGTATTTACACACACACACACACACACACACACACACACACACACACACCTTACCCAAGCTTAACTTTAACACATTTACAAATTAAAATAGAACACCTTTCTTTTCTTTAAAATGTATTTTGTCCCTTTAAAAATTTCTTTTATACTTTCATTTTGTAGGCACTCAATACTGTGAGTGATCGCTCCCATTTCTGAGCAGCTAACACAGAAGTTTCTCTATTTCTCTACATGTAAACATGTTAGATTCTGAAAAGTTGGTTGTAAATCATTTTATTGGTAACTGGAATCAGAAGGTGCAGCAGAGCTGGATAGCTGACCCCTGAAGACTCTTTCATAGTATAGGGTTGTTGCTAGAAAGTGATGCCCAGCCTGGGATGGTAATTGCCTCTCCTGCTCCTGCTCCTGCTCCTGCTAGTTCTTGCTGATGGGAGGTATGAGGAGTGAAGTTTGTCCCTTCTGGGTGGATGGTAAGATAAGGTACCCTAGTGTGCTCTGATTGGCCCAGTGAAGTTGTACTCATCCCTGTAAACCCACAGCCCCTTCTCTATCTGTTAGGTGAATGGAGAGGTTCCTAGGACCTAGTAGACAACTGATCCATGAGATAGTTTCTGGCTTCCTGCGCATGAAGTGTCAGCCCAATGCATCACTAACATTGAATTCTTACACGAGTGAAAAATATACCTTTACTGTGTGAAGTCAATGAAAACAAGTTCAGATGGGTTTAGTCTTATCATCTACACCCACATTTGAGTGTGGCCTTTGACACTTTAATCCAAGTATTCACACATCTTCTCCTTACAGATATATCTTTCTTCCAGCATATTTTCCAACAATAACCAATTTACTTCATATACTAGAAATCTGTTGAGTCAGGTCACCTTCATCCTTAATAATTCCTCTGAGTATTATGAGAAACCCTTTAGTACTTTAGTTATACTTACTCCATTTTCACTAAGATTCTTAAACCCACAAACTATTCATAGCTTGTGACAGGTCTCGTTAGCAGGGTTAGCAAGCTTCACCCTTAAATTTTTTAGCAAACTCATGGTCTTCTCTGTTCTGAATTATTGCTGTTAACACAAAAGGTATTCTGGTTCACCAGTCACTTTTCTTTTGCTCCTAATGATTATTGCTGATTGCAAAGGTACAGACAGATCCTTGCACCTGCTTCATGAATAGCTCTTTGTCTTTAAACATTTTCCTGCAGTCTAGTGAATCATGCTACTTAAAATTTTAAATATACCCTACCTCGTTTACATAATTATTATGTGCCTCTTTTTATCAGCATTTTCAATACTTTCATTGCATTTGCATTTATTGGCTATTATGGATTAATAATCTTTGCAAAACAACTCAAAACCTAGACACACAAAGCAAATATGCAGGAGAATAGGAAAAATATGTTGGCTTTATGACCAATGACAATAGCTAATATCCTCTGTTGATGGTGAACCAAACTGATGCATTTTACCTTGTTCTTTATTAACATGCGTGAATATTCTTAAGTTGTAGAATCTTAGAATACCAGACCTAGAAGGGTTATTCATCCAGTTAAATTTTGCATTTTATACAGGAAAAGAGAGAGAGAGAGAGGATAAGAAAGGCAGGTAACAGATTCCTGATTACATGAATAAAATTTACTGCCAATGTGGATGAAGCAGAATTTGATATATGAGGGTTTTCTAGATTTCTTCCAGTATCCCCATCAACTTTTAATAAAGACATTTTTTTTTCTCACCAGCACAGCTTCTCCCTTCAGTTGTTTTAGAAAATAGTATCTTTGCCTAATTCACAGGAGAAAGTAGAGAGAGAGAGAGAGAGAGAGAGAGAGAGAGAGAGAGAGAGAGATCCCCCTGGAGACACATAGGACATGATGTGGATTCATGTATGTGTGATCAATTCTTAGGCTCTTGGCAATGGAGAAAATATCGAAAAAATGGAAAATCTCTATGATCAAGGTCTGTGAAAGAGACAAGGGAAACTTTTGGTGTAGGATAAAAGAGTGAAGGACTCTGACGGAGCTGACACTTTTGAGATAACTAAAAAAGTGGAACCTACACTTTCACCTTTACTCTAAGAATGCACTGCTAATTAATTGGAAAGATGGCCATTTCTGAATTATAGTCAATTATCCCCAATATCAATGAATATTCCAAATAGCATTGAATAAATAAAACTGCGTAAAGTACTGCTTCTCAAACTTTTGTTTTAAATATCCCTAATGTCAATGAAAAGAGAAGTTTTATCCATGGGCCTGGGATGAAGCCCCCCCAAAAAAACATTTCTGTTACCTTTAAAATGTATTAAGATAAAGCCTATGAAATTGTTATTTTTATAAGCCAAAAATGGTAGTTGAATATTGGCAATGTCCTATGTTCCAACCCAACATAAAAACTTTCCATTCACATAATATATATACATATAATAAATATACATGTATTTATTTTAATATAAAGATTGTATTTCACATTCCTTACCTGTGACTAGAATTATAGACCAGGTTCAGCCTGTGGCTTTGAGTACCCTCTGGCAAGTTGAAGTCTGGAGGAAAGCAACAAACCTCTCAGAGACACAAGGCTAGGCATCTTAAGAACCATGAGAAAGGGACCAGCATGATTCAAAATCAAACTTGACGGTGGGGTTTTCAGGATGGCAAGAGATCAGAGTGTAAGAAGAAGCAGAATAAAGTCCCTCCATCAAATAATATGACTCCCCTAATTATTTTAGTTTTGTTACCTTCACAGTACTGAGTATGTCCTATGTCAACCATTCTTATGAAAAGTTCAGAGATGCTCAGTCTGAAGTTTTTAGAAAAAAAGTTATAATCCTAAGAGCTAGGAGCATCTGTTTTGTCTTGCTTGCTTCTTCTGTGTGTGTGGGTGTGTGTGTGTGTGTGTGTGTGTGTGTGTGTGTGTGTTTCCCCGTGTAGAAATTGGATTATGCTCTACTGGAATAATGAAAGCAAAAGATGGAAAGCAAAGGGTTGGGATCTCAATCCTAGCTCTACATTGTAAGAATCTAGAAATTTTCCATCTTTCCCATACAGTTTCTGTTAGCTAATATCTGTTTCCTATTCTGATTGGTAGTAAAGCTTTTAAAATTAGACCTCTGGTGGCTTTGCCAAGGAATAGAGTGGGACGTGGTGGTAACCTGTAGAAGGGGAGAGGCAGTAGGATAAGTTATTTGAAATCTAAGGCAATGAAGATACTAGCAAAAGATCCCAGGTCTGACAAATGGCCCGAGAACTTACTGTTAGGGGAGCCAGGCTCCTGCAAAACCCTAGAAGGGCATGGATACTTCTCCCAGATACTCACCACAGCAGTGAAATTGCATCCACAGGCTAGGAACCCTTTACTGGAAACTATAGAGCATTTGAAACCACATTTGTAAGATTTGAAACCTGACTTGTAAGAAAAAAACATCGGTCACTGGTTTCCTTTAAAAGGTCCAAATTCAGCTCGGACTGTGTGGCTCAGGGATTGGGCATTGGTTGACCTATGAGCCAGGAGGTCACAGTTTGATTCCCAGTCAGGGCACATGCCCGGGTTGCAGGCTTGATTCCCAGTCTGGGGCGTGCAGGAGGCAGCCGATCAATGATTCTCTTCATCATAGATGTTTCTATCTCTCTGTCTCCCTCTCCCTTCCTCTCTGAAATCAATAAAAATATGTATATATTTTTTAAAAAGATCCAAATTGATTCAGAAAATCTTTGGGTTTTTTTTTCTGTTTTTCAGTCATATGCGGTTTTTTTCACCCAAATCTTCAAGGAGGGAGACCACAGTCAAAAAATGTTTTACCTAATACAGATTCACACAAAATACTATGTATATAAGTATTTATTTAATTTCCAAATGAGTTTTTCTTGATGCTTGGGTAAAATCCAATGCTTTTCCTTTAATATGTTTTATTGGTCACCACCAGGAGTTTAGACAGAGCTCTCATTTGATTTTTAAGATAACTAGCAAACTGCATATATATACAAAAGTAATTTTGTACCTCAGCAAAAGAGTATAGTCAGCAGATAATTTACTCTTGTGGCTTTTCATTAGCTAACTCTCCATAGGGGCAATTTAGAGGTTATGGCCAGACTCATCCACTTTCTCAGCTGCTGTTAGGATTACTGTTGCAATTGGCCAAACGTGTGAAAAATATATTACAACTCTCCACCAGAACTAACCCTTGCAATTGAGGTAGATGTCATTTATTAAGTACCTTGTATGTTATTCATTTTACGTATATTATTTAATCCTCTCAGCAATCCTATGAGTTAGAGTTACTCTCTATTTTAACAAGAAAGACACAGGTTTTGAGAAGTTAAATAATTTCCCGAAGTCATACAGTTAATAAATGGCAGAGTTGTCACTGCCTGTGACTCCAAAACCCACTACCGTTCTGCTCTGCTTCTTGGCCTTATAGCATCCCTATCCTTTAACCTCATACTTAGGATAGAAAACTCAACCATCATCATAGCTCCTGGGATTAAGAGGGTCTAAGAGGAACATAGATACTTCATCTGTCAAGGGCAATGCATGGCCCCATTGCTATAGTGGTTTTCATCATTTATAATGCAATACAATCTCACCTAGAACCTACATATAAAACAGAAACCCATTTTATTAATGTACATTTATTTATCTGGTCAATTCAAATGTATAGCATTTGCTGAGTACAAAGAAGTGAGCTATTTTTTTTTTATAAATTTGGAATTAGGAGTAAAGATGGCCTTTTAATTTTTTATCAGTTTAACTATTAATGAAATACAAAATATTTGCATATCCCCTAAAGCACCTTCTGAAAAGTATTACTTTAGAATCCTTCTTTCCTCCCTCCCTTTACTCCTTTCTTCTTTCCTTCCTTCCTTTCTTCTTCCCTTCTTCCCTCTCTTTAAAATGTTGGTGCACTTAACCATTTTCTTCTAAGAACCAAAAACTGGGAGAATTAGAAAGGGACCCTGCTCTTAAGAGCTCATGTTTTAATCAAAAGAGACATAGCATGATCACAATTAATTTAAGGATAAAAAGTGTCAAGTGAAGTACAAAATATTATGGAGTGATTATTCTGGCTGGGCATGGGGTGCAGATCTTGGTAGACTTTGAAAAAGAGGTAGCTTTTCAAGAGTGGTGGGAATAATGCATGCTGTGATAAAGAGAATGGCTAGGGAAAGACAAGACGATGGAAGAGAAATAGGGCAGATGACAGAGCTAAAGGATAATCCATCTGAGCTGTGCTTAGAGGCGGGTAGTGAGAGGAGGACTGGAAAGGTGAGTTGATGTCAGGTGGTCAAGTCTGTGAATGTCTTTCTGAGGAAGTGTGGCCCTAATGCCATAGATAAAAGGGAACATCAAAAGTTTGAGTAGGGCCCAGCCAGCATGGCTCAGTGGTTGAGCATTGACCTATGAACCAGGAGGTCATGGTTCGATTCCCAGTCAAGGCACTGCCCAGGTTGCAGGCTCGATCCCCAGTGTGGGGTGGGCAGGAGACAGCCAATCAATGATTCTCTCTCATCATTGATGTTTCTATCTCTTTCTCCCTCTCTCTTTCTCCCTCTCTCTTCCTCTCTAAAATCAATAAAAATATCTCTAAAAGAAAATTTGAGCAGGGAAGTTAAGATAACCAAGCTGTCCTTTTTATGAGATTAGCCTGAGAGCATGTCCTATGGGGCATGGATTGAAGCAGGGAGAGCCGCCCGTCAACGAGAACTGTGAAGATGACCATCATGACGCCAGTGATGGGAAGTCATTCTTGGGGAAGGATTCTTCATGATGAGGGCAGGATTCAAGGTCCAAAGCTGTGCAATGGGAGGAGTAAGGATATAGAGATGTCCTGATGTGCTAGATTGAATAGTATTCCTCCAAAATTCACGTCCACCTAGAACTTGTGAATGTAACTTTATTTGGAAGTAAGATCGTTGCAGACATAATCAAGTTAAGATGAAGTCATTCTGGATTAGGTTGAGCCTTAATCCAATGACTGGTGCTCTTCTAAGGGTAAGAAGGGTTTGGCGAGGAACACCAAGGATTGTTGGTAACCATCAGGATCCAGGAAAAGCAAGGAATGATCCTTCCCTAAAGCTTTCAGAGAACACAGCTCTGTGGGCACCTTGATTCTGGACTTCTAGCCCCTGGAACCAGAAGAGAATATATTTCTATTGTTTTAAGCCACCAAGTATGTGGTAGCTTGTTAAAACAGCTCTAGAAAATTAATGTACTGGGGCAACCTTAGAAAGATTGGATGGCAGTGGTTACCCCTCAGGGACAAGGAGAGATTTCTAAAAATTAAGTACACTAATGAGGTAAAGCACCTTTCTATGACAAATTTCAGTGGGCTTTTATGGGGGACACGAAGATCAGCAATTTATTCTCCTAACTCAAGAATCTTACATACTAGTTAGTGGAGATTGAATAATCAAGACGAGGAAACAGGTTCAAGGAAGAGCAGGGACTTACTAAAATCCACAGGAGTATAAAGTGGGCTTGACTCCATCTATCCTGCTTCCTTGTCCAGTTTTGAAAACAGATTTTCAGAGGAGAGTAAAAGCGAAGAGAAGGAGGACTGTGGAGTGGAGAAAGAGGCATAGAAAAAGGAGGCTTCAAGGATCAGACCCTGTGTGTGTGTGTGTGTGTGTGTGTGTGTGTGTGTGTGTGTTTAACTCTGTCCTGCTAAGGAAAAATAAAATGGAACAAGCATTGCTAAGAGAGCCACTTAAAATAGAGTTGTGAAGCTATTAAGGAAGTGGGGCCAATGCACAGCTTGTGCCTCAGTTCTCAGAGCTGCTATTAAGTTGCTAACCTGTTGCTAAACTCAGCTCCAGGCTGAGCCATAAACATCCTGGAACAGCTGCATGGACCAGACAGCCTTCACCTCCTCCTCTTAGTTGTTTCACCTCCCTAATTTGCATATTGGAATTAACTAGTCTCTGTTCATTTAGCCAGCAATCCTTCATTTGCATGCCTTTATAAACCCTGCCTATCTTAGTTTTCTCCTGAGCACAGTTTGGGTTGGTACCTGAATCTGTGTTTTCTCAATTGCAACTCATTTTTACTCAAAAAGAGGCTTTTAGTTCTTTATTATAGACTGAACCTCTTATGTAGTTATTTCTTAAGATGGGAACATGGTTATCTGTTTGCAGATTCCAGATTCCCCAGCTCCCTAACTCCCCTAGTGTCTGAGAGTGCTGCCCTATTTCTTTTCAATCTCCAAAGGATGACTATTATGACTTAATTGTTTTGATCATTTTAATCTCAGCAGCTGAAGGATTGAAATTTAGAATAAGTAGGGCACCACTCTTCAGAACAAATGTGCCAGATGTTTCATTAGAGCAAAACTAGAAGTGTTAGCCAGTTGAGATAACAAAAAAAAACACCACTACCTTGGGAGAGGCATTTGGTATGTATTTCTCAGCATTCAATAACATTACAAACTGTTTGGACTTGGGGGAAAACATGCAGGTCACTTAAGTTCATAGCTCCTTCTTTTAGGAAGGACTAAAATATAAACCATCGAGAATGGAAGAGACTCTGGCTGACATTCTTGGTGTCTGGTCAAGGAACATGGTTTCTGGTTTCTAGACTCATAGAAATGCTCAATATTTATTTAGAGAATTGAAGTATTACATAAGAAGGCACTACCTCTGTATTATCTCAACCCTTAAACAGATCTCAGTCTATTCTACCATTTTAGAGATGATAAAGTTGATCCCCCCAAAAGGGGAAATAACTTGCTAAAAATACATTAGTACAAGATATAAAACACTTGGAGAGATGTTTGACTTATTTAGTCACTAAAGAAATAAAAAATAATTTTGTGACACTACTTTACATCTATCAAGTCACCAAAACTTAAATATGTTAAATATAATTTAATTTTATCCCAATGAAGATGAGGCAAGGAAAAAGACATACTCATGCACTAGAGATATCATAAATGCTTTAAAATGACACAATTGTTTTCAAAGGCAATCTGCTCATTTATACCACAAGTCATAAAATGGTTCTACCCTATGATCCAGTAGTCTATTTTCTGAATTAACATGCTGAGAATTTATAAATTTAAAAAAAGAATATTATTTGTTCAAAGATTTTTAAAATTAGTGTTATTCAGAATTTGAGACTGCTAAGTTCATGCAGTCTGAGCTCTTTCAAAAACAGATGGGCAAATTGAGTCCTATAGAAAAATGATTTCCCAAGGTTTTGAGCCAGGGGTGGAATCTATTCCTGTCCAATAATCTTTCCGTTATGCTCTGAAGCATTTCACTGAAGAGCTGAAAACAACTGAGATCTCTCCAAATCAAAGAAGTAGTTCAGCATCATTGATAAGAATCTGTCTTTCTGGGTTTGAATCCTGACTCCACCAGCACTAGCTGAGGGCAGATACTTAATCTCTTTGTGTTGCATATTTCAGCATGTATATTTCAGCATGCCGGCCATACTAGGTTTATGTGGGCTGTGATCGACTTCACAACTTTGTGCAGGCAAACTACAGAGCACCTAGACTCATGCCCACCTCTTGTCACTTAACCCATGGCTTCCCTGCTGATACTGAGTTGTGGCATGTGCCAGACAGAAATAATTGTGTGTGTGTGTGTGTGTGTGTGTGTTCCCGGGTCGTGGTGGTGTGGATAAGAAGTTTCATGGGGCAGATGAAAACTGGCAAATAAACAATTCCTCCCTCCCTCCCTGTATGACTCTCTGAGATGCAGTTTATTCAGCTCTTTGCAGGATGGTCTCACGGGAGAAGGGTTTTGTGAGATGAAGCAATCCATCATACCTGGTGGTAACCAGAATGATAACACACCCTCAATTGACTCTTCCCCTTTCCTCGCCTCATTTCACCTTTCCCTCAGCCCTGCTTCATTGGGATTGCCCCCAGAATAAAGTAGTGTGTGGAAGGAACCCTTGGCTTCAGGCTCTGTTTTCTTTTGAAGATAGACTAAGACAGACAATACGCACCTCAGAGGGTGGTAGTGAGGAAACAGTAAATGAGTAAAAATAGGTAAAGTGCTTAGAAGAGTGCTTGACATGTAGTAATTACTTTGTAAGTGTGAACTATTCTTATTACACTATACCACTGCGTTGTTCTGTCAAATGGTAAGTATTTAGACTACGCGGCTACTCGGAGCAATGTTAAGCAAAAATCAGAACACTAGGAAGCAAGCATCACATGGGTGATAACTCCATAAAAAGTACATATACATACACTGATGATGGAAGGGATGACATCGAGCTGGAAAATGTGACTCTGGGGAAGAGGTGCCATGTTTATGTTTCCCCACAGATGTTTATTGATCCAAAGTGGAGTTTGGATAAACAGAATGAATATGGTCTCTGGGACACTGTACACGCCCCTGCTCAGAAATACAATCCATTGCTATGACTCCTCATAATTGGAAAATCCTTCCATGCAAGACTATTTTTATGGTGCAGTTTTAAGCCAATTTCCTTTATTATTTATGATGATTGGGAATCACAGGGCAGTAGCTTTGACGAAGGAACTCATTCTACTTGCAAACACAGGTCTCCACTTCTTCCTTTCATGAAACTGAGATGTCAAGCTCCCAACCCACTCAGGGCTTCATCTCCTCTGCACATCACCAGTTTAGGGAGAGCCTGAGAGGGACTTCCCTCTCCTCTCAGTGCCCTTGGAGTCTATGTGAGGAAGAAGTGACAAGCATGTTCTGATGATTGAAGCCCTGAGCATGGCTTATTTAGAACTGTGTGCTCATCGCTCCTGTGCAGAGAATAGCTTAATGTGGGCAGGGTACTATTTTTTTGTGGGAATGAAGATTGGAAAAGACTCATTCTACTCCCTTTCCCCATTTGTTTGGGAGCAAAGCTCTGTCTTTGGTCACGTGACCTAGCTAGGCTTAAGCTCTCTAATGACCTCCCACTAAACCCAACTTCTTTGGTTGCAAAGCCCTTCTCCAACCTGCCTCTGCCTCACTTCTTTGTAGCCACATCAGGCATTTGTTTGTTTGTGTGTTTTGCAAATACACCAAACGTGCTTTCATCTAAGGCTCTTCAGACTAACAGCCCAGAAAAGTTTTTTCCTCAATGTTCACCCATCTGGTTCTTATTGGCATTCAAATCTCAGTGTAAATGTCACCTCTTCAGAGATTCGTTCTTTGGGCATGTGATCTAAGATACCTGAGTCATTCTCTACACTTTATCCAATGTTGGTTCCCTGGAGAATAAGCATGTGGTTTGTTCTTGTGTTTAGGTTTTACTTGTTTATCTGTGTGTTTAGGGGGTGCTTCCAGGTGGTTCAGGCAGAGGAAAAACTTCAAATGATAGCCCTTTTTTCTCTCTCTTGAGCTGGAAAGTAAGCCAGACACATTGCTTTTCTACTCCATTGTACATCCAAATATTTTATTAACTTTTTCCAGGTGGCAAAGGAAAAGAAGACACTGAAGCTGAGCCACCTGTGCTATTGAGTTTGTTGGTTCAGAATAGGAACTGGTTGAAGAATAATACACAAATCCAGATTTAAAGACTTCCTATAAAGCTACAGTGATCATGACAGTGTGGTATTGGTGATATTATAGACACACTGATCAATAAAACAAAATATAGAGCCCAGAAACAGCCATGAAAACATGGCCAATTGATTTTGACAAAGTTCTAAAGACAATTGAATAAAGAAAAGATTGTCTTTTCAGCATATGATTTTGGAACAACTGGACATCCATATGCAAAAATCTGAACTTTGACCAAAACCTTATACTTTATACAAAAGAAAACTCAAAATGGATCATGGAGCCAAATGTAAAACATAAAACTATAAAATGGGGGAAAAAATCATAGGATAAAAAAAAAAAAAGTTTGACCTGGAGTATGGCAGTGTCTTTTTTTTTTTTAGTGGTTTAGAACAATGCAAATTTATTATCTTACATTTCTGAAGGTTATAAGTTCTAAATGGGTTTCACTGGGCTGAAATCAAGGTATCAGCAGGGCTGCAATCCTTCTGGAAGCTCTAGGGTGGAATTGTTTTTCTGTCTTTTCCAGCTTCTGGTGGATGTCTGCTTTCTTTGGTTCTTGACTCCTGACACCATCAAAGCCAGCACCACAGCTTCTTCCAACCTCTCTTTCTCCAACCCTGACCCTCCAGTCAGAGCATTCTTAAACATGACATCAAAAACATGGTCCATTTAAAAAGTTGATAAATTGGACTTCATAAAAATTAAAAACTTGGACTTTGTAAAAGATACTATTAAGATAATGAAAGACAAGCTAGTGACTGGATAAAAATATTTGTGAATCATATTTCTGACAAAGGACTTGTATTTAGAATACATAAAGAACTCTTAAAACTCAGTTGTAAGAGAGCAAACAACTCAATTTAAAAAATGGCCAAAAAACTTGAACAGACATTTGGTGAGAGAGGGAATATAGATGGCAAATAAGCACATAAAGGGATGCAATAGGAAAAGGAAAATTAAATCACCATGAAGTACCATTACACACTTAGTAGAATAGCTAAAATTAAAAAATATTAAAGAACAGCAACAACTAACAATACCAACTGCTGAGGAGGATGGGGAGAAACGGAAACTCTCTTGCATTGCTGGAGAGTGAATGACACAGCCATTCTGGAAAATAGTTTGACAGGTTTTTAAAAATATAAGATTAAAAAAGACACTGACCATGTGCCTCAATAACCCCAGGCCTATGTATTTACTCTAGTGAGATGAAAACATGTTCACAAAGAAAACTATACATAAATGTTTATAGCGGTTCTATTCATACTTATCAAAAACTGAAAACAATCCCCATTTCTTTCAATAGATGAATGGAAAAGCCCCATCCATACAATGGAAAACTGCTGAGCGATAAAATGGGACAGACATGGAAGCAACAGCATGGATGAAGCTCAAAGGCATTCTACTGAGTGAAAAAAAAAGCCATTTTTGAAAGTTTATATACTACATGATTAAATTTATATCACATTCTCAAAAGGACAAAAGTCCAGTGATGGAGACCAGACCATTGGGTGCAGATCTTGGTATGGGAGGAGGGTGTGACTACAAAGGAGCTGAGAGGGGTTGTTTTCGAGTGATGAGACTGTTCTGCATAATGACTGTGGTGCTGATTACATGAACTTATACATGTGTTAAAATTCATAGAACCGTACCTCAAGAAGGTCAATTTTATTATATGTAAATTTAAAAAATTAAAATTAAGAAAAATCAGAACTGATACCAAGATCTTGAATCCAGATTCTGCTGCTTTCTAGCTGTTGTATATTCAAGTAGGTAATAGTCTCTTTGAATCCCCGTTTTCCTATTACTTCAAATGCATGTAAGAGTATCCACATTTCATAGGGATGTTTAATAAATTAAACGAGACAATATATATAAAATTGCATGTGCAGATGGCCTAGAGCACATGATGATAAATATTAGCTCTTAATATGGCATCACTATTTTCAGGAGAAAAATCTTCAGAGAAGGCTGCATAGCATGGTAAAAAGGACAGAAGCTCCGAAGAGAGTCAGACTTAGCTTTGAATTGCTTGTCATTTTGGACTAGTTAATAACCCTCTCTGAACTTCAGTCCCTTAATCCAAAACACTGGAATAATAATATTTACTTTATAATATTATGGTGAGCATAGCAATTAATATATGTATAATACCTGGCACTTTGTTGGTGCTCAACAAATGATAGCTGTAATTATGGTTTAGAGTATTTCAATAAGTAAAACATAATTTCTTCTGATATTTAAAAATTATGCTTACAAGTGGATAAACCCAAATGACTAATTATGCAACCAAAGAAAGAGCTGGTGTCATGTAAATGTTTTAGCTTGCACTGGACTTGCCATTCACACATATTTTTCTATTCATAGCCAAAATATTAATTGGTTAAAATGAGCACTGTTGCATTTTCATGAGCTCTTAAAGGGACGAAAGGATTCCTCCAGCACAATGCAGAATCGATTTTCTATGATAATGTGTATTTTTCCATCTTGTTATTTTAATTTGCAAATGAAGTCCACAGTTCTATAAAAGTGGCTTTCTTCATTTTATAATCCTTTCCATTTCCCAGCTCAAGACTGTATTTGGAAGTAAATTAAAGGAACCCTGAGCCAGCCAGAGCTGAGGAACCTCGAGCCTAGTGGCCTCTGCAGGGTAGGGTCCAAAGGCTGAATTCTTTAGGATTTATTTTATTCTAGTTGGCTATCATGAGTATTGTTTTTGTTGTTGTTGTCGTCGTCGTCATCATCATCATCATCATCATCTAGACTCTGGTTAACCAAGAAATGTGTCTTTCTTCTATAGCACTTCCAGTCTTTCTTAGTATTATTTAAGCCATTTTAAAAACTTTCTTCTTCCTTTGTTCATTGATCCATGAAAAGGGAAATTGTTGCTTTAAGATGGTAAAACCTATACATTTAAAGAAAGGATGCCACTCTGTCAGCCAGGTGTATAAAAACACACCTTCAGCAAAAGACATTTCTCAGAAGTTAGATTATTTTTATTGTGAATAAAAATGCTCTGAAATGGATGATATGGTTTTATTGTTGCTTATGACATTATGGAGGTTATTGATGGGAAACGGAGAATAGAGGACTCGAAGCATAAAGCTGGAAAAGACCTTTGAAATTCTAGCCTAATATCTTTATCCTGTCAAAGGGGAAAATGGAAATCTAGAGAACATCCTGGGCACGCGTTACCAAGTGAGCAGCCGAGTCAGAATAGGAACCCAGGGCTCCTGTCCCTAGGGGGTTAATTTTCTCTATATCACATCACCTCTCCAGCAACAGCCCACCCTGTTTTCTTCTCTATATTTTAATCCCAGTCTCACAGAGTTTATTTGATTATATTCATTTGTTCATCATTGTTAAGTGCATGAAAAGATTCTCCTGTTATGTATTCTCTCCTTTCTCATTCCTAGCCTTTTCTCCCCCTTACACTCCACTGTACGTGATATGTTCTTAACTGTGTAAATACTGTTCTATGTATGTGTTTTAATTTACTGAAATATATTGTGCTATACATCTTCATTCAACATTATGCTTTTAGGCCTATTCATGTGGCTATACATTTATTTAGCTAAATAATTGATGATGGCCTAGTATTTCATAGTATTGGCATGCCACATCTTACTTATGTATTCCCCTCTGGTGGATACTAGGTAACTTCCATATTTGATACCACAAACAATGCCACAGTTAACATCCTCGTAAGTGTCCTTTAGTGAACTCATGGAAGAAATTCTCTGGGTATACCTTTTTGTAGGATTCTTGGGTCACAGGATATAGACATTTAAAATATTTATTTTTATTGATTTCAGAGAGGAAGGGAGAGGGAGAGATAGACACATCAAAGATGTTAGAGAATCATAGATCGGCTATATCCTGCTTGCTCCCAACTGGGGATCAAGCCTGCAACCTGGCTATGTGCCCTGATAGAGAACGACCTCCTGGTTCATAGGTCAACACTCAAACACTGAGCCACATAGGCCGGGTGGGTACAGTCATCTTTAATTTCATTAAGTGTTGTCAGATTTTTAATCCCAAGGCTATATGTTTTACCCTCACATTACCTGTGCCTTATTGTTCCAGCCTTCTCACATCCTTGTCAATATTACCTTTTTATTTTGCTATTTTGATGAGTGTAAAATGGTATTGCATTGTTATAATTTGCAGTCCTCTAATTATTAAGCTTTTCACATCATTCTTACATGATCTATTTAGAGTCTTTCCTTTTATAAATTATATTTTCATACCCTTTGAGTACTTTCTGTTTGATTTCTTCTCTCTTTTTTGTTGATTTGCAGGAATTCTTTACATATTCCAGATATTCATCCCTTACCTGTTATAGATGTTCCAAATATATTCTTACAATCTATCTTTTGTCTATGGACTGTCTGTTGTGTCTTTCACTAAGCAAAAATTCTTAATTTTGATGAAGTCCAATCCATCGATTTTTAACCTTAGGGTTTGTGATTTAGGATGTTCCTTTAGAAGACTTTATCTTTTACAAATACCAAGTATTTTCTCCTGACAGTTTCATAGATTTATCTTTAACTTTTAGGTCCTTAATCTATCTGGAACTCATATTGAAATATAGCATAAGGTAGGGCTACATCTTTGTATTTCTTCATAATATTCCAGTTTACCCAATGCCATCTAAGTAGTACACACTTCACCACTCTTCCACTCCAGTCCTATTTAATATCTAAACATTTCCCACAAAATCCAGGAAGATATCCTGAACCATAGATACATTCTTTAAACCCAGAGAGGAACAGTGCCCATCCTAATTACATATATTTTTGGCAACTCAGGCCAAGAACCGGGATTCAGCTTACAGACTCTATTCATGGCATTGTAAAACTCAGCTTATTGAAATAAGAGAGGCTGCAGTTCAACAGGAGAGAACAACCTTTCATGGCTATGGATGAGAGGACTAGACCTAACTGTACCCGTAGGAACTGGATTGGAGGTGCTGGCCTGTCTTGAATCCTCTCTGAACTTTATCTGCCTCAAGTAGAAAAATGACTTTCATTTGATGTAACAAGCTCTCAATTAAATTTTTATGTGAAGAATTTTTGAAACTGAAGAAAATTTTAGAAAACCACTGGTAGAGATAGTCTCATGCATTTTTCTAAACTTTCCTGTCAGGGCACTACCCTTTGCTTTGAATATTAGTTGAAATCCATTATTAATATGACTTCATTTTTAGTTCTAAGTTGGCTATTCCGAACAATGGCTAAGAACCACTATGGTATACTGTGCTCTGCACTGGAGGGTCAATAAATATTAGATGAGCAAAAAAGGTTGATGACACCAGGTGAAAGAAATGGGTCAATTTCATTTTTTACTGTCAGTAAAACACAAAGGAGAAGGGCAATTTTTTTAAAAGATGAATTGGTCATTTTTCTTTTTTTGTTCACAAATTAAATAACACTGACATACTCTCTGAGAATGTTACATTAACTCCATTTTTGAAAGTTCATTATAGAAATGCTTTATATAGCCAACCAAAGATGCATATCATGCTGGGCTTTACTTGTGAGTATATGAAAATCGCTAGAGTGAGTCCTGAATTCAGCTGCTTTTAGAACAGATGACGGTATATGTGTGTAGGTGTGTGTGTGTGAGTGTGTGTGTATTGTGTAAAGGAAAGGAGGTCTGTTTAATAGCCATATGGTCATAGGTAGTTGGAAAGAAGTGAAACCTCAACCTGAGCAGGGATGGCAGGCTTTCCCAGATGGAAACGAGGGAGATGGTTGTCTGTGGAAAGCCTGCTGTACACACTCAGATTCCTGGCTAGAAACCAAGCTTTAGTCTTCAGCAAAATACCCTAGGACCTTTAGTCCTCATTAAATTATTAACATACTCTTTAGCCAACAGTGTAGCTCCATAGAAGAGTCCAATTCTGCTTTTAGACATATGTGGAGAGAACCTACCAAAAGCAGAAAAAGCAGCTCAATCCTTGGGATACAAACATTGCAAAAGGAAAAACTATGCAGGAAGGACTTCTTCTGAGAGACTGTCACCAGAGCAATTCTTGGACATACTATATCTCCGGCACTGAGGGCTGTTTCCCTTCAGAGGGTTTGGCAGATGTTTGGAGTCTTGGTTACCATGGCAGATGGAGAAATTAAACTACACCAGGAGACACTGAGCTGGCCAAGGGGCTGCTCAGAGCTTGCAGTGAAAGCTCCTCCTGGAAACCGAAGTGGGGAAAGGCAAGTTAAATAATTCTTATTTGATGATTCATTTGAAATGTTTAGCTGAGGGGTGCATAGAGGAGGGCTCTAGTTTCACCAACTCTGAGCCACTGCATCTGGAAGAGTTAAAACTTCTGAAGGGATCCCAACCAGTGACAAAATGGGAGGCAGACATGATTCCTCTGCTTCACTCAAACCCAACATCTCTTCTGCCTGAAGTGAGCCTAAATGCCTCAATATACTTTCTCACTCACTCTTTTGTTCAACATGTACCGAACACCTACACTGTGCCAGGCACTATGACAGAAGCAGGGGAATCCATGAGGGTATGGCCATTGAAGGATTTCTCATAACAGGGGAATAAGTGACATGAAAGCAGTTGGGGAGGCAGGCTCATGTACTCTTTAGCGTGATCTCTGGTAGCATGTGGTACCAGTTCACATCCCAGCGCTGGCATTAGTAGCTGTGTGATTTACCATGAGTTACTCCAGTTCTCTGTGTCAGAGTCTCCTCACTTGTAAAATGGGGTCCTAATACCGATCTTGTAGATTTGTTGTATGGATTAAATAATTTAACACATGTAAACCATGTATTACAGCACCCATCATGTGGCATGTGCTCAATTCAGGTTAGTAATTCGCCTGATGCAGGTATTAAGGGAGCACAGAAGAGGAGCATTAACTCATCATGGGGATAGGCAATGACCTACATTAAAAAAAACACACACACAAATATATATATTTCAGAGAGGAAGGGAGAGGGAGAGAGAGATAGAAACATCAATGATGAGAATCATTGACCAGCTGCCTCCTGCAGGTCCCCTACTGGGGATCGATCCCTCAACCTGGGCATATGAGCTTACTGGGATTGAACGGGGACCTCCTGGTTTATGGGTCAATGATCAACCACTGAGCCATGCCATCCAGGTGCGATGACCTTCATTTATTAACAAAGTCAGAATGTATGGTAATAGGATATCTTCCAGGGACAGCTTTTTGGCAGATCCTGAAACTCTTCATCAGACCACGGTATATTCTCCACCAAGATGATCAGGAGCAGCTCTTGGAGAACTGCAAGGCTGTGTGTGTGTGTGTGTGTGTGTGTGTGTGTGTGTGTGTGCGCGCGCGCGCGCGTGTGTGTGTGTTTTCCAGTTGTACCTCTGACTGTTGTTCCCCATCTTCAGTTCTCAGCTGAGCCAAGTTTCTGGGCAAAATGAGGAAGAAGCAGTTACCGTCATTTCCCCACCGTGTCAAAGTGAAATGAGTGACTTCCCCCAGCATCTTGGAATGTCTGACAGGGGATTTCTCTTTATCTGAAGGAAATTTGGGCACTTAAACTATGCTACAACTGTTTTCCAATCTAGACAGATCTTGTAAATGAATTTATTTTTTAATATTTCCACAAACTTTATTAAATACTTTTAATACTGTGTGCTAGAAAATGTGGGCTATGGGATAAGAGCCTGTATTTATTGATCACCCTCTGTATGCCAAACACTGTAGAAAGTACCTTCTATATCTACTTTAATACCCACAACACATTCTTATGAGGTAGGTTCATTATTACCCACAGGAAGAAACTGAAATACAGAAAGGTTAACAAATGATTTGTCCAAGGTTCTACAGCAAATAGAGAATGGTGGCATAGGTCTTTGAACTTGTGGAGAATGAGCTGAGAGCCTAGATGCCCAGCAACTATGATTTCCTTTCTCACAAGATATAATCACATTCCATGAGCAGCTCCCACTCTAGTGAAGGAACCAGAACAGCGACAGATAATTAATATACAGTGTTATCTGTGCTCCATAAAGGTGTGAGAAGAGCACTGTGAGAACGCGGAGGAGGGAGGGAATTCCTCTGCCTGAGGAATCATTTTAGCTGTAATCAGCAAAGTACTTAAGATTGTACAAAATTTCCAAAATATGTACAAACCTGGAATGATGAAAATCTGTTGCAGTGAAAGAAAAGTTTAAACTCTAAGATGAATAAAGACTATAAACCGATGAGGCAATCAGCTTCTAAATGAGCAAGAGTCAAACTAAAATTTGTCTCCTACGCCAGGTAGTGTGTGCTTACTATTGCTTCCTGTGACCAGACCGCACTCCACAATGCTGACTGTCAAAGGCATGTACAGCAACTTGAAGTCCCAGCTCAAATTCTAGCTCCTGGAGGATAGTGACTATGATTTCTCTATTATTTTCATTTTTAACTCTCCTGTCCCGCCACTCCAGGTGTCTAGATCACTGCCTGATAGGAGCTCAAAAATGTTCATTCTGAGTCTTTTAGAAGTTAATTATTCTATCGGTGGTTCATCCAAGACCATACTTTTTTTCTCTCACCTTCCTTTGTTTGCATTTCCCACCTCATTTGTATTTCTCACAGATGTTGCAAGGAGGCAAATTCTAAAATTCATTCCTTTTGACATTTGCTAGAGGGTATGTCAAAATAAGAGCTCAAGATAAATTCTGATGGTAACTTTTGTGTTTTCTTTATTAGTTATCATAAGTTATTATTATTATTATTTTTAAAATATTTCTATTGATTTCAAAGAAGCAGGAAGAGGAAGAGAGAGATAGAAACATCAATGATGAGAGAGAATCATTGATTAGCTGCCTCCTGATTGTCCCACACCAGGGGTCAAGTCGGCGACCTGGGGAATCGAATCATGACCTCCTGGTACACAGGTCAACGTTCACCACTGAGCAACGCTGGCCTGGCTATCAGAAATTATTTAAATCAGTTATCCTAAATAGCCAAAAGTTGACTTAAACATAGTGGTGGAAAACTGCTTCCTTGGGTTTAAGGTCTGTTCTGACTTTCTACTCAGGTCTGATTTTGGAAACAATGGGTACCAACTAATACACATCCTCTTCTAAACCTTAGCAGCAAAACTATTTGTGGAAGAAGAGAGAGGAGAAGGATGTAGGGGAGAAAGAAAGTAGAAAGGAATGAAGATAGTGAAAAAGATTCTGTTGGTCTAAGTTCAAAAATAAATGGAGGAGTCAAGAATGTTCTGAGAAACGCTGCTGACAAAATTTTATCACCACTCCTCATGACGTCAACTGCATGGCATCTCCCACCAGGAGTCAGTTTTGGGAAAAAAATATTCTTTCCCTTAGCATAATGTTTTTAAGCTTCACTTTTAAGCATGAATCAGTATGCTTCATTCCTTTGTGTTTTTTTGTTTGTTTGTTTTTTTGAGGAATAATATTCCATTGTATGTTTATGCCACAATTTGTCTATTTTCTTCCACAGAACCAGGATTTGAGGAAAAATATCAATTTTTAGGAAACTTTATCCTTTTGAGTGCAAATCAGTGGGTGTTACTATGTCTGATCAATCACCAGTCCGGGTGTAGCTGAGAACTCGCTGCTACCTATAGTACTGTAGGTATGAGTTTTGTCCCTTAAGCTGCTCAGGTGGCCAATCATTGCATAGCTGCTCCTAGTGGCAAAGACTTTGACTTTGATATTCTTCAGACACACTTATAGGACATTCAAGATGCCTCCATTTATTCAGATCTCTCATTGGGCTTATAATAGACCTCTGCTACCAAATACAGCCTCGCACCATCTGTTGTCACAGATTTTTCTTAGTTATTCATAGTTTCTTAGTAATGTATATCAGAATAATAACATAGGGTCTCAGCATATCTCAGTATCTTAGAGTAAGTTGCAAGTTTATTTTTAAACATTTTTACAGTTTTACTAAGAAGAAAGAAATGGTTAAAATATGTGATTTAAAATCCACATTTATTAATGTATTTTTATTTGGCAATATTTCTTACAGCTTTCTTCAGAATCTTTATTTACAATGTCCCAGATCATAGTACCAGCTAACAAGCAATATTGTTTAAAATATGTTTTTTTGTTTTGTTATGAATGTTGCTATTTAAAAATCAATGATTAATTAGGGACTCTTCAAAATTGTACCTGGGATTTTAGAATGAGGATCCTAGGTTTTTTAAAATTGAGATGAAAGTCATATGACATAAAATTAACCATTTATTTGTTGTTGTTTTTTCTAGAAAATGAACCATTTTAAAGGGAACAGTTCATTGGAATTTAGTGCATTCACATTGTTGTGTGACCACCACCTCTATCTAGTTCCAAACATTTTCATCGCACCAAAGGAAACTTCGTATACATTAAGCACTTATTCTCCATTATTTCTTCCCTTCAGCTCCTGGCAATCATCACCTTACTTCCTGTTTCTATGGATTTTCCTACTCTAGATATTTCATATGAATAGAATCATACAAAATGTAACCTTCTGTGTCATGCTTCTTTCACTTAGCATGATGTTTTTAAGGTTCACTTTTAAGCATGAATCAGTGTGCTTCATTCCTTTTTTTGGTGGAATAATATTCCATTGTATGTTTATGCCACAATTGGTCCATTTCCTTCCACAGAACCAAGGAAGCTTGGAGGAGCCCACTCTTCATGCCATGATGATGGCTATGAAAATGCAATGGGCGGGAGTAGCTATGGCAAATCAAGGTTGCCTGATGACAAACATACATCAGGAATTGAAGATGTAGCCATGACAGAGTGTGAGATGGAGCAAATCCCACCAAATGGTGAAATGGCTGGCATGGCTATTTCTAGCACTGTGAATCACACCATGGGAAGCAGAATGAGAGACTTTGAGCCTGCTACCCAGAGATTTTGCTGAGGCAGGGAGTTTATTTATTTTATTCATTTTAAAATTGATTTTTAGGGAGAGAGGAAGAGGAGAGAGAGAGAGAGAGAGAGAGAGAGAGAGAGAGAGAGAGACATCCATGTGAAGGAGAAACATCAATCAGTTGCCTCCTGCAAGCTCCTTAACTGGGGATTGAATCCACTACCTGGGCATGTGCCCTGACCAGGAATCAAACCTGCCACCTTTTGGTGTATGGGATGGAGCTCCAACCAACTGAGCCACACTGGCCAGGGTGAGGCAGGGAGTTTTATAAAAGTAAGTTTCAGAAGTGAGATTTTCATGCTATAACTGTGGCATAGAGGGCCACTATCCATCAAAAATGTGTATTCTTCTCCATGGTATAGAGTTGTTGCTGAGAAGCAGCTACTTAGTAGAAGACTGACTACATTTCTCAGCCTCCTTTATCTAAATGGAGCCATGTGATTGGTTGTGGCCAGCAGAATGTGAGTGAAAGTGTTACATGTCACCTCCAGAGCATAGTGATTAAGAAGCTGGCACCCCATCAACGTGCTCTGTCTTTCCTACCTCCACTGGATATCACAGTCCAGGGCTACCTGGAAGCCATGTGTTAAAGCTGGCAGAGCCTCTGCCAGCCCGAGTTCCCTGAATGACTATGGAGCAGCCATGTTGGACTGTTACATTAGTGAGAAATAAACTCCCAGAGGGATTAAGCCATTTGATATTTGAGTTGATTGTTTACTGAAGCTAGTGATAACCTAGAGCAGTGGTTCTCAAACTTTGGTGTATAAACGAATCACCTGAGGGTTTGTTAAAACACTTCGTTGGGCTCCATATCTGAGTTTCTGATTCAGTAGGTCTGGGTTGGGGCCCAAGAATATGCATTTCTAACAAGTTACCAAGTGATGTTGATGCTGCTGAGGGGACCATACTTTGACAATCACTGTCTATCAGGGGTCCTCAAACTATGGCCCGCGGGCCACATGCGGCCCGCCGAGGACATTTATCCGGCCCGCCGGGTGTTTTTGCCGCCGCTGCCTGTCCTGCTTAGCAGCCGACTTAGCAGTGTGCATAGGAATTTGTTCATAGTTGTTTTTTTTTTAACTATAGTCCGGCCCTCCAACTGTCTGAGGGACAGTGAACTGGCCCCCTGTTTAAAAAGTTTGAGGACCCCTGCTGTTTATGATAATTCAATAATACATACAGGAGTCAGGTGAGGAATGTTTACCAATATGGTCAGAAGAGTAAGAAAATTAAAATTAATTTAGCAAGTATTTGTTGACCTGTCTTTTGTACCAGGCAATAGGCTGAGTCCTGGAGATAGAGTGAACAGCTCCTTGGACAACTTACTATTTAATGGAGGAGAGATACCTCAATCGGCATAGATATATAATACTGGATTATCAAGTACAACGAAGGGAAAGGGCAAGGAAATATGAAGCCAAATATTAGAAAACTTCCTCCAGTTTGGGGTAGGGGGTAACAATGCTAAGAAAAGGCTTCTCTAAGGAAGGGGAGCGTTTTAAGGTAAGATTTGAATGTCTGTAAAAGGTAAGGATTGTATTTTGTTTTTACTTCATAAGAAGGAGGGTGTGTTCTATGGGAGAGAGAATGCGCGAGGAAATCAAGAAACTGAAAGAAGGCTAGTATATTTGGAACAGGGAAGCGAGGGGAAGAATGGCAAGGAATAAAATTAGAGAGGTGGAGGGGAGCCAGATCATGCATAGGATGGTAAGCCACATAGGGATTTTGATTTTGATTCCAAGAATGGTGTGAAATTATTTGTGTGTCAAAGGAGGAGAAACAGAGTTTGCACTTAGAAATATTTTTATTCCCCCCTCCCATTTTTTAATTCAGTCTTTCTTAGAATTGAAGGAAGAGTTGATAACAAATTCTTGGAAATACAGAAACAGAAAGACAACTCTTGTGAACACAGTGGCCTGAGGTCATGGAGAGTTTTTTTAGGATCTTGTTACTGACAAAACTCCAGCCTCTGGAGCTTACAACCTAATGCTCCCCAGCCCCCACCCTATGACTCCCCTCTACATTCTCAAAGAAGGGCCTTTTGCATGGTTTGGATCACACGTCCAACCTTGATATTTATGTATGGTGGTGGTGTAGAGCTTGGGAAAGGAAAAACTGGGCACTGCATTTGATAGTTCTACTAGGATCACTTGGAAAAGAAGGCTTATTGGTACTATAAGAATAAAGAAAGGATAGTAGACAGACAAAATAACAGATGTGTTCTACAGACATCTGCTAGATGCCTTCTATAGACATCTGCTAAAGGGACTTAGAGAGGCTTTTGGAAAGGAAAGGACTCAAGTTAGGCCATAATAAATGAATAGGACTTTAAAAGGCAGATTTGGGGAACTAGGATAAAGAGGACGTTCCAATCAGAGGAAACAAAGGTATGGAGAAAGGATAAGTACAAATACAAATGATCTTGAAGCAGGGAGAAGGACTTAAGGACATAAATGGAGTAAAATAAACAAGATGACTGAAAGGATATAGACTAGAGTACTAACTCACTGTGCAGGGTTTTGAAGATGATTGAACGAGATAACAGATATGAAAGTGTTTTGTGAACTATAATGTTCTTTGAAAACTATAATTTTACATCTATGAATTGCTTTAATTCAAAAAATACCCCTCAATAAATTGAATTTTATACACTAGCATTCTCTGCAATGTGTCATTATTTTCAAAATGAGAAATGTGAGCAGAAATTCTGTAATTTCTAAATAGACCAGCCTTAATGTGATATATGTCATTATACAATCATGAAGAGTTTCAGATATGCTGATTTATAACTCATCTTTCTTGAAGACAATTTTTCAATAAATCTATGTATTTTCCAGGGATAATAGCTTACTTTATTACTTTTCTGAGCATCTATGATTACAGAGGTAATTTACAAACATTATGTCCTCAAAAGTCTCACTGAATCTGTAAAGTAGGCACCATTATCCCCATTCTTCATACGAGGAAATTGGGGCTCAGAAAAGTAAGATCACTTTCCAAGCTCACATAGCTAGGAGAGTGCCAGAGCCACGACTCAACATTGGCTCTGTTTGTCTGCAAAGCCCGTGCTGCTCCCTGGTCCCACACAGTCAATACTACTTCTACTCAATGTTATTGGAACAGGGACTGGGCCCGGAGTGGGTCTGCCTTGGACAGCTGGTAGTATGTGGGTTCTTGATTTTGTGCAGGAAAGATTCACAACATGAATCCAGGTGATTTTGAGAGTGTGTTTGTTACAGCTGGCGACAGTGAAACAAAGGAAGGGCTTAGGATAGAAGAAGCAGCAGGAGAGAGTCTAGGTGGGGCTGTTTTGGCTCTTTCAAAACATTGTAGGAATGAAATGGGCCATGCTGGGCTACATGAGCTCACTGGGAAGTAAAAATGACTGTGAAAGAAGTGAGCCAAGGTGAGACTGCTGTTACCTCACTGGAAAGTCACAGAAAAAGGGGGCCTTGGAGACAGGTTCAGGGGGTAAGCCCAGAACAAGCTGCCTCTGCCTGCTGCTTCTCTGGTTGCAAGTCTCATGGGGACCCTTAGAGTTTAGGAGAAAGAGAACAGAGATATAAGACATGGGTGTGCTCTAGAGAGAGCACACAGTGGTTCTTTTGTTTTGAGGCTTTTTGTCATTCTTTAGCTTGTGGGAATCCTAGGGGTGGTCTCAGGGGAGAGTCTTAACAGAATATCCATTAGCTTTTCAGGCATGTCCTTCAATATGCTGATTCATCAAAATGTGTGTATAGAAGGGTCAGGGTTGTTTTCTGGTTAGTTTTAAAGAGCATCATCAAAGAGGAAACTGGGACTGAAGCCCATCTGTCCCTGGACAGTCTGGAATGTGTAAACCATTTCCTTCTAAGTGTCCTTGGTAGGGAAGATAAGACCTTGTGATTCATTAGCTGGCTATAAATTGCTCAGATTGTTTGGCCTGGTTTAACTATTTTGTCTCAGTTTCCCTTATTATACTTGTCAGATAATTTTCCTAGCTTCTTACTATCCTGCCTCACTCAATATGCTGCCAAGTCCCACCAGTACTATCTAAAGACACAGAAAGAATGCCAAGGGATCTAGAAGGAAGATGTGCAGTCCCTGGTGTGGTTTGAATCAGAAAGGAGTAAGATGACCGAGAGATGGGTGTTTGTGATTTCAAACATTTAGAGGAAGAGAGCCAGTAGTTAATGAGTGCCCCCTTGGGATCCAGTACTATGCAGGATACTTTCCAACTTACTTCGTTTGATCCTCATAACATCCCTATTACATGAGAATTATCCTGCCCATTTTGCAGGTAAGAAACCATGGCTTAAAAGTATGTCCATTGTTCAAACTAAGTGGTAGATCCAGTTATTATTCAGGCAATCATTCAAAATATTTTTTGAGCACTCTGGGTCCTTAATACATATATGAATTAAGCAGACAAAGATCTTTGTTGGAACTTACAATCTAGTGTAGGTAATATGCAAAAAGTCACATGGTAAGTTAAAAAGTAAGAAAATAAGAAAAGGGCAAAAGGATGATAGGGAACAAGAAGGAATAGCTTAAAAAGCAAATTTTAAATAGGATGGTTTTGTCACACTATCTAGAGTTCTCGAAGTTGTTTTGTCAAAGAATAATCTGTTTTGCTTATAGGAACACCAAGCTTAAGATCTTCTTACTTTGTAGTTATAGCTATCAAACTGGCAGGATTGGAGAGTCATTTTTCACAAATAGTACCTACATGTATGGGAATTTCAAGGAACTAGAGACCCCACTCCCACCCCTATCTTTGTCATTGCTAACCATCACACTCATCTTCAACATTGACTGGAATTCCTTCTTTAACTCAACAAGCAATTAATGTGAGAGGCCATTTGATAAACTGCCTGGGAGCTGCAAAACCTGGGATCTCATTTCAGGTCTGCCATTAGTTAAAATTTTACCTTGAAAGTTTTCTTCTCCACTCTGGGCCAATTTCCCCACCTACTAAATGAAAAGTGTTGGCATCTAAGGACAGTTTTAGCTTTAACACTCTGTGGCTACAAAATTCTGCTGAAAATTTTCTAGAATGTCCCAGTTAAAATAGTTTTAGCAGAGAGATTGGGCTTCATGAGAGAAATGTATGTTTTCACATATCCTAATGATATTTCAGAATCTAACTTCTCTTTTAAAATCAACATAGAACATCACCTGGCCCAGATCGTGGCCCTGCCTTCCTTTGAATGAATAGTAGGAGCAGGTGCTCTTCCATGGATGGAGCAGCCTAACAGGATGTGTGTTCAATTCCAAGGGCAGCTCAAGGTGTTGGAATGCCTCCGCAAAGCCCCATCTGGCTTGGGACCTGGTTACCTTAGCAATCACTTCCCTCCCAACGCAATGTCAATTAACAAGCAATTAAAACTCTCAACTGCTCAGCTAATGGTCCCCAGATTGAAGTAGCAGAAAATGAGAGGCAGAAGGTTTTCATTCTTTAAAAAAATTTTTTATTATATTTTAAAATTTCTAAGGTGCCCTTGGCTCAGGAACCTGCCACATTTAAGAATTCCAGGACTTATATATATGTCATCATATTTTATTTCTTATTTAAATATATTAATTACCTGATTAAAATAAAATAAAATCTTTAATGGCTTCAAATCATTCATGGAAATCTGAAATTTTCTGCATAACTTTCTATAAACCCTCCTTAACATAGTTCCAGTCTCACTGTCCAATCACATTTTCCACATATCCTTTTGAACACTCATTATTTACAGTACTTCTACCCAAAAGTCTACATTTTTGTCCACTATCAAAATCTGCCCATTTTGTAAAGCCCAGCCTTAAGCCAATATTATGATCACTCCAGTTCTCAATTATGATTCTGAGTAGCAGGTGTAACTAGAGTTAGAATAATTTTATTTCACTTATCTATATATATAAAAGCCTAAGCGACCTTTACAAATGAATGACCAGAATGACTGGTCAACCAGTCGCTATGTCACTCACTGACCACCATGTGGCAGATGCTCAGCTGACCAACCCATCCCGGTGGCCCACCAGCCAGGCGGCAGCCACTCACTCCCTTAGTAGTCCTGCAGGTCCAATCTCTGGAGAACAGGCCAGGCCCCAATGGACCAGTACTGCCGGCACAATCCCGACAGTGCCACAGGCGTCTTGGAAGTCGGCCTCAGGCACTGTGGCTGCTTCCCCTCCCTAGACACTCGGCAAGGAAGAAACAATATAAAAGCAGCCGCCAGGTGGTTCCTGACAACCAGCACAAATGTCAGCAGGACAGATCCAGATCCCGGGCAGGCAAGGGCATTCCACTGCCTGCCTGGAGGGCTGATCACATCCTACCCCCCCTGGGCACCCCACCCATGCACGAATTCATGAACCTGGCCTCTAGTCTATAATAATGAAAGCATAATATGCTAATTAAACCAGACATCTTTCTGGATATCCTTCTGGATGACCTTTCAGACAAAAGCCAGGTCTGCGAGAGAAGCCTGGGTCCTGGGTGCCAGAGGGAAGCCGGTGCCAACAGCCAGGGGAAGGAAGGCCTACTCTTGCACAAATTTTGTGCATCAGGCCTCTAGTTTATAATAATTATCTTTATCAACTTTTTGCCCCACAAATTAAGACTCCTGGAGGGCACATACCATGTTATTTTTTCTTTATGTCCTCAGGCCCTCACGAGTACAGTGACACTCATCATCAAGGGCCACTTAGTAGGGAGTTTAGACATTGTTGCTATTACATGCAAGTTGACAGAACTGCACATTTGGATATTTGGGGCGATATGCTTAGGATCCTGCAACTTTAAAACTTTAAAGCACTGGGGACCTTGGGGATTAATATACTAAATTTGTCATCCTTCCAAACAAAAATACCCCATGATTTAAATTGTGGAAGTAATTTTTCCAAAAGTTAAACTATAGATAAACTAAAAGCTTGAATCTAATCCCAAGTCTTCTGTCTTAAAATTCATGCTCTTTCCCTTCCCCCAAGAGTTTGAAACCTTCCCCTTGTGACATGTTTGATAGATGATGCTCACCTGAATGAGCTCTCCCTTGGGCACAGCCAGATTTGTGTGCAGTAGCTGGAAAAGCAGAGCCTTAGCCTCTGTCTCCACTACTCAAGAATGATATCATGATGCACTGGAGTGTCACATGGATGTAGGTGACTTGCCTCTTCAATGATGTTTGAAAAGTTACAAATATCAGTACTTCAAATATTAGAATCAAGTGACTTGTAAAAACCTGTTGTTCTGCACATGCTGCTGTGTCTAAAACTGGTGTCTTTTGACCACCATTCAATAATATATCAATGAACTCACATTGTTAAAATTTCATTTTGTATTGTCAAGTAGGCAGGGTGTTGAGAAGGTGTAGATCAGGTCAAGCCTGATTCTTACACAGCCCTTTGATGTAGAAATTTCAACGAACAGGGACAACACGGAAAATGGAATTGTAGGGACACAGATGGTGCAGAGAGGGAGCTGGTGGTAGCAAGAAAGGGAGCCCTGGGCTCAGAGTGCAGTGCTGTGGTGGGGGATGTGATCACAGCAGCAGTAGACAGATAAATGGGTTGTGAAGGAGATGGGAGGGAATCCAGCGGAGTTTGGAATCATAAGCTAGAGAAACATAGACAGTTTTTGGGTGGAAATTAACAACTACTTTTGGGTAGAAATGGTTAGAAAGACAGGAAAGAACATCACAATAAATGTGGTGGGATTGAAAAGTTGAGTGTGAGAGAGGAAAGAAAGATGGAGGGAAGGAAGTAAGAGGGAAGCGGATGCTTTTAGTGTAAAATGAGCCAGTTTCTGCGGTAGGGAAAGAGATAGTGTAGGGGTTGGGAACAGAAAGGACACAAAGGAGCTCCAGCTGATTGCTCCAGTGTGTGTGTTTGTGACCGTGACACAGAATGCTCATTGCTCCACAACCTTTGTGAATGACTGTTATTCTACCCAAGTCGGTAATAGCTTCTATAGAATCAGTATCATAACGGTACCTGTAATAAAATATCAAAGGCTGCTTTTAAATCACTGAGCAAAACAAAAGTAAATAATGTATAAGTGTCTCAAAAATAAAATATGTCTCAAGTACTTCAAATGACTCTGTGCCTCAATTTCATCATCTGTGAGAAGGGGTAATAATAGCAGTTTTCTTATAATGTTTTATTACTATATCTATTATATAGTTTTCTTAGATATAATTATAGTATCTATACAATAGGATTGTTATGGCTAATAAGGAGGTTAATATTTGTAAAGTGCCCAGCACATTGTGCTTTACCTATGTTTGTTGAATACATAAAAATAAAATACCAGTAGATTCATAGGTTGTCAATATTGGAAGAGAATGGAGGGACTATGGCAAACCATTTCTTTTAAGAGATGCAGTTGGATTGCAAAGAGGGAAATGATTTACTACAGACTTCACAGTTAAGTTGGTGGCAGAAGGAGTGGTAAGTAATAAAGTCTGATTTTGCCCAGTCGGCATGGCTCAGGGGTTGAGCATCGACCTATGAACCAGGAGGTCTCAGTTCGATTCCAATCAGTGCACATGCCTGGGTTGTGGGCTCCATCCCCAGTGGGGGACATGCAGGAGGCAGCTGATCAATGATTCCCTCTCATCATTGATGTTTCTAGCTCTCTCCCTCTCTCCCTACTGCTCTGAAATACATAAAAACATATTAAAAAAATAAAGTCTCCTGATTTCTAATCAAATGTTCTTTATACTAAAAACACATAATAGGTAGAAATATAGTACAGATTTGACAAATACTACAAACTTTAATATTTAACCGGAATATTGGCTTTTGGAGGACTGTGTCTCGTCTATCTCTGCATCCACAGTGATAATCTAAACTCTGGGTAATCTGATGAATTAATGAATTAATTCACATTTGAGGCAGTATAAACTCATTGAGGCTTAGAACTAATAAAGTAGGAATGTTTTGAATGAAGGAGCAACATTTTAGGTATGGCAGTTTTTTTATGCCCCTTTCAAATCTTGCATGTAAAATCCACAGCCCAAGGTCTAATACAAAGTAACTCTCAGTAAGTTATTTTTAGGCACTTGCATACAAGGCCAAGATATGATGGCATAACTTGGCCACTAGTCCAGAGACACTGCCAGGTCTGATACTCTTTCCTTTATGGGTGTTGGCAGATAGTAGTTTTGGGGAAAATGTCTAACATGGCAGAACGGGGTTGCAAGGAGGTGAGACGCTATTGCCCAAATGTTGGTCAGTGTTCCATTTAACGATAATTTATTTTTTTCCATATAAATGAAAAGCAATCAGTCCTGCAAAATTTCTCAATCCATATTGTCCCTTGCCCCCCTTTAGAGTTTTAAGATGTTTGTTTCCTGTTAGCACTATTTTTATTCAACTGGATCCCGTTGGGGATTTTCATGCATTTTTCCTGTTTATTTTTCTTCCTGTTTCTCAAAACAGGACTTAAAAGATAGAGATTAACAATTTTAAAGCTCTTCATAATGAATTTTAAAAGTTATTATTAAATATTTCAAGGTTTCCACCTTGGCCAACCCTCCTCTCACAACATTTAGGGGGCGAAGGAGAGGAAACTGAAAGGGTTTCTGAGACTTCTGAGTAGCAATGATTCCACTTTCTAGCTGTGTGCTTAAGCAATGTTCTTACTCTCTCTGAACCTCAGCTTCCTGTTGTACATGTAGGAAGTGCTGTATGGTGAGGAAATTAGAAAAGAGGGCTTGGGAGGAACAATGAAGGCCAGAAGGCAGAGACTGTATCAGCACTGGTGGTTACGCCAGGAGAATATTGATGATGGCAGTCAGTGCAATCAAAAGATTGGAATAGAAACTGACTCCTCTACTCACCAGCTTTCAGGTAAATTACTGAACTTATGCTTATTCCTAATCATAAATCTTGATTTCAATATCTCATATGCATTTCACTTTCTGATGAAACCTTCTGGATTTGCAGCTCACTCTTTTTTATACTTAAATAAATTTTCAACCCCAGAGATCTACAATCATGGATCCTTCTACCATTTTGCTCTTCCTGTGCCTCTTCTTGTCCTCTTCTCCCACCTTACTCAGCTCAGTTTTCAGAGTCCATTATTATATTCAGCCCTTTGCCAACATTTTCAATTTTCTTCCCCTATTTCCCTTTATCAAATTTGCCCAATAAGACCCAAAGCTGGCTAACTTCAATACTCACCTACCCTGTGGCTGTACACATACAGCTAAATGTAGTTGGAAAATAATAATTAACTTGTGCTGTCTAGCCTCACTTCACATTCATGATCACAGATTTCAAAAGGGATCGTAGTGAAGCCTGATAATATTATTAAATTTCCCTAGTCAAATTTAATCTCTTATTTGGTTATGTTCCACACTCTCTCCTATCTCTTCCAACTTCCAAGACCTCTTTCTCCACCCTCACTCTCAGCTGGTAACCTTACTTCCTACTTGGCTTGGAAAAGAGAAGTTGGAAAGAGAAAGGAACTTCAATGTGCTTTTACCACTGCATCTACCACTTCCCGGTGTCTGTGCCCAAAGGGTGCACTTCCCTCCAGTTACTACAGCTGAACCTTCTCTCTTATCTACGGTCACCTTTCAGATTCAGGCCCCAGATCCCATCATTTCTTACCTACATAGGGACACCCTTTCAGTATGCCTTCCTTCTCTCTTCCATACAATCAGCTTTCTTCCCTCTCTACAGGATCATTCACATAAACATACAATGATACTTCAGTAATCTCATCTTAACAACAAACAAAACAAACTCTTCCAGACTTCCACCTACCACCCCACTTCTCTGTTCACATTTATAGCAGAATTTTCCATACTAGCTGTCTTTCATTTTTCTCCCCCACCTCTCTTTTTTTTTTCTCTGTACTCACTGTGCTTGGATTTTGTTCCCCCTGAAAAATAGAAATTAGAAAGATATCTGTGACCTCCATGCTGTGAAATGTAGTGGTCTATCTGGATAGAAGTATCAGGAACTATTGACTCCTTCAAATAATTCTTTTACTTGGCTTCTGGAATAACATTCTCTCTTGGTTCTCTTCCTGCCTCACTGGATACTCTTGTTTAATATCCTCTGCAGTCCTTCCTCATCTCCCCAACCTCTCTATATTGGACTGCTCTGGAGATCACTCTGCTTTCCTCACCTCTTCTCTACTGATATTCATTTCCAAGGGGATATCGTTCAGTTTCAAGGCTTTACGTGCCATCTATGTACTAACAATTCCAAAATATTTATCTCCAGCAGCACCTCCCACCTGAACTCAATATTCATGTAGCCAACTGTTCACTCAGCCTCCACTTGGATATCTAAAAAGCATCTCAGGTGTAACATGTCTTAAGTCAAACTCTTAGTTCTCTTCACCCCATTGATTTACTTCTCTTCTAGTCTTCCTCATCATAGTACATGACAATTCTATCTTTCTAGAAGCTCAGGTCAAAACTCATCATTAAATATCCTCTCTCTCTCTCTCTCTCTCTCTCTCATTTTTTTCATATCCAATCGATTAGCATACTCATCAGTTCAACCTTCAAAATAAATCCAAAATTTGATCAACTTCTCAACTACCACCCTCTTTTTCTACCACCCTCTCAATACAATAGACATAAGTGAGATTATGTTATGTCTAGTTTTAAAACCTTTGAAGAACTTTCCATTTCACTCAGAGTAAAACATTACAGTGGTTGACAAAGCCAAAGGCCCTACATGACCTGGCTTCAATCACCTCTCAGACATCATCTCCTGGCACTCCTCTCTCTGATAAAGCTGTTACAACTTCTTTGCTATTTCTTGAACACACAAGGCACATTTCAACCTCAGGGTCTTGCACTTACTGTTTTTCTGCCAGGAATGTTTTTACTTCTTAGCCTCATGGCTTGTTCCCTTGCTTTCTTCAGATTTCAACTCAAATAACCTCTTCTAAATGAGGCCTTCTCTGTCCAGTCTACATAAAATAGCACATGTATGCACATACATCCTCTCCTCTCTCCCACCCTTACTCTTAATCATTCTTTATTTATTCTATGGCACTTACCACTATCTGGTGCATAATATATTTCCCTATTTATTCATCTTTTCTTCTGTTTTCTTTTATTATTTTGCTCACTGCTATGTCTCTATTATCTAAAATAGTGTCTAAAAAGCAGCAGCATCCAATAAATATTTAATGAATAAATGAATGAATGAGACTAATGTGTTACATTGATTCATTTATATATACTGGACTCAGCATTTTGTCTGAGCATTTTTCAGTTTTTGCTAGAACTGCCCTCTCCATCCCTGTAGTTACTCAGGGAATAGCCATGCTGCAAAATGTGATTCTGAACCCCTGGCTACAGTTGATGGGCCAAGGATGGACACCCTGGGCCAATTGTTTCTTCCTTGGGAATTTGGTACCGCGACTAAGGGAGCTGTGCCATTTACTGACACTATAACATCTCTCCACAGCTGTTGCAGATCTTGTTTTCAGCCAAGAGAACTAGATACAGAGGTTGCTATGAAAAAGGGAGAATAAAATGATGATCAGAGGGAAGCAGGGGTGACAGATGGCTAGTGAAGCTCTGTAGAACTCTAGTCCCCATTACCAGTTGCTTTAGGTCCAAACAGATCCCTGCCCTTCCTGTTACATTAAGGAAAACACCAGCTCAATGTCTACCATTCTGATAGGTGATTAATAAATACAATTTTATCTGAACCTTGAGGGGAGGGGATCATGTCTATATCTGTTTAATCTCAAGATCTTCACAATAAGTCAAACGAACCTAAGTTGCAAAAAAATAAATATTTTATAAACGTTATCATCTCACCTAATTTGATAAAGAAGGGATTCTGTTGTTTTTTTTTTGTGTGTGTGTGTCTTGAAATACAGTGTGATCTAACAAAAAGATAATTAGCCCTAAAACAGAAAAACTGAGTCTGGTCCAGCTGTAAACTGGGGTTGGTTATCACTCATCTCTAAACCACTGTTTTGTCACCTGTGAAAGAAAGGGGCTGGATTAGTGGCCCGTAGTCTATGCTCCAGATTTAGATTTAGAAGTTGGGATCCTTAATGATATAGAGCATTCTCTGGAGGCATGTTCTTTTCCTGTTGATAAATACTTCAGATGTTTTAAACATTTATCTCCTTTGTGACATAGTGGATCTGAAACCCTTCATCTTTGGGGGAGTTTTCCACCTCATAAGAGTTGGTGGGAGATAGAACTTATCTTCCACTATAGACATTACAGAATTCAAATATTCATGTTCCCATTTCTCTTCTGCCTACCCTTAGGCTACATGATGGAAAATAGGGCCACCAAAACTGAACTGGGAGCTTGTGATTAGCTGGGTTCAGGTGCAGCTTCCAGTGTTGACCATTATCATCTCCTGTGTCAAGGTGAAAAATATACTGCTACCGCTTGGCATCCAGTGTGTGTGGAGGGAGTGTAGGGTCCTAGAGCACTGGATTGCTAACATGAAGGCTGTGGTCCTAGCTGGCCCCCAGGTACCACTTTCTCCCTTCTTCAGGCTTCTTGTGACTCTGTGAGTCATCCAGGTCACTATTCTTTCAATTTGTTCCTTTTTTAACTTAAATCTGTCCCAGGTGGTATCTCCCAGCCTACTTCTACAAATAATAACCCTGACTGAAAAATCAGATTAAACAATGGCTGATCGTTCAGCCCAGTTAAACTGTGTTCATTACCCAATCAGCATTTAACCATGTAATAAGCATTGAACTCTGAGTTACATCACATTAAAAATAATAAAAATGTCAATACCTTTATATTTTTCAATGGATAGTGTTTCAGAGTCACTTATTCTCTCTTTAGAAGAGTTTTGTGAAGTAGGGGGTATAGAAATTATCTTCCTTTTAATGTTTAATTCATTAATTCAACAAATTGATTTGGAGTGCTTAGTACCAGCCACATACTTTCCTTGGTAAGGAAAAACTGATGAGGATCCTGCCCTCAAAAAGTTTACATGCTATTAGAATGATAACATTTATTTTACCACAATTAACAAAATATTTTTTCTAATATTCATATACTCTTTAAAAAGTTTCTATGCTATAGGGAGAAAGAAAGTAAGCAAGTAAACAAATGAAAAATGATAATTACAGATTGTGATGAACTTATAGAAATGAAAAAAATTCAAGGTATAGACTGTAACTGAAATGGAATGAAGTGGGGAATGACCTTACCTGCAATGGTCTAGGAAGACTCCCCTGAGGATGTGACTTGTAAGAGAAAAGGGGTCAGTTATGTGAAGGGTAAATTGTTCCAGACAGAAAACTACACATTCAAGGGCATCGAGGCAAGAAAGATCTTGTGCATTAGAGGAACAAGAGGCTGTGCCTGGAGCTTGAGTGAGGGGCACTGAGGAAACTAAGGCACAAAGAGGTCAGAGGACTTGCCCAGGTTCACATGCCTCAGGACATGGTCTCTCTATTATGTCTGTTGTTTGCAGGGCAATATTGCCTGATCACCTAGCTAGATTGGAAGTTCCTTGAAGTAGGCCCCATGACATTACTTTTGTTTTTTGTTTTTAATAGATCTTTATTGTTGAAAGTTTTACATATATCTCCCCTTCCCCCTATTGACCTCTTCTAGCCTGCCCTGCCTTCACCCCAGGCCTTCACCACCCTATATATGCATACAAGTTCTTTGGTTGCTTTCTTCCCACCCACCCATTCACCCTCCCCCACCTTCCCTCTCTTTCTCTACAGTCACGACTGCTGCAGTCTCTAGTAGAGCCTATTATGTGTTTTATTTTTTATTTTTTAGCAAAAAGGACATCTGATTAGAAATCATGGAAGTTAAATGATTTCTATGGACTCTTTATTCCCAGTCTTCAAAACCAGCTAATAATAAGTCCACCATCCATTTACTTGCCAGGACCACAATTTAACCAAGGTCCCTACTTCTTAATCTTGTGCAGCGTTTTTAGTTGCCCTGGATGGGACAGGTGCAGCAGCTTTAGATGTAATTTTCAGATGAATGCTCATGTCAATGCATGCATACAGGCAATTGGAAAACAACATTAGAATTTATTTCAACCCTATTGAGAAAATTTCCGAGAAGCATTTCCTATTATTATAGTCTGTCACTATTATAACTAAACTGGAAGAACCACTTAGGAATTACATTTCTTGGTAATGGGTAACATTGACATAAATGTTGCAGATCCAAAGGTGACCTGAGGACAACAGAAATAAGTTCTTGAGTTGAGGAAGCAAAATAAAACTGTGAGTTCCATTCCCTGCTAGCACTTATGACATCCCTGATGTATGGATAATACATTCCATGAATTTTTAACTCTCTCCAGTAGTTATATATTTATGTGTACATGTATGCATATAACTTGCATATATACTAGTATGTATGTATCCATAACAGCTTTGTAGTCATGTACCATATGATGATGTTTTAGTCAATGGATCACACATACTATGCTGGATCCATAAAATTATTTATAATGGAGCTGAAAAAGTCCTATTGCCTAGTGATGTTGTAGCCATTGCAACGTTGTATGTAACACATTACTCATGTGTTTGTGATGATTCTGGTGGAAACAAACCTACTGTGTTGCTAGTCACATAAAAGTACAGCACATACAATTTTGAAGAAGTGAATTTATAAGTTTTTTAATGGATCCTGCATATGGTATCATATCAAAGAAATCTTTGCCTAATTTAAGGCAACAAAAACTTTCTCCTATGATTTTTTTTTCTGGAAGTTTTATAGGTTTTGCATTTAGGTCTATGATCCATTTTGAATTCACTTTTGTACATGTTGTAAGGTATGAATCAAAGTTCACTTTTTTGCTTATGGATATTCAATTTTTCCCATTTCATTTGTTGAAGAGACTATTTTTTCTTTTCTGAAATATCTTTTCTCCTATGTAAAAAAAAAATCAATGACCATATACTAGTATGTGTGGATTTCTGTCTAACTTTCTTTTCTGTTCTGTTCTATTTATCTTTTATACTACTACTATACCATCTTGATTATTATAACTTTATGATACATTTTTGAGTCAGATAGAGTGATTTCTCCAAATTTGTTTCTTTTCAGAGTTGTTTTGCCATTTCCAGATGAGTCAGCTTGTCAATTTCTTTTAAAAAGTCCTGCTGGGATATTTATTGAATTCACTATAATTCGTAGATCAACTTGGGAAAAATTAACATCTTAATATCAAGACTTCCAATTCATGAACATATAATTATCTCAGTAAATATACTAAAGCATATTTGCTTTGAAATCTTCCTGGTCTGCTATTACTCAAGCCATCCCATATTTTATTTTTCCATTTAATGTTAACATGGTTGTTTTTTCCCCACACTTTTACTTTTAACATGTTTATATTTTTACTAGAGGCCCGGTGCATGAAATTCGTGCACTCGGAGTGGAGGGGTCCCTCAGCCTGGCCTGCACCCTCTTACAGTCCAGGAGCCCTTGGGGAGATGTCCGACTGACGGCTTAGGCCCGCTCCTGGGGGGAGCAGGCCTAAGCCGTCAGTCAGACATCCTTAGTGCTGCTGCTTAGGCAGGAGAGGCTGTGAGCCTGGCTTCTGGCTGAGTGGTGATCCCCCTGTGGGAGTGCACTGACCACTAGAGGGCAGCTCCTGCATTGAGCATCTGCCCCCTGGTGGTCAGTGTGTGTCATAGCAACTGGTCATTCCGCTGTCGGGCCAAAACTGGCTCTCCAACATCCTCGAGGGGTCCTGAATTGCGAGAGGGTGCAGGCCAGGCTGAGGGACCCCAGGAGGGACACAGGAGGTTGGCCAGCCGGGGAGGGATTGTGGGAGGGCTCCAGGGCATGTCTGGCCTGTCTCGCTCAGTCGCGATTGGCTGGACCCCAGCAGCAAGCTAACCTACCAGTCGGAGCATCTGCCCCCTGTTGGTCAGTGCAAGTCATAGCAACTGGTCTACCAGTCAACTCTCTGCCCCCTGGTGGTCAGTGCATCTCATAGTTAGCGGTTGAGCAACTTTAGCATATAATTATCATATTATGTTTTGATTCTTTGAATGGCTGACCAGATGACTGGACACTTAGCATACTAGGCTTTTATTATATAGGATATTTAAACTGGTTTCTTGTGGCAGCATGTGGCTGTGTCTTGCTTATTAAATCTGATAGGACAATTTCTGCCTTTTAATTGGGATGTTTAGATCATTTACATTTAATGTTATTATTGACACGATTGGGTTTAAATCAGCTGTCTTGATATTTCATTTCTATTTGTTTCATGTTTTTGTTTCCCTTTGGATTAATAAAGTATTTTTTTAAGATTCTAATTTATTATGTTCTTTGTTGGCAAATTATCTATAATTATGTGTGGCTTTATTTTATGTATTTATTTTTTAAATATGCATCTGAGGATATGTTTATTGATTTGAGAGAGAGAGAGAGAGAGAGAGAGAGAGAGAGAGAGAGACATCAATGTGAGAGAGAAACACCAATGTGTTGCCTTTCCTTTGTGCCCCAACCAGGGACTGAACCCACAACCTAGGTATGTGCCCTGACCAGAAATTGAACCTGTGACCTTTCAATGTAGATAATGATGTTCCAACCAACTGAGCCACACTGGCCAGGGCTGTGGTTTTATTTTAATGACTGATTTAGGGCTTATTGTATTCATCTAAACTTTTTCTACTCTATCTTCTAGTGATACTATATCACTTCACATCAAGTTTTTGAAACTTACAAGAGTATATTTCCACTTCTCCTCTCTGTATTATTGTCATACAATTAACTTCTACATATGTTATAAACTACACAGTTTATTGTAACTATTTTTATTTTAAAAGGTCAATTATATTTATAGAACTTTAAATAATAAGACTATATTTATATTTATTACCATTGTTACCATTTTCCCCTGTTCAGAGCCTGCCCTGCTCACCACCTTCTTCAAAGCAGTCTTAGAAGTACAATTTAAAAACTATAGCTAGAACCTTCTCTTCCTGCTCTAGCCAAAGTTGGTTTATCTCGCCTTATTGTCAATAAAACTGGGAAGCAGCTGGCTACTAAAAGCACATTAAAGGTTGTCATTGTGGAAGCAATTTAAAAAAAGGACATTATCCCTCCTGAAAATTATCAAGCTTTACAATTTGCTGAATCATTTTCTACCACTTCTGATTGCTGAAATACATGATGCTTATAAAATACAATGCACCTGGAAAACCTGTCATCTTTCCTTCAGCACAGGGCTGTTGGAACCTCCAAGGGGAGGTGACAAGATAATTTGGACACTCATCACCCCTCAGCCCTTGGCACTGCCATTATACCCTGAGAGTGTCAAAATCTTGGCAGCCTCTGGATTTGGTTGTTTGAGCTGCAGGTGCTGTGGACGGACAGCGTAGCAGATGACTATTAGGAACCTGGCACTCAGAGATCAGTTTTTGGAAAGGAGAGAAGATATAGCCACTTTCTACTTTCAATGTTGGCCTTCATGCAAAAGAGAAGTTGGCACAGAAAGCTAACATAAGTGGGCAGGTGCCTGGTACCATCTTTCCCGCATTTGCCAGCTGTTTTTTCTTGGTTGGCATCACCAGAAAAGCTTGTCCTGGTACCATCAGACACTGAGGGGTGTGCAGACATGGTGAGGCTCTGGCATAAGCAACACACTGAGGCTGGCACAGGAGCATGGGCATAGGTCAGGGTGCCCTTTCCCAGGCCTGCCTGCACCATGAAAGTCACCAGGCTCTTGACTGATAATTCTAATACCATGCTTTCCAAAGACACCTACAGCTATATAGACACTGACTAATGAGGAGTATAGTTCAGGCTGAAGCTACCCCAAAACCGGTTAACACTTACTGATTGGCCCAAGACATTGTGTCAGGGGCTAAGAGTATTCACAGAAGTATGATCCATGTCCCTAACCTCAAGGTATTCAAACTGGATGGTAAGACAGGACATAAATAATAAAAGATGCCCAAGAGATAAATGAAATAAATAAAAGTAGTGACTTAATGAGGCAACACATTCATTGCCAAATGAGAATTGCAGGTGAATTTATGGACATCAGAATAAATACTGACTAGCTATATTATGGTGGTTTTTAGAAGACAAAGATAGACTGCTTTTTAAGTGAGATAAATGGCCATTTAGTACAGAAATACTGAACCAATTTGAAGGAGATAAAATAATGTACTTAGTACTAGAAACCAAATGTTTTGGGTAGAGAGAGGCCAAGAAGAAAGATTAGCATCACCGTACTGGTTTTGGTAACAGAGATGATTGGGGTAACACAGATGTGAAAAATATGGGTTCTGAAGCTTTGTCATTTATAAGCTAATGTAACCATGGCCAAGCTATTTCACTCTTTAAATCTTAGTTTCTTCATCTGTAAAATAGGAAGAAGAATATTACTAAATTTCTTCAAAAGGATTGTTAAAAGGATAAAATGCATTTATGTACAGCAATTAAGCACATACCAGTCAGTGTCTGAAACAGTAAAGATTTTATAAATATCCAATAGTGGCGGTTGTGTCAGTGGTAGTAAAGTTTTTTGGACCATACCTTAAAATAAAGTTGGTAATGGAATTTCTCTTCTGAAATGCAATAAATTCACCCTTTTAGTAAAAAAAAAAAAAAGTTGGCAAACTACAAGGCCTCACACAAGGCACCTGAGGCTGAAAGATTATACAACGAGGGAGTGGCAGGGCCCGGGGGCAAACACAAGTGTTTTGATCTCCTGTCCTGCCTCCTTACCTACTGCCCTGCATCATCGCCTATACTCACAAAGCCAAGGATGGTGAATGTGGTCAATGAGGGGCTGAACTGGGCAGATTTGAATTCAATTTCCCCTTAATTTGTTATCATCTTTTTGATTCTGGACAAACTGTGATATTTTTCTCAGGGTTCCTTATGCAGTTGCCTGCCAGCATCTGATAGCCAGCTGGAGGGGCAGCAGTGAAAGTCTGGCATTTGTTAGTGAAAAATGCCTAGTACATCCCATAACGTTCTGGCGGTCAGCCCAAACTGGGGCCAAACACTCCCTGTCCAGGCTTCAGGTCAGCAGAAAGCGATTCATATTGGTTATGCATTCGAAGAAGGCAGGAGAATCACATGGCTTTAACGAGTATGTTTAATTGGGGCTTTTTTCTCAGAAGAAGAGAGCATGTCCTCTTGATATCTGTCATATGAAGAGGGAAGATGGAATCCTAATGGCCTTAGCACAAGAGGGATCCATTTCAACCTCAGAAGGCAAAGCTATGGGGAAGGGCCGGGCTGCCAGGAACAGACGTTTTCAGTAGGAAGGCTGCCTGAGAAAGGGGCCCTGTCCTTACAGAAAGCTGGAGAGAGAGGATGGTCAGGATCACTGTCCTTACTTACGTATGAGCCAGGATGTATTACTTGTATACTTGTGTGTGATGTATGTTTTCCAATGACCAAAAACATTGCAACGGCCTCTTTTTGTTAGTTGGATACCACAGTGTTCTCAGCTTGGTTTGGTATGCCGGGATCACAAAAAATTGAAGATCTAATATATTCAAATCCACGCATGTTCATCAGATGTTTACTACACACAAGCAAGGGAAATACTGTCTAACGGTGAAATTGACAGAGTGTCTGCCTTCTAGAAACTCACACTCTGCTTGGAGAGGAACATAGTAAAATGTAGTACACAACCCTTAGGGTAGCCACTCTACACACAGTGATTTTCTATTCTGCCCCCTCAGGCCCAGGGGAGGGAGGTCTCTAGTGAGGCTATATAGTGTGGATAACCTTCCAACTCTTACAATTGCAAATTGGTCCAAGGATAGACACTGGACACAGCTGGGCCCATCTAGTCTCTCTCTCTCTCTCTCTCTCTCTCTCTCTCTCTCTCTCTCTCTCTCTCTCCCTCTCTCTCTCTCTCTCTCATTTAAAACTAAGAACAAAAGAGACAGGGACTGGGTGTCATTGGAATCACATTGAACTGATGGGTAGAAAGCCAATGAATCCCAGAATTTTCTTTCCTTTCCAAAGTCCACTCCCTTCAGTTCTGGAGGATATTTACCAGTCTTTTCCAATACTTTCTTATTGTCTCAATTAGTTTCTATTGGTTTTCTGTTACTTGCATTTAAGAGGCCTGATTAATATAAGTGATAGGAGTTAAGGAGATGATCAGTAGAAAATCTGTGGAAATAATACAACAGCTGTAATACATTTACACCATGGGATACTACATGGCCATAAAGAAGGAAATCTTATCTTTTGCAACAACATGGATGGGCATGGAGATTACTATACTAAGAGAAATAAGCCAGTTAGAGAAAGATAAATACCATATGATCTCACTTATGTGTAGACTCTAATGAACAAAATAAATGGATGAACAAAAAAGAAACAGAGGCATGGACACAGCTGTTGGGGTGGGGTGGGGTAGGGGAGGACTGGATGAAAGAAGGTGAAGATATTAGCCAAAGAACATATACACATAACACATGGACACAGACAACAATGTGGTGATAGCCAGAGGGAAGGGAGGGCAGGGGTTGAGTGGAGATGGGCAAAGGGGAAGGAGAACGGGGACATTTGTAATAGTGTCAACAATAATAAAAAGTCTGGAAATAACTAGGGTTGGGAGAAGAGGGGAGAAAGGACAGCTATTTCTCTCTAAATGCCTCTAGCAAAAATAAATGGAGGGGGCATATCTAGGTACCCTCACAGAACAGAGCTAAAAATGCAAAAAAAAAATGTTGCATATTTATGAATTTCTTGGTATCTAATAACAGTATGGCAAAGGAATTCTAATTTGGGAGTCACTTATATTTTGGTTCTAGTTCTATTAAAATCCTGGATGGCCTGACCAGTATGATTAACTTATGAACCAGGAGGTCATGGTTTGATTCCTGGTCAGGGCACATGTCCCAGTTTCAGGCTCTATCCACAGCAGGGGTGTGCTGGAGGCGTGCTGGAGGCTGCCAATCAATGATTATCTCTAATAATTGATGTTTCTATTTCTCTCCCCTCTCCCTTCCTCTCTCTGAAATCAATAATAAAAAATACACATAAAAATAATCCTGGATGACCTTGGCCATAATGATCCCCATCTAAATCTCAGTTTCAATATGTGTAAAATATAGAGAATTATCCTAATTCTCCAAGGCCCCTTCCAACTTTATCACCATTACTTGGTAGAAATAATAGATTGTGATGTGCATCTACATAAGAAATAGCAAAATAAGTCCAATAGCCCAAAGAATCTAGAAAATGGCTAAGTACTACGTTTTACAGAGAGATTAGGAGCTGTACTAAGAGTTCCTGCCATCAATTGGAAGGCTTCTATTGTTAATTCTCACAACAGGTCATTTTTGTCCATCTTCTTTCAATGTACATGCCTGATAAGTTTTTAATAGAAGTCGGCTTTGCCACAAAAATTATTGATGGTAATATTAATAATAAATAAATATTTTGAGTGTTTACTGTCACACACTGTACTAAGGTGTGTGACTTGTGTGATCTCATTTAATCCTCTCAACACTGTAAGGTTGGAGCTATTATCTTCCACATTTTGTGGATGAGAACATTTAGGTTTAGAGAAAATTTTGCCCAATGTTACACTTCATTTCAGGCCTTCCTTACTTCAACATTTATGACCCTGATATACTACAGTGAACTACTTCAGTATAACACTTGTGTCATACTTACTATTTATCAAGTGTTTACTATGTGTGAGGAGGTGGGCTAAGAGTTTATAAATTAAGGTAACATTTTGGAACAGGGATCAGAAGACAGATTTTCAACTCATAATTCTTAAGAACATTCTGAGCATTGGTGCTGTTTAAAAATAAGAGGAATGAACTGAAGAGATCATGAGTTCCCTGCTCCTTAGATGTGTTCTCCTCACATCTCCTAACACAGATTACACTTAGAGAAGTTCCAAGAAAGTGAATCATTGTGCTGAGGAAAGAGAGTTCACATGGGCAACCTATGATCTTTCTTGCATTCTAAGCTCCTATGAAAATGCTGAGGTTGGCTCTTCAAGACATGGCCTAGGGGGGAAAAATAACTCTTAGACCTATCAGAAAACCTGTCAAGGAACATGGAGTATTAGCAGGGTTAGCCATACAATCACATGACTTTTTTCTTGCCCAGACTGTAAATCAATAGAATTAATGAAATGGATTTGAGCCTAGCCTCTCACTGAGAGGAGTACAATTTATCACACATGTGAATTGTGCAATGGATAGGCCCCCTGTAGCTCAAGTCAAGGATTGATCTTTGCTGCTTTGCAATGCAAACCTCAGTTCTATTATTCCTTTTGCAACATGATTTTCCCTGAGTGTCAGATAAAACCCAGTGCTTCAGTGTATGTCTTCAGACAAGGAAAAGATCATGGCGTAAAACCAAATAGTTCCCTGGCTGCTAAATTTCTACCACAGGTTTGGATATTCCAGAAGAAACAATAAACATTGCTTCTCCTTAGTTTGTTCTTGGACTCTGTCTTTTTTTTTTTTTTTTTTTTAGTATAGTAGGTGGACCTGCAACAAGGCATTTTCTCATATTAAAAGGATGTAAACAGGACTTCTGATATTCTTGAGTTTGTATAATCTTAAATGGGTGCAAGCTTTGAATACGTGAATGAGCATGAGATTATATGGGACCTGTTTGAATGACCAAATGAGACTAAACTAGGGCCCCAAAATTAATATTTAGTATTTCTATTAGACAAGCTGACATTGATTCTTAGTATATCAATGTGATTGATGTGATCACAAAGCCCAACCACCTTAGGTATAGATAGGACAACTGAGGAACAAGTGGAGGGAGTTACTTTTCCAAAGTTGCATGACTATAGCAGCATAATTAGGACTAGAGGGACTGACCATGCAGTGCACATTCACCCGGGGCTCTTTTCAATATTCTCACACTCCTGCATCCAGTCCCGCTCTACCGTGACCAAGTCAACTGTGGATGGAGCCGGGCTGTGACTTGCCTTCATGAGCACTGAGATGGTGTGGAAGTGGCAGGTTTCTCAGTCCCTAGGCTCAGAGCTGGATGATCTGTATGGTTAATTTGTGATGACTTCTTGGGGGCTTTTGAGGCTCCATGCTGCTTCTTTAGCCAACCAGTGTAGGATCAGGCAGAGCCTGAAGCAATTACTCACTGATGTAGGGAAGGTTCTCATTTAAGTACATGGGCACACAGCTGAGGAGAGAACAGTTTCTCCAAGCATGAATTTTCATGAGGAATTTTTCTTCTGAAAGAGAGTGAGGGAGAAGTTTGTATGTGTATCTAGCAGGAGAAGAGGGTGAAGAGAAAGGACTGGCTCCAGGTAGATGCTGTAGAAACTGTTTTCCCGAAGTTCTCTAGGAGACAATGAACACTAGCATCCTTTCTTGAACCCAGCTGAAGTGGTGTGGAAAAAATGAGGTAGTTTCTTCAGCATCTACAAGGACCTCATTATCTCTTTACCTAACTGGCAGCTTGAGAATGCAGCTTTGGGAGTCCTAAGAAAATAGGCTTAAAAATCTCAGTCAGTGACTGGGCAGCTGTGGCAGAGAGAAGTACCACATGACCCTCAAGGAGCTTTGTGGGAAAACTACATTGATAGAAATATTTATGAAGTCACCTGAGCTACCCATGTGGGAAGGGTGATGGGGAGAGGAAAATTTTGCAGGGGGATTGATTCCTGCATCACATTGGTGGGGTGCAAGAGCTTGAGAAATAAGGGTTATTAAGGTTAAGAAATAGTGAAAAACTTAAACATGGAGGACCAGACGTACTGCCCTTCCCTCTTTTCACTTTTTTCATTTCCCCTATTCTTTTGGAATTTCTCCTTTTCAGGAATGTTCTTGATGTCCATTGATTTTTAAATTTGTAATTAAATGGCTATGGAGAGGAAAACTACATGATATGATTTGCCATCCACTCTAAGCCTTTTGGTTTATGATCTGCTTGCCTTTAAACATTTTCAATTACATTTCATTGCTATCTACAAATTGCAAATCTCTATAATAGATGCTGCAAAGCACACAGCCATGAATGAGATAAGGTCCCAGGGCTGCAGGAGCTAACAACACTAGAAATGACAGCGAAGACGTATTCATAGCTGCTGCCACAGAAGGCTGCTTGTGGTAAGTGGCTTGAGTGTTACAAAGGAAGTATTTTAGAAATTGAGGCAGGAAGAAGCATATCTTGCAGGTGACAGCAAGGGGGACTTGACTGGAATTTTTCTGAGACTTAAAATCATCCAGGCAGTAAGATTTATTTTCATTGAAATAAAAATACTTTAATTAAATTAAGTGCACATAAATCTCTAATAATAACAGAATTATTTTTATAGTGACATTTGTTCAATAATCTCTAAAATAATATGTTGATTATCTTCTGACTTGAACACTTCTTGGTAGATGGGTGTTGTCAGTATGCCCTTACCAGGTCCCAAGTCACTAGCACTAAATGCAGTTTGACCAGAGAATTTGTTCCCTGATATTCCACATAGAGCTGTTGAGGTTTGAACAAGCCCAACAAATAGCCCCCTCTTGTCCATCTGGGTTCTGAACCAAGGGGAGTGTAAGAATCTACAATAATAAGAGAAACCAAGATGGCGACATAGGCAAACACCTGAACTTGCTGCCTCGCACAACAACTTCAAAACTACAACTAAAATACAGAACGGACATCATCCAGAACCACAGGAAGGCTGGCTAAGTGGAAATTCTACAACTAGAAGGGAAGAGAAAAGCACACTGAGACTCAGAGGAACTGGGGAAGTAAAGTGGAGAGGTACGGAGGTGCACGTACAGAGAGGGCTGGCAACTGAGTACATGGCTGTCTTTTTCAATCGGGAGGGAGACACAAGCTCCTGATTGCTCTGAATCCAGTTCTGGATAAGACTCTGGGGACCTAGACTCATACTAGGAGAAACTGGACTCTCTGGAATCGGGCTGAACTCAAGGGCGGCTTTCTCTCAGAGGTGCTTGCAGCAATTACCAAGGGACACTGAGACCCAGGGGCCTCTTAGGTTAGGGCTGATGGGAAGCCATTGCATTTTCTCTGCCCTGAGACTCCGGCCCATCCAAGCTGTGTGCAGAGGCTTTTGCATATGAATGTCCTTTGAAATCTAAACTAACCTAACAAACTGCAGCTGAGTCAGAGAGACCCAGAACATCCAAAAGAAGATCCAAGGCCCCACAGCAGCTTGCATTGCTTCACAGCTGGGCCTCATATGGGCACCTCCAAAACCCAAACAAAGAAGAGGAATCTGCAGATCTCTTTGAAGATCCTGCTGGGTGGCCTCAGACAGAGGCTAAATTAGCACCTCCTTGGAGATCCAAGAGCCAGTGTATCCAGGGGTCAGAGTAGGACCATCCAGATTACAACTCCTCAGATCCATAAGGGACACACTCACGGGGCAGATTCAGTGAGCACCAAAACCCCACTGAAGCAAGACTTGCCTCATAAGGGTGTCTCCAGCACAGAAGTTCTCCTATCGTAGACACAGCTGATCCTCATAGCCAACTGGCCTGGAGGTCAATTCCCCCCAGTGATACCAACAACAATCAAGGCTTAACTACAACACGACTGTGCACACAGCCCACAAAGGAGTGCACCCAGAGTGTCCACCTCAGGTAACTGAGGAGGCTGAGCCACTGGGCCCTATAGGACAGAATTATTTTTTGTGATAGCACACAAAGCCAATCTATCAACTCAGGGAAGCAGCCAAAATGCAGAGACAAAGAAACAGATGAAAGAAATGGAGGAAAGCAAACGACTGGATATAGAGTTCAAAACCACGGTTATAAGGTTACTCAAGAATCTCCTACAAAAGGCCGATAAATATAGTGAGACACGTGAGGATATGAAAAAGGATCAACTAGAAATTAAGCATACACTGACTGAAATAAAAAATAATATACAGAGATCCAACAGCAGACTAGAGGATCACAAGAATCAAGTCAAGGATTTGAAATACAAAGAAGCAAAAAACACTCACCCGGAAAAGCAAAAAGAAAAAAGAATCCAAAAATATGAAGATAGTGTAAGGAGCCTCTGGGACAACTTCAAGTGTAACAACATCCAAATTATGGGGGTGCCAGAAGAAGAGAGAGAGAGCAAGACCCTGAAAACCTATTTGAAGAAATAATGACCGAAAACTTCCCCCACCTGGTGAAAGAAATAGACTTACAAGTCCAGGAAGCACAGAGAACCCCAAACAAAAGTAATCCAAAGAGGACCACACCAAGACACATCATAATTAAAATGCTAAGAGCAAAAGACAAGAGAGAATATTAAAAGCAGCAAGAGAAAAACAGTTAGTTACCTACAAGGGAGCACCCATACGATTGTCAGCTGATTTCTCAACAGAAACTATGCAGGCCAGAGGGAGTGGCAAGAAATATTCAAAGTAATGAATAGCAAGAACCTACAACCAAGATTACTCTACCCAGCAAAACTATCATTCAGAATTGAAGGGCAGATAAAGAGCTTCACAGATAAGAAAAAGCTAAAGGAGTTTATCACCGCCAAACCAGTATTATATGAAATGCTGAAAGGTATTCTTTAAGAAGAGGAAGAAGAAGAAAAAGGTAAAGATAAAAATTATGAACAACAAATATATATCTGTCAACAAGTGAATCTAAAAATCAAGTGAATAAAAAATCTGATGAACAGAATAAACTGGTGAATATAATAGAATCAGGGGCATAGAAAGGGAGTGGACTGACAATTCTCGGGGGGAAAGGGGTGTGGGGGGGCGGGAAGAGACTGGACAAAAATTGTACACCTATGGATGAGGACAGTGCAGGGGAGGTAAGGGCAGAGGGTGGTGTGGGAACTGGGTGGAGGGGAGCTATGGGGGAAAAAAGGAGAAATAATTGTAATAATCTGAACAATAAAGATTTATTTAAAAAAAGAATCTATAATAATAAAAGAGTAACATGCAAATTGACCATACCCTCATGACACCCACCAACCAATCAGGAATGAGTATGCAAATCAACCCAACAAAGATGGAGGGTTTAATTTGCATATGCAGGCGCTACTCCAGGCCTCTGCGCAGCGTGGAAAGGTGGAAAGGCAGCTCCAGGCCAGAGTGAAAAGGCGGCTCCAGCCAGAGTGAAGGCAGTGCTGGCAGCCAGGGGAAGGAATGCCCATTCTTGCATGAATCTTCGTGCAACGGGCCTCTAGTTAAGAATAAGGTAGGCAGGAGGCCAACATATTTTATTTCAAGGAAGCTGATGCCAGAGGATATAATTTCTGTTTATGGGCTAACAGTTTTTCTAATATTGAATTCCAGAAATAGAAAGATTTACCACATATGCCTTTGTAAAACTTAGGGCATGACGTAGAGCAGAGTGCATGTTTCATATGGAAAGATCAGCTGAAAGTGGAAAAGGGGAGATGAAGAGGCAAGACTATGCAGGTTCATTTCTTAGTCCCTACCAATTAGACACATCCCCTCTCCTCTACAGTGAGGTGCAAGACAGAAGCAGAGAGAGGACTTGGCTGCTATGGCCATGAAGCACATGGAACGAATGGTGTGGAAGAAGCAATTCCCACTTCCAGTCCTCACATAGTGGTCCTGAGAAACAGTTGAAGTCTACTTGAAAGCACCAGCTACAGATTGGATGAAATGCAAGGTGGGGGGGGGGGGAAAGAAAAGAAATTAAAGGAGTACATATTTTTATGGATTTGTTTACAATATGTATTTATCTTTGTATAATACTATTATTTTCCATAATGATAATTATATTATGTGTAAATCTAAAGCTTTTTCTTTACTTGAAAATATAACTTTGTGATTTTTCTCATTTTACAACACTGGAACTCTCTCTCCGAGACTATATATATATACACTAATAAAAGAGAAAGATGCAAATTGACAGTACCTTCGCGATACCCACCAGCCAATCAGGAATTAGTATGCAAATTAACCCAACAAAGATGGTGGGTTAATTTGCATACACAGGTGCCGAGAGACCGGGACGCTTGTGTCGTCGCCATGGCAATGATGCAGGCGTTCTGCACCACCCCAGCCGCTCTAGGCCTCTGGGCAGCATGGGAAAGCAGAAAGGCAGCTCCGGGCAAGTGAAGGAATTAAGGTGGCTCCAGGCCAGAGCAAAGGTGGTGCCGGCAGCCAGGGGAAGGAAGGCCCATTCTTGCATGAATATTCGTGCACCGGGCCTCTAGTATATATATATATATATATATACTAGAGGCCCGGTGCACGAATTTCGTGCACTGGGGGAGGATGTCCCTCAGCCCAGCCTGCACCCTCTCCAATCCGGGATCCCTCTCACAATCTGGGACTGCTGGCTCCCAACCGCTTGCCTGCCTACCTGCCTGCCTGCCTGATTGCCCCTAACTGCTTCTGCCTGCCAGCCTGATCACCCCCTAACCACTCCCCTGCCAGCCTGATCGATGCCTAACTGCTCCCCTGCCAGTCCGATTGCCCCCAACTGCCCTCCCCTGCCAGCCCAGTTTCCCCCAACTGCTCTCCCCTGCTGGCCCGGTCGCCCCCCAACTTCCCTCCCCTGCAGGCCTGGTCCCCCCCAACTGCCCTCCCCTGCTGGCCTGATCGCCCACAACTACCCGCCCCTGCTAGCCATCTTGTGGCGGCCATATTTGACCACATGAGGGTAGCCATCTTGTGTGAGGGTGTGAGGGTCAATCTGCATATTACCTCTTTATTATATAGGATATTGCAGTTTACGAGGCACTCTCTTTTTTTGTGAATACTTAGGTTATTCTCAGATTTTGCTATCACAAACCAAGCTATAATAAATACCTTAGTATGCACTTCTTTGTATATATATGACAGTATTCCCTAGGAGACACACAGAAGTGGGATTTTTGTTCCAATGGTATAAATATTTAAGTGTAGATAGAAAACTGAAGGTGTGGAAGATCAGCAATGGTGTTTGGTCCCCAAACCACAAGCCATCCTGTATTTCTACCTTTCCCTTATCCTTCAAAACCAATCTTTCCACAAGGGTTGTTGGGTCTACCTTTAAAATATAGCTAGAATCCATTCATTCTCTTCAATCTCCACCATTACCACCTTAGTCCAACCCACCACTCTCTCTTATCCGGTCTACGTAATAACTTCCAAATAGAGCTTCCTGTTTCTATTTTCCCCCAAGTTAATATGCTCTCTCTATACTTCAACCAGAGTAATATTTTAAAAATACTAATTTGATCATGTTACTCCTATGCTTTAAATTCCTCAATGACTTCCCATCTCAATTCAATTGCCTGAACTTTCCAACTGTATTCCTATAGTAGAGCCTTTACCTTTTCTTTCCTCCTGCCTGGGAAGCTCTTGTCCTTTGCATGGCAGGCTCCTTTTTATTCTTTAATTTGTAATTTAATGTCATCTTTTCATAAATGCCTTCCCTGATGCCCTCTCTGTGACAAGTAGCCCTGCCTCTCTGCCCCAGTTAATTTCTATCACATTGTTCTGTTGCTTTCCCTCATAGCTCTTATCAGAATCTGAAATTGTCTTGTTTAATTATTTACTTATTTATTATCCTCTCCCTCATTTACAGTTAAGCTCTATCAAGGCAGGGAGCCTATCTTTTTCTCTGCCCAGGGAAGGCAGCAAATATTCAACAAACAGATGCCGAGTGAGTGAGGAGGCCTTTCCGGCAGAGGTAATACCTGCATAGGAAACACACTGATAGTGGAGAACACTGGGTGAGATCAAGACCAGAGAGAATACAGGGTAACTGAGTGAGGAGAGTTGGACAGGAGATGTCAAGAGAAAGGCTGGCAAGAAAGCCCCTGCCAGGTTGCAGAGAGTCTCCAATGACTGAGTTAATCCTTTGGGTCCTCTGAGCTCTCTAGCTTAGCTCCCCACCACATCACAGCAATAGACTCATGCATGAGAGCCTGACCGGTGAATCATAGGATGTGAAAGTTGGTCCGGGGTTTCATTTTTTGATAATAGCTCTTGGCGTATCTACTTTATATTTCATTTTCAAGAAGGATCAGCATCTCTTTGAATTCACAACTTGTTTTTCTAATTTGACTTTATTTGATCACTTTGAGTTGGAGGAACTTAATAAAATGGGATCCAATAACCTAGTGGGGCATTCTTTTTTTTTTTTAAGTCAGCAAATGTACAGATCTCCCTAACAATTAAAAAAAGGCCCACAATGACTCTAGAACCATTAAGATATATGATAATCTAATTAAATTTCTTAGTATAATTAGTAACTTCTTTTTCCTTCAGGGATATTCATATGCTCTTCAATTACAAGACATTTTTAGGTGTTCTGAAGTATGTAATTTTCTTTGTAAAAAAAAAAAAAAGGCTTCATTTCCTTTTTGTTTGAACAAAACCCAACTAATCCCTTTGAATAATTTTAGGTGCCTCTTATTTACTTGGAAATATAAATTATGCCATTTAAAAATAAAGGCAGGATTTTGTCACAGCACTGGTATGTCATGGAGAAGGGGCTGAGGCCTTTGAGCTTCAACATGTGTCTATTGTTAATAACACCAGTCATTGAGCAGGAAGCACAGGGAATCCTCACCTGAGGCCCTGGGTTCCGAATGCCGCCTGAGCCTGCTGCCAAGCCTGGGGGGGGGGGAGGACTTCTAATCACCCCACTCCTCATTGGAAAGAACTGCTAGAACAAACTTATTTTTTGTTGTTGTCAAATTGGAAATCAAAAGAAAAATGTGATTTGCTTTATAGATTATTTCTCTAGAGCACTTAACTACAACAGAGGTGCCTATCTTTATTAGATATATTAGTGAGGTTAGTATAGGAATTCTCCCCATAAAAGACAATTTTATTTTTGTTATGTGAACAAATTTTAAGCAAAACAGAGTTTAAAATATCAGTTTGTAATCAATTTTTATAATACATAAATATCTGAAAGTCTAAAATTAAAGCTACGTTTTTCATTCTCATCCCAAAATTTGTTCATTGTTGTTAGTACGTCACCATTAGATTAAAGGAGCTAAAGTGGTTGTAATTGAGATGTTACTTGCTTCTTATTTTAGCCCAAAGCTAGCATATTAATAAAACAGCCTATGAGTGTCCTGCTGTGGAAATAATAAACTAAATTTTCAGAATGGGCTTATAGCCTAATAACAACTGAGACTTATGGCAGCATCATTAACTTTTCACTATCATTTAAGCCCTTTATTATGTTTTCTTTTTTTCTGTTGTTTGTAATAATCTTAAAATGTATTCACCAAGCTGAAATTTTGGAAAGGGGATTGGGAGGTGAGAAAAAAAAGAGAAAGTAAAAGAAAGGAAAGAAAGAAAGGAGAGAATCCTATATAATAAAAGCCTAATATGCAAATCGACCGAACAGTGGAACGACTGGCGGAATGACCGGTCACTATGACACGCACTGACTACCAGCAGGCAGACGCTCAATGCAGGAGCTGCCCCCAGCCCCCAGGCCCCAGTCCAACCAAGGCAGGTGCCAGCAGGGCCCCCCCGCCGATTGCCCTGCTAGTTGCCCCGCAGAGGGAGGCGACCAGCAGTGGCGGCGGGGGGCAGGGCTGGCGAGCAGGTGGCGCCAGGCTGGCCAAGGCAGGTGCCAGTGGGGGCCCCCTTATTGCCCCACAGGTCACCTCACAGATCGGCCCTGATTGCTGGCCAGTCCTAGGGACTCTACCCAGGCATGAATTTCATGCACCAGGCCTCTAGTATAGGAATAAAAGCAACACAACAATATATTTTGTTTCATTTTTCAAGGTCCTAAACTGCCTTTTGATTTAGAATAGTAATATTAGAATTGTGGAGTTTCTTTCAAAACACTTTTATATTAGTTCATTAACAACTTTTAATTTTGAAATAATTATAGATGCATAGGAAATTGCAAAGATAGTATGGAGAGGTTCAATGTACTTTAACTCAGTTTTCCCCATTGGTTACATCTTAACATATATGGTACATACTAGAGGCCCGGTGCATGAAAATTCGTGCAATCGGCCGGGGGGGTGTACCTCAGCCCGGCCTGTGTCCTCTTGCAGTCCAGGAGCCCTTGGGGAATGTCTGACTGACGGCTTAGGCCCGCTCCCCTAAGCTGCCAGTCGGACATCCTTAGCGCTGCTGCAGAGGCAGGAGAGGCTCCCGCCACTGCCACTGCGCTCGCCAGCCATCATTCCAGCTTGTGGCTGAGTGGCGCTCCCCCTGGGGGAGTGCACTGACCACCAGGGGGCAGCTCTAGCCCCACCCCTCATTGCCCCGCTGCCATTGCTGGTCACCACTGCTCCCCGATCATCTTCCCCTCTCTCTGCCCATTGGCACCTGCCTTGGCTGGCCTGGCGCCACCCACTCGCCGGCCCCGCCCCCCGTCCACTGGTTATTCTACTGTTCAGCCGATTTGCATATTAGGCTTTTATTATATAGGATAATATATTTGATAGTATAATATTAAAACCAGGAAGCTGACATTGGTACAATGTAAGCATATAGTTCTGTGGTATTTTATCACATGTGTAGATTGATACAACTTCAGCAATCAAGCTATGGAACTAATCTATCACCACAGTGATCTCCCTCTTTCTAACTTATTGCATCCCCACCCTCCTTTGTCACCCCACACCCCTCATCCTGAACTGCTGGAAACCTCTAATCTGTTCTCTATAATTCTGTCCTTTTAAGAATGTCATATAAATGGGATCATACAGTGTATAGGATTTTGAAATTGGTTATTTCTTTTAAAAATATTTTTATTGATTTCAGAGAGGAAGGGAGAGGGAGAAATAGAAACATCAACGACAGAGAATCATTGTTTGGCTGCCTCCTGCATGCGCTCCACTTCCATGTGCCAACAAAGTCAGGACCCCTAACCTAATTTACATAAACTCAATCAATTTGACAGGCATTTATTGAGAACAGAACATTTTGTGTCAGAAACTGCAGAGAGGTCACTCCCTACCCTCCAGAGGCACCCAGCCTAGTGAAGGAGAAAAGCATAGCAACATATAGGATCAAACCCGCAACCCTGGCATGTGCCCTGACTGGGAATCGAACTGTGAACTCCTGGTTCCTAAGTCACCATGGAGCCATGTCAGTCGGTCTGAGAATGGCTATTTCTACTCAACACAATCTCCTCAAGATCCATCCTTCCTGTGTGTTCAAACCCTTTGCACTCGCTTGCTTTTTTCTCGATTCCTTTATTCTAATGCTAACCGTGTCGAGTCACACTCAACATCCGAGTGCAAAAGGTTAACAGGTGGGTCCTTTTTATTGCTGAGCAGTATTTCAGGAATGTGTTTAAGTAATTTGATGAATGCTAAAATGCTCTCTATTCAATAAGGCGTCATTTAGACAATTCTATGCTGAGAAATTAGAAATCTTATATGATATGTCAATTACTCTTATTTAGGCTCTGATCATGCTACATCAACTCCGAGAAGGGCCCTTCTCAGCACCTTCACAAAATTCCTTGCGGAACCTTGCGGTGGTCTGTTTTATTTTCTTCCCCATGCCATGTCCAAGGAGAAATGGCATGCTGGCCGTCCTCTGTGCTCTCACTGCATCTTGTTCCTACCTATGTGTTGCTGTGCTTTTCTCCTTCACTGGATTGGGTGTCTCTGGAGGGTAGGGAGTGACCTCTCTGCAGTTTCTGACAATAAATGTTCTTGTTCTCAATAAATGCCTGTCAAATTGATTGAGTTTATGTAAATTAGGTCAGGAGTCCTGACTTTGTTGGCACATGGAAGTCACATGGGGAGGTTATGTGAAAATGTGATGCCTGGGTCTCACACTCAGAGGTTCTAACTTAACTGGTGTGAGATGCAGTTAGGGCATTAGGGCTCTCAAAGCTCCCCAGTTCATTCTAACGTGCTGCCAAGATCTAGAAACACAGCCTGGGCCACGGTCAAGAACCTGTGTATTAGATAGGATTTATTCTACATAGGAGACACTGTTAGGATGGTCTTTTTTTTTTTTTTAACCTATCCATTATATGTGTTTGTGTATACACACACACACACACACACACACACACACACACACACACATAGTGAAAATAAGCATTTACTTGCATTTTTAAAGAATATTTGTATTGATTTCAGAGAGGAAGGGAGTGGGAGAGAAAGATAGAAACATCAATGATGAGAGAGTCATTAATCGGCTGCCTCCTGCACACCCCCTACTGGGGATTGAGCCTGCAACCTGGGCATGTGCCCTGACTGGGAATCAAACTGTGACCTGCTGTTTCATAAGTCAAGACTCAACCGCTGAGGCACTCCGGCCAGGCCATTTACTTGCATTTTGATGTTTAGATGCCTCCTATGTATTAACAGAAAAGTTTTGTGTATGAATCAAAATATGATATTGTGAATTTTGCCTGTCATGTTGATTCTATGGAATAAACACAAATAGAAAAAGTGTGTTCTATACTCTCCATAAAATTTAAATAAATTCAAAACACATTTCTGAGACTTTTAAAGTGATCATTAACCAGTGGTTCTCAACCATGACTGCATGTTAGAGTCAGTTGGGGAGTCTTAAAAACCCCATTGCCTGGGCTGTGCCCCACACCAATTAAATGAGATTCTCTGGGGATGAGGCCCAGGTACCAGCAATTTATAGAGCTCCCTGCATGATTCCAACATGCAGCTAAGGTAGAAGGACTGTTTCCATAAACAAATACACTTTCTTTTGGACATTCCTGATTTCTCTTTGTAAACACATACATTAATACTTTTTGAGTACATAAATTTACTTTTATATTTTAATTGGGTGAAAGGTTAGGAAGTATTACTTACTCTACTCCCATGCTGTAAGAAAATCTAGTTGTCACGAATGGCGTGCATTGTGCAAAATATTCACTAGTTCATTTGTTTCTCCTAAGAGTAAAAGAAAAAAGCAAGATAAAAAAGAGTAATGATGATTAACCTTATACTCCAATTCTACAGATGAGAAAACAAAAGTGTAGATAGATGAAGTGATGTAGAATCTAGGATGTAGCAAGCAAAGTGCCTAGAGTTCAGAATTTAAGGAGACCCTCCCTCTCAGGGGAGTGAGAGTACAGGTTGGCACCTGAGTGTGAGTGCTGCCTTAACCTGTGCTCCCTAAGTGCCTCATCTCATCCTAGTCCCAGGTCTGAAAATGAGTTAACACCAACCCCACAGCTAGACAGGGTGGGAGAGATGCTAAGATCAGACTCTGGGCACCTATGCTTTCCTTACTGTGCTATCTTTAGGAAATAGACACTTATATTAGAAATGCAGAATTGCCTCTGCTTTGACTTAGTGTAGGGGGGTGATTAATGCCCTTCCTACCCCCACCCCCTCTAAGAAGCCCACATCCTAATCCTGAAAACCTGTGACTATGTTATCTTACAGGGCAAAAGGGACTTAGCAGGTGTAATTAAGTTAAGGATTTTTAGATGAGGAGATTGGCCTGGATTAACCTAAATCACAACAGGTAGGTAGGAGAGACAGAGTCAGAGGAGGAGATGTGAGGATAGAAGTGAGGTTGAAGTGATGCCATTGTTGAAAGGAGGCCATGAGACAAGGAAAGCAGACAGCCTATAGAAGGTGGAGAAAGCTAGAAACATGCCTTTTTGGCGTCCTCAGAAGGAACACAGTCCTGCTGACACATGAATTTGATCCCATAGGACCCATATTCAGACTTCTGACCCTCCAAAACCATAATACATTTGTGTTGTTTGGGTCACTACATTTGTGGTAGGTAATTTGTTATAGCAGCAGTAGAAAACTCATACACTTAGTTACTTAGTTTACAACTAATATTTGTTTGCCAATCAGAAGTTTGTCAATTAAAGTAATTGGGTCATGTTTAGGTGCTATGTTATAAAAAAAAAAAAAAGTCATCTTAAGTACTTAAAACACTTTCAGTGTGTTAAGTTGCCTGTACTGTGGGAGACACCTGGGTAATGAGCCAGAGAGGAAAGAGCTTCTCATCTTATCCTGGGGTGCACAATCACTGGGCCAAATGATGGGCAGAATCCCCAGCTTTATTTAGCATGTTATCGCTCTTTCTCCTGCTGTCTGGATCTCTCTCTCTCTCTCTCCCCTGAAAAAAAAAATTAAAATTCAATGTAAGATGCTACTTCTTCATAAAATTAAATTTCCCATTAGGGATCGTGTTGGTGGAAGGTAAAATCTAGAGCAGTGGTTCTCAACCTTTCTAATGCCATGACCCTTTAATACAGTTGCTCCTGATGTGGTGACCCCCAACCATAAAATTATTTTCGTTGCTACTTCATAACTGTAATTTTGCTACTGTTATGAATCGTAATGTAAATATCTGTGTTTTTCGATACAGGTTGAGAACCACTAGCAGGGTCGCCTAAGACCATCGGAAAATACAGATATTTACATTACGATTCATTAACAGTAGCAAAATTATAGTTATGGAGTAGCAACAAAAATAATTTTATGGTTGGGGGTCACCACAACATGAGCAACTGTATTAAAGGGTCGTGGCATTAGAAAGGTTGAGAACCACTGATCTAGAGGATTGGAGGGCTAGGAAAATGGGTAAATGATGAGATAGACTTATTCTGGGAGCCACTAAGACTTGGAGCTGGAACCAGGGGGTGGGAATTGGAGACACAGACTCATTTATGTGTAAGAATTTTCTAACAGTCCAAGTATTTCAACAATGAAAATAAATTTCTTTTTGGAGACAATGATTTCCCCTATATCCCAAGTATTTGAACAGAGATTAGGGAACTACAGTGTGGGGAAGAGATTAAAGCACTGGATACAAGATATGAAGGGTTTTATATCCCTTTAAAATGGAAATTCTCTATTATGAGATTTATATTATTCCATTTCTTCTCTCTTTTCCAGGATATAAAGTGGCCACAAGTATAATAGTTTCTCCTCTCCACCCATCCATGGTTTTGCTTACTATGGTTTCAGTCACTAAAGACAGTTGTGGTCTGAAAATATTAAATGAAAAATTCCAGAAAGAAACAATTTAAAAGTTAAATTGCTCACCAGTCTGAGTAGCGTGATAAAACCCTACACTGGCCTGCTCAGTTCGTGAGTCATCTGTTTGTCCAGCGTATCCAGGCTGTTTATCCTCCCGGCCCATTAGTCACTTAGTCACTGTCTTGATCATCAGATCCAATGTCATGGCATCATGTTGCTTGTGTTCAAATAACCCTTATTTTACTTAAGAATGGCCCCAAAGCACAAGAGTAGTGATGTTGGCAGTTCAGATATGCCAAAGAGAAGCTGTAAAGTGCTTCTGTTAAGTGAAAAGTTATCTATATATATAAAAGCCTAAACGACTGGCTGACTGGCCAGTAGCTATGATGTGCAGTGACCACCAAGGGGCAGATGCTCAATGCAGGAGCTGCCGAGCTGCAGTCACTTGTCAGCGGCGGTTCTCAAATGATGCACCTGGAACCAGAGAGGAGGGAGCCTGATTTCAGGGTGTGTCACCTGAGAACCACCCCCTCGCAATCTGGGGCCCCTTGGGGGATGCCGGAGAGCTGGTTTCAGCCTGATCCCTGCAGGCCAGGCTGAGGGCCTCTATTCCTATATAATGAAAGGCTAATATGCAAATTGTCCCCATGGGCAGGAGTTTGACCAACTGGGAGTTAGACATGCACTGACCGCCAGGGGGCGGCACAGAACATGGCAGGCATTGCTGCAGGTGGCAGTGGAGGCGCTGCTGGCCCTAATGGGCGCCGACAAGAGAGGGACCGTGGCGGGATGGTGGAGCAGGTGAGTGGGCAGTGCCAGGCCAAGGCGGGTGTGAGCAGGGGCCCCGATTGCCTCACTGGACGCCCCACAGATCAGCCCTGATCGTCGGCCAGGCCTAGGGATCCTACCTGTACACCGGGCCTCTAGTATATGCATAAGAAAAAACAGCATGCATAGGGTAATATCTGTGGTTTCAGGCATTCCCTGGGGGTCTTGGAACATATCCCCTGTGGACAAGGAGGGGCTACTATAAATACATGTATATAATCTTCTTAATTCTTATTCTCTTAGTAAATTACTTGCTCACCATAGAAATCCCCAAATGCTAAAGCATAGTGGTTCTTCTCACGTGAGATGCAATGCCTTGTTAAATAACATTTTTCCTAGAGAATGGAATTTAATATCAGTGTGGTTTTTTTTGCTGGCCTATCCAGTGGGGTTATGTGTGAAGTCCACCAAAGTCCTCTTACTATGAGCTCTACATTCTAATACATGAGAAGCTAAGGCAAGTATTACAGGGAGATTTTTAAGATTGTCCCTCTTTTTTTCCATTAAAGTAGGTGCCACAACATTTTCCAACCACTGGGTTTTATGTGTACGAGACCGTGAAGGAGGCACCTTCTTCAGAGCCCTTCAGGGTCTGGCTGAGGTCCATGTTTGTCAGGGTCCTGCCATGTGTAAATCACACGCCCAGATACATCCAGATCGAGCCCATCCATCACCTGCCAGTGGTGACGTGGCTACACTGTCTGTAAATCTGGGGAAAAGAATGCATTTGTGCTGTGAGATGACATCCCATAATGAGATTGTGATATTCCGTAGAATGTGACTTGCAATTTGTGACGAAGATGAATTTCGCAGCGTGCATGGCTGCGGAGAGGCTGCTGGGCCTGGTGGGCACGTATAAAAGAAAGGCCCCTCTTAGGCCATTCCCTCACAGCTCTTCTCCACTGGAAATAACTTCTCCCGACGGCCAGAATGTGTTGCCACATTAAATTTTCTGTAAAGGGTAGCTGAGTATTTAGGTAAAGAAAAATCTAAAGGAAAAAAAAATGAATAGAATACATTCATTCATATTTCTTGATTGTATTTATGGTTTATGATCTCAGACCCCATGGTCCACAACCTAAGTTAATGTGACCGACTCCTGTGCCCTCGGGGCACGTAATCAGTACAAAGTAAAAACTGTCTTTACGTGTAAAATGAAATAACCGTGGATGTTCAGATTCTTAACCCCAGAGGCACATATGAAAGCATTTTCAAAATTCATCACTTTTTGGGGTCCTAAGTTGTCCTGAGTCTTTGCTACAAAAAGAACTCAGGTGCTTGAATCAGCAATATCATCAACACTTGAGAGCTTCTTGGAACTACAGACTCTTGGGTCCCATCAGACCTACTGAATTAGAATCTGCATTTTAACAAGATTACCAGGTGGTTCTAATATACATTAAAAGCGCTGTTTGAAATGTTTCAGTTTGCTCATCAGCACCACTTAGAATAAGATGATAATTTAACACAGATACTTCCAAATGTATGTATACATGTGTATAATTTTTTTTTGCATTTTGCCAAGCATTTTCATAATCATTACCAAATTCGAGCTTTTCTGATAACCTTATAAAGTATGTACGTGCCATTACTCTCCTCTTACAGTTGAAGCACTTGAAGTTCATTGTGATTAACATTTTACCCAAGATGGATGCAGGGAGCTCAACTCAAACTCAAGTCTTTTCTCCCCAAGCCCATTTCTTATCATTGGTAGAGCATGTGCTATGAGTCTGTTTCTGTCCACAGGAGTTATGGGAGACTATGAAGCCATTCATACATTCCCACTATCCCCATCATAAACAAGAATAGGCATCTGTAAATGATCAGCTGGACCTAGGGTTACTGGGTGTGGCTCAGTCTGTGCAGCACTGTTTTGATTCCAATAGTATCAAACCTGACCTTTATTATATTAGTTCTGGATCTGACAGGTCCAGCATCAGCCAGTCATGTTATGGCTGGATTAAGAATTGATCACATGAATCAACTTGGTGATACCCAGACCTGTGGCAAACTACTAACTCTACAATTTTTTTTAAATACCCTACTGCTCCAGAAGCAATTTCCCAGGACAGCCATTGAAACACAGACCCATATAGTAAGCACTCTGTATTATATACTGCCCATGGCAAAAGACACTCAAAAATATATTTGATGGTGATAGAATGATTTATTAGCCACTAAGGGTAATGTACATTGTCACCCTTGCTCTGGGGACTTTCATGAATTGGCTCTGGTTTCCACAAAGGGCCTTGTGACAGGATGAAGTCAGAGTCAGGGAATGCTAATGAGATACAGTCTGAAAGAGTTCTCCAGCTTCTCTGGGGACCCGGTAGTCTGAGCTATTCAAGAACCTCCTGGGCTTGTGGATCTAGAGGCCAAAGAATGAAGGTGACATGTTTCAGGGCAGGGGTGCAAGAAAAATCTAAGTGTATTAGACACAGTTCTTCTGTTGCTCTAGTACATAATATGCTATTTTTTCATAAGAGCTTGATATAAAATTTTTAACCAAGAAGATTTTGTTTCAAAGAGAACAAACTGATGTACATAATTGAGGAGGGGGGTTAAGAAGAGAAGTAAATTCATTGAGCTTCTCATTTAATACTATAAATTAACATCTCTGAAAATTAATCAGCTTATCTAGAGAACTAGAGGCCCAGTGCACAAAATTCATGCATGGGAGGTGGAGGGGGGGTGGGGGGGTCCCTCAGCCCGGCCTGCACTCACTTGCAATCCGGAACCCCTTGGGGGATGTCTGACTGCCGGTTTAGGCCCAATCCCACAGGGATTTCTGCAGGATTGGGCCTAAACCAGCAGTTGGACATCCCTCTAGCAATCCGGGACCACTGGCTCCTAACCACTCACTTGCCTGCCTGCCTGATAGTCCCTAACCACTTTGCCTGCCTGCCTGCCTGATAGCCCCTAACCACTTTGCCTGCCTACCTGATTGCCCCTAACCACTTACCTGCCTGTCTGATCACCCCTAACCACTTGCCTGCCTGCCTGATCACCCCTAACCACTGGCCTGCCTACCTGATTGCCCCTAACCACTCACCTGCCTGGCTGATTGACCCTAACCACTCTGCATGCTTGCCTGATCACCCCTAACTGCTCACCTGCTTGCCTGATTGCCCCTATCCACTTGCCTGCCTGCTTGATTGCCCCTAACTGCTTACCTGCTTGCTGATCGCCCCTAACCACCTCTGCCTCGGCCCCCACCACTGTGGCTTCATCCAGAAGGATGTCTGGAATGACGTTCTAAAGGTCGTTTGGCTGTCTGATCTAATTAGCATATTATACTTTTATTATTATAGATGGGCTAGATAGGTCCTTAAGGAAATTTCAAAGTTAAAAATGAATGTGGAGCCCTGGCCAGTATGGCTCAGTTGGATGGAGCATCAACCCATACACTGAAAGGTTGCAATTCAGTTCTGGACAGGGTGCATACCTGGGGTGCGGGTTCTGTCCCTGGTTGGGCACGTACAAGAGGCAACTAATCTATGTTTCTCTCTCACATTGACTTTTTTTTCTCTCTCTCCCTTCCCCTCTAAAAACAGTAAGCATATCCCTGGGTGAGGATTGAAAATAAATAAATAAATAAATGAAAAAGGGAATGTGGACAACGTTGAATTTTTTTTTTCTGAATCAAGGAGTAGATATTGCAGAATATACACAAACAGTAATGGGAAAAATAAACTGATGCTAACTCAGAATTTAACCTGTGTTCTTACAGATCAGTTAATCTTCCATTTAGATTTTGGGAGAGTCAATTCCAACATGCATAATTCATATAACTAAGGTACTTTCTTAGTTGTATACAATCTATGTGGGGTTTTCTTAACATAAATAATTCCTTTTGTGATATTAAATATGAATTCTTAAGCGTTACTGGCTCATCATTTCTTTCCTGTAATTCTGAGATAATAAAAATGAAACTCTGACTGCATTTCTATTGCCTTCCATCTTTATTCTCCGAAAGTCCAATCATGCACAAACACACTGACACAACCTCTCTGGTTCATGAAATCACATTTTGTAATGATGTCAATCATGCCCACATCCTTGTTAAAATATTAAACATGGTTTCTGACCTCCGGCCCACCTGCCACTATGCTGGGGGAAAGTCTACCTTCTTATCTGGCAGTGATGTTCTCTTTGTTAGCTGACTTGCCTTATGAATTCTCATTTATCCCTTTCCCACTCCTTTCACTGAGAATAGAAAGGACCCAATCAATAGTAAAGCAGAAAGAAAAGAAATGCTGTGGAAGCTTCTGGGTAGTGCTCTTCCTTGACCAGGAAGTCCCCTGTGCATTAGAGGAATGCCCCTGCTCAGTGCAATCTGTGTGTGTTTGTCTAGTGCGGATTCTAAAACACACCTGGTTCATTAACATTTCATTACAGAGCATCTCAGGGAAACAGACTGGTAAAGATATTATTCATATAAAATAGTAATGATTTCCGTGATAGAAAATTAGAAAATAAGATGTTTTCATATGAAAGAAGAAATCCAAAATTTCAGAGTGGACTAAGAAAAGGTGAGAATGCCCTACATGGGCACTCATGCTTCAAGTTTTCCTCTCCTTTTTGTTTTTCTCGTTAAGACATTACTTTACGTCCATTGTTTATGCTTATATGCATGCATACAAGTCCTTCGCTTGATTTCTTATCTCTGGGGGGTGAGGGCATGTATGGGTGTGTGTGTGTGTGTGGGGGGGTAATGGTAAGATATGTACACATATAATACCTCAAAAAAAAAAAAGACATTACTTTAAGTCTGGTACTTGTATTAGCCCAACTTTAGAAATGAGAAAACTGAAGCTCAGAGAGGTTGGATAAGTTACCCAAGGCCACACAGCTAGCTAGGCAGAAATTGAATTCAAATCTAGAACTGCTGCTTTCAACCACTACAGACAGTGCCTCACATGAGGTGACCGATGGGTGAAACGTGCTTTGTAAAGTATAAACTTGCATAGTGCACATTGGGAACTGGCAACATTTCTGACTCCTTTGTGTTTATGCCCCATACCTTCCCCCCTGGCTTCTCCTCCATTCTGCGATGCCTTTGCCACATGTCTCCACCTGTGGAAATCCTCCTCCTCTTTCAAAGGCTGCTCAGAGAAATTCTCCCTTCCTATGGCACAAGTGATGCACACATATATATTGCTACAAGGAATTCTAAGAAGACAGGAAAAGCTGAATCCTTCTGGTGCCCAATCCCAGCCAGCCTCTCTCCCTGAAGAAATCACGTTAATTCTTGCTCAGTATTTACTTGCACTCATGTACATAGAAATAAACAGTCTTGTTTTTTTTTTAAAAAAACAAAACATAAACATATTCCTTTCATATCACTCTGTCATTTTGGATGTTATTTTGATTGTGATTTTTATTTTATATTTTCTAATTGTTTTTACTAATATTTAGAAAAGCCATGGGTATTAAATCTAACCACATTGCTAAATTTTTAATCCTCATAATTTAAAAATTTAATTCTCATGGATTTTCTAGATTGCTGATAATATTATCTGCAAATAATGAGACCCCTTTTCACTCCCCACATTTAATAGATGTGTTTGTTCTTTTCTTTTGTCTTATGTGATTGGATAAAATCTCAAGTCTAATGCTGAATAAGAGTGGTGACTATAGTGCGCATCTTTAACTTGTTTTGTATTTAACTAGGCAGTTTCTAGTGTTATTATGACATATATTTTACTAGTAGGTTCCTGGCATATGTCTTCTTTCTAGTTTGGGAAATTTTGGGGTTATCTTCTGATGGCTTATAATCAGGAATAGGTGTTGAATTTTATTCTTTTTTTCTGTATTTAGGTTCTTACCTGTTGAGATTATTTTATGGTTAACTTATTTTCTCTGTTAATGTAGTGTATTACATGGATATTGTCTTTGCTCATGCCATTTTGTAGTTTTTACTGATCTATCAGTTTTAACCCCTTTTCATGCTACTTTCTTGCATGCCTGCCACACTCCTATTCCCTGAAAACAGCATGAAGCATTCTTGAAAATCATATTACTTTCATATTGTGGATTCTCAATTAATGCTGAATGACATGTCTTTATGAAATTTCATGTCTGTTATGTCACCTGGGGAACATTGTAGTCATGCAGTTGGATGCTTTTCTTAAATTTTAAATATGTATAAGTTGAAGTTCAGGTCCAAGGACTCAAACCAAGTTAGGGCCAGAGCTTAGTCTCAAATTTAAGCTCTATTACTTACTCTAGGGAAAATGCTCTTTTAGCCAACCCATAGATATAATTGTCCTAGTTTGGCGACATTCATCACCAGAGGCAGCATTCATATTTTTCACATGCATGGGGGAAGCTGGGCAGTGTGGAGATGGAGAGTTCACTAACTGGATGGTAGTTCTTCCTAACTGGAGCGGGGGAAGGAGTTGATCTCAAGGTAGAGTTTTCATCTTAGGCTCTATCATTTTCCAGTAATCAGTCACCCAGACCAATTCAGATGCTGATATAAACACATGCAACTTGCATTAAAAAGGCTTGCATTAAAAAGATTCTCGTTGCTTCTTGCAGGGGCCTAATAATAAATATGGGTCAACTAACAGAACTTGACCTCTCTCAGAATCACAGACGTACAAAGTTAGCAGGGACCTCAGAAATCATTTTTGCCACCCCCTCCCCATTTTTTTACGCACATGGGTAAAATGAGATTCAGAAAAGACAAATGAGGTACAGAAGCCAACCTGAGTGTTAGCAAATGTCTCAGACAGTCTAGAACTGCCTATTTTGGTATGGTCTAATTATTTGTTTGCGATCACAAAGAAATGCCCGGCTAGGATAATTTTTGCTCCTTATTCTGCAACAGTAGGCTACTTAAATTGGATCTGGGGCAAAAATCAGATAGATTTTTAAACAAATTTGGAAATGAAATGGTGGCAGTGGTAATTATAAATTTCATGGGCTGCAGGAACAATTTTATAGATCTGAATGCTCCCATTACTGAGGCACAATGATCACAGAGACTGAATCATGAGTAGGGTCCTGGTCTTGTGCCTCTGAATCAAAAGCTGAGAGTACATCAGATTTGGCTTCATTCATTCATTACTGCACCAGTAATATTATACTAGCATCACTGTCAATTGAAAACAAAACCAAGTCTAAGGAACACTGGCTATCAAAGTAGAGTATTGGAAAGACATTTTAAACAAGATGGTTAAAGCTGTTTCTAGGTTTATATACCTATATTACATCTTTGCATTATCACCAAAACTACTTGCCACAAATCTAATTGGTTTTACTAGATATATTACAGAGATACTTGGATAGATATGGTCCCTGTTCTTTGAAGCCTTCATTTTGTAATATATCCAGACATCTATTTTATATCATTATAAGAAATAATATATTTTAACAAAGTAAACAAATTATCCTAAGAATATACATATACATAAATGAAGCACTTTGGAAAATGGTGGTGTGCAGGTGTATTGGATCTGTTTGGCAGGTATATATAGTAAAACATCACAAATAAATTTTGGTTTGAAATAAGAGGTAGAATACATTTCCTCCAGAAAGTCTTATCATCTCTCTCGCTCTGACCATTTCTGCATTTGCAGGACCTCAAATATTCTGCCAGTAGCACTTTTGTTTTTTACACTGATATGTTATTTTGTAACTATTTTCAAGATCTTTCATGCTTAGTCTTCCCAACAAGACTAAGGTAAAAGGTAAAAGCATTAATCAGATCCACAAAGCATCAGGTAAAAGCATTAATCAGATCCACAAAGCATAAGTCCCTGCTTCAAACACCAGGCAATAATAAAGGCATTTAAAAGCCACAAATACGAGGCCTTGAATGTTGCATATCCTGCAGGGGTGAGGCCTGAGAACAAATGCTTTCTTCCTAATGGAGCTTCTAAGAAGACTTGGCTTCCTATAACTTGTCTATATATTAATCACCCTATAGTCTTAAAGCAAAGCAAAGCAAAACAGAACAAAACAACAAAAAAGACAAAAAAGAATTAGGGTCTTCAAACTCATATAGCTTCCCATTAGATTTCCATGGTTGCATGATGAACTCTCCAGAAAATACCCCCTAGAGTTAAGAGAGAGGATATGTCTCGCAAACAACATGCTGCCACCTACTGGTAAAATAGTGCAGTGTATTTTCTCTGTTCCACTAAAAGAAGAAATAATAATAATAGTAATAACCTTTGTATTACACAATATAGCTAAGAAACACTTTCCAATGCACTATCTCATTTAATGCTTACAAGATCCACATTAGAAAATTTGGGTTCAGAGAGGGTAGGTAATTTTCAGAAAGTCACACAGTGATTAGCAGATATAGGACTTAAACCTTACAAGTGAAGATGCATTATACATCAACACTAGTGAAGAGTAAACCATTATTCCATGCCTTGACAAATATTAAACATATCTTCCAAGCACGCAGCAGAAGTGTGTGGATTCTGTTGTCCGATTGGAGCCTTGCAGTGGGTTATTGACACATAACTCTCACTTTCTGGTTCTATAGCTATCACATTGTCTCCTCCTGAACTGAGTTTTGGGAGGTGGGGGTTGAATGGAGTGGTGTAGGGAACAAATCTTTCTCACACTCTTACAACCAAGATATATTTTCTCCTACTCTTTTTTATCCCTCACTGTTTCCTCAGTCATCTTTAAATACAAATAGAATAAAAAACATTTGGTGGCTTCCTAAGAATCCCAAACCCATACCATAATATTCATGGCTTCCATATCCAGGTTCATCTCCCATTACACACCCCATGCTCCCTCTCTCTCCCGACCTCTGAACATTCCCTCTCAGATGTTAGTTTTAGCCATTTCCCCATCTGACTCTGCTTAGCAATACCTTATTGACCTGTCAATGCCACCTCTTCAATTAATGATGCTTTGATCTCCTAAATGTGTGTTGAGCACTTTTCAACCACCAGTGGGGCTTATTTCCTTCCGTTTTTAGGATAGCTCATGGTTTCCCTTTCTATTAGTCTATCTCATTAATTTGTCTACTTAGAGGATAGGGATTAATCCTTATTAATTTCTGTAACTTCCAAAAAACTTTGCATATATTAGGTGTTTAGTAAATATTTCACTTTACTTGAATTGTCATACCTCCATAAGAACCCAGAAAGCACACCCTTATTGTAGGAGCAGCATAAATCTTTTCCTAATGTGGGTAACACAGGGAGATAGGTGCTCTGGCCGTTGCTTATCAAATCAATGAAGAGACCATCTAAGGCAGGAATCCCACCTTCACTCTTATGTTTGCTGTTCTCTGTGTAGGAACAATAATTTTTAGGAAGATATTTCTTGCAGAGCATCTTTCCCCCCATCTATACTCATGCATCAGATTCTTGAATTCTTGCTAACAAAAAAAATTTATGTTAGGGTCTCTGTTTGATTGATGGTATTTGCAATCAGTATATTGATCTACAAGAAGGCTTGTCTGGTATCGTACCTAAATAATATTGGCTGCAGAATAATAGTTGAATAAATATGCTATAGCTATTTTATCCTCATTATCCTTTTTTAGCTTTTATTTTAAAATTCATGCACATTAAAAAGGAATTAATTAGAGGAAATATTTTAATATTGCTATTTGTCCTTTCTCTATAATAGAAGTGTCAGAGATGAAAGAAAATTAGTAAAATGTATATGAAAATCTCCCTCCTGTCAGAGTCTGGGCATGCCGAGGGACCTAGAGTCAAGTCCCCACCTACCACCTGCACATGCTTTGAAAACACAGAAGACCCAGACCTGGCTGGCCCCACCCCCACTGGGTGAGACATGGCTGGCCCCAACCCCGTCAAGCCCTGCCAGGCGGGGGGCTTTGCCTAAGGTCTCCTGGCCCGGCGCCAGGGCGAGGGGGCATGGCCTGAGGTCTCCCGGCCCGGTGCCGGGGCAGGGGGTGTGCCTGAGGTCCCCCATCAAGCCCTACCGGGCAAGGGATGCAGCATGAGGTTCCCTGTCAAGCCTCGTGGGGCAGGGGGCACGGCCTGAGGTCCCTCACCCCGGCCAGGTGCCATGCAGCCTCAGGTCCCTGCTGTTATGGCGTACCAGCTAATTTGCATATTCCTCTATTATATAGATAGTTTTTAACCCAGAAAAGTCACAAAAATAGTATAAAGAATTCCCATAGTTCATTCCCATGAATTTATACTATAGTCTTTTAGGAGAGCATTTTGTAATTAAATAATAATTTATCAACATAAAAGGATATTGGAAGCTTATTTATTACTAGAGGCCTGGTGTATGAAATTTGTGCACTGGGTGGGGGTTCCCTCAGCCTGGCCTGTGCCCTATCACAGTCCAGGAGCCCCGCAATTGATCTCCTGCAAAGGGAGACCCTGACTACCCGCCGTAGCACCGCAGGCCAAGTAGCCTGAGCCTCCTTCTGTGGGGTTATCAATCTCGAGGTTCCACGATTGATCACCCCAAAGAGGTAGGCCCCGCCCACCCGGCTGGCACTCTGCAATGGATCGCCCCCTCAGAGGGAGGCCCCGCCCACCTGCCACAGCCCGCTGGTTGGTGGCCTGGGCCTCCCTCTGCGATGGCCGGGCCCCAACCAATCACATTGCACCCGCCTTGGCTGGCCTGACACCAGTAGGTATCATAGCATGGTCGTCTGGATGGTGGTTCCACTGTTCGGCCATTCGGTCGATTTGCATATTACGGTTTTATTATTATAGATACCAAAAGTTGAGAATGACCTAAATATTCCAAAATAGAGGATACATTACATCAGTATATAAAAATGATAAATCTGTAGCCATTAAAAGCCAAATTCTTTAAAAATATTTAAAGGGACATGCTCAATGTTTCAGTTTGTAAGAACTGCCATAACCAAATACCACAGACTGGATGGCTTAAACAACAGATATCTATTTCTTATGGTTCTGGTGGCTTGCAGATGGCTGCCTTCTCCCTGTGTCCTCAGATGGCCTTTCCTCTGTGTGTGCACATCCTTGGTGTCCCTTCTTCTTTTAATAAAAGAAACCAGTCATACTGGATTAGGGTCCTACCCTTATGACCTCATTTAACCTTAATTATTTTCTAAAGGGCCATTCTCCCATTGTAGGTTAGGGCTTCAATATATTAATTTGGAGGAACACACTTCCATCCATAACACTCAAGATATTTTAACTGAAAAATACACCATAAAACCATGTTTATAGTATGATTTCCATTTTTAAAACACACCCACATATGCAGAGAAAAAAGTTTGAAAGATTACATGTCAAAATATTAATAGGTGGCATTTCTGAATTATGAGATTTTGAGTTATGTTCACTTACTACATAATTTATAACATTTTGGACATTTCTGTAATAAACTACCACTACTTTTCTAATTAGAAAAAATGCATTATGAGTAACACAAAACTGTAATAGCTTGTATGTTCTTTCATGTACATTAATGTATTTGATCTCTACCACTATGCTGTAAGGCAAAACCAGAAATTATGTTTTTCAATTTCTAGATGACAAAATTGAGGCACAGAGAGGTTAAGTTGCATGGCCAAATATTCAGCCTCATAATCAGAATGGGTTTTCTGACTATTAACCCATCCAGTGATCTCTCCATTATGCCACAATTCTCCAAAATTGTGGCATAATGGAGAGATAACAATACTCTATGATTATCCCCATTAACTTATTAATGATACTTATGAAAGTAGAAAAATAATAACAATAGCAACATCAATATCAAAACAAGTGTTCCATGGGGAATCAATTGAGTTGTTGTAGTCTTCTATGGAAAAATTTGGGACACAAATAAACATAAATAAATAGTAACATGAATTAAAAATTGTCACTGACTTGTTTTTTTTCTGTATCCTATTCTTATGATTGTTGTACATGTATAAAAATAAAGCATAATTGTAGGAACAGAGACTCCTCTAGATCAACAATATTAAAAATATCCCATTTGCAATATAGTCTTTCCCATTAAATCTCCATTCCTATGATAAAATCAACAGTCATAATAATTACCATGCAAATCGATATTTTCTGAGGTGAAGTTTATGTTCTATATCTGACTGAGTAGAAGTCAATCATGGCATTGAACAACTTCAACCTGTAAGCGATACTGACTGTAGCGGTACTTGGTATCCTTCTGGGAAGTGGGCATGGTGGAGAACAAAGACCTCTATTGAAATGTGGCAGACAACCTCTTCTTCAATTCAAAAGTGGTGCTTTTCTAGCACCATGGAACTGGGATTACAGCATGTGGTAAAACCCCTTTATCATATGTGGCCCATGGACAGAACTTCGGGGCCAGACATCAGGACCTGTTTTAGTGGTTAGTGCCTCCTTGCTCTGTGCCAGTAAACTTCATCCAGACATTGTGGATCTCTGTCAATTTGTGGAATAAAGACAACTGACATAAAAGGAATGACAAGTCTTTCAAGACTTTTGAAAGTCTTTCAAAAAGTTCCATCACTTGGTACCGGTTGTCTTGAGACAAATGGCTGGGCATTCCCTTCCAAGGAGGCTCCTGAACAGCTGTCAGAACTCATCTGGGTGAGAGATGAAACAGTGACCCAGGGTTAAAGGCTCCACCGTCTGCTGCAAATCCCCTGAGTTATCTAATCTGTCCAGCAGCACAGGCTTTCTGCAAAGGAAGCGTTATTTTATAGCTGACCCTTTAACAGAGGGGGAATAACAACTGTTAGAAAATGCAGTGAGTAGTTGTCCTGAGATCATGCTGCCTGGATAAATCTTACAGGGCTTTAAAAAACTTCTAAAGGACAGATAAACATCTGTAAAGCCCACACAGACTGTGCACAAAAGACATTGTATTGCAATGTGGAGTATTGCCTGGGTTCTTAAAGGAACACACACACACACACACACACACACAGAGAGAGAGAGAGAGAGAGAGAGAGAGAGAGAGAGAGAGAGAGAGAGAGAGAGAGAGAGAAATACACACAGAAGCATATCATGAGCCTCAAGTCCTGCACATGGGTCAGCCCCCTCCAACCAAAATTCTAATTGGTGACTGAAGTACTTGTGGAAATGTGAGTAAGTCTTTCTCTGGCCTTCAGTATTCCTGTCTGTAGAACAAAACAAACAGCCAAAAAGAAAAGAGGGGATTAGAACTAGATGATCAAGCCTTGGCATATCACTGTTTTTCATCCTTGTACTCATAGTAGACATAATTAGTTGGTCATGGCATTGCCCCCAACCTCTTGCAGCCCCAGAATTCTCACCAGCAATTGGTCTTAATTAATATATGAGATGGAACCCATTCTATCTACTTGAAATTTAGTGATGCCTATTGTCCCTTTCCTCAGCTGTATGACCAGACGTAGTGCCTTTGACTCTTGGTGGCACCTCTGGCACAGCACAGCACAGCATAATGGCCATCAGCAGGACATAGTGAGAATACTAACACAGAGATAGTTTTTGGATGAATTCTGGGCTTTAGAGATGACACATATGTCACTCCAGGGAAAAGGTGTGTGCATCAGAATTAGAACCTAAGAACACTGGAAAACCATTGCAACTGCAATGGGGTGTTTATCATCATTCTCCCCAGTGAACTCCAAAATACTGAAAAGAGGGGGAATTAGAGTGTCTGCAATAGCGGGGAGGGGTAGAGTTAGAGAAAATTCTTTACATTGTTAATCATAGCCTCCCCCACTCCCCTTTTAAAACCTAGGCTGGTGGATTTTTACAAAAAGATTACATTTATATTGTGTTTTTATTATTGCTAACATAGGATTCATAGAATAAATTCTCAAATTGAATAGTGAGAGCTGGAGAAGACCACAGAGGTGATCTAGCCCATTGGTTCCCACATGCTTTTACCTGCACCAGACCCAGGCTGGCTTCACAAAATCACTTGCGAGTGTGTTAGTAACATGATGTCTGAGCCCAGTTCTCCAAGATTCTGACTCAGGAGATTTGGCATGATTTTAGCAAGTTCCCTAGGTGATTGCAATGATTATGCATAACTAAAAAATTAATGATCTAGTTCAACTTTAGCATCTTTAATGTGAGGAAACTGAGGTAAACCTAGAAAAAATGACTTACTCAGTTTTACCTAGCAACCTAGTGACTCATTTGCAAATAAAATGTAAGTTTGCTTTTTTTTTTATGACAGCAAGCGTACTGTAACTTGCTTATAATTTGCAACTGTGGCTTTGTCTTTTATTTGTTTTTTAATTCTTTATTGTTTAAAGTATTATGCATGTCTCCTTTTCCCCCCACTGACCTCTCCCTGGCCACTCCCATACCAAGGGGTAGGTTAATTCTTTTGGAGTTTCTTGGGGGAAAAAAAGATCAGCCATGTCAGTGTGTCCTGCATTTCAATACTTCCAATAATGCTGATATGAAACAGGCTACCTTAGAAGGTTATGAGGTCTTCAGCCATGGAGGTGATTAAGCATAGCCCAAATGCTGCCTAGAAGGAAAGCTGTAGATAAATGCATCAGATGGGCAGTTGGACTTTACCTTCTAGTGCTATGGAAATCAACTCTTTGCCAAATAACTTGTTGAAAAATAGTGAGGAATTGAGACTCTATCACCTTTACCACAAAAGTTCTGGATAAGTTTTAAAAGGGAATTTTGTACAAGAATAGGTGACCTATGGCAATGCTTTGTACCTTTGGACAACCACTGCTCTTTTACCTAACTGCTTGTCCCCCAATGCCTGCATCAGCTCTCTAACTGGGTTGCATCCCACCAACATATCCCCACAGCACACCCACACCCACCGCCAGAAAGACCTTCCTATTACACGATTCCATCACGTTGTTCTACCACAAAACCTCCAGTGAGTCCAATGGGCTAATTTCTAAGCATCATTTTGGCAGTCAAACAATTTTATGGTGTGGCTTTTACCCTCTATCTCCAAATTATTCTTCCACAATGAGGAGCATGAATCCTGTTTGAGTCTAACTACGTTTATCCACTGTTTCCAGTTTCATTCACATTGCAATATATTTTTAATTGCCCATTATAATTCTATTTACCCTAAAATGTCCACCTGTTACCACTTATTTATTAAGAAATACTTATTGTGCCCTAACTGTGTGCTAGGCATTGGAGATTCTTGGGTGAATGACTCAGATATGATCTATACTTACAATCTGGTGGAGGCTGACATTTTCCAACAATGTGAGGAGTGGCCCATAAAGGAGAACATGGAAACCTCTAACAGGAAAAAATGACTTAGTGCATATGCCTTTCCATCAGCGCAACTCTGACCTCACCATATTCTGAAATCTCTTTTGCCCTCATTGTTTAAATATTTTTTGTGTATAGATACATACTTAGCTGTTGTTTTATTTTCTCCAGTTAGATGAAAACCTCTTGTATGACAGCATAAAAACTTAAATGCTTTTTATACTTAGTCAAGTAGTAATTTTGTCCAAATCATGATAATAAAAAAACACTGCTAAAGGAAGATAACATTTCATTATGCTTTACAACTTAAAGGTTTTTTTACTTCCATTGTTTTATTTGACTCTCCCAGTAATCTTATAAATTAGGTAGCATGATCTCTGATTTACAGTAAGAAAACCAAAGCTCAGAGAATTTAAGTGACTACTCTAAGGTCAAACAGTTAAAAACTTATGGAGTCTGAACAAAAACCTAGGTCCTTTCATTCTTTTTTTTATTATTGATTTCAGAGAGGAAGGGAGAGAGAGATAGAAACATCAATGATGAGAGAGAATCATTGATTGGCTGCCTCCTGCACGCCCCCTACTGGGGATGCGCCCTTGACTGGAATCAAATCTGGGACCCTTTGGTCCGCAGGCCAATGCTCTATCCACGGAGGCAAACCAGCTAGGGCGGTCCTTTCATTCTTATTTAGAACCTTTTCCAGTGTAACATAATACCAAGTGAAAGATTCTCTTATCATTTCTTACCAAACCTTTTTTCCTCTTCCCTCTGCTTTTTCTCTGTCCCACTTCTATGCCCATCCATCTGCTTCATTTTCTTTCATTTCCTCTTACAGGTTGCATGCACCTCCAGCTTGTCCATGATAACACATCTCACTTCTAGGCTGTGATCAGTTAGTTGTTCTGTAAGAGTTTCGGGGGCAGAGAGGCTGTTGATATCCTGCTGCATTCTGTATGCAGTTGTCTGAGGGCAGGTTTCCCAGAAGGAGACCCTGAGACAGGACCTGTGTGTAAGTGATTTATTAAAAAGGGGCCCCAGGAGAATCCAGGCAGGTAGTGAGGGAGATAAGATATGGAAGGGGAAGAAGAAGCCAAGCGATTTGTGACAAAGCTCCAACTCCAACAAGATTCCACAGGCATGCTGGAGTGTAAAAGACACATCAGATTGTCCCCACTGGAGGCAAGGGAGCTGGGCTTTCATACTTCTTCACCAGGGGACATAAACTCCAGATAGATCAGCTTTCTGCCCGAGTCAGCAAAGTGCTTCTGCAAAGAGTCACAAGTGTGTCTTTAGAAGCAAAAGCACCATGGGAATGAGGGAAGTGCACTGCGATAAGTACAAGAATCTAAGGGAATCTGGCTAGAGCACCGATAGTGTCTGCGATGACAGGCCTAGGATCTATAACGTAATGGGATTTTACATTTTAGGGCATCACAAATCTCTGTGAGGACCTGATGCATGCATTTGACTCTTATCTTAGAAAAAAGCAAGTGCTTCCAGTGGCCAGCATTCCTGGGTCCTCAAACCCATGAGGCCTGTGCTAAAAATAGCAATTCTAGTGTATCTGAGAGGCTGCAGTGAGGCTGTTTTACCTAACAACTCACTTGCTAGGCCTCATTCCGACAATTCTGCTCTCTAAGGAAATGCCATATGCTGAGTTGCATAACCTCACATTACCTCATTACTCCCGTAGCTACAGCGCAGAAGGAGAGCGCATTTTTCCAGCCTGCCTGGTTCAAAGAGGAAGCAGCACTGCAGTATGACCTCAGGAAACCCTCAGTCCTATTAGCTAGAATGACATGAAGATAATGAATAATAACCTCCGATAGCGGAGAAGCCTCCCTTGGGAGAGACGGCACACAGGCTCACGACCTGGAGAATATGGATAGCAGTCTCCTTGGAAAGTAGGGTGTAAACTCAGAAAATCAAAACGGAGTCTGTGGGGTCCGCTGGCACATATGTGACAGCTTTTCACCCGTTGCCTCTGTGCGGCTCACATATAGACTCCCTGGGCTCCACCTCTATTTAATTAACAACAGGCAACTTCTCCTTCCTCTGTGTGGAGAAGTCCATGGAGCTTTGCCTTGACAGGTCAGTCACAAAATGACAGATGGGGCTGAGTCCCACTCCCCTTCCCCCACCATCCACTACTGCCCTCCCTCCCAACCTTGGAGGACACAGCTTGGTTACTAGGCTGCATATAGGAACTGTTGGGAAATACCTGATTGGAATCTTCATGAAAGTTGAGGAAAAGACCATACCTTGACATTTGTATATGAACCTCTAGAATTATTTGTATCTAAATTATTTATTCTTTGTTGTTTAAAGATTTTAGGAGCTTATATCATTCCCACTATCATAAAAATGATTGATATTAAAAAATTATACAAAGCAAGCAGAATAGGATTCTATTTGTGAATAAATATGTGTGAGTTTATATATGCATTAAACATATGAACATATTCCAGCAGACTGCTGAAAGTGGTTACCCCTTAGGGGAGGGTGAGATTACATAAGGATTTTTACATTCTCTGCGTGGTTTGCATTTTTAACAACAATGAGAAAAAGTACAATGATATTTTCATTAGAAAAAGAATGTATTATTAAATCAGTTTCACAAGGAATTGTACTTTTATTCTTTTTCCTTAAACAACTATTTTTATTATTCCTTGGCCTATTTTAAATCTTTCCACATGTAACCACTATAGTAATTATAGAGTGTATGTAATAATTTTTCTTTGAGCTTCTTACTTAATTTTATTTCATTTGCATTATCCTAAGAACATAGTCTGCATATTTTTATTAATGGATGTTTAATTGTCTATTGATTTGATGTCTACTTTTTATGGCATAGTTCCCTTTGAAAATTATACAGTAACTTTTTGTCAATATAATGTGAAAAATGTGGCTAATGAGAGAGAGAGAGTCTCAAATATCTAGCAAGTTCTCTGAATTGTTATCACTAGAAAAAGAGGTGATAGATCATTTGAAAAACTGTCCTGGACTTGTTGCAAGCACATTTTTCCTGACTTCCAGTAGATAGCTACTGGATATCTACTATGCACCAGTGTTGTGCTTGGCAATTCATCTATATTTCTTGAACTGTAGCATCATGGAATTTTCCCTTAGAAATTTATTGGGTAGAGGTCATCTGAGTCCAGGCAGACTACCAAAAAGCTCCAAGAAGTAGCCCGAATTTGAGGACCAGCCTGTAATCCTTTTTACCATTTAAATCATGTAACTAAAAGGTAGGACAAGAATATATTTCCCCAAAGGGGTGAGATAATATGGACATCAAGTATCATCTTCTCATGGTTAAGGACTGGTTTTTCCCAGAATCAGGCTTTTTTGGTGCTTGTAGAAGAGCTTCTGCCTTCTCTTAACTCTACAATGTCCATCTTACCCTCCTTCTGCAACAGTTGCTCAGGAGTATATAACAGATCTCTCTTCCTTCTTCTGGATTGCTTCTCCATTTGGCAACAAATCCAATTAGAGTCTAAACATAGTGCCACATGGCCTGTGCTGTTCCTATAGGCCATTCCCTTCAATTTCTAGGTATAGAGATAGGGTCTAAGAGAGAATATCATTTATTCAAGGATACACAGCATCTGCCAGCCCTGTGTATGATGGAGGCTGGGGAACCTTCTAAAATGGGTGGCTGTGTTGAGTATTCATGTCAGCCTGTTAGTATGTACTGCCACTTTTACATTTCTACATCAGTCTATATCTGGCCTATATTGTAAAGATTCTCTGCTCTCCCTAGCTGCAAGTTAATTCTCTAACAAAATGAATCTCATCTGTACTTCTTTTGTGATAGCTAGTATTTTGTGTGTGTGTGTGTGTTATGAAAACTTTTGCATCTATATAGAGATGCTCCTTGACTTACATCCTGATAAACTCATAATATGCTGAAAATATCATAAGTTGAAAAAATGTTTAATACTACACTGTAGAGTATCAGTTGTTTTCCCTTGTGATCATGGGGCTCACTGCTGCTGTCCAGCTTCATGTGAAAGGTCATACCGCATGTCACTAACCTGGGAAAAGATCAAAATTCAAAGTATAGCTTCTACTGAATGCATATCTCTTTCACACCATTGTAAAGTTGAAAAATCTTAAATTGAACCATTGTAAGTCTGGGATCATCTGCACTCTCTATTCCCTAGACCCAAGTTCCTTGAGGAAAGAATCCATGTCTTACATATACATTCCCTAGACGGACTAATAACTTATTTAGTTAATGTTGAATAAGGAAGGTGTATTTCTTTTCTTCTTGAAGGACTCGCAAAATTTTTTTGTAGAACAAAATAATATAAAGGCTTAAGAAATGGAAAAAAAAAGATGGCGACCGGCAGGAAGGTAGGGAGAGAGAGAGTGTGAGTGAGGAACCCATAGAGGAGAGTGTAGATGTGTGTGGTGTGTGTGTGTGTATGAGATAGGGTCAGTTAGATTCTGCAGGTCTTCCAAGGGGCTCCCGAACAGGGCAGCCCTAGACGGCGGAGCCCCGCGCACAAAGCGGACACTTCTCGGCGGCTGGTGCGGACGCAGAGACCACGCCATCCTGAGAAACAGAGCTGCCTGAGACTCGGATCCTGGCTTCTGACACAAACCAGGACCCTGCAGCCACCGGGGACAGAGAACTGCTATCACAGCTTCAGACAAACAAACAACAAGAATCCAGACTTCCCGGCAGATTTCCATGAGTCAAAGAGCCTATCCCCCTCCTCGCAGGCGCTGATAGCGCCATAGTAACTGATAGACCTGCCCCTCCCCCAAGCTGCTGAGCGCCCACAGGTGCGCGGAAAGCGCCATAGTAACTGATAGACACGCCCTTCGCCCTAGCTGCTCACAGGAGCACGCACAGACAGCGCCATAGTAACTGATAGACCCGCCCCCGGCCCAAGCTGCCGAGCTTTGCGCAGGGACGCGCTCCCTCTTAGGGAACTTGGCCTTAGGGAACTTGGCGCGCGCTCGCGCACAGGACAGAAGCAGCTCCCCGTCTGGGAAATCTGTCAGTGCGCACAGAGGGCTCCCCTTCGGGGAATTTGGGGGAATTTGGCTCGCGGGTCACAGCTCCCCCTTCGGAGATTCTTAAGAGCCTGCACAGAGGGGCTTCCCTTTGGGGAATTTGGCGCGCAGGACGGACTCCGCCCCCCTTCTGGGACTTTGGGAGAGTGCACTGAGCCGGCTCACCTTCAGGTTTTTAAGAAAGTGCGCTCTAGCCGGTTTGGCTCAGCAGAGAGAGCACACACAGGACGCAGCTCCACTTCAGGGAATTTGGCACGCCGGACACAGCTGCCTGGGATCCCTGCCTCACAGCGCATTCACACTAAGAGCCAGCGACCCCAATTGTTGGTGCGTGCACACACAGGGACCCTGATTCTCAACGAGAAACCGCACAAGGCAACAGAGACTTTGACACTCGAGTCTTGGTGCAGACACAGGGAAACTCTGACTCCTGGCACATGCTAAGGATCTCATTCTCGGCACATACCAACAGTGTGGTGCAGACAGGGCCCCTGATTCTAAATGTGCACACGAGACCACACGGAACACTGGGGACACTGATCCTGGGCAAGTCTGGTTCCCACCAACCAAAGACAGCCACACGTCCTAGTGTCAGAGCACTTCAGTGAAACTAGGGTGGAGCGAAGTCCCCACAGCACACGGCCCAGGTCCATGCAAACAGAAGCTTGAGCTTTCTGGTAATAGCCAGAATGGGGAAACGAAATAACTCACAGAGGAAAGAAAATGTGGAGTCGCCAAGAAAGGAAATTAGTGAAAATGAAGCTTGCAACATGACCGAAAAGGAATTCAGAGTAATGGTCATGGAATTTATACATCGGATGGATGAGAAAATCAACAACTTATGCAAGAATCAGGAAGAAATGAAAAGTGATATAGCTACAATCAAAAACACCATGGAAAGTTTCAACAGTAGACTACAAGAAGCAGAGGACCGAATTAGTGAGTTAGAAGATCAGGTACAGAAACAAGCTCAAGCTGAACAGCAATTGGAGAAAAAAATTAAAAAGCAGGAGGAAAGCCTAAGGGAGCTTCGGGACAACATGAAACGAAGTAACATGCGTATAATAGGGCTGCCAGAAGGACAAGAAGAGCAGCAGGGATTAGAAAATCTATTTGAAGAAATAATGACAGAAAACTTCCCGGATATGGGAAAGATAAAAGTTACGCAAGTAAAGAGAGTCCCAAGCAGGATCAACCCCAAAAGACCCACACCAAGACATGTCATAATTTCAATGGCAAATATAAATGATAAAGAGAGAATCCTAAAGGCGGCAAGAGAGAGACAGAGAGTTACCTACAAAGGAACACCCATCAGATTGTCAAATGATTACTCATCAGAAACACAACAAGCTAGAAGTGAATGGAAGGAGGTATACAAAGTGTTGCAAAGCAAAGGACTGAATCCAAGAATACTATATCCAGCAAGACTATCAATCAAAATTGAAGGGGAAATCAGGAGCTTTGCAGACAAAAAAAGCCTCAGGGAGTTTATCACCACCAAACCAGCAATGCAAGAATTGCTAAAGGGAATACTGTAAAAAGAAGAAATAAACAGGTAAGAAGGAATACAGACACAAAAATAGATATGACTGCAAACAAATACCTTTCAGTAATAACTTTAAATGTAAACGGACTAAATGCTCCAATCAAAAGACATCGAGTAGCTGAATGGATAAAAAAACACGACCCATGTATATGCTGTCTACAAGAGACCCACCTCAGAACAAGAGACTCACACAGATTGAAAGTGAAGGGATGGAAAAATATCTTTCAGGCAAATGGAAATGAAAAAAAAGCTGGGGTAGCAATACTTATATCTGACAAAATAGACCTCAAAGTAAATGCCATAACAAGAGATAAGGAAGGCCACTTCATAATACTAAAGGGAGAAATCCAACAAGAAGAAATAATTCTGGTAAACATATACGCTCCCAATATAGGAGCACCCAAATACATAAAAAAACTCCTGGAGGATATCAAGGGAGAGATTAATAGCAATACAATCATAGTAGGAGACTTTAATACCCCACTATCACCACTGGACAAATCCTCTAAACAAAAAATCAGCAAAGAAACAGCAATCCTAAATGAATCACTAGACCAGATGGAATTAATTGACATCTTCAGAACATTTCACCCCAAAGCCACAGAATATACATTCTTCTCAAGTGCACATGGGTCATTTTCAAAGATAGACCATATGCTGGGTCACAGGCAAAGTCTCTTCAAATTCAAGAAGATAGAAATTATATCAAGCATCTTCTCAGATCACAGTGGCATAAAACTGGAAATCAACTACAATAAATACAATCCAAAGAAACCAAACACATGGAGACTAAACAGCATGCTATTAAACAAGGACTGGGTCACCAGAGAGATCAAGGAAGAAATAAAAAACATCATGGCAACAAATGACAATGAAAACACAACAATCCAAAATCTATGGGACACAGCGAAAGCAGTCTTGAGAGGGAAGTTCATAGCTCTACAGGCCTATTGCAAAAAACAAGAAACAATGGTAATAAATTACTTAACCCTACAACTCAAAGAGCTAGAAAAAGAGCAGCAAGAAAAGCCCAGTGTAACCAGAAGGAAGGAAATAACAAAGATCAGAGCGGAGATAAATGACATAGAGACCAAAGAAACAATACATAAGATCAACAAAACCAAGAGCTGGTTCTTTGAAAGGATAAACAAGATTGATGGACCTCTAGCCAGGCTCACCAAGAAGCAAAGAGAGAGGACCCAAATAAACAAAATCAGAAATGAAAGAGGTGAAATAACAACAGACCCCGCTGAGATACAAAGGATTGTTACAAAATACTACGAACAACTCTATTCCAACAAACTGGACAACCTGGAGGAAATGGACATATTCCTAGAAAAATATAACCTTCCAAAAATCAATCAAGAAGAATCTAAACAGCTCAATAGGCCAATAACTATGGACGAAATTGAAGCAGTCATCAAAAAGCTTCCGGCAAACAAAAGCCCGGGGCCTGATGGCTTCACAGGAGAGTTTTACCAAACATTCAAGGAAGAACTAAAACCTATCCTCCTCAGACTATTCCAAAAAATTCAAGTGGAAGGAACACTTCCAAGCTCCTTCTATGAAGCCAGCATCACCCTAATACCAAAACCAGATAAAGACAACACAATGAAAGAGAATTACAGACCAATATCCCTCATGAACATAGATGCCAAAATCCTCAACAAAATTCTAGCAAATCGGCTCCAGCAGTACATCAGAAAGATCATATACCATGACCAAGTAGGATTTATCCCAGGAATGCAAGGATGGTACAATATCCGCAAATCAATAAACGTGATACATCACATAAACAAATTGAAAGATAAAAATCACATAGTCATATCAATTGATGCAGAAAAAGCATTTGACAAAATCCAACACCCTTTCTTGATAAAAACTCTCAACAAGGTGGGAATAGATGGCTCATACCTCAACATAATAAAAGCTATATATGATAAACCCACAGCAAACATCATACTCAATGGACAAAAACTAAAAACATTTCCCCTAAGAACAGGAACAAGACAGGGATGCCCACTCTCACCACTCCTGTTTGACATAGTACTGGAAGTATTAGCCATTGCAATTAGACAAGAAGAAGAAATAAAAGGCATCCAAATTGGAAAAGAACAAGTAAAGCTGTCTTTATTTGCAGACGACATGATATTGTACATAAAAAATCCGAAAGACTCCGTCAAAAAACTAATAGACTTAATAAATGAATTCGGCAATGTAGCAGGATACAAAATTAACGCCAAGAAATCTATGGCCTTTCTATACACCAATAGTGAACTTACAGACAGAGAGACTAAAAAGGCAATCCCATTTACCATCGCACCAAAAAAATTAAGATACCTAGGAATAAACTTAACTAAGGAGGTAAAAGACCTATACACAGAAAACTACAGGACACTGAAAAAAGAGATAGAGGAAGACGTAAACAGATGGAAGAACATACCATGTTCATGGATTGGTAGAATCAACATCATTAAAATGTCCATACTACCCAAAGCAATCTATAGATTCAATGCACTCCCCATTAAAATACCAATGGCATATTTCACAGACCTTGAAAGAACTCTTCAAAAATTCATCTGGAATAAAAAAAGACCCCGAATAGCCACAGCAATCCTGAGAAAGAAGAATAAAGTAGGAGGGATCTCAATACCAGATTTCAAGCTGTATTACAAAGCCACTGTTCTCAAAACAGCCTGGTACTGGCACAAGAACAGACATATAGATCAATGGAACAGAATAGAGAATCCAGATATCGACCCAAACCACTATGCTCAATTAATATTTGACAAAGGAGGCATGAACATACAATGGAATAAAGACAGTCTCTTCAATAAATGGTGTTGGGAAAATTGGACAGATACATGCAAAAAAATGAAGCTTGATCACCAACTTACGCCATACACAAAAATAAACTCAAAATGGATACAGGACTTAAACATAAGACGGGAAACCATAAAAATACTAGAGCAATCCACAGGCAGCAAAATGTCAGACATATGCCAAAAGAAATTCTTCACTGACACTGCCCCTAGGGCAATGGAAGCTAAAGAGAAAATTAACAAATGGGACTACATCAAAATAAAAAGCTTTTTCACAGCAAAAGAAACCATCAACAAAACAACAAGAAGGCCCACTGCATGGGAGAACATATTTGCAAATGGCATCACTGATAAAGGTTTAATCTCCAACATCTACAGGCAGCTTATACAACTTAATAAAAGGAAGATAAATGATCCAATAAAAAAATGGGTAACAGACCTAAATAGAATCTTTTCAAAAGAAGACAGAAGGAAGGCCAAGAGACACATGAAAACATGCTCAACGTCACTAATTATCCGAGAGATGCAAATCAAAACAACAATGCGGTACCATCTCACACCTGTCAGAATGGCTATCATCAACAAATCAACAAACGACAAGTGTTGGCGAGGATGCGGAGAAAAAGGAACCCTCGTGCACTGCTGGTGGGATTGCAGATTGGTGCAGTCACTGTGGAGAACAGTATGGAGTTTCCTCAAAAAACTGAAAATGGAACTCCCATTTGACCCAGTAATCCCACTCCTGGGAATATATCCGAAGAAACTAGAAACACCAATTAGAAAGGATATATGCACCCCTATGTTCATAGCAGCACAATTCACCATAGCTAAGATTTGGAAACAGCCTAGGTGCCCGTCAGCAGATGACTGGATCAGAAAACTGTGGTACATCTACACAATGGAATACTATGCTGCCATAAAAAAGAAGGAATTCTCATCATTTGCAGCAACCTGGGAGGAATTGGAGAACATTATGTTAAGTGAAATAAGTCAGTCAATGAAAGAAAAATACCACATGATCTCACTCATTTATGGATAATAAAGAACATTATAATCTTGAACAAAAAGATAGATACAGAGACAGTAAAGCATCAAACAGACTGTCAAATTACAAGGGGAAGGTTAGGGAGAGGTGAGGGAGATAAGAGATCAATCAAAGGACTTGTATGCATGCATATAAGCATAACCAATGGATGCAAAACTCTGGGGGGTGGGGGCATATATGGGAGGGGGGTGTGGGGAGGGCAATGGGAAGATATGTACACATATAATACCTTATTAAAAAAATTGAAAAAAAAAAAGAAATGGATCTATCATTATTACATCAATTAAGGCTTTGGAGTCTCAAAGACTGTATGACAATGCAGTTGTGGGATTACAAATGGGATGACAGGTCCACATTTAGTTGCTATATTACCTCAGGTAAGTTACCTAATTCTAGGCCTTGATGACCTAATCTGAACATTGGAGGAAATATCACTACCTCACAGGGGTGATAGCTGTTTTAGATAAATAATGTATGTAAAGAAATTAGCACAATTGTTTGCATATGGTGTGTGCTTATTAAATTATACATATTATTAATTACTGTTAGGGAGTACTAGTAGCATGGTTTGCTGGAAAAAAGCACTGGCCAAAAATGTTTAAAATAGAAAAAAAAAAAAAAGGAAAAGAAAGCAAGTGGCTCCTATTCTAATTTACCTGCTTACACTTGTCCTGGACAATCCCTTCGATTTCATCCCATTCTAGGAACTAACACCTTAATGCTGACCATATATACTAAAATAGTGGTAGGACCAACAATTAGATGGGCCACTTGACAGGAGGTATAAATATCTTTCCTCTCCTCTACAATTGGTTCTATCACTTAAAGTGAGTGCAGCCTGGTGTATACTACTGTGGACAGAGATGAAATGATCACTCTTCAGTTGGTTCAAAATACAGGAAAACTTGTAGGTAGTTCAGTTGGACAGCAGGGTCTTATCGTCTCTTTCCTTTTTCTTTCTTTTTGTGTGTTAGAAGACAGACTGCCTGCTTAATGATAAATGATCATGACTCTCCTTACTGCAATGTAAAGGAAGCATACATTTAATCCTAAAAACACAGGCAAAATTACCAAAGTGAAATGTATTCCCTGGAGGAATAGAGATAAGAATGCTAATGTTGCCTGAAGTACTGTTGCTTGTGGATTTGAAAGGCGGGTGGAATGCTGATGTTTACGTAAAGAACAACTCGCAATTGTATTGGCAACAAATGCTTACCCTAGCGTTACTGAAATTAAGATATATGCAATGAAACTGTTCTGCATAGGAACCTACAGATGCATAACAATTATTATCATTGTGAGAATTTAACTGCATGATTATGAAATTCCAATAGACAAGAAGAGTAGGAAGCATTTTCATTATTTAAATTGCAATAAAGGATAATATTAGATTTTAAAATATATGAGTAAAAAGATTCCAATTTAACCAGCATAGATGCTACACAATTTTTTTATTACATAACATTTTTAGAGCAATACTGTTATTTATATACAAAATTTTAAATTCTCCTAGTAAATTATGATGAAGGCAAAGAGAAATGGCCAGAAACCCAGGATCCTCAAATCCTGACCTCCTCCAGCCCTCTCCACTGTCTCACCTGCTTTATTATGAGGAGTGTTTCATTTCCAACCTCAGTATAATTCCTTGTGCGTTTGTTATCTAGACTTGAAGAAAGATGAAGCGGTGTCTTTTCCATCTTTCACCAAAGCATCAGTACACGGATACCTGGCTCTATATTGAATATGCCTTGAGCTGTCAGCCATGTTTCACATCTATTTATTTCCCCCCCCCCTTAGCTTTTTTACAAAATGTAAAATGAAAATGGAAAGTACTAATTTACAATTATAGGTCATCAAAATTGGAGCAAGTGTTTGGTGGCTCCGTCAGATAATTATGGATGTTAGGATTAGTGAAGAGCCCAGCAAGATGGAGAGACATTTCACTGAAACTTACTTTCAACCTTCTGTCACATACTAACTGGGAATATCATGTTAAAACTGGAAGGCTGGGTATTTTAACTTGGGAGACAGCAGAAAGTAGATTAATAATCCACTCTCCAGTGCTTTAATTCTTAATGTATTTACAGTTGTCTGCTAGGGCATTTGGGTGGTTTTTTTTTTTTTTTTGGTGTGTGTGTGTGTGTGTGTGTGTGTGTGTTTAAATGCTCAGTTATATTTTCTGCTGTGAGTAAAAAAAAAAATAATAAAATTCTGGGAAAAATCCAAATCCTTGATGACAACATTGGCTTCACCATAATTCAGTCTTCTTAATACATGTGATATCCTTCCCCAAATATGAAAAATTATATTTTATCTCTATGGTAATAGATTCAAGGTATTCAGATATCTATACTAATAAAAGCCTCGGTGGTCCTCGTGCCCTCGTGCCTGACGTCATCACAAGGTGGCCGTCACAAAGATGGCCATCACTAGATGGCCACATGCACAGCGGAGGCAAGGCCTGGCAGCCACTCTGCATGGTGAGGCCTGGGGGTCCCATGGCTCCACATGGTGCGGAGGAGACCAGTCCTAGTGGAGGAGGCGGGTTGCAGCAGGGGAGGTCAGTTGGGGGTGATCAGGCAAGCAGGGGAGGGCAGTTGGGGGCAATGGGGTCAGCAGGGAAGGGCAGTTGTGGGCGATCGGGCCAGCAGGGATGCAGTTAGGCATCAATCAGGCCAGCAGGGTAGTGGTTAGGGGGCAATCAGGCAGGCAGGCAGGCAGGCAGGTGAGCAGTTAGGAGCTAGCAGTCCCGGATTGTGAGAGGGATGTCCAACCCAAACCAGCAGTCAGACATCCCCCGAGGGGTCCCAGATTGGAGAGGGTGCAGGCCGGGCTGAGGGACACCACCCCCATGCACGAATTTTGTGCACTGGGCCTCTAGTTGATTATAATGTTGAACTATCTCATTTGAGCAAGTCACTTAAAATTATAGAGATGGTTGTTCCTGATTTTAACAGTGCCATAAAAAATGTTTCATTTCATATCTTATTCAACCAGTCATCATCAGCACCTTTCCCCTCAATAATTGGCAGACTTGTACATGGAGAATTTCATATACTTGCTGCCTATTTCGTTGAACAGTAGGTTAAAAAGACATATACTCAGGGTCTACAATTGAATCACAGCCATAGGTTTCACTATTTCCTTCTTTCAACACTGAATCAAGATCAGGAGGTATATTGTTGACTGCCACCTGTTCTCTCCGAATAAACCAGTGTGTAGACTGGCACCCAGGAGCAGTCTGTTATCCTCATGCTAAAGCCCTTCCTTGCTGCCCTTGTAGCTTATTCTGACCCCATTTTCAGTCTCCCTCATGGCTTACAAAATCCGGTGCTAACTGAGAAATGTCTCTTCTGTAGTGTGTGCTTTTAGGAATAAGCAGAATAAGAAGTCATTGTGTATTTTTCCCCTTTTTAAAAGTATAGTTGCCAAAGGCTGATTGACACTCTGCTCAAAAAATAAGTTTTCATCTCCTTGGAAAGTTCAGCATCTCCTAGCAGGCCCAGGGGATGCTGATTGCTTGATCACATCATATGCCATTGATACTGTGTAAAGTCTAAAGGTGCCATTGGATAAGTTTAGCAAGAACTCATTCTGCTTTCTCTCTACATAAAATGTTGTTAATGACTTTGTCTCTGGTTTTACATACTTCTTGGAAATTGTGACATGTCTATTTTTGTTATGTGAAATGAAAATGACTTATTTTGATGTCTGAGTAATTTAGATTCATGAGTAATATTGTCTCATATCTAACTTTAATAACAAAATCAATCAATTTTCAACAAAAACATTATATAGTGTTCATTTCAAGAAAATGTGAGTGGTTTAGCAGGGAGGCTGCTGTTCTTTTTTATAATAATGGAAAATCTTGTGGCTTCATGCCACTAAATGACAGGTTCATAGACAATGAAACTGGGGACAGGGAGCAAATGGGCCACTTGTCCAATAATATCTGATTTTCAAATATTCACTTTTTACTTCCTATGTGGATTTTCCTTTCTCCAGATGTTTGTGTAGAATCATCATACCTACAGATTCATTAGAATTGTATTTGCATTACTTTTTAAGTGACTAATGCTCTAATGACCTACTTTTGAGCCATTTTCAAAGAAGGTAATGCAACATAGTAGAAATAATTGAAACTGCTAATTCCATCAAAATAAACAATAATATGAAAACAATGGGAAAATATGTTGTTTTTTAACAAATTGCACACTATTAATTGACATAAACAACCAACTTCACCATTAAAGTACAATGTTTAGAGGAGGTTGGGAAAGTAATTTGAAGGATGTAACATGATTTCTGGGAAAAATAATAATTTAAAATTAATGAAAATTGTATCTCTTCATCACTTTTCCTTTGAAATTGCCAGCTTGATAGATCTAAGTAACTAGAGTCCACCAGCCATCCAAGGACCACTCATTAGGGTGCTGCATGGGGTCCACCTGTTGACCATTTCTCCATGAGAAAAAAAGGCGCGAAAAGCAAATAAAAGAAAAAATTATCTCTAAATTCCAGAGCAAGACTGGTCAGAGGTGAACTAGTGGTTGGGCTCATGAAAGAGTCAGTTTGCCCCTTCTAGTTTGGGAGTATTTGATCACTGAATGACTGTTGATTGTGGGGTGAGGCTGTGTGTCTAGGAAAGTAACCATTTAGTTTAACTTAATTGACTTATTTATTTTGTTAATCCTCACTCCATATTTTTCTATTACTTTTAGGTAAAGTGGAAGGGAGGGAGAGGGAGAGAGAGAGAAACATCAATGTGAGACAGACACATGGATTGGTTGTCTCTTGTTTGCTCCCCGACCTAGCTGGGGATCAAATCTGCAACCCAGATACATGCCCTTGACCGGGAATTGAACCTGAGACCCTTCAGTGCGTAGGCTCTAACCACTGAACAATGCCATCCAGGGTGGAAAGTAACCATTTTAACCATGGTTTCACAGAGTTAGAGAAACACCTTATCTGTTTTCTCATGTTATCCTTTATGTCGAACACATGAATATGACCAGTACAATTAGTGGCCTGCTCACAATGCATTAAAAATCCAACTTGTAAAATTTTCATTTTTAAAAAGTCTCCTATATCCAGCCATTTCCACATTAGGTTTTCCTAAAGTGAGACACACTCATACACTCAGAGCATTCACCAGAGAGTGAAACTAAAGTAGCCTGCACTTTTTGTATTTTCTTGGGGAAAACTGAAGACCTGGGAAATTGCTCAGTGATTAATGGGAAGGTGTTCTGCCTGCTCTGTGGAAGTGCTCCAACCCTGTGGTGAGAGGACACTACATCAGAGCTTTTGAACACCAAGTGTGATCTCCCCACCGGTACTGTTTCTAGTTAAGGAAATTCAACTAATCCATAAATATTCACTGTGTGCCTATTAGAGCTAGACCCTCAGCCAGGAACTGGAGTGATGAAAACACATTTCACAGTCACTGTGACAGATGCCCACAATTAATTATATTAGAAGGCAAAAATCTACCAGTGCAATAATAAAAGGGTAAATAAAAGCTACTAGACCAAGGGTTGTTGAGAGGAGTGCATCATTTTTTGGCTTGGGCAATGTATCTGACTTCTCTGTGAACACCTTCATAAATTTGCAGGTAAATGTAATGATTTTTGTAAAGCTTAAGTGAGATAATAGTGTTTGGAAATTATAGATTCTTAGCAAACAACTTTCCCTTCCTCCTCCTCTTTCCCGTCACTCACACATTATTGTAGGCTGGAATTGAGTCATGCTGCTCCCATGTCCTATATATTTGTTGTAGTGCTTTCCCTAAATTATGCTTAGTAAATATGGATCTAGATGAAATAGTTCACTGATTGTGTTTAGGAAAAAATAACCAAAAAATGACAAAAAGAAAAAAGAGTTGACCTGAACATTGTTGGCAAAAGACAAGCAATCAGGTGCATAGGCCCAATGGAGGCACTTATGCAGATGGGAAAAGATGGATTTACCAAAAGTACAAGACAATTATAAGTTACCAATGTGAGATAATATTAACCACTTTTCTCTGGCTTGTGCTTGGCTAGCTGGTACTGCTGAGCACACTGTAATAATGTGTAATCAGAAGTGACATTTACAGCAGCCCTGCAATTTGAAGCATACGTTCTGCCACACTTTACAGAGACACTCCCTACCTCTCTCAATCCCCATCTTCTTCCCTGTAGGTCTAAAGTGAGATTTTGTAATGTAACCAGGTTATCCAAAATAGAAGAATTTACAAAAGTTGGAAAGGGAAATCTTTAGCTAAAAAATTATTGTTATTATTTGTTTTCTTTTCTTCTACTACTTTTTAAATCTATGAGACCAAATAGTAAATCTGGCTGATTTTACCTCCAAAATAAATTCATTATAGAACAATAATTTAATAGACCAAATTTTCAGTGCTGAATAGACACAGCCTAAGAGGATATTATTTTTCTCTTAGAAAATATTACAGCCATCATCAAACCCAAACCCACCTGGATTAACCACAATCCTTATGAAAAACAATAAAAACAGCTCCAAACAAAAAGGCAGACTATAGCTAATCTGTCTTTCATTTGATTACTATTCTCATTTTTTTAAACCAGCATTTGACTCTTTCAAGTTGCATTTTTAAGAAGTTATATAAGCTGGGGAAAAATTCTGACTGACAAGACCAGGGCCTGAAATCTACACCTTTTTAGGCAGCATTAGGCATCCATTTGGTCTGCAATCCTGTCCCAAAACTGGGTGGACTCTCTAACAACAACTAGGTCACTGGTTAGAATCTTGGAGTAACACCCTCTCTTCCTCCCCACCGTACCCCTTTACCCAAGTTCTGACCTCGAGGCTGCTCAGTTCCACAGACAATCCATTCAGCACTCCCCTTGCTCAGCTGCCTTGAATTATTTATGTATTTGTATTCCTGACTAGAATGTAAGTTATTTGTAGGGCAAAGACTACATCTCATTCACCTTTATATTTCCTAATTGCCCTTTGCATGGAGATTTTAAAATATGATAAGCATTTGCTAAATAAATAATCAGTAAAGTAGGTCAAGTCATTTACTACAAGTGAACATCAGATTCTCAAAAAGTTAATTCTAATTGGTATTATAGTTGGAAAAACATTCAGAATAGAAAGCTCTGAATATATATGTATATATGAATGCATATTCAATATTGTTGAATTAATAATTGCAATATATATGAATATACATACATATATATTCAATATTGTTGAATGGGATTTTTCCTGTTCATTGCTGATACATTCAAGTTGACTTTATAGCAAAATATATTGAAAGAGAATTTGATATTTACGGTCTGTACTAATAAGATAGCATTAAATTGCTTCAAGCAAATTTCACTAGATAGAAGTATACCCCTAATTAGTTTAAAACTGTAACATATTATAAAACAAATTATAATATTTATATTGTCAGATAATACCATACTGAAGAAAAATTGCCCATGCTTGCCAGATAATATAGCATATATTACTCAACTTTGGGGATTCAAGATATGAGAGATAAATATTTCTATTATTAAACTAATACAAGAACCAGATGTTCAAATGCCTACAGAAGCCAGGCCAGAAACCTAAATGCTTCTAAGTGGGTCAGTGGAAGATGATGGGGATAGGTGGAGCCTCCCTCTCTAAAGGCACAAGCTTTGGTAGCTCCAGGTTATGGTTGCTGCATAGATAAAAAGGTCCACTCTTGTTATAGGTGAAGAATGCTGCAAAACTAGACATGTGTGGGAAACATCTTAAATTTCAATTGACTTTAGGTTTTTGGAGGGTGGTGGTGGGGAAACAAATGTAGATAAAAGAAAACCCATCTCTCTGTCAGATTTAATTCTATAGGCTGTCAATTCCTAGATAAACCACAATATCTTTAAGGTACCTGCTCTGACTCTGAGATGTTGATCCTGTTGCCTAGAACATCATAGAGTTAGCAAGAATTCTTCCATGTTTTCTGCCAGATGCTGCTTATCTTACTCTGACTAAGATTATCAAGCCATTATGTAAATAATACATTGTAGGGTTTTCTTTAAAAAAATAAAAAGATAATCCCAGAGAACTACTGATGGACTTGACCACGTGAAAATACTGCCAATCTCATCACCATGGAGTCACTCATAGATCTTCATCTCAAAATTTTGTGTCTTTTCTGAGCAAGATCCATTCATTTGGAATATTAAACAACATTTTGAAAAGAAAAAAAAAACAAACACACACACACACACCCTGAAATGGCATCACTTACATTATTTACGCCTCTCATTTACTTTGGATCTTTGTCAGAGATGCCACAATTATAGGCATGCACCTGCAAAAGTATTATGGTTCTGATACAAAAATTGTAAATTTGAGAAAAATACCACAGATCTCACTCATTTATGGATAATAAAGAACATTATAAACTGATGAACAAAAATATAGATACAGAGACAGTAAAGCATCAAACAGACTATCAAATTATAGCGGGAAGGTTAGGGAGAGGTGGGGGAGATAAGAGATCAACCGAAGGACTTGTATGCATGCATATAAGCATAACCAATGGACACAAAACTCTGGGGGATGAGGGCATGTATGGGTATGGGATGGGGGGGACAATGGTAAGATATGTACACATATAATACCTTAATAAAAAAAAGTGAAAAAAATTGTAAATTTGTCTGGACTCAGACATATTCACTTCTCCACATGTACATTGACAACAATGTACTGGATCTCAAAGAAGATGTCAATGAGCAATGGCCTTAAATACAATTATATTCTAAAGATAACATCTTACCACTTTGATAACTTAATTTTTAGACATACATGCAAAGTTATAGCAAATGTTTTCTCTGATGTCTTGGGAAGCTCATATGTCAGGGTTCAGAAAAGATACTTTGAGGCTAGATCTCATAGCATAAGTTAGTTTGAGTGTTATGAATGATTTGACTAGTCAAGTTAGTTTGGGAAAATAGCTAGATGTCAAAACACCCACAATCTTCATATTATTCAAACCATGCTTCCTGGCATCTCTTTTACAATTCAGCAGCTTCTTATAGCACACCTACCCTTTCCAGTAAATCAATGAAATTCAGTAATTAAGTTATTCAATATACTTTTAGTAAACAGTCTCTGGGTACCTATTAGTGGAAATCTCTGCACTGACCATTTAGGAGAATGAGACAGATATAACTCTTGTCCTCAAGCATCTCAGAGAGTGATGGAGATCCCAGGAATGGAATACCAGCCCTTGATGGCCTGTACTCTTCTTCATTCAAGATTCCTACCATGCACTGGACTCTGATGGAGAAGAAGAACCGCATGCCCTTGCCTTTATAGGACATAAAATGTCCCATACATTAAAAATAAATAAATTCTAGTAACTTATAAAATTTAACAAATAATAGAGTAGTTTTCAATTCTATAAAGAGATTTAAGGACATGCTTCCTCTTTTGTCATTGCTTCCTTAAATTTTATGTTCTGTCAAAATAGAACTGCTTATGGGTTTCTGTATATAAGTCATTGTTTTATGCCTCAGTTTCTTTCCATTTGTTAGTCTCTCTATTTGGAATCCCCCCAACTTGCCATGATTTGCCTTCCTGGAAACTTCTATTTATCTTTTCAAAGCCATCTCTATAACATCTCTTGTGCACCACCTCAAAACCTGTCACCTCACTGTCTCTTATTTCAGTTGCTGCAGTGGTTTTGTGTGGGCTTTGACCAGCTTCATGCCAGTGAATCTGATAGGACTTCACCTGAGGTCCCCATTTGTGACTATCCTTCCCATGCTCAGTGACCATGTATGCAGAACTCAGAACTAACAGGAGCAGATTCTTTGAAGAACAAGTCCTGGGTGGTCTTGAGACAGTTTGTATAACACATCAGAGAATCTTCTGAGGAAGAATAAAGGAGATGAGGAAGGGTGAAAAGACTGGAGACAGCAGAAATGAAGGGAGGGAAGGATGAAAGAAAAAGGACCTGTACATACCAACACAGACTGTATACTGAGGATTTAGAAGGGAAAAAAATCAAAGAATGATGTGAATCCATTGTGCTAAAAGGCTCAAATCAACCACCACAGTAAAATAAAAATGATAATTAATAATCAGTGAATGTTATTGACTGGCTAGAAATTCTAGGTCTAAGAGAAAAGCCATCATCCCAGGGTGTGTGTTCATTCAATCTGGCCACGGGGGTCAAAGACAGGGAGAGATAAGGAAGCATCAGTTATCAGGATTTGCACCAAGTGGAAAAAATCTTAAATCTACCTCTTTGGGGGCAGTTTCAAAGATGGCATAATGGTGGAAGGCATGAGCCAAGGATAGCAGATTGGGGATTGGCAATATTACTCAAGAATTTATTTCAAGTGGTATTACAATGCTATAAAGTGGGTTATAATTTCACAATGACCTGCAATTCAATATGAATTCAAATGCTTTTACTGTACTGTTAAACATGTGATTCTCCTTGTATTTTTTCAAATTTTGATTTTTGTATTTACATTGAAAAAAAACTGGACTATGTTTCAGCTCTGAGCATCTACAGTGAGTGAAAAGCTGTGAATTTCTTAAGTGATAAAAGTCCAACATATGGAGAAGCCTCTGGCAGTGAATCTAAAATATTATTGACACAATAAATGCCAAGAAGCTTGTTAAAATGCAGATTTCTGAGCTCTGGACTAGAGCTTCTAAAACAGAATTTCTACAGGTCTGACCAGGAATCTGCATTATTAATGCACACCGCATGTTATTGTGATGCACTCTAAATCTATGGAGTTTTAAAAAACAGTGGCTTAAACAGACAAGCAAAATTACTGTTAATAAAAAGTATATTAATCTGCTAAGTACATGTGTAAAGACCAACAGCTAGTAACTTCTACTATTCATCATAATTAGTCAAGGAAATGAAATACCTATAATTCCAAAGAAAGGAAATATCTTCTTTGACTTCAACATTAATGAACAGCTATTTGTTTTAAAATATTAGTCTAATCAAATGGAACATAGACCTGAAAAAAAGAGGCAGCAGTTTAGGTGTTTATCTAGCTGCCATCTTGGTTTCTCCAGCATGTTACTCTTTTGTTAGGTAGATTCTTCTATTCCTGGTTTGCTAACATTATTTTATCATGAATAAATGCCAGATTTTATCAAATAGTTTCCTATATCTCATAAGATCATATAATTTTTGTTGTTTATATTAATGTGGTGAGTTATGTTAATTGATGTTAATTGATTTTTTGTGTCACTTCACCCCTAATACCAAGAATAAACTCTACTTAGTTATGATGTATTTCTTTTTATATAATGCTTTGTTTAATTTGCTAATATATTCTTTAGGATTTCTTTCTATATTGTGTATTTTTGCTCTCAGGACTTTTTGTCTGGTCTATATTTTTCCTTTATGCATGAATCTTCGTGCATTGGGCCTCTAATATTTTATAAAATACCTATAGAAAACATCAAATCTAGTAGTGGAACATTAGTAGTGAAACATTAAGAACTTACCCCTAGAGATACAGAACAAGAGAAAGATGCTGCTATCATTACTTTTATTTACCATTGTACGTACTAGAAGTTTGACCTTGGAAATGGCAACAAAAAAGTAAAAATTTGTGTATACCTAGTAACATATACTATTAGAAGGATAAATGAGAAAATACACAATCATAGTTGGTACTTCTAACCTTCTTTTCCTAGTAACTAATAGAACAAAAATATTAAAAATAGGAATACTGGCCTGGGGCGGGGAAAGGGGTGAGGGGTCTAGAAGAGGTCAATTGGGGAAAAAGGGGGACATATGTAATAATCTCAACAATAAAAATTAAAAAAAGAAAAGAAAAATCTACAATTCTAGTCAGAAAAAAAGGAATTTCCAAGGGATCTCCTGCTTTTGAGCAACTTATGTAGCTTTTCATATTTTTTGAGACTTGTTTTCAGCCTTTATTGAATACAAAAAAAAAATATTTTTCTATCTTTGTTAAAAAATAGGAATACAAAAGATTTAAACAACATAATTATTTAATTTGACAAAACAGACTTTTGCAAAAACTGCACCCATCAACTAAAAAATAGTGTTATTTTTCCAGGTGTACATGAACCTGGGAAGGGACCATATGTTGTGCCATAAAGCAAGTCTCAACAAACTTTAAGAGGTTAAAATTAGTAAATTATATTTTCAGACAAAAGTGGAATTAAGCAATATATCAATAACAAAAATAATTTCCCAATTACTTGGAAATTAGGTCATACACTTTAAAATAATTCATGCTTCAAAGAGAAAAATCTGAATTAAATTTTAAAAAATTGTGTCTATTTCATAACCTATATAATTTTATTAGCCAATATAACTCCAATAAACTTAATAAAATATTTTAAATGAGCAATAATGAAAATATGATATGTCAAAGTTATGTGATTAAATTAAAATAATGGTTAGAGGGGAAATTATGGCTCTTAATGCATATATTAGAAAAAGCATTGAAAATCAAATTTCTAATTTATTAAGCTAGAAAAAGAATAACAAATTAAAACTAAAGAAAAGTGAAGGAAGGAAATAATAAAGATAATGGCACTAATCAATGAAATAGAAAGCAAAAAGCCTTTAAAACTAAATACAATTCATAAACTTTACAAAACTGATCAAGAAAAATACAGAGAACAGACTGACAGCTGTTAGAGGGGAAGGAGTTTGGGGGACTATGTAAAAAGGTGAAGCAAAAAACAAACAATTCATAAACACAGACAACAGTATGGTGATTACCAGAGGAAAAGGAGGATGGGGGAGGGAGAAGAGAGTAAAGGGGGGAAAAATGGTAATGGAAGGAGACTTGACTTGTGATGGTGAACACTCAATACAATATTCAGATGATGTATTATAGAAGTGTACACCTGAAACCTATATAATTTTATTAATCAATGTTACCCCAATAAAGTAAATAAAAATAAAAAGAAAGAAAACAGAGATTACTAATTTCAGGAATAAAAATGAGGAGTTGGCTATAAATCCTACAAATATTTAAAAATAATAAAAATATTATAAACAACTTTATACCAATTTGGGAATTTCATTAAAATAAACACATTTCTTAAAAAACAGAACTTATCAAAACTGACTCAAGAAAAAAGAGAACATCTGAATCCGCATATGTATCAAGAAATCCAAACCAATTTTTAAAAATTTTCCACACAAAAAACTACTGCTCCCAATGATTTTTCTGATAAATCTTCAAAGCATTTACGTAAGGAACTAAAGGCCCAGTGCACGATATTCGTGCACCAGGTGTGTGTATATGTGTATCCCTCAGCCCAGCCTGCACCCTCTCCAATCTGGGACCCCTAGAGAGATGTCCAACTGCCTGTTTAGGCCCGATCCCGGTGGGATGGGGCCTAAAAGGGCAGTCAGACATCCCTCTCACAATCCAGGACTGCTGGCTTCCAACCGCTGACTTGCCTGTCTGCCTGATTGCCCCTAACTGCTTTGGCATTCCAGCCTATTCACCCCCTAACCACTCCCCTGTCAGCCTGATAGATACCTATCTGCTCCGCTGCTGGCCCTATTGCCCCTAACTGCCCAAGCCTGCAGACCTGGTCGCCCCCACTGCCCTCCCCGGTTGGCCTTGTAACCTCTAACTGCCCTCCCTTGCCAGTCTGGTCGTCCCAAACTGCCCTCCCCTGCAGGCCTGGTCCCGCCAACTGCCCTCCCCTGCAGGCCTGGTCCCCCCAACTGCCCTCCCCTGCAGGCCTGGTCCCTCACAACTGCCCTCCTCTGCTGGCCCGGTAACCCCTAACTGCCTTCCCCTGAAGGCCTGATCGCCCCCAATTGCCCTCCCTTGGAGGCCTGGTTCCTCCCAACTGCCCTCCCCTGCTGGCCGGGTCACCCCTAACTGCCCTCCCCTGCCAGCGTGATCACCCCCAACTGCCCTCCCCTGTAGGCCTGGTCCCCCCAACTGCCCTCTCCTGCAGGTCTGATCCCTCCCAACTGCCCTCCCCTGCAGGCCTGGTCCCCCCCAACTGCCCTTCCCTTGCAGGACTGGTCCCCCCCAACTGCCCTCCCCTGCAGGCCTGGTCAATCCCAACTGCCCTCCTCTGCTGGTCCGGTCACCCCTAACTTCCCTTCCCTGTAGGTCTGATCGTCCCCAACTTCCCTCCCCTGTAGGCCTGGTCACCCCTAACTGTCCTCCCCTGCAGGCCTGGTCCCCCCCAACTTCCCTCCCTTTCAGGCCTGGTCCCTCCCAACTGCCCTCCTCTGCTGGCCCGGTCACTCCTAACTGCCCTCCCCTGCTGGCCTGATCGCCCACAACTGCCCTGCCCTGCCAGCCATCTTGGGGGCCATCTTGTGTCCACATGGGGGTAGCCATCTTTGACTACATGGGGGCAGCCATCTTGTGTGTCGGAGTGATGGTCAATTTGCATATTACTCTTTTATTAGTTAGGATAACGATCCCACTTAATATGTTCCAGAGGACTGAAAATGAGGGAACGTTTCCCAAATCATTTTATTGCAAGGATATTAGAATAAAGAAAATTAACAATTTAATCTCTCTTATACATGTAGAAACAAAAACCTTAAATAAACCAATAGCAAACTGAATAAAAGGTAATCATGACCTAGTAGGATTTACTTCAGGAATGCAAGGGTAGGTTAACAATAAAAAACTAATCAATGCAATTTACTATATTAATACAATCACAGAGGGGGATTTTAATATATTGTGTTCCGAAATTGATAGCTCATGCAGAAAATATCATAGCACTGTAGTAATATGAATAATGCATTTAATTAGCTTGATCCAGCACCTATATAGAGAACCTAAATTATTTTCATGCATACACGAAAACATTCTCCCAAACCGACCTTCTATAATGACACAATGGGACTCACAACAGATTCCAAAGAACTGATATCATACAGAGTTAGTTCAATTATAAAAAACAATTAAATGAAAATTAATTGAAAAGTTTAAAAAAATAAATTAATTTGAAAACAAGGCAACACTTAACTCATAAGTTAAAGAGGTAACCATAGTTGAATGAATAAAATATTTAGCTTTGAACAAAACACAGAAATTACATATAAAATGCTGTGCTTTGTTTATTTAAAAAATCATGAAAATAAATGAGATTAAAATTTTATATCAAGGAGCTGGAAAAAAATCAGAACAAACAGAAAGAAAATAGGAAAAGGATATAATGAAAAATCAGTGAAATAAGGAATTAAAGAGAAAGAAATTATCAAAAGCAAAGAGCTAGTATTTGAAAAATAAATAAAATATCTGACAAAATTAACTGGAAAAAGGAAGGAAATCACCAATAAATACTGAAAGAAGTTGGAAAAGGAGTATATTACAAATACAATTGAATTTTTAAGATTTGTCAAAAGAATACCATGAACAACTTTTGTCAATAAATTGGAAAGTATAAATTAAAAACCTGACCAATATGTTTAAAAACCAACAATGAAAAACTTTTAAAAATTGAATTAGTAGTAAAAATTCTTACCAACATAAAATAATTTTATAGATGAATTTCTCCAAACTTAAATGGCATAAATAATCTCTTTAATATGCAAACTGTTTCAGAGAATAGAAAAAGGAGGTAAGTTACCCACCTCACTTTTAAAGCTATTATTAAAATCCAATATTACTAATGAACATAAATGCCCAAATCATAAATGGTATCATCAAAACAAAATTTAACACATTATTGCACACACATATTTGAGCAAATTAGACTTACTCTAGGGAACAATAATTCAGCATGAAGCTATTAATGTAATTTATCAGATGATAGGTTTGATGGGACTGTGAGATGTGCCTTAAAAAGGGAACTGAAATGGAAAGTAATATTTATTTTATTTTGTTTCAATAATATCTAAAACAATTATGACAAAATCATTCTATCTTTGTGATGAGTGTATGTGCATTTATTATATCATCTGTACTTTTATGATTTTTAAAATTGTCACTCAATTTTCTACCAGCTTACAGCCAAGGTTTTCTGTATTAGCAATAGATAAAGCTATTTCTTATGGAAAAAAAAAAAAACCCTCCTATTCTCTGATTTATTTAATGACTGTGAGGCTTTTGCCTTTACTCATAAAAAAATAAAAGTCATCAGTGTGGCTGTGAATAAGGAAATCAGATAAGCCTCTAAGGTCATGAGTGACTTTTTTCTGAGGTTTCTTTGTTCTTCCCACAGTTTGGGGATCTGAAATGATGCTTTTCTGTGAGAAGGAAGAGCCTGTTTTCCTTGGGAAGAGCTTTGTGTGGTAAGGAAATAGCAGGTCATAGCACCCCAGGCAGGTTGTGAGGTAAGATGCCACAGCTGCACGATGTGGCAACTCCTGAATGCCTCTCCTCATAATGTAAGGATTTGATTCCATTCGAGGCCACTGGCCTCATATAAGACTGCCTCTGAGCCAGTGCGAGATATTCATCTCCATGTGATGTGATCTTCTGTCGCCTGACACACCATCTGTCTCTCTCCTTGGAGAGGCACAGCGGAGAAGCAGAGGTGGAATTTAATCACTAAGGTCTCTAGGCTGTTGAACTCCTAACTACCGAGCTGCAGCTAAGCTCTCCAATCCCTTTGCTGGGGAAGGAAGAAAAGAGTCATTTTTGCACTTAGCTAAAACTGTACCTATTTTTTAAATGATTGAAATGATTGATTCTCCTGTCCATTATGGACATCATCACATTAAAGTTAAATGATGCTATTGATGATAGTGCTAATTTTAGCAAACTCAAGAATACCAGGCTTTTTCATGTCTCCTCACCCACAGGGTTTGTTTGCATGATTTAGGTTTCTGTCTTGACTAGAGATGGTCTGAGAAGGTTGAACAAGATAATGTATGCAAACGGCTTAGCACATGCCTGACACAAAGCTGGTGTTCAATATGCATTGATTGGCCTGTGGCCTTTACCTTCAACCCCATCCAAATCCCCTCTGGTTTAGAAGACCCCATAAAAGGTAGGATTAGAGGACTGATTCCAGGGTCATTGGGGGAATTAGGCAGAGGTAAGTAGACTTTCAATTGCTGCATGATAGTTTTAGAAGGTTCTGGGACTTAGATCAGAGGAAGAGGGAACCCTGCCCTAGGTCTTAGACTAGGCATAGGCAACGTTTTTTTTTGGTAAAGGATAAGATGATTTGGTTTTTACAGGCCACTTAGAGTCCCTGTCACATATTCTTTAAAAAAAAAAATTTTTTTTTTACAACCTTTTAAAAGTGTGAAAACCATTCTCAGCTTAAAGCCCATACCAAAACAGGCTGTGGGCTGGGTTTAGCTCCAAGACTGTATGGTTCACGGAACCTTGCCAACCACCTGTGTGAGATTCCCTAGGCCCAAGGAGTGGCCAGGGAATGGGCTTGAGGGGAAGGTTGTGGGCAGAGTTTGAGATGATAGCTGGATGTGTACACATATGTGCATGAAGCCCCTTGTGGTAGAGAATGGCCATGGGAAAGAAAGAGACAGGGTTGGCTGTGGGGTCAGGTCATGTGGCTAGATTTCAATATGTTATCTTGTTCTGGTCTGAAACTCCAAGGTGTCTGGGAATTTTACATTTAAAACTGGCCTCATGTAAGATAGGTACCTTGTCAATGAAATATAGATTGTATTGAATAGTCTGTTTAACTTAAGTTTGTAACTTTTATAAATCTAGGCCTAGGATACATGGGCCTTTATTTGCATTCTTACGCAAGGCCCCATAAATGTTTAAAGCAATGTTGTCCTAAGCTATCCAATGCTCTGTCTTTGAAAACAGCCCAACAATTTCTAAGTCAACTCCAGGATAGCCCCAATAAATCTGTTGCTGATATGTATTCCCAATGACAGTCCGTTGCATAAATTATATCTAACTAGAGAGACTAAGAACTCAGCCAACCGCTTAGCGCCACACATCTGTCCCAAAAGTTCTACCTTGATGAATCTAATCTAGGAATCAGTATTCCCAGATCCTCTCACTCACAACTCAAATGCTGACAAGGGTCTGGGTAATTAAAATGAGAGAAGCAGTTCAGGTGTTCGAAAAAATTCACACTGAGGAGGGAAAGCACCCCCTAAGCGGGGCAGTCGCCATTCTTCAGGGACTGCTGTTATAGAAAAAGGCTGGCCAGGGTTGCCAAAGTTCTAATTTTCTTAACAAACAGGAAATCTGACAACCAATTTAAATTTAAAAAAAAATCCATGTTGGTCAAGCAAACTTGGATTTAGTCCACAAAATGGCAGTTGGTCCCTTTCACTTTAATTCTTTCTAATTAAGTACAAGGTGTGCCCAGAGGGGAAACCCCTCTCCTAGGCCTTCGTATCCAGTGTGCAACCTTTCTGCATGCTTTAGGAACTAGAGTTATAAGGCAAAGAGCATGTCATAGTGAGTCAGGGGGCCTGCTTTGCCTTCCCTGTTCTGTGAGATTAGGAGCAAGCTGCTTCACAGTTCTTTGTTCCATCAGCTCAGGGGATTGGCTAAATGGTATTTTAGTTCCCTTCCCACTTGCATATTTTAGATGAAAAAAATTTGTAATCCGAGATGTAACCTAAATAAAATTTAAGCATGCTAACATTTGTTTCATAGCATTGTATCACTGCAAACATTATTATAAACTTGTAATCTGTTTATCACAATTTTTCAGATCTGAGTGTGGTAATAAGAATTGGTTAAAACTGAGTTTGCAAGTCGTTTGCAATGCACTATTGTTTATATCAAGTGTCAATAGGAAATATTGCCTTTATATTCTCATTTCACACATAAAAAGATTCTTTAATATAATCATTTACTAGCATCCAGAAAGCGTGATCATTATCCTTCCTGCCCCCCTACCCCCACCCTTCTGGTGGAAATGCCCCAAGGATAAACAACAGGAAACTTATGACAGCAAATTTTACATTATTTTTCCTGTGTTTTGTTTTTGAGACCAAGCCATGCACAACAACTCCTGGTTTCTCTGCTTCTAGGATAGACTGTCTATCCAAAGCAATCCTGCAAGTATAATGGGGATGATTATCTTACCTAATAATAGACAAACATGTAAATTGACTGTACCTCTGCTATGCCACCAGCCAATCAGGAGTGATATGCAAATTAACCCAACAAAGATGGCGGGTAAATTTGCATACACAGGCGGGGCGAGCAGCGCCAGGCCCCAACTGTGGGGTTCTGGTCCATTGGGGGCCCAGTGAGGCAGTGCGGGCAGCGTCAGGCTTTTTAGGCTGCTATAGGGCATGAGGGAAGGCTCACATTTCCTGCTGTTTCTAGCAACACAATTGTCTATTTATTGTGCCTGAATTCTTCTGCCACCTTACAAGGACTCTAAATTCCCTTGGGGGTTGATTTTCAATGATAGCTGTTCATGGGAATTACTTGAGGAGTGTGTGTGTGTGTGTGTGTGTGTGTGTGTGTGTGTGTGTGTGTGTATGTGTGTAAAATATTCCAAACAACAAGTTGACCCCTTCAGAAATTAGTGTTCCAATTCTGTTCAATTTCCATAGATTCTGATTTTGCTGATTTGGAGAGTATCCAGCCAACAGTAAATTTTAAGTGTCCCTGAATGACTCTAACCTGTGGGTTAGAAGCCACTGCTTATGTTTATGCAAACCCAAGAGTCAAATGTCCAGGTAAAATACAGAAATCTCAATTGTACAGCTCAATAAATGTTTACCTATGTCTACATCCAGGTAGCCACCATCCAGAATGTTCTGTTGAATCTTTCTCCATTAGCAATAAAGGCAGAACCAGCTACTTATCTTGGAGAAAGGAAAAAGAGAAAACAAAGGAGAATGTGTGGGAATATGTAATAATACCTCAAAACAGTACCTCTCAATAATTTTGTTTATCAGATTACTAGAAGCCCAGTGCACGAAATTCGTGCACGGCGGGGGTTGTCCCTCAGCCCAGCCTGTACCCTCTCCAATCTGGGACATCCCTCTCACAATCCAGGACTGCTGGCTCCCAACTGCTTGCCTGCCTGCCTTCCTGATTGCCCCTAACTGCTTCTGCCTGCCAGCCTGATCACCCCCTAACCACTCTGCTGCCAGCCTGGTTGATGCTTAACTGCTCCCCTGCCAGCCTGTTTGCCCCCAACTTCCCTCCTCTGCCAGCCTGGTCACCCCTAACTGCCCTCTCCTGCAGGGTTGATCACCTCCAACTGCCCTCCTTTGCAAGCCTGGTCCCTCTCAACTGCCCTCCCTTGCAGGCCTGGTCCCTCACAACTGCCCTCCCTTGCAGGCCGGGTGCCTCCCAACTGCCCTCTCCCGCTGGCCATCTTGTGGTGGCCATCTTGTGTCCACATGGGGGCAGGATCTTTGACCACATGGTGGCAGCTATATTGTGTGTTGCAGTGATGATCAATCTGTATATTACTCTTTTATTAGATAGGATAGAGGCCTGGTGCACAGGTGGGGGCCAGCTGGTTTGCCCTGAAGGGTGTCACAGATAAGGGTGGGGGTTACCTTGGGGTGTGGGGCGGCCTGAGCGAGGGGCCTGTGGTGGTTTGCAGGCTGACCACGCCCCCTGGCAACCCAAGGGGAGGCCATGGTATCTGGAATTTATTTTCCTTCTACAATTGAAACTTTGTAGCCTGGAGCGGAGCCAAGCCTGGGGCTCCGGCAGCCATTTCTGTGGCAGTTAATTCACCTTCTACAATTGAAACTTTGTAGCCTTAAGCGGATGAGTCCAGCCAGGGGGTGCGGAAAGCTTTGCTTCCCCTGTTGCCGGCGGCAACCCTGGCCTGCTCTCTCAAGCTCCATTCTGCTGCCATTTGTTTGAATTTGTTTACCTTCTATAATTGAAACTTTGTAGCTTGAGTGGAGGCTTAGGCCTGCAACAGCTATGGAAAGCTTGGCTTCCTCTGTTACCTGGGAAACCTTGCTCTCTGTGGCTGTAGCCATCTTGGATTGGGGTTAATTTGCATACTCGCCCTGATTGGCTGGTGGGAGTGGCTTGGATGGTGGGTGTGGCTTATGTAGTGGAGTGATGGTTAATTTGCATATTACCATTTTATTAGAGAGGATAGGCTCTTACTCATCTGTGTTGTACTTACTGGCAGTTGGACATCCCCGAGGGGTCTCCAGATTGGAGTGGGTGCAGGCCGGGCTGAGGGAACCCTCCATCCCTGTGCACAAATTTTGTGCACTGGGCCACTAGTCTATACTAATAAAAGGGTAGTATGCTAATTAGATCAGGAGACCTTCCAGACATCCTTCTGGACAAAGCCATGGTGGCGGGGCTGAGGCAGAGGTGGTTATGGGTAATCAGAGCAGGAGAGGAGGGCAGTTGGGGGCAAGTAGGCCAGCAGGGGGGGAAGTTGGGGGAGAGCAGGCCAGCAGTGGGGGGCAGTTGGGGGTGATCAGGCCAGCAGGAGGGGCAGTTGGGGGCGAGCAGGCTGGCAGGGGAGGGCAGTTAGGGGCAACCCTGTTGGCAGGGGAGGGCAGTTAGGGATGATCAGGCAAGCAGGCAGAGGCAGTTAGGGGTGATCAGGCAGGTAGGCAGGCAGGTGAGCAGTTAGGAGCCAGTGGTCCCAGATTGTGAGAGGGATCCCAGATTGGAGAGGCCAGGCTGAGGGACTTGCCCTCCCACCCTGTACATGAATTTTGTGCACCAGGCCTCTAGTATTTAATAAAATGTGACAATGTGCCACAGGGGATGGTGCCACACTTCTATCAACAAAGGAGGAAACACAGGGCACATTTTTAAAACTCTAAACTAAGTGCCAGGAGATGCCAGAGACCAGCCTCAGAAGGAGGGATTTTGATGGACATATGCAAAGCCAGTCTATCAGTGATGAGGAATGTCATGAGCCATTTTTTTCCAAGTATTTTATTTTTATTTTTAAAAGCAATTTATAGAGATATAATTTATATGGCATAAAATTCACCTATTTTAAGTGTACATGCCAATGGATTTTAGTATATTTGTCAAGTTGTATAAACACCAACAAAAACTAATTTTAGAACATTGCCATTAACCTAAAAAGAAACCTCAGGCTCATTTACTAGCACAGTTACTCATTCTCACCCCCAACTCCAGGGCAACGACTAATCTACTCCCTATATTTGCCTTTTCTTGACATTTTGTATAAAGGTAATAATACGTTCTTTTGAATCTGGCTTCTTTTACTTAGCATAATGTTTTTGAGGTTCATCCATTTGCAGTAATTTCTTCCTTTTTATTGCTGAATAATATTCATGGATATACCGCATTTTGTTTATTCAGTCACCAGTCAATCGACATTTGGACTATTTCCACTTATTGGCTATTGAGAATAATTATGCTATAAACATACAGATCTTTTTGTGTGAACAGTCATTCTTGACTTTATAAAGAATTAAGGTTTGTAGCTAAGTTGCCCATTTTTGATGTCATATAATAATACATTTGAGGGAAATAAAGATATATTCATGTAACATCACTCTTGCTCACTTGCATCCTGTTTTGCAAGAGTGAATTTATTCACACAGGCAATTTGCAATAGCCTTTTGCGGGGGCAATCACGGGCATTTGCCAGGCAAATGAACATCATTTGTCAAGTTTGTTATAGAAGATAAAGGTCAAGACTGGCTGGCTCTCTTCTGTCCTTAGCTTGGCTGCACTCATTTCTGAAGAGCTTTTTTCAGTGGATCTACAAGGGGGATGGCTTGGGTTCAATCATCTAGCCTGCTTCCTTGTTTCACCAAGGCCAGCTCTCTCTAACAGCTACATTTTCTCTTTCTACATGCTCAAGGGAGCTAGTATTCTATTGTTTTCTTTTCACAGATAACAACTGGAGATTCCTCTCTTAACCCTCCACCCACTCTAATACTGGAGCAGTACCTGCTCCCACCAGCTTTCCCCCCTCTATGCATGATTAAGTGTTTTGTTATTAACCTCAGTGACTGAACAGTGAAAAGCAAACAAAGTCACATGCTCAGTGGCAGAGTTTCCTCAGATGTTATAGCATCATCAGAGTGATTCCCTGATCTATAATGGAATAAAGGGCATCCATTTTCTGTCCTTTTCTGAAATATCCCTGGGGTTCAGGCAGTCTCTCTTTCTTAGATACTTTCTGGCTAGTGCTCTCACTTTAGCTTTTTATCCTCAGAGTGGAGTGGTCCCTTCTCCTCCCATTGTCTTTTTAGCCCTTCTTTTTTTTAGTAATTCCCTCTTTTAGCACCCAAAGCTGAAGACGGAGGTAAGGTGGATGTGTGAATTAGTCTGAGATTTCTAAGCTACCCACCCCCACCCCTTCTCTAATAAATGTAGGGAAAATCAAATAGAGTCATTCTCTGACTACAATCCAAACATCTTTGCCCATCCAATTGTCAGCCTATATTTCAAATGTTTCAAGTAACTACAATGCTTTTTTAAACAGTGGTTTTTAAAACCTACACTCCCTTTACCACCAAAGTCCTTTATTAAGAAGGTTATGGGCAAATATTGTCTACAGACGGACCTGATGACATCCCATGCTGAGGGTTACTCTCCATTGCTTCTTCCCTGTGCCCCACAGTCATTCTAAACACAACACACAAATGAGAAATGTGTCTTTGCTTTAGAAGAACAGCATCTTGTGAACTTTCCAGAATAGTACTGATTATAATGATATTTAATAGGGACAAAAAAGCCCATTAGCTAAGAATGTTTGATATAGCAGATTCTATTTCTTTTAAATCTGAGAGATATTACAATAATACTACCTCATGATACAATGACATTGGCCCAGAGGTTTTATGGTCACTCCTCTCTTTTTCTTAATCATTTGATTGAATTCTTTTAATTTTTTTTCTTTTTGCCAGCCAGCTCTGAGTTTGAATCTGGCTCTACTTAGCTGCTGCATAATCTTTCTAAGATTTGTTAATAAATAGGTTTTGGGCAAATATTGACTACAGACAGACCTGATGACACTGGATTTCAATTATTTTTGGAGTAGCTCAGGAGTGAGGGGTTTCCTGGGACATGGGAACTTTCCATGTTAAAAGTGGGAGTCCTAAGATGAGTTGGTCACATGAGTATTAAATATGTATCTAAAGGTTTTTGTGAGGATTCTGAGCCCTCAGAAAGCCTAATCAAAATAATTTTAAACAAATGAAAAATGTTTTTATTCAACTCATTTCAATAATCTTCTTTTTAAAAACTTTATCTATTTATTACTATTTATTATTTATTAACTTACCCTCCCACCCAATCACTATTTATCCTTACATGGTTTTATCTCCACTTAACATCCCTTTCAGTTGTTGAATGAAAACTTTCAGAAAGCAGAATCAAATAGGGATGGATTAGTGTTTCTTTTTGTTTAAGTGAAGATTTTTTAAAACTATGGCAAAATATATGTAACATAAAATTTATGATTTTAACCTTACAACTTAGCAGTGTTAAACTGTACACGCATTAAGTATATTCACATTGTTGTGTAACCAAACTCCAAAACTCATTTTATCTTATCTGTATATATAAAAGCCTAAGCGACCGTCTGACCATCTGACTGTCCAATTGGTAGCTATGACATGCACTGACCACCAGGGGGCAGACGCTTAACCCTTTGCACTCGCTTGCTTTTTTCTTGAGCTGCTACCGATGCTAACCTGCGGAGTCACACTGGACATCCGATTGCAAAAGGTTAATGCAGGAGTTGCCGAATGACAGCAACTTTGCAGAGTGTCCTCTCACACTCCGGGACCCCTCAGGGAATGTCAGACTGCTGGTTTCAGCCTGTTCCCCACAGGTCAGGCTGAGGGATCCCACCTGCCAGAGATGCCCTTTGAACCCCAGCACTGTCCCAGGTGCAGCTGGCCCGGGGAGGGACTGTGGGAGGTTGGCTCCAGGGTGGGTCCAGCCCGTCTCGTTCAGTCCCCTCAGCCACCTTCTAATTAATTTCCTTTCAATGTGCACGAATCCATGCACCAGGCCTCTAGTTTAACATAATATCCTTATGTTTCATTCATATTATAGCATGTGTCAGAATTTTCCTCCTTTTAAAGAATGAGTAATATTTCATTATGTGTGCATATCACATTTTGTTTATCTGTTTATCCATGTAAAGATAATTGGGTTGTTTCTTGTGGTTATCCTCTCTAATAAAATGGTAATATGCAAATTAACCATCACTCCGTTACATAAGCCACGCCTGGCAGCCAAGCCACGCCCACCAGCCAATCAGGGCGAGTATGCAAATTAACCCCCATCCAAGATGGCTACAGCCACAGAGAACAAGGTTACCCAGGTAACAGAGCAAGCCAAGCTTTCCATAGCCGTTGCAGGCCTAAGCCTCCACTCAAGCTACAAAGTTTCAATTATAGAAGGTAAACAAATTCAAACAAATGGCGGCAGAATGGAGCTTGAGAGAGCAGGCCAGGGTTGCCGGCGGCAACAGGGGAAGCAAAGCTTTCCGCACACCCTGGCGGGGCCCACCTGCTTAAGGCTACAAAGTTTCAATTGTAGAAGGTGAATTAACTGCCACAAAAATGGCTGCCGTCCCGGAGGGAGCAGCAGGCTTGGCTCTCCTCCAGGCTACAAAGTTTCAATTGTAGAAGGAAAATAAATTCCAGATACCAGGGCCTCTGCTTGGGTTGCCAGGGGGCGTGGCCGGTCTGCAAACCACCACAGACCCCTCGCTCAGGCCGCCCCACGCCCCAAGGGAACCCCACCCTGATCCGGGACACCCTTCAGGGCAAACCAGCTGGCCCCCACCCGTGCACCAGGCCTCTATCCTATCTAATAAAAGAGTACTATGCAGATTGATCATCACTGCAACACACAATATAGCTGCTCCCATGTGGTCAAAGATCCTGCCCCCATGTGGACACAAGATAGCCACCACAAGATGGCCATCAGGAGAGGGCAGTTGGGAGGCACCCGGCCTGCAAGGGAGGGCAGTTGAGAGGGACCAGGCTTGCAAGGGAGGGCAGTTGGATCAACCCTGCAGGAGAGGGCAGTTAGGGGTGACCAGGCTGGCAGAGGAGGGAAGTTGGGGGCAATCGGGCTGGCAGGGGAGCAGTTAAGCATCAACCAGGCTGGCAGCAGAGTGGTTAGGGGGTGATCAGGCTGGCAGGCAGAAGCGGTTAGGGGCAATCAGGAAGGCAGGTAGGCAAGCAGTTGGGAGCCAGCAGTCCTGGATTGTGAGAGGGATGTCCGACTGCCCGTTTAGGCCCGATCCCACCAGGATCGGGCCTAAACGGGCAGTCGGACGTCCCTCCAGGAGTCCCAGATTGGAGAGGGTACAGGCTGGGCTGAGGGACAACCCCCGCTGTGCACAAATTTCGTGCACTGGGCTTCTAGTTGTAAATAATATTGCTATCAACATGTATGTACAAATATATCTTTGTGACCTTGCTTTCAATTATTTTGGGTATACACCAGGAAATGGAATTATTGGATGGATTACTGCTTCTTAAACTTTAATGTGCATACAAATAAACACGGGATCTTGTTGATATACACATTAGTTTTTAGTAGGTTCTGGACTTTGGCCTGTATTTCTTACAAACTCAAGGATGATATCAGAGCTGCAGGTGGGCAGACCACACACTGAAGTACAAGGGCATAGAATAAAAAAAGGAAAATAACTTGGAAGTGAAGAGACCTGAGTTATAAACTCTCTGGACCTATTAGGTCATTTACAAAACGAGGGGCTTGGGCTAGATAACTTTTAAAGACCTTTTTTCTTCTTGGATACTCTGTGCCATCATGTGTGCCTTGGGTAAGTTTTATTTTCTCTTACACATTTGCAATAAAATACATGGAAAACAATAACTCTTATGTTGTAGTATTGGAAGGAATTCTGTCAGGTCTAGAAAGCCATGGAAATTAAATTAATAAATCAATAGAACTATCAATTACCAGACCAAAGAGGAAATGAGAGTAAATAGATTTGCATAGAAAGTAGGGCCTTCTCCTCAACTCTGTCAGTTCCCATTTATGAAGGTATTTATCAACTTCCCCCTGGGCTAATTCCCCCTGGGCAGCCACTTCTATTGAAAAGAAGAGAAAGCAGAGCCATTTCATAGTGAACCATAGGGGGAAAAACTTTTATCTGAAACACTCAAGAGGAGGGTGGTTTTAGTTACATATAATTTCTGATTCAAGGACAAGCAAGGGGAAAGGAAAATGAAATGAAGACTCTCAACAAGATTTCATAGTTATTTGTATGAGTATTAAAGTTTAAGTTGGATGGAAATGGAACTTTTAGGGGTGAGCACACTCTAATGCATACAGATATGGAATTGTAATGTTGTATATCTGAAACTTATGTATAATGTTATTAACCAATGTTATCTCAGTAAGAAAGAAAAGGAAGAAGCACTAGCCCATCCACAATTCCATTTCAGGGTATATGTACAGAAATCAAGGGGAAATCCCTGATTCTTAGTATTTGCTAACGTGTAAATTCTCCTGCATGAGCACTTTCAATTTACCAATATGAACCAATTGTCTAAGCAAAATTTCTGAAATTTATCAATCAGTTTTAATGAACTAGGATAAGCCAGCTTTAGCATACCACCGAAGAGTTAAATTGATATTAGATAAAAGAAGCTTCTAATAATCTCTTCTTTCCCTCTGTTGCAGTTGTTCTCAACCCTGTCTGAACATTAAATTCACCACAGTGGCCTTTAAAAAGCACTAATGCTCAGGCCTCATCCCAACCCAATTAAAATCAGAAATTCTTAGCATAGAGGCACAGGCAAAAACCTCCCTCATGTTTTACACACTGCCAAGGATGAAAGCAATAACATTCCTGCCATCAATGCCATGCCATCAAGTGATCTGATTGCATTCAACATTCCAGGTTCATCCTCCTACCAAAATGGTATTAACAAAATCAAAGAATAAAATATGCAGAAGTGAATGATACTTCCCTAATCTATTAGATTAGGTGGGCTATGGATTGTGTGGGCTATATAGATTTCAAATCCACTTAGGGATATTGATGTTCTGATTAGGCCATGGATGATCAAATGTGCTTAAACAGACAATAGGTCTTATTCTAAGGCTGAGTAACTAAAGGAAACCAACAGGTTTAAATTGGTAAAACCAGATGAGGCTGGTAGCAGTCATGCCCATTGAGTGGAATTCTTACTCTCCTAAATCCTACACTTTATAACTGGGCCTGGCAAAACTTTATGGAGAGTATGGTACTTGGGATTTAAGAGTGGGTGGGAAAATATGAAGTTGCGATTAAAGAGGTGGAATTTGGAATTAAAACTTTTAGAAAATAATTGCATTCAGGAAATTATCTGGCACAAGTTGGAACTGAGAGTGTGGTTTGCTAGAGAAGTATAGAGTGAGTGGTGTAACAGGGCCATCCAAGACCAGAGAATTTATTGAACAAATGATATATAAGTGATGGGAAGTCACCCCTGATATGATGGCAGAGGATGGGTGGAAGGAGGAAGGGGCTGAGAAAGAGAATAATAATATAACATCTAATATTTATTGAGCATCTACCAAGTTTTAGTTACATCAGGAGGTACCTTGTATGTATTTTCTCATTTAATTCTCAAATTAGTCTTATGAGGTAGTAACTAGAATTATCATGTCTATTTTATAATTGAGAAATTAGGTAGAGAGGATATCTTACCAAACATAGATTATGTGTTGTAACTGTAACTCATTTACAAAATCAAATCTCCTGACTCCAGAATCCACTTTTTACACCTCTATACTACTGCCATTTGTTGAACATCTGGTATATATTTGACATTGTGCTAGGTGCATTATCTCCTTGAATTCCTACAAAAACTCTAAAATTTTGTCATCTTAATTTCATGGATAGGAGACTAAGGCAGCAGTCAAGTGACTTCTCATGGCTAAAGTGGGTAGGAGCAGCAGGGCCAATATTTGAGCTAAAACATGGCTTCAAAGTATGTATTATTTGTGAAGTCATCAGCATCTAGTCAGCTAATGCTCTGACTCCTCACATATTGCTTGTAAAAAATTCTTCTTTCTGCTTTTTGTCTAGTCCACTCCACATGGCAACCCGACCTACTCTACACTGACTGGGAATACATAGTCACGCGACCTAGATCCAATCCTGCCTTCAATAAACAGTCTGACCTTGGGCACTTATCTTTGCCTCTCTGCCTCAAATTTCACATTTATAAAATGCTTTACTTTCCAAGGCTAGGATCCTTATTTCTAATTTGTGTCATGCCCCAATCATGTTGATGTCGCTTCTGAAAACAGAGGGCTCCACTCATTTTAGTATTCTTACCTGCTATGAGCCAAGGCTGACACGTTTTGAAGGACATAGGGTGATTCAATCCATCCTTTTTCTCCGTCTACTCTCTTTTGCTGTTTGTAAGGAATTGTGGTTTATGGCAGCTTTTATCTCCATGGTCCTCTAGGGACAGAAACAGGCGAGGCCGGAGTTAGTGGGAAGGATCTCTGTTATGGCCTGCTTCATTGAGAGTGACTGGCTCTCCATTTGTCTTTGTTGAAAGAGCCAATCAGCAGAGTTAGGACTCGAGGTTTTTTCACATTCTTTCTGGGCGGATCAGTGATTCATAGAGTCCATTTAAATGCCTGGATGGCCAAGAGCTCAATTTTCCCAGACGAAGCCTGCTTGGCAGTGAAGAGGCTATTTCTCCCCCTTAGCAACCATTGAAGAGTCAGCATTGGTAGCCGTGGGGGAAGTACATCTCAGCACACTATATTAACCTCCCTGGCACTGCCTGGTGGCCCAGGTCCAGCAGTTAGCCAGCCGGCGTTAGGGTTTATGGTTGCCCAGGCATTGATGAGTGACCATGCTGACCACGCAGCAATGCTTAGCAAGGGAACTTATTACTTCTAGGCTCTCTAAGAGAACAAGTGAGAGCAATTTATTGAGTTCTTTTCCCACAGGTTGGAAGTCTGGGCAATTTATATGCTTTCCGTTTCTAACATGTGGTTAGAAATCTAGTGAGCTGATTTCTAAAACATGAAGGTTGCAGATTTATGTATCAGTGGGATTTGCAGGTTTTTCCATGTTCTGAACAGTGAGACTTAGGCTATTATATGGGTTTGGTGATGGGTCTACTGCACCATAAACTAATGGATGTGACCGTGGTCATAATCTGTGAAGTCCCTATGTGAGAGGTTAGTGTTATTGCTGAGTTCCCTGATTTGCTGTATTCCCTGTTTTCTGATTCTGCTAAGGAAGAATTGTATTTTTTCTTTTAAGTTTTTTAAAATTGATTTTTAGAGAAAGAGGAAGGGAGAGGGAGAGAGGGAAAAAAAACATTGAAGTGAGAGTGAAAAATAGATTGCCTACCTCCTGCACACGCCCTACTGGGTGGAATGAGCCTGAAAAGCACACAACCCAGGCATGTGCCTAAATTGGGAATTGAACCGGCAACCTTTTGGTGCACAGGATGATGCCCAACCAACTGAACCACACCAGCCAGGGTAGAGAAATTGTCTTTGTAATGTCTTTCTCAATTGCCCAGTGCCACACCCAACTCCATTCTTGATATTGAATCTATTTTCCTCTGTACTCTTACTTTTCTGTCCCCGGCCATCTCAGGGATTCTGCTCCAGCCTCTTCTTTCTTCCTTCTCCCTCCACTTTGATAACTCCATCTACCTGTAGAGGCGGGGCTTCTGAGAGTTCTCCACTCAAGAGTTCTCTGCTGCTCTCAGCTGCCCTTAGGTGTGAGAACACTGGATTCAGATCAGTTACTGCTGACTTCTTACAGCTCAGTTCTCATGTCATAATGATGACAACAACAACAGCAACAGCTACCAATACCTGAGCACCTACCATGGACCACAGCTATATGCACATTTCCTGTAAACCTTATCATAACACTGTGAGATAGTTATTGTTATTACAATTCACATAAACCAGGAAACAAAAACTCAGAGAAGTTAAGCAACTTTCTGTAGGACACAGAGTTAGTAAGCAGCAGAGCCAGAATTCCAACCAGAGTCGACTAACTTACAGAGTTTACTGGGTTTCTGTTATACCAAATTGTTTCTCTTGAAGGTGGACATTTTATATTTTGTAGATTACAACCAAATATATACATTGGGGTAAATAGGAGTAGACCAGGAAGAAGGAATTATGACTAAGAATATCTTCATAATGAAGGTAAACCTATTTTCTGAGCACAGATTCACAGGCCAAAGGAGGATTTTCCTGTGTAGGTAGTGAGGGTAGACTGGGACTTACTCCACTAATTTTCAATATAGTTCTCACCTATTTAAACATAAAGTTAACCTTTATAGAATGTTACTAGCTTCTGTGAACTGGGCACTGTAATATAAAACTTTATATATAAGGCAGGGTATATGTTCCGCCCCACCCCCAGCGGCTTGCAAAGGCTCCTGCACAAAGCAGCGGTTTGGGGCCACACCCCCAGCCATGTGCCCAGGACCAGGGGCTGCTGCTGGCCTCCTGGGTTTGCCGAGACCCTGGCGGCCACCGCTGCGTGCTGCCCAGGGTCCCTGCAAGCCTCGAGCCTGGGGCCCATGGTGGGGCTGGCTGCTGGCCTTGGGGCGTTTGGAGACGGGGATGTTCCCGCCCCGCCCCAGAGGCTTTCCAAGCTCCAGCACCAAGTGGCAGATTGTGTCCATGCCCCCAGCCTAGCGCCCTCCACAGGGGGATGGCTGCTGGCCTCTGGGGTGTGCGGAGACCCCGGCAGCCACCACCGGGTGGCAGGGACACGTCCCTAGCCCAGTGGACACAACCCAGGGGCTGCATGAGCTGCAGAGGATACACCTTTTAAAAAATTTTTTAATTGATTTTTTTTTTTTTTTTTTTACAGAGAAGAGGGGAGAGGGATAGACAGTTAGAAATATCAATGAGAGAGAAACATCCATTAGCTGCCTCCTGCACACTCCCCACTGGGGATATGCCTCCAACCAAGGTACATGCCCTTAACAGGAATCAAACCTCGGACCCTTCAGTCTGCAGGCCCACGGTCTATCCACTGAGCCAAACCATTTTGAGAGTAAATACCTTTTCTGACCACTCATTGGCTAAGCTCCCTGTAGGCCACCAATTGCAGTGTTCTTGGTAATTTGGGTTATAAGAATCCAAGAAGGTAATCTAGGGTTTTTCCACCACACTCTTGAAGGAAAAAATGAAGGTCCCTTGAGGGGTCCCAGATTGGAGAGACTGCAGGCTGGGCTGAGGGACAACACCCCCTGCTACCCCCTCTCCCCACCGTGCACGAATTTCGTGCACCGGGCCTCTAGTATCATTATATAATAACTAGAGGCCTGGTGCACTGGATTCCTGCACTGGTGGGGGGTGTGGCCTGCAAGGATCGGCCTGCTGTGGGAACACTGCTCATTTCAGGTAGCGGAGTGACACTCCCACTGTGGGAGCACACTGACCACCAGGGTGCAACTCCTGCATTGAGCATCTGTCCCCTGGAGATCAGTGTGTGTCATAGCAACTGGTCAACTGGTTGTTCTGGTTGTTCCGCCATTTGGTTGCTGGGCTTTTATTATATAGGACTAGAGGCCCAGTGCATGACATTCATGCACTCGAGGAGGGAAAGGTCCCCTCAGCCTGGTCTGCACCCTTTAGCAGTCCGGGAGCCCTCGGGGAATGTCCGACTGAAGTGGGCCTAAGCCACCAGACGGACATCCTTAGCACTGCTGTAGAGGCAGGAGAGGCTCCCACCACCGCTGCTGTGCTTGCCAGCCTTCAGCCTTCATTCCTGCATTGAGCTTCTTCCCCCTGGTGGTCAGTGCATGTCATAGCGACCGATCATTCTGCCATTTGGTCAATTTGCATATTACCCTTTTATTATATAGGAAGATTATATATAATGATAAGGGATACTATTTCACTCATGCTTCAGCAGAAGGCACAGGATGATTTGAAGTAAAACAAACAAATAAAACAAATATAGGAATGTTTTTTATCATTTAATTAAAACCACTAAGTGGCTTGGTCAAGACCTTAAAACCTATGACCACAGGATGAAATACTGTTTTCTATTTAATAATTCAAGAGGTGAAAAAATAATTCACATAGACCTTAACTTCCTGTCTAGAGTTTGGACACACAAAATGTCTTAGAAATATGCTATTAATAGAGCAAGGGCAACAATAATGAAATCTTCATAACTTCTTATGGCACCTTTTACAAAGGTATATTTGGTTTCTTAGATGAGTGATTATTCAGACTATTTGCACTTTACAAAGGGGTTTTCAGAAGTGAGCTGCTAGGTGGGAAAGTTTCTGATAAAACTGTGAGTTTAATTTTGATATCAATTTGACATTTTATTATGCCTTTGATTTCTCTGATGGAAAGAACATGCTGGGGAAGCTAAATGGTTAACATAGGAATGTTTACTTATTTGAAAGTTGCACAGTTTGTAATAACAAAGTATTTGCCTTTGCTATCCTATTATCTAGTGGACACTTCCCATAAGATCCATTGTAACATCCATAGAGCTCTTTTCTTCTATTCCCTGTGTATCTTATATAATAAAGAGGTAATATGCAAATTGACTGTCACACCCTCACACAAGATGACTGCCCCCATGTGGTCATAAGATGGCCACCCCATGTGGTCAAAACATAGCCGCCACAAGATGGCCAACAGGTGAGGGAAGTTGTGGGCAATCAGGCCAGCAGGGGAGGGCCGTTAGGGGCGACTGGGCTGGCAGGGGAGGGCAGTTAGGAGTGACTGGGTCAGCAGGGGAGGGCAGTTAGGGGCAACCAGGCTGGCAGGGGAGGGCAGTGAGGGATGACTGGGTCAGCAGGGGAGGGCAGCTGAGGGCAACCAGGCCAGCAGGGGAGGACATTTAGGGGTGACTGGGTCGGCAGTGGAGGGCAGTTGGGGGCGATCGGGCTGGCAGGGGAGCAGTTAGGCATTGGTCAGGATGGCAGGGGAGTGGTTAGGGGGTGATCAGGCTGGCAGGCAGAAGCGGTTAAGGGAAATTAGGCAGGCAGGCAGGTGAGCAGTTGGGAGCCAGCAGTCCCTGGGGGATTGGGCCTAAACTGGCAGTCGGACATCCCTCAAGAGGTCCCAGATTGGAAAGAGTGCAGGCTGGGCTGAGGGACATTCCCCCCACAGTACATGAAATTCGTGCACCGGGCCTCTAGTATAAAATGAATGTTTTGGGGTTTGATACCTAATGTATTGCTTTATACCTGGATAGAACATAAATCAACACATTTTTCTTTAATCCTTAACCTACTGGCCTCTTAATTAATCAAGTCTAATGGTAGCATCTAAATCAGATTTTCAGGAAATTTTACTTACTCTATAATCTCCCCCATCTTCCTCAGAGACACTCCAGATGGATTTACAATTCTAGTAAAATAGTGTGTTTACTAGATAAATGCAACACCAAGGCTAAGCCTGGAAAGCCGTTTGGTTATAATATAAATTCTGGAATTGCTGCTACTCAAGTCATCTCAGATACACTTATGCTTTTGAAAAGATTAACAACTAGAGGCCCGGTACACGAAATTTGTGCATGGGGGTGTGTGTCCTTCAGCCTAGCCTGCACCCTCTCCAATCTGGGACCCCTCTCACAATCCAGGACTGCTGGCTCCCAACCGCTTGCCTGCCTGCCTGCCTTCCTAATTGCCCCTAACCACTTCTCCCTCCCAGCCTGATCACCCCCTAACCACTCCCCTGCCAGCCTGATTGATGCCTAACTGCTCCCCTACCAGCCTGATTGCCCCTAACTGCCCTCACCTGCAGGCCTGGTTCCCCCCAACTGCCCTCCCCTGAAGGCCTTGTCACCCCCAACTACCCTCCCCTGCAGGATGGGGTCCCCCCCAAATGCCCTTCCCTGCAGTCCTGGTCACCCCCAACTGTCCTCCCCTGCAGGCCTGGGTCCCCCCCAATTGCCCTTCCCTGCAGGCCTGGGCATCCCCAACTGCCCTCCCCTGCAGGCCTGGGTCCCCCTTCAACTGCCCTTCCCTGCAGGCCTAGTTGCCCCCAACTTGCCTCCTCTGCCAGCCAGGTCACCCCTAACTCCCCTCCCCTGAAAGCTTGATTGCCCACAACTGCCCTCCCTTGCAGGCCTGGTCCCTCCCAACTGCCCTCCCCTACTGGCCATCTTGTGGAGGCCTTCTTGTGTCCACATGGGGGCAGCCATCTTTGACCACAAGGGGGAAGCCATCTTGTGTGTTGGATTGACAGTCAATTTGCATATTACTCTTTTATTAGATAGGACTAGGGGCCCGGTGCATGAAATTCATGCACTGGGGGTGGGGGTCCCTCAGCCCAACCTGTCCCCTCTCACATACTGGGAGCTCTCAGGGGATGTCCTACTGATGGCTTAGGATGTCCTAAGCCGAAGTCTGGCCTCCCTTTGTGGGAGGCAACTGAGCTGATCAGGGGAAGGCACCAGCCCCATCACCCCACTGCTGCAACCACTGCCAGTCAGCACAGCCACCAAGGTGTTTTCATCAACATGGACTCCAGTCCCTTCACCAAGAAAAAATGACAACTTTCTTTAGGCATTTTGAAGATGTGTCTTTCATAGGATATGCATTTCTTTCTTTCTTTTTTTTTTATCCTCACCTGAGGATATGTTTACATTGATTTTTAGAGAATGTGGAAGAGAAAGGGAAAGACAGAGAGCAACGTCAAAGTGAGAGGAACACTTTGATTGGTTGCCTCCTGCATGAGCCCTGACCTGGGCCCCGGCCAGGAAGGAGCCTGCAACCCAGGTACTTGCCCTTGATCAGAATCGAACCCAGACCCTGCTGTCGGCAGGCCGAGGCATTATCCACTGAGTCAAACTGGCTAGGACAGGATATGACATTTCTTAGCCCTCCAGCAGTGGACCTTCGTTTTTTTTCTCCAGAAGTGTGGTGGAAAAACCCTAGATTACCTTTTTGGATTCTTATTACCCAAGGTACTAAGAATATTACCAGTGGCATACAGGAAGCTTAGCCAATGTGCAGTCAGAAAAGGTGTTTCCTCTATAGTTCACACCAATCGCGGGCTGGGCCCTGCCCAGGCCTAAATCCTCTGGCCGAAGCTTTAAGCCTGGGCAGGAGCCCTCCAGCTCCCTCTGATCCCTGGCTCCACCCCTGCCCAGGCCTGCCCAGGCCTGCCCAGGCCAAAAGCCTCTAGGGCAGAGCAGAACCCCAATTCCCTGCAATTGATCGCAGGGGGTCTGCTCCTGCCCAGGCGATGGATCACAGAGGGTCTGCTCCTGCCCCATGCCGAAAGCCTCTGGATTTCACCTGGAGCAGGAGCGGACCCCCAGCTCCCTGCAATCGATCACTGGGGTCCTCTCCTGCACCAGGCCGAAAGCCTGGAGCATGAGCCGAGCCCCAACTCCTTGCAATCGATTGCTAGGGGTCTGCTCCTACTCCCTGTGCTCAATCGCAGGGGGTCCGCTTTTGGCCTTGAGCAGGAGCGGAGTCCCAGCTCCCTGATATTGATCGCAGGGGGTCCGCTCCTGCACCAGGCCTTACCTCACAGTGACCTGGGTGCCAGGATGTTCCTGGGTCACAGGCTCTGGGTGCCTATGTATGCAAATTAACCGCCATCTTTTTTGGGTGAATTTGCATAGTCACTCTGGTTGGTTATGGGTGTAGCGAAGGTATGGTCAATTTACATGTTTGTCTATTATTAGGTAAGGTTAGATAGGATAGAGGCCTGATGCATGGTTAGGGACCGGCTGGTTTGCCCTGAAAAGGATCAGGGTGAGGGTTCCCTTGGGGCATGGGGTGGCCTGGGTGAGGGGTTTGTGGTGGTTTGCAGGCTGGCCACGCCCCCTGGTGACCCAAGCAGAGGCCCTGGTATCTGGGATATATTTATCTTCTATAATTGAAACTTTGTAGCCTTGAGCGCAGGTCCGGGCAGGCCAGGGCAGGCAGAAAGTTTGGCTTCCTCCATTGCCGTTGAAACCCAAGCCTCCTGCTAGCTCCATGGCCACAGCCATCTTGGTTGGGTTAATTTGTATACTCACTCCTGATTGGCTGGTGGGTGTGGCTTATGGCATAGTGGAGGTATGGTAAATTTGCATATTACTCTTTCATTAGATAAAATAATTTTGTGACAATGTACTCTTCATTTATAATCCGTATGTCCAGAAATAGAAGCAATGTGAATAGTCCATAATTTAAAACCCAAATACTCTAAGTAAAAGGCAGAAGTTTTAAATCACCATCATCTGTACCTTACACTGGCATTCAATGCTCTCCACAACTAACCACAATCTAATTTTCTAGCATCACCCATGTTATCACCTGTTCCACATTCCAGTCATAATAGATGAAATCATCACTCCTGATCTCTTGGCTTTTCACATTTCTGATCCTTCCACCTATAATATAATTTCATGTCTATCCTCCAACAGTAACTGTTGAACTCATCAATTTAAGGCTCAGCTCCAAATATACATTAAACAATATCCAACTCTCTACCTCCCTGTGGGCCACACCCCCAACCTTAGTCAGTTGAAATTAAATGTTTTCTTCTTTGAGTTTCCAAGGTAATTTATATTCCTTTTAATATTAAATTAATTTCCTTGGGACAGATCTTACCATAATTTATTTCAGAGTATTTCTATGTCAATCACAAGATAGCAAGTTTATTAAAGGCAAGAAGACTTTCTCAAGCATCTTTTTATTTCCCCCAATGTAGTTGAATTGGTGATACAACTTCTAACATAAACAAATTCCATATGAAGCATTCACAGATAATAGCATAGAAGTATTGTATAAGGGCTTGACAAATTAAAGTAGGTTTGTTGGTTATCTTTCTTTATGTAAACCACAAAATCTATAAAGCCAGTTTCCTTCATTTAAAAAGTCTGCAGTAAGTATGATAATTAGGTAATCCAAATTGGCCCGTCATTGAAAAGGTCGTTTCTGAAAAGGAAGCCCTTATCATAATTAGCCGTTAAGAAGCTTTATTTCTAAAATTATTACCTTCTTCTGATTTGCTCTTTCTTTAATTTGTAATGTTTAACTATTAAAATTACCTACAGTTTTAGCTCTACCGATCTCAGTAGATGGAAGCTTTTCATGGGCAACACAACTCTTTAAACTAGTTAGTGCTAAAAGAGGCTTTAATGTCTTATCATCCTTCTTCTAGGTGGGGTTGTAGTTTGAGGCTGAATAGCCCATTGTTAGAAATGTTTATTATCCATTCTCTATTTGCTATTCTTTTTAAGATTTATTCACTGCTCTCAGAGACTCTTCCTTAAGTCTCTCCAATCATTCCTCTAGTTCAGTGATTCCCAACTGGGAGTGATTTTGCCTGGGTTTTGTCATCCCTGGGATTCTGCTCCAACCTCTCCTTTCCTTCTCCTCTTTGCCTCCATCCACCTACTCATGAGGTGGGTGACTTCTAGGAGCTCTCTGCTCTAAGTATTCTCAGGCATATTTAGAGACCATTTTGATAGTCATGATGTAGGAATGTCACTACTGGCATCTCTGGGTGGAGAGTCTAAGGATACTGCTAAGCATCCTATAATGCGCAGGACAGCACTTCACCCCAAAGAATAATCCAGACCCAAACATTAGTTTGATCTTCAGTGATGACAGAAACCATTTAGTCATTTTCTGTATATTTTCTTTATAATAACTACTAGAGGCCTGGTGCATGAATTTGTGCATGGGTGGGGTCCCTTGGGGTGGCCTGCGGGGATTGGGCCCCAGCTTCTGCCCCCAGCCTCACAGCCCTGTAGCCCTGCCTAGCACCCCACCATGGACTGGCGCCGCCCCGTTACCTGCTCCACCATCTCGCTTGTGGGTCAGTCGGTCGGGGCCAGGCCCCCTGCCTGGCTGCCTCAGCACCTGGGAGGTGGATGGTGGCCCCATCTTCCCCCCTACCGCCACCACTGGTCACCATCTGCGGGGTGATTGATGGGGGGATTGGGCACCTGCTTGCACCCTCCTTGGCCTGGTGCTGCCCGCTCACCTGCTCCACCATCCTGCCGCAGTCCCACCCGCTGCCAGCACCCCATCGCCGACACCTGCCATGTTCTGTGCCACCCCCTGGTGGTCAGTGCACATCATAGCAAGTGGTCGAACTCCCAGTAGAACTCCCAGTCGAGGGACAATTTGCATATTAGGCTTTATTATATAGGATTTTATGGTGATTATTAATGTCAGGTGTTTCCTATTTAATGTACTCATAGGTATCGCTAATAAAGAGATATAATTTCTACCTAGAAGTTAAGGCTTCGGTCCTATTCTTAGTATGTGTACTTTTTTTTTCTTTTCGCAAGCTTTGACCTTCCCTCCCAATGGGTGCTTTAAAGGTAAAAGTTACAATCCCAACCACATGTTACTTAAATAAGTAGTATTTTGTGCCTACAGGGAACTTGCTATAGAAAGAATACCATGTACATAAGTTGATCTTGCTGTTGTCCTTTTGACTCATCAGACTTCCAAAGCAAACCCTCTTTTGCTGCATTTGGGAAACTATGGCCAGTCCTGCTATAAGTAACCCTGAAATATGTAATTGTAGCAGGACAAGAATTTCCTTAGTAGGTGTACTTCAGTGCTGGTACTGCCCTTTCCCAGCCTGAGAAGAAAAACATCCTCATGCATTGTTGGGCAGGCTTGAGTGCTAAGGTAATTCTCTCTCAGCCCAAAGGGAGAGATCCAAGTCTCATCATTTTTTCAGATGTTAGGCCCCATGTCAGGCTTTGTGTTCTGTCCTACATCAGCTCCTCTACATGGACAACTTGACTCCACATCTAATTTCTAGAGCACAAAGGGGAAATACAGATTCCTAGCACTTTTGTTCAGTAACTTTAAATTCTTTATTTGTATAAATCAATTTTTAAAATTTCACAGAACTATCAGTTGACACTCCAAAGCGTTTTAGGATGCTTTCTCAATGCTATCTGTAAAATACCAGAAACAAGAGTCATTTACTTCATTATTAAAGACTCAGTAAGATAAAGGGCAAAGTGAAGATGCCTTTTGGGATATTTGAAATAAAATGGCAACTTTGTATGTTTTATGTGTGCTGGTGTAGATGCTTTTGGAAAAGGATTTTTGGGATAATGTGCTTTCTCTTCTCAAGATTACAACATACAGCATTAATTTCCCCAAAAATCCCTATAACAAGAGCTTCTTACCCACCTGTACCTCATTCATACTAATCAACTACAAGCAAACCCCAACAGAATATCGAGTGTTTTCTTGAATTCAAATATATTTTATTGGAGCTATTGTTTGCAAATATCATTTCCCATTCTGCCTGCTGCCTCTTTGTTTTTTGTCAGTTTCTTTTGCTGTGCACAGAAGCTTTTTAGTTTGATATACTTCCATTCATTTATTTTTGTCTTTACTTCCCTTGCATTTGGGGTCAGGTTCATAACATGTTCTCCACAACCAAGGTCCATAAATTTAGTAGGTACTTTTACTTCTATATAATTTATTGTTTCAGATCATATATTTAGGTATTTGATCCATTTTGAATTAATTTTGTACGTACATAGATCTTGTATTGTAGAAATTTACATCTGATCCTATCTATTTTTTTACTAAATATATATATATATATATATATATATATATATATATATATATATATATATTTAATTAAATTTATTGGGGTAACATTGGTTAATAGGATCACATAGGAGATATATATATATATATATATATATATATATATATATATATATATATTAGAGGCCCAGTGCACGAAATTTGTGTACTAAGGGGGGGCTGTCCCTCAGCCCAGCCTGCACCCTGTGACATCCCTCTCACAATCTGGGTCTGCTGGCTCCCAACAGCTTGCCTGCCTGCCTGCCTGATTGCCCCTAACCACTCCCCTGCCAGCCTGATTGACACTTAACTGCTCCCCTGCCAGCCCAATTGCCCCCAACTGCCCTCCTCTGCTGGCCCAATTGCCCCTAACTGCCCTCCCCTGCAGGCCTGGTTGCCCCCAACTGCCCTCCCCTGCTGGCCCGGTTGCCCCTAACTGACCTACCCTGCAGGCCTGGTACCCCCACAACTGCCCTCCCCTGCTGGCCTGATTGCCTACAATTTCCCTCCCCTGCTGGCCATCTTGTGGTGGCCATCTTGTGACCACATGGGGGTGCCATCTTGTGCAAGGGTGTGACAGTCAATTTGCATATTACCTCTTTATTATAAAGGATTTTTACTCTTGTTGGGTATGATGTAGACTTATATGAAGAAGAGCTAACCTCAGTCTGAGTCAGTATTTAATCCTGTTTGAAAGTTGACTTTGCAGTAAAATAGACTCCTGTTTCATAATCTTATTTGCTAACTTGTTTTTGCCTTAAGATATGTCTGTGATTGAGCGAAATCATTTTGTTTTCATTTGAGAAAAAAGCAATGACTCATTGGCACTTAAGAGAAAGAGACATAACCAAGAATTCTGTAAATTCAACCCAGTCTTTGGTTTCTATATCACAACACTTCCCTGCCCAAGTACACAGAACCCACAGAGACACCATCCATACTTTTAATTCTAAAGACTAATCTTGTTTTAAACTTTCTGTAAATAGAATAGCTTAGTATGTTTTTACTTATGCCTGGCTTCTCTGACTCCGAAGACAAATGAGTTATTCATGTTGCTATTGCATATAGCTGTAGTTCAGCTATTTTTATTGAGTATAATGTTCCACAAAATGAATTTATCACAATGTATTTATTCACTCTATTGTAAATGGACCTTTGGTTTGTTTCCAGCTATTACAAACAAAGCCGCTATGGCGACAAAGTGGATGGATCTGGAAGACATTATGCTAAGAGATATGTCAGTTACAGAAGGACAAATAGTTATTCCACTTATATAAGGCACCTAGAATAGTCAATGGTATAGAAGTAAACAACAGAATGGTGTTACTGGGGGATGGAGGCAGGGAGACATGAGGAGTAGTTCAATGGATATAAAGTTGAGAAGGAAAAGGGGAAAGATTCACACAATATGAAGAGTAAAAAAGAAAATGCTATGTCAGATGATGAACATGTTTATTAGCTTGATTATGGTGATCATTTTACAATGTACATATGTCACATCATCAAGTTGCACACCTTCAATATACACAATTCTTATTTGTCAATTATACCTCAATAAAGCTGAGAAAAAGAAAAAATCTTCAAAACTAAAAGTAAAATTATTTTTAAAATGTTAAAAAAAACTGCTAGGAATATTGTCAACACTTTTCTGTTGAATATAGACCTGGAGGTAGACTTCCTAGGTCAAACGGTATGTGTATTTTCAATTTTATGGTTTTTTTCCAACTTTAAAAAGTATTGCCAAATGCTTTTCTAAAGTAGATGGACAGATTTACTCTTTTAAAAAAATAAATATATTTTATTGATTTCAGAAAGGAAGAGAGAGGAAGAGAGAAATAGTGATGAGAGAGAATCATTGATTGGCTGCCTCCTCCACACCCCCTGCTGGGGAATGAGCCTGCAACCTGGGCATGCACCCTTGACTAGAATCGAACCCAGGACCCTTCAGTCCGCAGGCCAACACTATCTATGAGCCAAACTAGATAGGTTGACAAGTTTACTCTTAAACTAATAGTATCTGAGGGCTCTTATTGCTCCATATTCTCACCAACAGTTGTGTCAGTCTCTTTATTTTAGTCATTCAGGTTGGTGTGTAGTGATATTCCATTATGCTTTTATTTGGAAACTATTAGGTTTATAGAGAAGTTTAAAAGATAGAATAGAGATTTCCTATATGACTTTCTCTCATTTTTCCATGATATTATATCTTCATTACCATGCACATTTTTGAAAGCTGAGAAATTAATGTTGGTACATTTCTATAAACTTACTTGGTTTTCTTGTTATTTTCACTTATGCAATTCATCTCTTCTAGGATACAATCTAGGATACAACATTGCATTTGACCATCACATTTTCTTAGTTTCCTCACAAGCTTATCTTTGTCGGTGTTGAACTTCACCTGAGCCTTGTTCTCCTGGAAAATAGCAAGGCAAAGAAATCCTTACCCTTTTGTTTTCTGAGAAATGACAAATCCACAAAGGACATTTAGCTCTCCCATATTCCAAGATAAGACCCTTCTCCACTTTTTCTCGATGAATCAGATAAGACCCATCTTCATCCTTCCTCATCTGTCTCATAAGACTCCAGTATGATTCCTTTGTTAACCTTCCCCTTCCTAGGCCTCCTTTATTTTCTTTGAGGTGGTTTATTTTCGCATTAGTGAATGTTCTCCAAATTACAATACCATGAATGAGATCATCTCTTTAACTGTCTGGTACATTTACCTTTGATAGCTTGGTGCTGTGATTCAGATGAGGTTGGACCTCACCTTTAGATCCCTGTTAACTCCATCTTCATAATGGGGCCTCTCAGAGACCCTTGTGTTCAGTCTCTGACTGGTGATCTGCAGACCCAGTATTGTGTCTGACTCCTGACCCTGTATTCTCAACTCTTGTCTGTCGGTAGCACAGTAAAGATTTGATTTTGATTATTTTTGAGTACTCACTTGATTCTGGCGCTGTTACTTTTGATTTCATGGTTTAACCATTTGACAATTTCTGTAAATGGATTGATGGTTCATAGATCTCTTGTTTCTGTTGGGTGAAATGCAACAGAGAATCTGTTTTGTTCATCTCTTTTGTTTGTCTATTTGTCTATTTTGTGCTCAAATTGAGAATTTATATCAACTGGGAAAAGAAGAGCATTTTGATTTGATGCTATGAGTTTGTAAGTCAGTGTTTATTCTTGATCCAGGGGTAAAATTTTAGAATTGAAGCTAAATGCACTCCATTTGTGTCTGTCTGGAATTCAGAAATATCTTTTACCTTTCATTGTGTGATTGTGTAATATTTTCCTATCTCTGGATGGTAACAATAAATTAGATTATAAAATTTCTTAAAGGAGCTGCATTCTGATTGGGTTTAAAGACAAATAAATGCTTATGTAAAATAAATATGCTCAAACTCCCCAGAAATTAAGGAAATTGAATTTCTAGTACTTACAATGTGCTCCTTAGTTTCTTAGAGGAACTATTCAAATATTTTAAGAAACCAAGCTCACATTTTTTTGGGGAAATATTTGGCAAATAAAACTAATTTAACATATTTAGTTTAATAAAAAAAACTATCTCTTCTGATTTATCAGTATTAAATAAAACAAACAGATTTTATTCAATTTGGGTATGTTCTTCCTGAACTTGTACAAGTTTACTCATCAAATAAGCTGGCATCTCTTCTACTTACTGCTTAAGATTATGTGAAATGTAAACTTATGCTTAACCAAATTGAATCATTATTCTGACAAACTTTATTTGAGCACTATTTATGTTGTGTAGCATGTAGCTTAATTATAATTCCTAAGATAATTTAGATATTTGGGTTATTTCTAAGTGAGAAGGAACACTTACTTAGATATATTAATTCCTAAGCATAATTTTGAGCTCATACTCTCTGCTTCTTATTTGTGTATGTACAGAGAGGGTATATATACTTGAGGCTGTTAATGGCAGTATTTCTTTTTATGCCCCTTTGAGAAGTTGTTCAATAGGGACGTTTATGGATACAGAAAGCAGAAAGTTCATGGGAAGAGAACTTGGTTATGATGAGTTTATAAGATTTTCAAAAAGAGCCACAATAACAAATATTATACTAGTATTAATGCATTGCTAGAATTTTGGTTTTCTGTCTTTCCAAGTGGCCTTTCTCCTGGAGTATTGGCCTGCTCTTACCAAGAGGTTGGAAAGGTTACTTGTTATCTTTCATGTAATCTGCCTAGATAGCAAAAAAATAACAACAAACTCTGTGGTTGATGTTGACTTTATTGTGTCCTTAATTATTTAAGAAATCAAAATTTTCTCACATGTGAAAGAGTTATCTCCTAGGTAACCTCCTACATTTATATTTAAAATGTTTTATTGTCACTTAGTTTAATAGATAGCCAAGTACTGTTTCTCAGTCACCCATGATCCTATCTATTTTTTTACTATTAAGTATTTAAAGTTTTAAATTTAATTATGGTAAGACCCATGACCCTATTTTAATCAAGTTCAAATATGCTGACAATTTTATTATTTTTTCTTTCTAAAATTTCATTCTAATTAATATATTTTGTACCTAAAACTGTCTTTGAGACTTCACAGAAGGCCCCTGGAAAATCACTAAGGATTTGGTCTTCCAGCTTATAAAGAGAGAGATGCAAGGAATAGGCTTATTTAATATATTACTGTTGATTAGTTGCATGGGAAGTGTTGTCAAATCAGGAAAAATGTTCAGCTTTCTCTAGGTTAAATTTGTATAGGAAAAATGTTATTAACACAAATGTTTCAGATATTGTATACTGTGTGGGAAATCACTAGAGATTTGTCAATGCCCCCACTGTCAGATGATTCTCATCATCAGATTTCAGGTGTTATTTTCATTGGTATCAGTGACAACAATATTATCTGTCTGTCACAATTTTAGCTATTTTTTAATATGTTAACTTGATCTCAATTTTACTTCCTTAATTTGAATCTAGCATATTCTAGGCCAGTGGCTTTTAATGAGAGATTCATATACTTACCTATGGAGTTACATTAATATACAGATGTTTACAACCCACTCTTTTTTTCCCCCCTTATTAAGGTATTACAAATGTGTGCTTATCTTCCCATTTCCCCCCATTACCCCCTAAAGCCTGCCCTCACCCTCACCCCCTGTTGTCTGCGTCCATTGGTTATGCTTATATGCATGCATACAAGTCCTTTGGTTGATCTCTCCCCCTTACCCCCACCCTCCCTTACCTTCCCTCTGAGGTTTGGTGGTCTGGTCTGATCCATGCTTCTCTGTCTCTGGATCTGTTTTTATCGGTTTATGTTGTTCATTATAATCCACAAAAGAGTGAGATCATGTGATATTTATCTTTCTCTGACTGACTTACTTCACTTAGCATAATGCTCTCCAGCTCTATCCATGCTGTTGCAAATGGTACTCTTGACTTACAGAATCTCTTTACTTGATATTCTTGCTGTAGTCTAACTGTAGGTTGTTACATCCATTTGGTAAATTCATTGTATATTATGTCATAAGATGATTATATGTTATATCTGAACATATTTTTTTTTGCTGTAAAAGACTATGTTCATCCATTTTTTATAGATTAGATATAACATTCACTGTTCTGTGAAAATAGGGTTAATCATTATGTTTAGAGATATTTTGCCCAATTTTAAAAATTGATTTTATTATCTTATTTTGCATGCCATAGAAACAACAGACTTTTTTGTCGGTTGCATTATTCTTGAAATGAACACTCATCGAATCTTTCATCTTAGAAAATTATGGCATGAAGTTAACCACAGCCATTTTAAATCTCTTGTCATCTACAGACAGTTGTGTTTTTTTTTTTTTTTTTTTTTTTTTTTTACATTTTATTCTGATGCTTCCCTGAAAGCTCTTGCAATCAGGCATAGGCCAAAGTACTTTGTCTTCACCAAAGAAGGGCTTTTTCAGAGCCCCACAGGAAAGGTCTATGCCAGATACTTTTGTGTTCAGGCATCTGACGATATTGTATCACTTAAACAATGTTGAGACCAGACCAGTGATTTGAGTCAGGATTTTCAGAAGCAAGTGGGTTCATGAACTGTCAACTCAAGATTAAGCAGAACAAGAATTAAACATCTTGGAGTAATAAAGGATAATTGTGCTTCTTGTTTGGAATATTGTTCATGTTTTAATGTTATATTTTCTAGACATAAAGGGAATCATTTTTCTTAAGCTATCTATAATTTATAACAATTTAGTAGACTATGCTTTTGTAAACGGAAAAGAAATATTTGTAAATTTTATATTTTTGTCTCTGATTGACACCTAAAGAATTTTAAAACATGTATTCAGTATTTTTTATGGCCAACATAGTTATGTGCACAAGTTTTACAAGAATCTGCCTTCCTTATTAGCAGGTATAATTAAAACTATTGGTTTTGCAGCTTTTTTGTTTAGTTTTGGGGCAGGTGTCAAAATCATACTCAGAGACTGAGTCTGTTTTTGTCAGCAAGTTATTTAACACAGGGTTGCTCTGAGAATTATACTAATTTCACAAGCCAGTAGCATACAGGACAATATCTCTTAATAACCAAGTAAAGAAAGACATTATTCAAAACAAATAACAGATTAATCACACTATTGTTCTGGGCAAGAGGAAATGAAAGGAATAAAGTCCAAATTTAGAGGTGAACCTTTTATATGTGTATGGTTTCTTGGGAGAGATAGATGGCTTAACCAGCCCTGAGCTGAACTGACTTCCAGCTGCCAGCACAAAACAAAAGTCCCTTTTTGCTTGAGCACGTTGCTAGGGAACAAAGATGCTGGTGTTGGCAGACAGGCTAGTCTTCTCCCAGGGTTATCATTCCAGGGACCACTGCATGGTTCAGCACCACTGACAACCAGGAACATGGCAGGGACACATATAGCTTCTCTTTCTGACACTGCTTCATGGTTTAGCACTACTGCTGACCAAAGAATTGCCATGGCCACAGCAGGAGCAAATATCTCAAGATCTTTGGAGAGCTGTTGAGGTCAGCAAAACTCCAAACATTGCCACCAAATTCATCTAATAGCATCTGAACACCTGGATGAAGAAAAAAAAAAGTTTAATAGATACTTTCCAGGGAGCAGATTTTGAAGGGCAGAAGGGAAGTGAGATCTATGGAGGTGGAGTATCATCCTTGAGGTGGTTGTGATGGGCTAAGAGCAGGAGGGAGAAAGGACCTAGTAGAAGGAGAAAAGAAGTCACAATGTCAGCACCTTCTAAAGAAATTTTACTTCCCAAGTAATATGTAGTTACTGGAGAAAAATTAGAATGGAGAAAAGAAAATATTCTCCAGAGATGACCAAAGTTAAGATGAAATTTTATCTTCATGTACATCATCCTAAACTTTGATTAGGCATTTAAGTATATGAATGTGAACATAATATTTTGAAGAAATCTTAATATTGACTATCTGAGTTCTTAATTTTTGCTATTATAAACAGTCAATTTTAATATGCACATTTTGATTAGTTACGTGTGTCTATATTACCCTCCATGCATATAAAGCAATTTTTGTACTCACTACTTGTTATAAATAAAGAAAACAATTGATAACATTTTTAATAACTTACTAGGAGCCAGGCAATGTTCTAAATGCTTTGCACAGATTCTTTGCACAGTTAAGCCTTCACACTAATTCCTTAGTAGAGGTGCTAATGTTATCTCTATTTTAAGATGAGGATACTGAAACTTCACAAGGTTAAGAAAGTTGTCTAAGATCACACAACAGGAAAGTGGCAGAACCAATCTGAAGCCATCCCTGAATCCAGAAGCTGTAAGTGTGTATATACACAAATATGCAGCCATATACAAAATTTTCCAGATTAAGTGGCAAAGTTGGCATATATCTTTTTATTTTAAAAGCTAAAATTTATCTACATCAACATTTTGTCTAGAAGGAATGGAAACTAGTGAGTCATGTAACATAATTTTTTTTTAAATCTTACAACAAAATAAGCCAAAAACAAACAAAAACAAACAAACAAAAAAACATAATCAGGGCTGGTTTAAGATCTTTAAAATCCCTTCTCTCTCAAAGATTAAGGTACTCATACACTCCCCCATCCTCATATAGTCTTCAATGTGAAAACACTTTTATATAATACTAGAGGCCCGGTGCATGAAATTCGTACACTCTGGGTGGGGGTGGGGGAGGAGGGTGGTCCCTCAGCCTGGCCTGCGCCCTCTCGCAGTCCAGGAGCCCTTGGGGATATCCAACTGACCGCTTAGGGGCCTAAGCGGTCAGTTGGACATCCTTAGCACTGCCATGGAGGCAGGAGAGGCTCCCTCCACTGCCACTGTGCTCACCAGCTGTGAGCCCGGCTTCTGGCTGAGCGGTGCTCCCCCTCTGGGATCACACTGACCACCAGGGGGCAGCTCCTATATTAAGCATCTGCCCCCTGGTGGTCAGTGCGTGTCATAGCAACTGGTTGTTCTGCCATTCAGTCAATTTGCATATTGGCCTTTTATTATATAGGATGATATGTATAAGAGAGTCTAACAAGTTCTGAATTTTCGTATAATTTTAGCATCAATGTTTCGCTATACAATTAAATGTTTAAATTTTCATTTCTCTGCCTCTCTTTAGTGTTTTGGAGAATATGGAGGCATGTCTCCATGTCTATTATATCAAGAGCAAGGCGTGTTTGAGTCTGCATGTGGGGTTACACAGAATTAGGCACCATCACTGTCATTGTTATTTTGGAGACCAAAAAGTGGATGCCTTAACCAGACTTGCGCACCTGGCAAGAGAAGGAGCTGGAAGCAGATGGTGCTTCCATCTTTCCTGCCCAGTGATGCTCTAAGTGTGCTGCACAGGCTAATGACAGTAGGCAGAGTATTTGCTCAGAACACTCAATGTGTAGGGTCTGAAACTAAGTGTTGCCTCTTAGAAACTTTTATAGCAATTTGACATTGCCCTGACACCCAAGTATGTGACTGGTGGACTCATCTCAATAAAGAGGACGTGGACCAGTTGTCCAACTCAGTGGGGAACTGCATGTGTGCAAACTGCTTCTGGTCATGCATAGTTGTATTGTTTCAGGTATTGTTCCATGATGGATTGGGGTTGGGAATGGGTTGTCACATAAAATATAGAATGCCCAGATGAATTTGAACTGTGTCTAGACAACCATGGATAATATTTTAATGGAACAATATCTCAAGAATTTTATGGGACATATTTCTATTAAAATTATTTTAGACTTATTTAAAATTCAAGCCTAACTGATTGTATTTTTATTTGCTAAATCTAAAACACTTAGGTAGGGGTGCTGGATAACTGGTCCTTAATCACAGCTAATGTGAGAAGCTCTGCTCCAGTCTCTTCAAGAATGACTCTCACCCATGGTGTGTTTAGGCTGAGACTAGATCCTTGGTGTCTTCCTCTGCTTCCCTCATTTTTTCAACCCCCCATCTGAGTTAAACTTATCCATGCTTTCTTTTGCTAATTTGCTTAATTATTTTTAAAATCTAAATGCTCACAGCAATACCACTTCTTTGTTTTTCTTAGCCTTCAGTGGCTTTAGGAAAGTAAGTGTTTCTGAATGTTATTTCTGTGCTACATTGAGGATTAGTAAGTTAATTTCTGACAGCACTTTAAGAGATGCAAAAGTGGTTCTTCACAGTTCACTAAACAATAAAATTGTCTCTAGTACACTTCATTGTTATAGTCACCTAAGCTGTTTTGCTGTGTTTTCTACCATTATTCGAATCCATCTTCAAAATTCTCTGCTTAAAAATTGATGACAAAATACCTGCTGTATCTTGTCTGGTAATTTGGGTGCAGGCAAGATGAACATGTTCTGCTTAAAAAGAACATTTGAGTAGCTCAGGAGGGTAAGTGACCTCAATTTCCACATTTATAAAATTGGGTTGTTGGGCTATGGGGATCTCTGGGGTTTCTCAGCAGCTTGAGTGTTCCATGATTTAAAAAGTCACCAGAGAAAGCCAAAGGCTGTGTAGAAAAGAAGAGTGGCAGGTGACCTACTGCCTTGCTGAAGGGGGAGATTCGCAGGCGATTCAATGAATGCCCTTGAACACCAGCTCACAGAGATGTTTCCTTTTCCACTTTCTCTCAGTCTGCCTCCCAAGCAAGTTAAAGTTCTCCATGTTATGGATTGCATCAAGGTGCATCAAGGGTGAGGTGTGAGGAGGCACTGGGCTGGGAGTCAGGAGGACTGGATTTGAATCGTGGCTTTGCCACTTACTAGCCATATGATTTAGAAACAATTCATAAACCAAATGACCAAAGCTACTTCTACCCTCTACAAAGGTGGCACAATTCATACCGGACATGTAAATTCTATTGAGGGAAACATCTGGAAGATCTCAATAGGCATTTTTGGTTGTGAAAAGATGGGGTATAGATGACCAGGGTTGCCTCAAAAAGAATTAAATACCCTGTAAAAAAAAACCAAAAACAAAAAACAGGCATGCTAGTGTTGTTTGTCAGAGAAAGAAATTGGGCCCTTGGGAAAAAAGATAAGGACATTTAGAGCAAAATTTACAAGCTAAGCAGAGCCCATGCTGAAAATACTACTGAGTGGCCTATGAGGGAAGAGGGTGATGGTACAGCAGAGGGCAAGACTTGGGCAAGGGCAGTTGCCATGCATAAGTGGGGGTCCAGCACTATCAGATCTTTCAGTCCTTTAAGAAAAGTCAGAAACCTGGAAAAAGATCCTCATTTTTAAATGTTGGGAAGTAAAATTTTATTTAATTACTGTGCTGCCAACAAAATATGTCTGTGGACTATGTTAAGTCCTATAAACTACCATTTTAAAATATCTGGTTTAAAGAGAAGGGATCTAAATGAGGGAAAAAATAAATTTAGCCCAGCCATGGTGGCTCCGTAGTTGAGAGTTTACCTATGAACCAGGAGGTCACAGCTCAATTCCTGGCCAGGGCACATGCCCGGATTTCAGGCTCAATCCCCAGTAGGGGACATGCAGGAGGCAGCTGATCAATGATTCTTTCTCATCATTGACGTTTCTATCTCTCTCTTCCTCTCCCTCTCTGCAATCAATAAAAACATATTTTTACAAAAATAATAATTTTAGTATAGTCATACCTTTCTGAGTTGAACTATTTTGGGTTTGACATAAGAATCTTAGTTTACTTCAAATTTTCAGTAAAAATTTGATATACACAATAGCTTGAATTTGTGATGATTTATGGGAATAAAGGAAGGAAGGATGTTGCCTAGATAAGCAAAGTAGTATAAAAGGGGTTGGCAATTGCAAGAGTGAAATAAAATAGAGAATCAAGAATTCAGCAGAAGCAATTTGAAAAGACGAAGAAAAGAAAGCCTTACAACAAGAACATTAGTGCAATGTCCTTGGCTTCCAGAGCAAATGAAATGGGGGTCAAGAATTTCTAGTTTAATGTGAAAAGAAAGAGTGACATCAGAAAGCTGGAGAACTTAGAGCTATCCTGTGGCAGATACTTAATTTACAAAAGAAATAAAATGACATAAAACTGTTTAAATTATATCTGCTGCTGGAAAGTTCTGAGGATGCAGTAGACTGGAAAGAAAAGGAAATAAGGTTCGTGTCTGAGAGGAGCTGGGACAGGTAGCAGGGGCTTGGGTGGTCCTCTTTCTCACAGTGTTGGCCACCTGAAAGAGAGAAAGGGGAGAAGCAGGAAGACTGCCCACTGTGACAAAGAAGGCTGCTGAGCCAGTCCAGAACTGCATGTCCACAAAAGCTCAGAGCAACTAGGGAAAACCTGTAGAGCTCTGGAGAGAGGCTTGAAGAACCCAGTTTATGTATTCATGATATTCTGGAGAAGTGAGGCCATGCTGTATACAAATAAAATGAGAATTTATTTCTTTGGGAGATGTTCCTGGCATCCTGCAAGTCAGAAGGCAGCTGGTTCCTCCCTCACTCTACTTTTATGAAGCACTTGGAGCATAACATCAACACTCCCAAAGCCAGCACAGGTTTTCTTTCTCACACAGAATAGTTTGTTGCAGCCTCATTAAGACTGAAAGGGTTCTTGGCTAACAAATTCAGAGAAACCAGCATTTCCACTCCTGCCAGGGTTCTGGACAGGTTATGGAAGTGCTATGTTGCTCGCCATATTTATACAGAGAGAGAGAGATTTTGCTGCTTTTTCCATGAGTGTCTCACTGCCAAAGAGGGGGCCACTGGCCACATCATCTCGGGGCCATCACAATAATTAGCGTGTATTGAACAGAGGCACAGTACTCTGCACCATTTGCGGAAGCTGGGAGAGTGTTCTGTCTGGTTATAGCCATCTTCCTGGATGACATATCTGGGGGAATGAGTGGCTGAGATCACAGGCAAACTACTATTTAGTGCTGATATTTATGCAGCATTGCAGGGAACACTTGACATGAATTATTTTTTCTTTCCCAATTCTCAGTGAGATTGATATGATTGTTATTACCTTAATATGGCTGAGGAAACGGAGGCTTACAGTGATCAGGTAAAATGCCCAAGACCACACAGCTAGTCACTGGCAGATCTAGGACATGATTGCAGGTACACTTAGTACCTGGTAAGGCCATGAGTGACCACCGGCCTGTGTGTGGCTTGGACTCAAGTTTCTCTGGAACTACAGATGCCACACTTACAAAGGCACCATGTTGAGAACAAAGGCTGGTCTGTTAAATTATCAATAGACCATCAAATTCAACTTCACAATGCCAGAGCTGGACCATTGCCAACTGACCTGAACACCTATGCAATGGGGTGAACTGGAGCTGATTTTGTCCTATTCCAACTTCGATGCTCCCCACACAACTTTCGTTGACCACCTCAACATCTCCAGTCTCTCTAGTCCACAATCTGGGCTGGACTGAACACATTATGTTAAGGAAAAGAACAGAGAATCTAAAAGCATTGACATGTGGGGACAAAAATTCTATCTGGGTGTCTAACTGGTGCAACTGACCATCACAATTCTCTTTTCAACATCGTTATTACCAAGTGGTCTGTCTATTCATTTCTTCTGTTTTATTTTAATTTTAAAATTACCATTAGTAAATGTTGTTTTTACCAAGGTACTTTCATGCACTCAACTAAAGCAAAAATGATATAATGCTGATAGTATTTTAATGAAAAATAGCAATTCCCTACCCCACAGTGCCACACTCCCAAAGGAATCACCTTTATTTACCCTTTCAGCAGTTTCTTCTGGTAGTGACTGACCTTTATTTTGTAAATATGCTGAGTTGCATATTTCTTGATTTCTCCATTTTAAACATTAACTCTTGACTTTCTATTATTGTAGGCAAGAGTTTAGTGCTCTTCTATACTTTCCCCTTCCTCCTGACCCCATCTTCTTAATACATTTTGATCCAGGGATATGGATAAAAAAGTAATCATTGCGACTATTCAATTTTTGACTCTATCTGTGAAAAATGTGTCTAACATTCTACCAGATCTGACAGTATTATGATCTACTGAGCCCCCCACTCCCACTTCCTTTTTCCTGCAGACCACCCTCCTAGAACTCTCCATCCTCCCCCTCCGAGACGGATTATGCTCCAGGTATGCCACACAGCTGCCATTCTAGGATTTCATCTGTTATTCTCCTGATTCTTAAGTCTTCCTTTTTCTTATTCCTTGGTGTTCTCCCCTTGTTTGGTTGTAGAACAACCTGGAGTTGCTTAATGATGTCTCAAAAAGGAGAGCATGGCCCTAGCTGGTTTTGCTCAGTGGCTAGAGCATCGGCCTGCGAACTGAATCGGCCGGGTTCGATTCTGGTCAAGGGCACATGCCCAGGTTGCGGGCTCGATCCCCAGTAGGGGGTGTGCAGGAGGCAGCCCATCAATGATTCTCTCTCATCATTGATGTTTCTATCTCTCCCTCCCTCTCCCTTCCTCTCTAAAATAAATAAAAAGATATTTTTAAAAAAGGAGAGCATGGAGTTCGTTTTCTAATGTTAATCAAAAACACTTCCAGTGACAGAAAAATAACTCAATTCTCCAGCACAGTGGCATTCTGGTTATTCTGTTTACAGGCTAAAATCTTTTTCATTCACTCATAACTCCAAAGCTTTTTTAACTCTCCTGTTACCCAGACTTTTGTCCCCAGGTGTCCTCAAGTTTTTCAGTCTTCATTGTCAGTTTTCTACGTGATATCCTAATTAAAAGCCGGGTGCCGCCATGGGCATACTGTGGCAAGCTCCGTTCATTCCTGGGCTGCTGGTGCCCTTAAAGTCAGGCTCTGCCTCAGCTGGGCACCATGTCAGTTCTTGATAATAAACTTCAGCCTCTCTGCTGGCTACTCTGTTCCCTCTCCTGGGACCAACTAGGGAACAATAGGTCAATAACCTTTTGTGGATGGTTGAGTTGAAATTAATCTCAACTTACCAGTTGAGTAGCTCTACAAAGTAGAATTTGCCCCACTGCTAAAAAGTTCCCATGCTTTCTTCTCTTCTAGACTCTTGGGTACTTGAGTTTTTCTTTTCCTCCAAAGTAGTGAGGCCTAACATAAAGGTTGATCCTCTATCCAGACCAATTGTCATGAGCCCCCACTGCCACCTTGCTCCTGTGCCCCAAGTCCCATCATTGTCTTCTTTATACTTAGATGGAGTCTTTGAATGAACCAATTTGCCCTATATTCCTGTCATGTCCATCTTATATTCCTACACTCTTCCTGTAGGCTAACCCTCTCTTATAAGCATCCCTTATTTAAAAATTTTCATGTATATGGAATGGTTATTTTTTACCAGTTTAAAGTTATAGTTCTAGTGGCTAAGTTATTTCTGCTATATGATATGCTACATTTTTAGATAATGTCTAAGGCTCCTTCAAATTGAGCATTCTGTGAGTCTGAGTATTAGCAAAACATAATGACAAAAGCATGGACAAGGTTTCAGTCATGGTCAGTTCAGGCTGTTCACAGGTTTCTGGTTTCTCCCATTTGACTGTAATTCATTATTAGCCATTCTTAGAATTTTTTTGCCTGTCCTTAAAACCACAGACTGCAATAAAAATACCCATAGTATAAATGTTCTTGGAGACATAGCAAGGATTTTGGTTTTCTAATTCAGGAGAGAAAGCTAAACCATCAGAAAACTAATGAACCATGATTCATTACAAGAAAAAAAAAAGAGAGAGAGAGAGAGAGAGAGAGAGAGAGACAGAGAGAGAGACAAAGCAATTCTAAATAGTCAAGGTGATCTCACCCTCTTCTGGACAAGAGCAACAGGAGTGAACCTGGGAAGCAGGTTAGGCAAGAGAAAGGAGGGAAACCAAGTTCAGAGGAAAGGTTTTGAAAGTGAATGTGTGGGGCAGTTAGCTGAAAATAATGGCAGATAGTAAAATAAGTGAGGCCATTATTTAATATAGAAATTAGACAATTAAGTGGTCACATCTGGATTCTTTCCCCAATGCCTCTGGGGACCATAAAGTCTAAATGGCAACTAGTAATATTCTTAGGGGATGAGACGAATCACAAATCATACTTTTCTGCTTCCCCTGCAATACCTTTATACAGATGGAATCAGGTTAAAGGGAACAATAAAGACAAAAGGAGTCACAAGGTGTGGCAGATCCAAGAGATATGAGACCCCTGGGCTGTGAGAGCCTTAAAATCTCAGTCTATGTGATATTGACATACCCAGCACCTCACACAGGGCCCTGGTCCATAATGGCACAGGAGACACTCCATGAATTAGTAAGTAATTAATCCCATCAAATTTGCCTTAGGGTGAATGAGGAAAAGGAAACGTTTGGCTATAATTATATTATGAGTATAAATGAGCTAGATTTTAGAACACACTCAAGGGATTCTTTCCATCTTAACCACACTGCTGGGTTACTATCCATTGATAGGCAGTATGGGGTGAGAGGCTAAACTGGAAAGAGAAGTGAAGCAAAGCTTATGGCTTAATGATTGACAGGTCCTCATCCCCTATTCTTTTGTATTCGCTGACTACTTTCCCAAAACAATCTATCAAGCATATTAGACTTCATGAGAAATTCAATACTGCTAAATATTCAGTAGTAACTTCAACAGAATATTTGTCTTAAGACTAAGCCAAAGGCCTTTGGAGATTTAGGCTCTCTTTCTAGATGGGTCTAAAGTGTTGTAGGACTTCCCACAATAAGTAGAGTTCATGGGCCTGCCTATCCTGCTTATACTCATGGGAGGATAACAGTCACCTATACTATTTTCCTCCATTGTGTGTTTATTTCCGGTCTCACTTTCAGTAGTTAGAGAAATAAGCCTAGACCAGGATCCTAAAGACTGAAATCCTGCTGCTTTATTCATTGTGTATCCTTAGGCAAAATTTCAAACATCTCCAAGTTTCCTGATTTGTAAAACAAGGATAACTCCTACCTTACAGATTACTGTGGGAAATAAATTTAAAACCCTGAAAGTAATTCCATAGCAAGTAGAATATAATCCTAGCACAGAAGCTTAAAAGACTCCTTTGGATCTAGCCCCTACCTATCGCTTTGATATCATCTTCTACTTTTCTCTTTCAGTTCCTGTTATTGAACCTTCTCCCTATTGCTCAAATACCAATATCTCTCCCACATCAATGCTGGAGTCATCTTTTCCTTGATACTCCCTGCCATCTAGGTCTAAGCTATGTGAAATCTTTTTCAAAGAATATTTCTCTCTCCATCTTCTCAAATGTTTCATTTCTACAACCAGCTGGTCATGGCCTATCACATTATTCTGTGTTATTTTTTTTAGTATCAAGGATCAACGATCACTTTTTGAATTTATTTTACTAACTTGTTTATACAGAGATTAGTTGTTCATTAGTTGTCTCTCTCCAGTCAATAATATAAACACTAATGAGCACAAACCTTTTAGCAGTTGTACTTGGAATAATGTCTAGCAAGTTCATAGTAGATGGCAGTAAATGTTTGATTGAAGTAGTGAATTCAATAAATGTTTAGATTGATATATTTTAATGAAAAGATTTTATAAAGTGTGAAGTGCTTCCTCATGTAAGATGCCATTTACTTCTATTGAGAGGGTACTAGAGAGAAAAAGGAGAAGGTAAGAAATAAAAATACTAGATTTTAATTTTACTTTTATTGCTCTTCAATAAAAAAGTAGGACAAGTAACTCATTTGCCTGGAGTAGGGCAAGTTCACTTCCTTGCCTCTCTGTACATTGGTTTTCTCATCTGTAAAATGAGAAAAATGATATTTAACTAATAGGTTGCTGTTGTTTTTTTTTCATTTTTTTATTAAGGTACTAGAGGCCCGGTGCATGAAATTTGTGCACAAGGGTGGGGGGAAAGGAGAGTCCCTCAGCTCAGCCTGAACACTCTTGCAATCTGGGATCCCTTGGGGGATGTCCGACTGCCAGTTTAGGCCCTGCGGGATTCCTGGGGGATTGGGCCTAAACCGGCAGTCGGACATCCCTCTCAAAATCTGGGACCACTCGCCTGCCTGTCTGATCGCCCCTAACCCCTCTGCCTGCCTGCCTGATCACCCCTAACCACTCACCTGATTTCTCCTAACCACAATTCCTAACCCTGGATGCCTCGGCTCTCATAGACCTGGCTTTATCTGGAAGGTCATCTGGACAGTTGTTCCGGTAGCCGTCCAGTCTAATTAGCATATTAGTTCTTTATTATATTGGATTATATGTGTACATATCTTCCCATTGCACTCCCCCACCCCACTCCCGTACATGCCCTCACCCCACAGTGTCTTGCGTCCACTGGTTATGCTTATATGCATGCATACAAGTCTTTCGGTTGATCTCTTATTTCCCCCACATCTCCCTAACCTTCTCGCTGTAATTTGACAATCTGTTTGATGCTTTATTGCCTCTGTATCTATCCTTTTGTTCATCAGCTTATAATGTTCTTTGTTATCCATAAATGAGTGAGATCATGTATTTTCCTTTCGTTGACTGGCTTATTTCACTTAGCATAATGCTCTCCAGTTCCATCCAGGTTGCTGCAAATATTAAGAACTCCTTCTTTTTTATGGTGGCATAGTATTCCATTGTGTAGATGTACCACAATTTTCTGATCCAGTCATCTGCTGACGGGTACCTAGGCTGTTTCCAAATCTTAGCTATTGTAAATTGTGCTGCTATGAACATAGGGGTGCATATATCCTTCCTGATTGGTGTTTCTAGTTTCTTAGGATATATTCCTAGGAGTGGGATTACTGGGTCAAATGAGAGTTCCATTTTTAGTTTTTTGAGAAAACTCCATACTGTTCTCCTCAGTGGCTGCACCAGTCTGCATTCCCACCAGCAGTGCACGAGGGTTCCTTTTTCTCCGCATCCTCGCCAACACTTGTCCTTTGTTGATTTGTGGATAATAGCCATTCTGACAGGTGTGAGATGGTACCGAATTGTCATTTTGATTTGCATATCTCAGATAATTAGTGACTTTGAGCATGTTTTCATGTGTCTCTTGACCTTCCTTCTGTCTTCTTTCAAAAAGATTCTATTTAGGTCCATTGCCCATTTTTTTATTTTATTTTTTATTTTTTAAGCTGCCTGTAGATGTTGGAGATTAAACCTTTATCAGTGATAACAGTTGCAAATATGTTCTCCCATACAGTGGGCTTTCTTGTTGTTTTGTTGATGGTTTCTTTTGCTGTGCAAAAGCTTTTTATTTTGATGTAGTCCCATTTGTTTATTTTCTCTTTAGTTTCCATTGCCCTTGGAGTGGTATCAGTGAAGAAATTGCTTCGGCATATGTCTGAGATTTCTCTGCCTCTGGATTCTTCTAGTATTTTTTGGTTTCCCATCTTATGTTTAAGTCCTTTATCCATTTTGAGTTTATTTTTGTGTATGGTGTAAGTTGGTGGTCTAGTTTCATTTTTTTGCATGTATCTGTCCAATTTTCCCAACACCACTTATTGAAGAGACTGTCTTGACTCCATTGTATGTTCATGCCTCCTTTGTCAAATATTAATTGATCATAGTGGTTTGGGTCGATATCTGGATTCTCTATTTTATTCCATTGGTCTATATGCCTGTTCTTGTGCCAGTACCAGGCTGTTTTGAGAACAGTGGCTTTGTAATACAGCTTGAAATCTGGTATTGAGATCCCTCCTACTTTGTTCTTCTTTCTCAGGATTGCTGTGGTTATTCGCGGTCTTTTCTTATTCCAGATGAATTTTTGGAGAGTTCTTTCTAGGTCTGTGAAATATGCCATTGGTATTTTAATGGGGAGTGCATTGAATCTATAGATTGCTTTGGGTAGTATGGACATTTTAATGATGTTGATTCTACCAATCCATGAACACAGTATGCTCTTCCATCTATTTATGTCTTCCTCTATTTCTTTTTTCAATGTCTTGTAGTTTTCTTAGTAGACGTCTTTTACCTCCTTAGTTAAGTTTATTCCTAGGTATCTTAATTTTTTTGGTGCAATGGTAAATAGGATTGTTTTCTTAGTCTCTCTTTCTGTAAGTTCACTGTTGGCATATAGAAATGCCATAGATTTCTTGGAATTAATTTTGTATCCTGCTACATTGCCGAATTCATTTATTAAATCTAATAATTTTTTGATGGAGTCTTAGGGTTTTCTATGTACAGTATCATGTCATCTGCGAATAAGGACAGTTTTACTTCTTCTTTTCCAATTTGGATGCCTTCTATTTCTTCTTCTTGTCTGATCGCAATGGCTAGTACTTCCAAAACTATGTTGAACAGGAGTGGTGAGAGTGGGCATACCTGTCTTGTTCCTGTTCTTAGGGGAAATGGTTTTAGTTTGTGCCCATTAAGTATGACGTTGGCTGTGGGTTTGTCATATATGACTTTTATTATGTTGAGGTATGATCCATCTATTCCCACCTTTCTGAGAGTTTTTATCAAGAAAAGGTGTTGGATTTTGTCAAATGCTTTTTCTGCATCAATTGATATGACTATGTGATTTTTATTTCTCAATTTGTTTATGTGATTTATCACGTTTATTGATTTGTGAATATTGTACCATCCTTGCATCCCTGGGATAAATCCTACTTGGTCATGGGGAATGATCTTTCTGATGTACTGCTAGATTCGATTTGCTAGAATTTGGTTGAGGATTTTGGCATCTATGTTCATGAGGGATATTGGCCTGTAATTCTCTTTCATTGTGTTGTTTTTATCGGTTTTGGTATTAGGGTGATGCTGGCTTCATAGAATAAGCTTGGAAGTGTTACTTCCTCTAGAATTTTTTGAAATAGTCTGAAGAGGATAGGTTTTAGTTCTTCCTTGAATGTTTGGTAAAACTCCCCTGTGTAGCCTTCTGGCCCCCGGGCTTTTATTTGCTGGAAGCTTTTTAATGACTGCTTCAATTTCTTCCATAGTTATTGGCCTATTGAGATTTTTAGATTCTTCCTGATTGAGTTTTGGAAGGTTGTATTTTTCTAGGAATATGTCCATTTCCTCTAGATTGTCTAGTTTGTTGGAATAGAGTTGTTCATAATATTCTTTAACAATCCTTTGTATTTCTGTGGGGTCTGTTGTTATTTCTCCTCTTTTATTTCTGATTTTGTTTATTTGGGTTCTCTCTCTTTGCTTCTTGTTGAGTCTGGCTAGAGATTCATCAATCTTGTTTATCCTTTCAAAGAACCAACTCTTGGTTTTGTTGATCTTTTGTATTGTTTCTTTGGTCTCTGAGTCGTTTATCTCCACTCTGAATTTTATTATTTCCTTCCTTCTTCTTACGCTGGGCTTTTCTTGTTGCTGTCTTTATAACTCTTTGAGTTGTAGGGTTACATAATTTATTACCATTGTTTCTTGTTTTTTGCAGTATGCTTGTAGAGCTATGAACTTCCCTCTTAAGACTGCTTTCGCTGTGTCCCATAGATTTTGGATTGTTGTGTTTTCATTGTCATTTGTTGCCATGATGTTTTTTATATCTTCTTTGATCTCTCTGGTAACCCAGTCATTGTTTAATAGCATGTTTTTTAGCCTCCAAGTGTTTGATTTTTTTGTATTGTTTTTATTGTAGTTGATTTCCAGTTTTATGCCACTGTGATCTGAGAAAATGCTTGATATAATTTCTATCTTCTTGAATTTGAAGAGACTTTGCCTGTGTCCTAATATGTGGTCTATCCTTGAAAATGTACCATGTGCACTGGATAAGAATGTATATTCTGTATCTTTGGGGTGGAATGTTCTAAAGATGTCAGTTAAGTCCATCTGATGTAGTGTGTCACTTAGGATTGCTGTTTCTTTGCTGATTTTTTGTTTGGTTGATTTATCCAGTGGTGTCAGTGGGGTATTTAAGTCCCCTGACTATGACTGTATTGCTATTAATCTCTCCCTTGATATCTTCCAGAAGTTGTTTTATGTATTTGGGTGCTCCTGTATTGGGTGCATATATGTTTACCAGAGTTATATCTTCTTGTTGAATTGCTCCCTTTAGTACTATGTAGTGGCCTTCCCTATCTCTTGTAATGGCCTTTACTTTGAGGTCTATTTTATCAGATATAAATATCACAACCTCAGGTTTTTTCTCATTTCCATTTGCCTGAAAAATGTTTTTCCATCCCTTCACTCTCAGTCTGTGTGAATCCTTTGTTCTGAGGTGGGTCTCTTGCAGAAAGCAAATATATGGGTCATGTTTTCTTATCCATTCAGCTACCCTATGTCTTTTGATTGGTGCATTTAATCCACTTACGTTTAATGTTATTATTGACAAGTACATGTTTGTTGTCATATTTTTCCTTAATGTTTGTGTTTCTTGCCTTTCTCTTCCTTCTTTTTACAGCAGTCCCTTCAGCATTTCTTGCATTGCTGGCTTGGTAGTGGTAAACTCTCTTAGCCCTTTTTTGTCTGTGAAGCTCCTGATTCCACCTTCAATTTTGAATGATAGCCTTGCTGGGTATAGTATTCTTGGGTTCAGTCCCTTGCTTTGCATCACTTTGTAAATTTTATTCCATTACCTTCTGGCCTGGTGTGTTTCAGTTGAGAAATCCGTTGATATTCTAATTGGAGAACCCTTGTAGGTAACTTTCTGTCTCTCTCTGGAAGCCTTTAAGATTCTTACTTTGTCGTTGGTGTTTGCCAATTTAATTATGAAGTGTCTTGGTGTCGGTCTTTTAGGGTTCATCTTGTTTGGGACTCTATGTGCTTCTTGGACTTGCATGGTTTTTTTTCTTGCCAGTATCAGGGAATTTTTCTGTCATTATATCTTCAAACAGGTTTTCTATTCCTTGCTTCTCTTTCTCTCCTTCTGGTATTCCTATTATGCGAATATTGTTTCATTTTGTGTTGTCCCAAAGCTCCCTTCGGCTCTCCTCTTGCTTTTAAAGTCTTCTTTCCAGTTGCTGCTGTGTTGTGTGTGTTTTTCCTACCTTGTCTTCTAATTCGCTCATACAGTCCTCAGCCTCTTCTAGTCTACTGTTTAAGCCTTCCATTGTGTTCTTTATTGCAGCTATGTCGTTCTTCATCTCCTCTTGGTTCTTTTTCATGTTGGTGACATTCTCATTCAGCTCCTTATAATTCTCATTGAGTTGCGTGCATTTGTCATCCAGCCGTTTAAACATCCTTATAACCATTACTCTGAATTCTTTCTCTGTTAAGCTGCTAGCCTCAATTTCATTTAACTCCTTTTCTGGTGATTCCTCTTTGTCTTTCCTTTTGGGGTTGCTTTTTTGTCTTCCCATGTCTTCCTGTAATGTTTTAACTATAGATCCAATTGCTTTGCTACCCAGGTTCTTTTGGTGATAGTGCTACTGGTGTAATCTCTCAGTTCTCCTGGGCTTGGTAATTTAGTGTAGCTCCCTATTGAGCTATTTGGGTTCTCTTGATGTAGGCCTGCGAGCTTGAGAGGCACAACTGCGGTGTCTAGAAGTCAGCAGCTGTGGAGGGGAATGTCCCAATTTTTGCTGTCTTGCACCTTTAGTTGAAATCATGCGTGCCCAGCAGGGACTCACAGTGGCATCCAGGAACTGTCTATTGGGGTGATGAGGTTCAGGGGGCCTGCACTCTGAAAAGGCATGACTGTGGTGTCCAGAGTTCTGTAGTTGTGTGGTGGGCAGACTCAGCTTTTGCTGCTGTACCTGTGGTGGATAGGTGCTCACTTCTAGTGGTGGCTCACAGGGGCACGCACAGTACCTTTGCCTGCAAGGCACACTGAAGCTCTCTGAAGGGCCCTGGCAATGTAGCCGCATAATTGAGGCGCCTGTGGGCAGGTCTCCAGGATGAGTGAATTTAGAATTTCTACTGCTGGGGGGGAGTGCACCCCTGTCTGTCCAAGATCACACCCAGGGAGAGCTCACAGTGGCTCCCACTAGCGCCCTGTGGGTAAATGGGCTCAGGGTGCCTGCTTGTTGGAAATTCGCATATGTGGAGGTGTGTTTGCCTGCACAGAGCTCTGACACACTCAGAGGGGTCCTGGCACTGAGGTTGAGCAGCTGGGGTGAATGTGGGCAGTTATTCAGGAAGAGGGAGTTCAGAATTTCTACTGCAGAGCAGCGCGTCCTTGTCTGTACAGAATGACACCCAGCAGAGGCTCAAAGCAACTCCCCAGAGGACCCTGTGGATATATGGGCTCAGGATGCCTGTCCTTTGGAAATGTGCAAGTCTGTGGCAGTGAGTTTGCTGGCACAGAGCTCTGACACACTTTGAGGGGCCCTGGCACTGAAGTTACCCTGCTGGGGTGTCTGTGCAGGTGTCCAGGATGAGTGAATTCAGAATTTCTACTGCCGGGGGCAGTGCGTCCCTGTTTGTCCAAGATCACACTCAGCCAGGACTCACAGCAGCTCTACAAGCGCCCTGTGGGTAGATGGGTTCAAGGTGCCTGGCCGTTGGAAGTCGGGGCGTGGACTGGTGGTGCATTTGCCTGCGCAGAGCTCTGAGGCACTCTGAGGGGCCCTGGCACTGAAGTTGTACAGCTGGGATGTCCGTGGGCAGTTATTCAGGAAGATGGAGTTCAGAATTTCTACTGCAGGGCCACACGCCCTTGTCTGTACAGAATCACACCCGCGGGGGCTCCCAGTGGCTCCCAGGTGCTGCCTACAAAGTGGAGTGCCCTGGCTGCCTGCGCGCATTAGAAACGCGCGAATGTTTTGTCCAGAGTCCTGCCGCTGGGGAGGAGGAGGTTGCACTTACTGCTGCCGAGCGGTGCACCTTTGAAGGTGGAGGTCCCAGGGTCCGAGGGTCTGCAGGTGGGGCAGCAGGATTTTGGCTGGAGTGGCTGCTGGGTGGCAGGGCAGTTCCAAGGTCTGTCTTCATAAGTTGTTTTGAGACTCAGATTTAATTTTGACAAAAGAACTGTCAACAATTGAAGTTGCTCATGTAAGTTTCTATTATTGTCCAATGAATGATCCTAAACTAGAGAAATAAGGAAGTTCTTACCATATTTTTACTTCATAAAAGCAAGAGTTTTGGGTGGTATTGGTAAAAAATCATGCAGGAAGTTTATTTTACCCAAACTCTTTCCCAAAGCATCAAATTCTGTGATCCAGGGCTTCATTTGCATAAGTATATTTGCATATCCTAATTAAAACCTTTGGCAAGACTTTGAGAAAAGGAATTTAGGCTTTTACCCTCAAGAAAGAAGATAATTCTAAGACAGCCACCACAATTTCATGCTGCAGAAGATAGGTGGTGAAGGCATTAATGTTTGTTTACAGAAATTAGTCTGAGCAGTCGTATTAACATCAATTTACAAATAAAGCAGGATAAGTCATTTCAAATAAAGCACATTATATTTTCTTTGGCAACAATTCCTTGCCTATTCTAGCTCTGTGTAATGACGGCTTTTCTAATGCTTTCACAAAGAAGGCTGACTGTAAAAAATAAGAAAGAGGATGAATGTGCCTCATACTTGACCTGACTGTGCATACTGCATTCTTCTGCTGAGGTCCAGAGGTTCCTCAGAGACACACACAAATCCAATCCTATCCTTGGGGTCCACCCTCTGACTGTAGGGGAAACTTGGGGCTTGATTGACTCACAGTGCTCTGATATAAATAAGACTTGGTATCAGCAAGTCTGGGCTTGGATAGTGAGTCTGCCATTTATGATCCATGTGGGACCTTGGGCTAATAATTGTACCTTCTCTTAGCCTTTAATCTCTCTGCTGCAAAATGGAGATAGAATTGACATCTGCCTCATGTGTGTTGGAGAGATTAAATAAGATCCTATGTGGAAAAAATCCTTTGTGAAGGGCAAAGTGCCATATAAATGTCCCACGTTTTAAATTCAGACCCCCTTCATTCCTGAACCTTTTCCCACAGGAATTATTATGTTGTTCCTCTTGGTAGATAAGACTGCAACACTTATGGCCCTGAGTGCTCACTGGGAACACAGGGACATGGCGTAGGTGCAGCTTTCCTCCTTCCTGTGCACACAGTTGGCATTGCCAATACATCACAACACTTTTTCCTACTGAGTCTGGAATCTCAGAATCCCCACAATAACTTTCCAGCAGTTACCATCAACTCTTGGAATTGTCATGGGAGATACTGATTGGTCATTCCTACAAAGCCTCTCATGCCTATGGCCAAAGTGCCCCACACGCTCTTCTTCCAGATTGAGGACACATGGAATGTAAATAGGTGCATAGAGATGACATCCCACAGTGACATATTCACTTCTTAGTCAACACACACATACACAGAGCAGTGCTGGCTCAAACATTTGTTTGTTACATCTGAGTTAATTTTATAGTGGAAAAAAATGCAAATGTTCAGGGAAATGTTGGCAACAGTACAATTTGCGGTAAATCAAATTGCCTGAAGAGATGTGTTAAAGCGTTTTGGAGAGAACAAAGGCTCTGGGACTGAGGAGCAAATGTCAAGTTAGCTCTGGAACTGTTGTGAGTGGGTACACCACGTAACTGGATCAATTCCTTAATTGCTTCATGTTTTCCTATCAAATAAGATAATTAGAAGACATTTTTTATTTTCAGTTAAGTCAATTCTTTCCTGAGGCTTTGAGAATAAGTTTGCATATAGAGAACTCAGAGTTTCATATTGAAATTTCTTCCTTAGTTCCTGAAGGAACTCAGCATTTTGTGGACCTAATCGCAGGTTCTTTGTTAGCAATCCAGAGGTCAGACAGCAGTCTTAAATGAACAGAAGTTAACCTGCACATCTCAAGCATCCCCACTTGCAATTGGAAAATAATTTATTTTATTCAGTCCTGGTGTGAGTTTGCCAGGCATGAGATGACCTGCTCTATTACTTTGCCAAGGTCAAGCAACCTCACATTTCATGGGAAACCGCCTTTGCCATTACCCAAGCTGGATGAGGGGAACAGCTTTCTGCTTTGTGTCATCAGGGATACTACCAAAGAAAGACATGTATAAACATGTTTTTTAATTAAAATAAGAAAATATGTTTTATATGCAAAAATAGGACCAAAGTCTTAGATTTTCACAAGCTTGATTTTTAAAGAGGCAACTCACAATTTGTATGATAATAAATATGTAGGTTCTAGAAGCGAAGAAGTTCATAAAAAATGCTAAGAACATTAGAAGCAAAAGTTCTTTTTCTGAGCCTGAAGATTGCTGCTTATATTTGCCTTAAGGGTCTGGCATCTTTAAAAAGTGGATCTTTATTTTGGACCAGGGAGATTATAGCTCCTCTTATTAAATGCTGATCTTTCATTAGCCATCTTTTATTTCAGTGTTGAATAGTTAACAATGCCCTTGTAGTTCATAAAGCACTATTTTTTTTTTGCATGTTATACATCTCATTTGATTCTAATAGGATAGTTTTAGTAATATCAACACCAATTTTCTGAGGAAATATGAAGGCTCAAATGGGTTAAGCCATTTGGCCAAGATCACATAGCTAAAAAGTACAAAGAATAGGACTTGAATCCTATTATGACCTCACCGGAAATTGAACTGTGACCTCCTAGTTCATAGGTTGACACTCAACCACTTTGAATCCAGATAAACTGATTCCCAAAATGGTATTCTTTACTACCACATGCTCACTTAAAGAGTGACTTAAGACAGGGATTATGTTTTTGTGTGAGGCATAGAAATGCTTGGGGCCAGGAAAGGAGCCAAGATGAAGTCAACATGAGAAAGCTGGGGACCAAATACAGAAAAACACATCCAAAGGAGCCAAAGATGCCAAGTCTGGGATTGGGTGGAGGTGATGTCAAAACAAAAGCAGTTGAGAATAAACAAGAAAACTGATTTGCATATCAGCTTTTTTTTTTTGCTGTGTACCTTGGAAACTAAAAGTTTTGTGATACCTGAGTTAGTGGTTAGTTTAATAGGCCAGAAGCAAAAAGGACACTTTATAGTCTTCTCATGCTGGTGAAGAGAAAGTACCTGAAACCTTTCCAGGGTGGACTTCTACAGGCTCTCTGGCTTTGCTGCAATGGGCTGGGTGGCATTTGTGAGAAACTAAACAGGTCAAGGGCTGTTACTGAAGCAGAGTGACAGGGACAGCATATTTTAGTTTCATGTTTCCAGTAATTCAGAATGTCATAACACTTAAATTCTAGTTGACATAGGGATGGAAACTGGCGATCCAGGACTGGACATGTTTAAGAATGAAGGGATTGTACGCAGCAGTGGTAGAGAACAGAGCCAAGTAGTAAAGGGAAGTTGCTGCCAAAGCATGAAACAAGGAGTGACACATCCATGCAGCTGACTCATAGAGGGAGCCAGCAAGAGAAAAAGCTCAATAAAATGGGCTTCAGAACAGGGCCCAAGCTTGAGCTTGTTCATCATAACAGTGATTGCTGTAAATGTGTCAGGCATGTATAAAGTGACTTATAAATAGTCTTTCATTAATCTTCAAAGTACTAAGAACTGGTTATTTATTTATTTATTTATTTATTTATTTATTTATTTATTTCAAAGAGGAAGGGACAGTGAGAGAGAGATAGAAAGATCAATGATGAGAGAGAATCACTGATTGGCTGCCTCCTGTACACCCCACACTGGGGGGATCGAGCCTGCAACCTGGGCATATGACCTCACCGGAAATTGAACTGTGACCTCCTGGTTCATAGGTTGACACTCAACCACTGAGCCATGTCAGCTGGGCTGGTTATTTTTTAAATATTTTTTTATTGATTTCAGAGAGGAAGGGAGAGGGGGAGGGAGAGAAAAATCAATGTTGAAAGAGAATCATTGATCAGCTGCCTCCTGCATGCCCCCTACTGGGAATCGAGCACACAACCTCAGCATGTGCCCTGACCAGGAATCAAAGCGACCTCCTGATTCATAGATCAACACTCAACCACTGTGCCACACCAGCCTGGCAGAACTGGTTATTTTTAAGGATATTTTTTGCAGATGAGAAAAGTGTGGTTCAGAGAGATTCAGTGACTTATTAAAAGCCAGACAGTAGGAGGCAAACCAGGATTGAGCCAGGAGTCTGGCTCCAAAGCCTATGAGAACAACAGATGTTCTTATTACACATTGTGGATAGACAGTAAGTTGTGTATGGTGAACCACATTTAATAACTTTGCTCCAAGTCTTTTTTATTCATGTCAACTATATACAGTGGATTTTGCCAAGTGTTTTCTTTATGTTTAGATATTGCTCTACTTGTTTTTAGGACCCTTGGCCACATTTGTGACCTCCTCTCCTTTCATTCTGAGCTTTAAGGACCTTCATTTAATAGCTGAAAACTCCCTGGGTATAAGTGTCTAGCTAGCTTATATAATCTTAGGAAATTTTATTGACCTCATAGTGCCCACTGAGCATCATGGGAACAGGCATTTCAATGTTTCAAGCACAGCTCTAAGACAAAATGGTTCACAAAGATTTATATAGGCCATTGTCCATACTGTAACATCTTTTATATTTCTTTCTGATTCATTCCACTCCCTCCACATCTCATGACAAGAACTGAGGACACAGACAAAGGAGAAAGAGCAAGCCTGCAAATGCAACCTTAATAGACAGCCAATTTGAAGATGGCTATCTTTGGAGGTCTCATTTTGATCTATGAGTGTTCCTATGGACATTTGGCATTGCACTTTGGAAAAAACACACACAAATGAATCTGCTTGCTTTATCTGCACATTGGAACCAAAGGTATATTGCGTCAATAATTTTCCAGAAAACCCCAGGATTACAAATATGCTAAGGCACTTCTAACTATCCCCCTTAAATGAAGGCAGTGATGTATTTTAAGACAAAGGGAATCTGGGTCAATGACCCCTAAACTCAGTTTCTGTTATAACTCACTCCAATTCTTTTTTATGAACTCCAACTTTCCCAAACAGTAGTATATTTGTGGCTTAAAGGGTGGTTATTAGAGTGTAGACAGTGTTTTAGTGTTATTCAGTGCTTGCTTTTAGTTTTAAGCAGGAGAAATTGAATCTGCCTGAGTTAAGCAAAAAAGTAATCCATAAAATAAATATTGGGAAGTTATCAGGAAGGCTGGAGAAGCAGACTCAGCAAAAGGAAGAACTAGTCTGATGAGTATGCTGCCATGATGGCCACAGATGGCACTAGAACTCATGTTCACTATGGTCCCTAGATCCCAGCTGCAGCCCCTGGTCAGCCAGTGAAATGGATTCTCCCCAGGCCCCAGGAAAGGAAGTTAATAAAGAGATAAAACAATACAATTTCCCAGCAGTGAAGGACACATGTTTGCAGATTAAAGGGATATCCTGAGTTCACAGCACAATGAATGTATGAAAATAAATGTGTTGAAACAGAAAAATAAAAAAATAACACTATTGTCTTGTGATTAAGAAAAATGGAGATATGTACTAAAAGAAATAACTAAATTTTAAAAAATTGTTTTCTCTAAAGAGTGAGAATCAGTGTAGGGAGGTATTCAGGTCACTAATGGTTTTCATTATAAGCTTCGTTAATACTATTCATTTTTAAAACTATGAATCTTTAAAAATAAGCACAAGAAAAAATATTCACAGTGTGTTGCAACTGCTCAGTGTATTTTCAATGCAATATAATGTAAATGCAGGTCAGAAAACAGCATGTGTTGAAATTCAATTTTATCTATATCTGCATAGAAAGATACAAGTTAAACTAAAATTTTTAATAGTTACTGACCCTGAGGGATGAAGTTTCCAGTGATGTTTGTTTTTTCTTTGGAAGCTTCTGAATATTTTAAACATCATTTTAATTATATATATAAATAAAATGAATAATAAAGCTATTTCAAATTAAAAAAAATATCAGATAGCTGAGCTTTTCATTATAGTTCATAACTTGACAAATATATTTACATGTTTAAAATTATTTGTGAGTTAAAATGCACTCTAAATCAGACATAATCTATGACTCTAACCTAGCACAGCAATGCTACCTTGTATTGTGTGTTTATTTTTCTGCTGCATGTGTTTTGTCTCCCTAGTGATAATGTAACTTACCTTGGAGGCAGTGATTCTTTCTTAGACATGTTTCCATTCTCTACAACCCAACCACTCTGCCTTGAAAATTATAGCTCTTCTCTCTCTGCATGGATCATTAATTATTAATGATATGTATATAGTTATTAATATATTATTAATAATTAATGTGTAGTTAATTATATATATATATATATATATATATATATATATATATATATATATATATATATATATAATTTTCTGGTGTATAAGACGACTTTTTAACCCAGGAAAATCTTCTCAAAAGTCGAGAGTCGTCTTATACACTGGGTGTCATCTTATAGGGCGGGTATATCCCAAACTCTATATTTTAACTAGAAAAGTTGGGGGTCATCAAGTTGGGGGTCGTCTTATATGCCCAGTCATCTTATACACTGGAAAATACGGCATACACACACACACACACACACACACACACACAAACACACACACACACACACAAACACACATACTAGAGGCCTGGTGCATGAAATTTATGCACTGGGGAGGGTGTCCCTCAGCCCAGCCTGCACCCTACCCTCTCCAATCTGGAACCCCTTGGGGGATGTCCAACTGCAGGTTTAGGCCCAATCCCAACCTGCAGTCGGACATCCCTCTCACAATCCGGGACCGCTGGCTCCTAACCGCTCACCTGCCTGCCTGATTGCGCCTTAACTGCTCCCTTGCTGGCCTGATTGACACCTAACTGCTCCTCTGCCAGCCTGATTGCCCTCAACTACCCTCCCCTGCTGGCCTGATCACCCACAAGGCTTTTATTAGTATAGATATGACCCTTCACAGAAAATTTTACTAACCCTGCTTTACAATAAGGGCTTGATGATTGAATCATTGGGACCAGACACCAAGATTTTCTTTCTTTGAATAGTGGAGGGAATAATTATCTTGTCTTTAAGTTGCCCTGAAATTAAAATGTGATAATGCCTTAGAAAAGTATAAAAGCACCATATAAAGACAACTGTCTTTTTCATGTACTGAAAAGACAATAAAGTGGTAAAATGAAAAACACTATTTTTATTCTCCCCCTTCTTTCCTTTACAGCCTTTATTTAAACTTTGAAATTTATAAAAATTTCACTCCAATTTTAATTCAATATTATTTTGTATTGGTTTCAGGTTTTATATTAGTTACAGAATAGTGGTTAGACAATCATATACTTTACAGTGTTCCCTGATATTTCCAGTGCCCCCCTGGTATCATACCATCATTACAACACTATTGATTATATTCCCTATTTAAGTGACAATGGGTTTACAGGTTCCTTCCAGTCTTTCTTTTGTGTTGTTCGCCTTTCCTTTTCTTTCTCACTTCTTCCCTCATTTTCCTTATATAGTATCTCAATTAGCCATCAAAGCTCAGTGAAGGCACTGGGACATGCTTAATTCATTTTACAGACCAGGAAACTGAGGCCAATTCCAGTTGGCTGTGGAACTTGACTCAGCGCACAGGGAGCCCTCAAAGCCATGCTCTCTGCCCTTCCTAAGGGGCAGTTGCCCGGCAAACAGAACAAACCTTCCCGTCAGGCTTCCGAGCTTCTTTCTCAAGCACCTCTTCATTGCGGACGCTCCACATTCTTTCCTCTCCCCGTCCCCTGCCCCCATTCTTTACTGCCCCCCCCCCTTCTCCAGAGCAGGTGAAAGGCTTCACACTCACTGCCTAGGCATGCTCTGCCATGGGGCAGGGCACCGCGGGCTTGCTTTTGGGCCAATTCTGGAGCAGGAGTCGCTGCCTCTGAAGTGTGAAGGCCTCCTGGGCGAGGCCGGTTAGCACTGGGAGCTTCTCTGAATCACATCAGTCAGTCTGGTACCCTGCAGTGCGGCACCCCTCCACTGAGGTGGCACCACCCCTCAACCCTCGCCTCAGGGCTGTGGGTCCTTGCCCCTTTGCCCGGGCATCCTTCCATGCCCCTTGATCCCTGGCCGGGCCCATCCGCGTCTTGGGGCCACTGCAGAACCTCTCCCTCAGCAGGTGAGGCAGATCCCTGCCCGCCGGTCCCCTGCCCCAGCCTGAGCCCCCTCTGGTGTACTCTGCCTCTCCAGGTTTTTGCCTTTGATCTATGGCATTAGTGACAGCACACTCCTAGCAAGCCTGTTACCCAGAGGGGCACAGGGTCAGTTCTTTGCCCAGAATGCTAGAGGTTGCAGTAGCATTTGCAGATGTCGCCCAGAGCCTGCTGGCGAAGGCAGCGCTTGTGTGGGGTGTCCTCATAGAAGAATGGTGAGGTGCTTCTCAGGGCCCCTTGGAACGCCCGCCTCCTGGCCAGCCACTTTGCCAAAGCTGTGGCACTCGCCCTGGAGCCGCCCCCCAGGCAGCCCCGCAGTCATGTTTAGGGCCCCATGGGAGTGGCTAAGCAGGCCCGCCCGCTCCTCCTTGGGGCAGCGATGTTCACAGAGCCTGCAGGCATGGCTAGGTGGGCCGGCCTCACCTCCCTGGGGCGGTGATGTTCACAGGGCCCCACCGGAGTGGCTAGGTGGCCTGCTGCCCCTGCCGGGGTCTGCAATGAACCCAGATCCCACGGGTGGCCTCTGGCGCTGCCAACCCCACCTTCCCAGGCGGATGGACCCGGACCCCCAGGTGCAGGCCATGGCGCTGCCTGCCCCACCTGCATATGCAAATTTACCAGCCATCCTTGATGGTTAATTTGCATACTGGTGGGTGTGTTTTGTGGGCATAGTGATGAGTGGTGGGTGTGGTTTGTGGGCGTAGCGGAGGTACAGTCAATTTGCATGTTTCTCTTTTATTAGTGTATATATATATATATATATATATATATATATATATATATATATTAAAACATTGGCTGTCCTAGTTCTCAGACCGTCAAACTCAGGCTGGAACTATACCAAGTCTCTGCGTCTCCAGTTTACTGACTGCAGATCTTAGCACTTAGCCTCTGTAATCATGTGAATCAATTCCCTGTAATCTCTCTCTTTCTCTCTCTGTCTCTCTCTCTCTCATCTGTTGATTCTGTTTCTCTGGAGGACCCTGACTAGTTCATTGACTACTAAATTAAGGACAATGTTTATTATTTTTTTGTGACTGTTTATGCATACTGGGATGCAGCCTATTGTCAATATCATTCTAACTTTATAGATTGTTCTAAATATGACAACAAACTCTAACCCCCTATGTTTTCAAGTATAACAATATAAAAGCAACTCTATGTGAGTAAATGATTCTAACAAGTAGATGTTACTCTTACCCAAGTCTCTCTAGAGGACAATATGGACACTGGCAGGATAAATAGCATTAGTTTATGGATTCAACATACAGTATAATCAGAATAATCAGACATTTATCAAGAACCTCTTAGGAGCAGAGCATTATGAGCAGAGCATTATGCTAGGTGTTGTGGGAGTACTGAGAGGAATATTCACCTGTGTGTGAGTGGACCACCAAGGCTAATAATATAGAACCCAATATTATGACGAGTTATACTGTAATTTTTTTACATTCCATCTTTATGATTTCTCTTTCAATGGATATGATTGAGACATGATTCATCAATGTCCTTCTTCTCCAGAAAGAAAAGGCCTTTTAGTGGAGAGACAAAAAACTATGAGTATGTTTCTAGGTTAGAATTTAGATATGCTGGTCCTTTATTTGCAATGGATTTTTTATGTGCTTAAAAAATGTCCTAGTTTTTTCAGCAAGCGTATCATAGTTAAAAATAATAATAAAAATATGTCCCTCAAGTACAATTTCTGATGCACACACAAAAGTTAAAACCTTGATTTTACAATTTAGAGAGTCAATACCTATCACATGAACCATTGTGATACTTACAATTGTATGTCTAGCCAACTAAAATTTACCCCAGACATATAGATAAGGGGTTCATTTCCCATAACAGGACACATTCTGCACTCTCTTAGGTTCCTAGTCATAGTTAACAAAGTTATCATATGGTGGCTAATAATGAAACCATTTAATATTACTCAAATATATAGAGATTAAAAAATTGAATAATTTTTATTAAAATAACAAATAAGCAAACAGGAATAGGATGTGCATATAAAATATATAAATATAAAGATGCAAGCTGAATCCTGCTTATTACTTTTTATTTGGTTTCAGGTGGTTTTCAATTAGAGTTAAAATATCTATTTAACACCAGTGTGAATATACAGTATAGCTGGTGCAGAGAGAGCTCCAACTGCAGGCAGTATTGACAGCCACTCCAGTTTGGTGATGGAGTAAAGGGGGAAAAATGAGTTAGGTTGGGGAATTTCCATTTATATTAGTGATGCTCCTTCCACATCTATCTTCCTTTCCCAACCAAATTGTAAATCTTAGTTCCCAAATGTAGACATGACAGCAAATATTTATTTGTTCTGTGAATTTTCAATTTGAATGTGCATTTCATGTATAGGAAAGCAGTCAACATAATGAGACATCGCTGGGGATAGTTATCTAGGCATATTGAAACATGGATAGCTGTTTTCTACATTTCAAGCAAATGAAAATTTTTTGTCATTAATAAATAATATGGATATAACTCTTGATAGTGTTTGCCTCTCATTGAATCAATCCCATTACAATGAATATTTTTGTAAAACACAGTCCATGCACAAAGCACCTCAATTTTCAATAGATTTGAATATGGGCACATTCATTCAATATGCAGATGTAGATGTTCTTCATACCTTAAAATTAAATTAAACCTTTACGTATACAATATGTAAAGTTTAGATGGATAGATAGACAGATAGAACAAACACATGCTTTATATAAATTTCCAAAGGCTTAAGATACTCATGCCCTTATGTGGGATAAAAAGTGTTAGTAACAGGAATTAATTACATGATTTCTTTTCAGTCCTGTTTTATCATTTTTGAAATAAGACTTATGCTAGAGTATTGGTTATTTTTTTATGCCCTTCACTAATATCACAAGTATAAAGGAGTTATTTTTTTAACTGTGCATGTCTGATCATAGGTACTATGTGTAGTGCAAAGTATACTAGATTTACACTGACAATACTGTTTGGCTCTCAAAGAGACACTTGGTATTTTTATTTCTCTCATTCTTCACTTATGAGTTGGAGATAACTCCTAATTCTCATGGTGACTTGAGGCTTGAATGAGTCCATGTGAGTGTTTTGTATATCTCAAGCAAGTTCTAATACAGCCATAGGTATGTCTATTAACTTTTATAATGCTAAGTCACCTCGATCTATTTATTATCAATAATATCATTTTGTAGTTTAGGTATTTTGTATGCTAGATATTGCCCCAACCAGCATTTAAAACAGCCTCTTGAATACTTGCCTCTCTTTGCTGTTTTGGGCAGCCAATATTGTATAGATAAGCAATGAAACAGTCTGATTTAGAATCATAAAAATCTGGAGCAGGAGAGGCCATTGTGTCTTTTGTATTATGCTAAGTACCTTTGGTATACAATGATGATTAGATGATTTTGAGGGTGCCTGTTTATAAGGCAGAATTGTTCCTAAATTTTAGATGATAAGTTTTTAGTCATTATTATAATATGGGTGCATAGTCATTTAAAAAGATGATCATAATTTTTTTCTTCTCTTTCCTTAGATGAAACAATGCTCTAAGCAAACAGCCTTGGGTTCTTTGGCTCCCACTTCCTTACCTCCACACACAACCCTTGGCATAGAGTGGGTTAATGTTTCTTTACCACCAAGAGAACTCTGACATTGTTTCAGATTATAAATAGCTAGGCATTGACTCTCATATGACTTTTCCAATTATTTAATCATTATGAGTAATTTTTATATGGAATGACTGGGTGAGTAAAATTAGTTTCTGATTAATGAAAAAAGATAAGTTTAAATTTCAATTAGAAAATATTTTCACACTTTAGCTATTAAGTTGCACTATTAAAATATTAAAGACCACATTTTAACCACTGTAAGAAATAGAAGATTATAGTAGAGCCTGAGTACCTGGATTTAAATCCTGGCTCTACCAATTCCTAGCTCGGTGGCTGTAACAGTAAAGTACTGGCTACAGTTTTATAGTCTCACAATAATAGTGCCTGACTGACTAAGTTGCTGTGTAGGTTAAGTGGGTTAATAAAAGCACTAAGGACATTGTCATAATACATGTGCTATTTGTCACCATCACCATCCTCTTCCATCTCCTTTTTTAAAAAAAATATTTCTAAATCTACAAAATCCAAACTAATCATTTTATTGGACATTAAACTAGCATTTTTCTTTATAAATTGTAAACTTTACAAGTTTTAACTAAATAGCTTTTTATGCTATAAATAAGAAGCAGATGCAAGCACAGCAACACACCTACTGATCTGTTGCACTAAGTTCCAGTACATTGAGAAAGCAGAGTAGTTGTCCTGGCTCATTAATCTGCAATGGTTAAACACTCCAAAGCAATACACTGACTTTAACTAACAAAAACATTTATTTAAAGACCTCAGGCGAGGAATAGGGCCTAGTATGTGAAATCTGGAGAACCAGGCAAGTTCAAAAGTAAAAACCTAAGCAGATTTCTTGTCCTGTAGGGACATCAAGAATAGGAATCATGAGTAGAGTAGAGAGTGTTGAAGTTGGGGAAATACATGCATGCCAGGGCGCATTCCTTGGCCCCCAGATTTTCGGTCAGTCCCTGGGGTGCTGGGAGTTTAATGGGACTGATGGATCACTAAGTAGCCCTCAGCTTTCTCTCCAGACCTCATTCTGGGCTCCTAGCTTCTTCTATGCCGAAGAAGTGGTCAGGATTGTGCTAGATGATGCTCTACAAACACTGCAAGAATTTTTTAGTGGTGGAAATACACCAAATATAGATGAATATAGATTTTTGGAGAGAGAGAGAGAGAGAGAGAGAGAGAGAGAGAGAGAGAGAGAGAGAGAGAGAAGGGAGAAGAAGCAGAAGCAGAAGAGGAAGAAGAAGCAGAAGCAGAAGCAGAAGCAGAAGCGGAAGGGGAAGGGGAAGGGGAAGGGGAAGGAGAAGGGAAGAAGAAGAAGGGAAGGAGGAGGAGGAAGAAGATAATTTTGAATTATTTTTTATGATGCAAACTGCATTTGGAAAGAAGCAGGGAAAGGATCATGAAGGAAGGGAAATGTCTGAGTGGGATTGGAGCTCTTGATATTCCTGTCCCCTCTCATGTTTAAGGCTCTAAAGATTCTGCAAGTAGGAGCTTACAGAGGTGTCATCCCTACCAGGGATCCTAATTGTCTCACCTGGGTGTGCCTTATCACCTCTTAACTCAATGCTGCCTCTTTGCTTAGATTCTTTAAATTCATTGTTCAGTTGGACTCTCTGTAAGCCTTTTTTATATTGTAAACATGCTCTTTCCAAATAATGCTGAGATTTATGATTCAGTCCCTCCTGCCTCAGCTTAAAACATTAACTTCTACGTGTTTATCAAGGAGAAGAGTTAAAATTATGAAAAAGAAGTAACAATACGAATAGAAGATTGATTGCCTCCTTGTTGCACCCTTAAAAGGATTTGATACATTTGCAGAGTCACACTTGTAATTATCATGATCAGTGGCAGTTAAAATGGCATAATGAATTTACGGCTTTATTACTGGAGCTATAAATGAACAAGATAGATCACCCCCTGTATAAAAAACAGCACCCAGTCCAACTGTGGTTTCCGCTGACAGAAATCCTCCTCAGAAAAGGAGTCGTCTCTACAGGGAAACGCCATTACTGCTCACCCAAGTGAGAAGAATCTATATCATGGGAAGGAAAATAGCTATAGAACACCAGATGTTTGCTAATGCAATTGACGAGGCTAAGTTTTAAACAAAGATAATCTGGGAAGGTAAAATAATGTTGATTCTTCCCCTGACTTTTATAAGCAGGGGTAATAAATCCATCAAAAATACTCATCATTGCCTCCAGGTATTAAGCCTCTTCTTTTGTCACAAGAATCACATCCAGTGTGTCTGTAGCTAGGTACTCAGTAATTCTGCAGGCCTCACTTTCCTATCTCCCCTTTGCTCTCCTCCTTGTATATAAGCTGTTCCTCATCTCAGCTCCCTCATCTTTTTCGTAAAAAAATTTTTATTGATTTTTTTTTTTAGAGAGAGAGAGGAAGAGAGAGGGAGAAAGAAAAACATAGATGAGAGAGAAACATTGATCAGCTGCCTCCTATATGCTCCTCCACCCGCACTGAGGATCCAGCCTGCAACCCAGGCATGTGCCCTGACCAGGAATCAAACCAGTGACATCTTGATGCATGGGACTGGCTGGCCAGGTTTAGCTCCCTCATCTTGACCTGCTCTGCTTGAATTCGGTGTAAATGGCTTAGGACTTCCCACCTCAAGACTGACTATCATATCAGATGATGCCCTCAGGAATCTCTGAATGTATTTGAACCTCTAGGTTCCTAAAGGTTTGGGCAAGAGCCCAGCAAATTTTGATAGATGCACCCTCTATTCCTCCTGGGATATAAGCTAATTCTGGAAAAGCATAAACCTTCTTCCTTATGGAGGGAAAACTCAGTAAAAGCACAGAACCTGGGAAAAATTAAAGCTGCCATTCAAAAGAAATGGACCACACAGAGGAATGAGAGTTTCTCTCCACCTAAAACAGATGGGCTGGAAGAAACAGGCATATTTAGGAACTTATTTATTTATGTTCTCAATACAATTCAAAAGCGTTCTCTATCTCTAAAATTAAAGCAAACAGCCCCCTAAAGGGGGGCTGATATTCTAGTAGAATTTTTTGGAGGCATAAATATCATTTCCAAGTTAGAAACTGATGGAAGCAGTAATATGAAATGAATACTGCTGAACTCTGCATTTCTGAATTACTGTATTAAGGCAAGTACAACAATATATCCCCTTGGCCTTAAACATAGTCTGGTGTGACATAGAGTTTAAGGGATGTATAATATTTTTTCTTCACAACTCTGTTAACACCGACATCAAGATTAATATCCTTAATATATGAAACATTCATGGAATAGAGTGGAAATTAACAAAACCTAAAGAACAACCAAAGAATAGCTTATAGATGCCTTGGTCTCTGAAAGCAGAGGCTAAAATAAGACTTTTGTGCAAGTGATTTATTTGGTGGATGCTGGGGGCAGAAGTGAGAAACCGAGCAGATTGAAAAAGGGGAGAAGGGAAAGCTAGTGCAATGGTGTGTGTTCGAGTTGGCTGCTACTACAGCAACTGAAGCTCCACCCCACTGGGATGTGCTCAGGAGTGCAGATAGGGCTCAGAATCATCCCATCAAGGATGGTTGGGGAGAAGCATCTACTCATTGTCTTTCATATCCCACTGTTTAAAAGTTGTCCCAGGGCTGCTAACTTCCCAGCACTTCAGAGTTTAGCAGGCCTGTTTGCATGGCGGAATCCTGCCCACTCTATTCTCCAGATCCAGAGAAGCCAGGAGCACAGTAGGCATTGAGAGCCATCTGCCTGGAACCACTGTGTCTGGAATCAGCATGAGGCTGAGAGACATCTGGTAATAAAAAATGAAACTACATGAGAAAAATACACCTGAAAAAATTCACCTTCACTGCTAATCAAAGGAATGGAAAAAACATTGTCTTTTCCTCTGATACACTTAGAGTGATTTTAAATGTTTTAAAGATGTAGTAAGAGAGGAAGATTTGCCCCCCCACTGCTAATAGAAATACATTTTATAAACTTTCTAGAATTAAATTAATGATACACATTGTTATGGGCTGAATTGCATCTCCTGCAAATTCATATATTGAAGCCCTAATCCCCAGTACCCCAGAATGTTACTGTATTTGGAAACAGGCCCCTAAAAAGGTGATAAAGTTAAAATGAGGCCATTATGGTGGGCTATCATTCAATCTGACTGGTATTCTTATAAAAAGAGGGAATTTGGACACACAAAGAGACAACACGGCCCTATTCAGTTTGCCTCAGTGGTTAGAGAATTGGCCAATGGACTGAAGGATTGCGGGTTCCATTCCGGTCAAGGGCACGTACCTCAGGTGCAGGCTTGATCCCCGGGCCCAGTCGGAGTGTGTGTGGGAGGCAACCAATTGAGGTGTTTCTCTCAAATTGATGTTTCTATCTCTCTGTCTCTCCCCCTCCCTTCCACTTTCTCTAAAAATCAATGGGAAAAAGATACCCTTGGGTGAGGATTAACAAAACAAACAAACAAAAGAGACAACAGGGATTGTGCACACAGAAGGAAGATCATGTGAGGACACAGCAAAAAAAGGTGGCCATCTGCAAATCAAGGAGGAGACCTTAGAAGAAACAAAACCTACTGATACTTTGATCTCAGGCTTCCAGCCTCAAGAACTGTGAAAATAAATTTCTGTTGTTTAAGCCACCCAGTCTGTGGTATTTTCTTATGGCAGCATTAGAAAACTACATAGACCATGAATATTAAATACCTTCAAACACTGTCGTCACTATAGTTAGTTCCTTTCAATATTCATTTCACCCTCCTTCCTTACTAATAGAACTCAGGCTTTTTTGTTTGTTTGTTGTTTGGAGAGCACAGCATCTGTCCAACACTAGGCTATGGTCTATGGTTGGTTTAAGCCAATTCTGAAAATCCTGTTCCTTGTTTCCCCAGCATCCTTTGCAAGTAGAGTTGATCATGTGACCAGGTTCTGGTCAATAAGCCCAAAAGAAAGTCCTAGTGGGCTTCTGAGAAAACTTTTGCTTTCCTGATTAAAAAATACTACTAATAATAAGACAGATGGAGTTTATATATGAGTCCCCCCATCCATCCTCCTGATTTCTATCTCAGTCACAGATGGGATGTGGTACCTCTCTTTACAAATCTCAACCTTTACATTCTACTGGCTAAGTAATTCCAGTACATCAGAGGTCCTATCATCCAATGGTTCCAACATGCGCTATTGAAATCAGTCTCACTGGCCTCACTTATGTAACATGCAAGTTACTGAACCAAATGAGGACCAGAGGGATGAAGTACTCTGATGGGCCAGATCAGAATTGTGCTCTGCACCTATGCAATACACCCTAGAGTGTGGTGTTGATATCAGCCTTATTCAAACCACATGGATTGAAAGTGTGGGAGTGTAGTTGCTCAAAGGAAAATTAGGGTACTATACCTAAAGACTGAGGAGTGGATGCTGATCAGACGAAACAACTAATGTCTCCTACACTTGACTAACTTCTACTTGTCCTTCAAGTGTCAGCATGGCTATTACTTCCACTATAAGTTTTCCTGGCCACCCCCACTGTCATCAATTCTACACTGGTCACCTCTATTCTTTTTTTCCATATAATTCTGTACTTTGGCTATCACAGCACTTTTATATTGTATTATAATTGCCTATTTGCTTCTTTTTATTCCTCATTAGACTACAAGTGCCAATAGGGCAGTGATTTTGATTATCTTATTCACATTGTGTCTGCAATGTCTACAAGAGTGCCTAGCACATAAAAACACTTGACAAATATTTGCTGAATGAGTGAATAAATAAGTGAATAGAGAAAATGCACACCATGGAAAACAAATATAATTGAAAATGCTTTCAAGCCCATGAAAATGATGGTTACTGTAGAGAGAATGGATCCCCTTGAAATCTGCAACTGAATGGTAAATTATATCAGGGCTTGCCTTGCAGATATCTCCTCCTGAAAGTTCATAGTGCTCTCCAGATTTAGAGTGAAGGTGAAGAATTAGACATATGGAGAAGGGAGAGGTATATAGAGAAATATCCATAAGTGAGAGAAAAACATCAATCAGCTGCCTCCTTTAGGCCCCCTACTGGGGATTGAGACAGCAACCTGTGCATGTGCCCTGACTGGGAATCTAAAGGTGACCTCTTGGTTCATGGATTGACACTCAACTACTGAGCCACCCCAGCTGGGGTAGAAACCCCATTCTTATCTCAAGTCAAGCACAGCTAAGGAGAAGATCCTGAATTGGAGGGTACTGAGTTCTTACATACCTAAGAGGAAAGCAATATTTTGTTTCCCTTCCTATATAATAAAAGGGTAATATGCAAATAGACCAAATGGCAGAACAACTGAACAACCAATCAAAGCATAATATGCTAATGATTTCTAAGGCTGCTCAACCACTTGCTATGACATGCACTGGCCATCAGGGGCAGACAGTCCACTGGTTGACCAGTCTCTATGACATGCACTGACCACCAGGGGGCAGATGCTCTGACAGGTAGGTTAGCTTGCTGCTGGGGTCTGGCTGATTGGGTCTGAGTGAGATGGCCAGACACGCCCTAGAGCCCTCACACAGTCCCTTCCCAGCCCAATTGTGCACTGGTGGGGTCCCTCAGGCTGGCCTTTGCCCTCTCTCAATTCAGGACCCCTCGGGGGATGTCAGAGAGCCAGGTGCAGCCTGATCTCGCAGGCCACTCCCCTTGGAAGGATGCCAGATGCAGGGCTCATGGCTGGCAAGCGCTGCTGTGACAGCACAAGCCTCTCCCGATCGGGACTGATTGGGCGCGAGCCCATGGCAGGCACAGTGGGGCCTGGATGAGCGGGAGCAGCAGGTAGGAGTTGCAGGCAGTGTTGGACTTCGGGTTTCAGCCTGATCCCTGCAGGCCACCCAGAGGGACCCCACCCATGCACCAATTCATGCATTGGTCCTCTAGACTACTAATAATGTTCTTTGTAACTAGTTTCCTCCTGGGAAACCCTATAGGTAGCAGTGGTCATGATGGAGTAGGATCTGACTTTTTCTTCATTTTAGGCTATGGGGAACATCGCCATAACCTTACACTGATTCCTAAGAGGTACCAGCTCACACAGCATTTTCCATTTCCTCACACAGCCCCTCAATGACATTGAGCAAAAACTCTAGATGAGAAGGATGAGACCTGAGAAAGAGATAGTCCAGTTCTTCCAATGTACTGGTTGGTCTCGGTTTCATACTCCTGATGCCCAGTTCATTGCTTTCCTTAAGAACCATGACTCTACTCCCATGAAAACACAGAGAACAATGAGGGGATCACTTAGCCATCACAGACATGATTTTTAAATAATTTTTAATATTTTGAATGTATTTTTTGGTACACCTTAGTGAAACTTCATTGAGCAACTGTTGAGTACAGATTCAAGTGGCATTAAATTTTTTAGAAGCCATCAATTGATTAATTCAACAAATATTTACTGAAAACTTACAAAGTACCAGGTCTTTGCTGAAAACTTAATAAGATATAAAATGCTGCTGTGATGTTGCAAATGGTAAGCCATGATCTCAATCCTAGAGGAGTTAATATTCAGGTGAAGGAGAAAGACACTTAAATAAATAGTTACAACATGATGTGATATGAGGAAGTCTCTCAAATTTGTCTCTGCCAGGATTGCCTTGCTTTATAAAATCCTGCAAATCCTTTAAAGCCAATTCAAATTCTGTTTCCTCTAAGAATTTCTAGTGCTCTGTTCAGCCAAAATAACTCTTTTTCCACTGTTTTCTCTTGTTTATGTATTAACTAATATTTATGTTTGCATCTCTTTCCTCCATTTGAATTTATATTCTTGAAGGACAGAGGCTGTATCTTAGCTGTCTTTGTATTCTCCAGTTTGATCAGTAGTCTTTTTCATGTAGCAAACAATGAATGTTTGTTGAATTAAAATAAAGTTTACTACATTACTCAAATTAGTTCTCATGACGTTTCCAAATACATATATAATTCCTATGTTGTGGACCATAAAGAATAATGTTCTTTAGTTACTAATCTTAATTTTGGTAAGAAATTATTTGCCTGGACTCTAGGAAAAGAGTTTATAAGGTTGTAATTGTAATGTCATACACTAAGTGTGTGTTGTTTCTATTAAAAATAAAGGAAATATAAAGATTTTTAGACATTATTTGTTGTCACTTGACATTTAGAAAGAAAATGGATTATTCTGCATTTCATAGAAGTTGAGTTCAAGTTATTCCATAATGTTAATAAACAGAATATATTCTTTCAATTATTTATTATTGATTGCATTTGAAGAAGTTTAGATGGGGGTTAATATAGGAAAGCAAGAATGCTAGAGATCATGGGAAATAAAATTCAAGCTATGGAGGTGGACAAGAGTTTGCAGAGAGATTTGAAGGAGAGGAAAAACTTAGTACTAGATATGACATTTAACAGGGGCCATTGCAACTTCTCACTGAAAATACTAGCTGACTGTGATTACAGCCTTTAATCTCACCTCTCTGGTCCTTAATTTAAAGTGAGGTTCATTTAGTTTGAGACATTTCCATAAAGAATCCTAAAAGGGGTGTGTTGTTTTTTTTCAGTCTAAATAATAATGTTAAATAAAATAAAGTATGTTTTGGGAAAACTTAATAAGTTCTAAAAAGGATTAGAAGGAAGAGATTTTGAGACAGAAGTCCAGCCTCCAGGATCCACTGTATTTGTCCTATAAGAGGTGAAAACAAAGGTTAGAATGGAAGGCGGAGGAACAGGAAGTGAGAATCACAGCCAATGAAGCTGCACCATTTGCCCAGATGTCGGTTTACCTCTGAAAGTCTTCTCATTTACCAGTGATTCATTCTTCCTTGCTTTTTCTTTGGACTTCATTTTCCATTTGTTATTACTGATTATAATAATAAAGCACTAATTTAGCACCCTCACCATATGTTGAGGCTTTGAAAACAAACGTAAATGACAAAGATGTTTCTTCTTTGAAAAATTCTTTGGGGTTTTAATTTTCAAACACTCATGAAATGTATCTGAAAGGGTTGGTGATTACGGTAATTTAGTATTATTGTTTTTCACAATGCTCCCTGGAATTTTGAGTATACTTTGACATAGAGGGTGCTATTTAGAGGAATAGGTATGCAAGATTCAGTACTTTTAAATAATTTCCATACAATGGCTGGAAAACATATTCACATGTGCCCAAGCCAAAGGCTTTTAATCTTTTGCCCAGAAAAGCAAATTTGAGATGTAAAATAGTACCTGAGGAACTAGCTTTTTACCTTCTAATGAAAGAAAGGCAATAAGTTCTAAACATTTTTTATAGTATTTTATAAATTTCACTTTTAGTACCTGATGGTATTAACTTGCCAGAAATGCCTGAACTAAAGTTCATTGAGGTAACATTTTTGGGTTTCATTTTAATCCATTCCTCAGTTTTCAGAAAACAAAAGATATTGAAACACAGGGAATAAAATAATATTCAAGACGACAATAAAAAACAACCAGCTGCATTCAATTGTGGAATAGGATTTTGAGGAAAGAATGAAGATAGGAAATTCATGAAATGGAGTCACTTGAACCAAGCTGCTACAATCATTAACATGGTGAAGGTTGGGGCATGAGGACAGGCTCTATTCTTATTCTAACGACCCTGTGAACTTAAAGTGTTTGAACTTTCCAGTCATGGGTAAATATCTGGATATATATGTAGACATTCATCAGACCTCAATACAACAAACCTCTACTTACTCCCTGAAGGACTTATACATCCAGGCTACTGGACATCCATTATCCAGGCTACCTGATGTGACCAGACCTCGTGGCTCCCATCTGTAGACCACCTGGGCATCCATCATCCAGACTGCCTGACATCTGATGGATAATCATCCTGGACCAACCCTCTGGCTAAGAATGCAGGACTGCTTATTCTCAAGAATGCACTTTTTACTATAAGAACTCTTCGCTTTTCTTTCTTTGGAACACTTCTGGGCTTATGCTTCACTGTGTTCCATGTTTGAAAAGTCTAAGACCCTTGAATAAATCTTCGCCATTTATTTCTAGTCAAAGCCTCCAGATTCTTTTCGAGTTCTTTTGACAATTTTTTAAAAAGACAAGCTGTTAACTTCTAGTTGCTCTCCCTGTACACTGTTGAGAAATAGAGTCTCTGCTTATTAAATCCAGAGCTAAAATTATTTTCAAATAATTATCGTTTCACTGTTTACAGCCCACTAACAATATGTTTAAAGCCTAATATGTTCCTCAGAGCAGAAAGTGCAATGATAATATTTAATAAAACATGAGCCTGAGAAGCATCTAGACAGAAGATATTTGTGTTGCCATTGAGGATTCCCTATCTTGCACCAATAATTTCCCCCAGCAAATATCCTTTCCTGGGTTCATGGAACATCCTTCTGCTGTTTCATGAGTTGCTAGTGAATAGATTGAAGCACACAAACTATATTGTAACAGAAGCATGTTACTTAAATAATGTATACATTAGGCCAATGGTACTCCTGGGCATTTCAAGATTCCACAGTCTATTACTATTTCATCTTTATTTCTTCTGCATTCTAAAGCCAGTATTTTTCTTCCACTGAAATCTAAGCTTAATGTGGATTAAAACTGCCCTACAATTCACGGAAATTTGCTTTTCTAGAATCAGCTCTTAAAAAAATCTTCCAGTATATAGCCTTTTCAGGTCCTGTTGTCCTTGGTTTTCCTCCAAGCTTTTCCTTTTCTCAATCTATTTTTTAAAAAATGAAAAAATTTTAATAAACTTTCTTATAATTCCCTTGCCAACTCTTCTAATACCCCATATTGAATATCACATTTCCCTAAATGAACTATTGCACTTCATCTTGGTAACCTATTATGTTCTTCACAAATTAAAGAAACATATTTTTAAGTATGTTCAATTTTACTCTTACTACAAATATATACTTGGGTATATATTTACCACAGCTTTTTAATTCACTCATCTGTTTGTGTGTGTGTTTTTTTTAATTGATTTCAGAGAGGAAGGGAGAGGGAGAGAGATAGAAACATCAATGATGAAAGAGAATCATTGATCGGCTGCCTCCTGCACGCCCCTACTGGGGATTGAGCCCACAACCTGGGCATACGCCCTTTGACCAGAATCAAACCTGGGACCCTTCAGTCCACAGGCTGATGCTCTCTCCACTGAGCAAAACTGGCTAGGACTCACTCATCTGTTGATGGACACTTGGGTTGCTTCCATAGCTTGGCTACTATAAATAATGCTGCAATGAACATAGGGGTTCATATATTCTTTCAAATTAGTGTTTTGGGATTCTTAGGATATATACCCAGAAGTGGAATCGCTGGGTCATAAAGAAATTCTATTTTTAATTTTTTGTTGAAACTCCATACTGTTTTCCACAGTGGCTGCACTAATCTGCATTTCTACCAATAGTACACAAGGGTTCCCTTTCCTCCATCTCCTTGATCACTCTTGCCGTTTGTTGATTTAATGATGATAGCCATTCTGACAGTTGTGAGGTAGTATACCATTGTGGTTTTAATTTGTATTTTTCTTATGATTAGTGATGTTGAACATATATACAAAGAAATATTACTCAGCCATAAAAAATAAAACCTTACCATTTTCAACCACATGGATGGACTTAGAAGGTATTATGCTAAGTAAAATAAGTCAGTCAGATAATGATAAATACCATTTAACTCATATGTGGAATCTAAAAAACAATAGAAATGAACAAACTAAACAGAAACAGGATCATAGATACAGAGAACAGACTGATGGTTGCCAGGGGGAAGGGGGGTTGGGGACTGGGTGAAAAAGGTGAAGGGATTGAGAAGTACAGATTGGTAGTTACAAAATAGTCATGGGCATGTAAAATGCAGGGTAGGAAATATAGTCAGTGCTATTGTAAAAACTATGTATGATACCAGTTGGATACTGGAAATATGAGGGAGAACACTTAGTAAATTATATGATTGTCTAGCCACTATGCTGTACTCCTGAAATCAATACAAAATAATACTGAATGTAAACTGCAATTGAAAAAAAAAATTAAAAATTAAAAAATAAATTTAAAATTTAAAATGTATATAAATTTACATTTATATGGTACATTTTCACTCCTACAACTCATTTGATCTCACTTTGCACTGCACAGCCTGTCTGAAAGCAGGCAAACTATCCAGTCCACTGTAGCTATTTTTCAAGTCAGTACAGGTTAAAATATTGTCAATTCGAGGCTCTACTCTCCTTTCCTTCTTCTCCAGGCATGAAATTTGGACTCGAGGAGATTTATATTTTAGGAGTGGGCAGGAGTAGTAAAAGTGAGCTTGTGGTCCCTGACAGCATCCCCATGGTCTGCTACCAACATAACATATGGTCTCTCCCCTCCTGCTGAGTCCTGCCTGGGGAACATTCTGGCAAGGAGAGAATGTGGCCTCCCTCCTTGACACTGTGCCAGGAGTGATATTTAAAATATTTCATCTCTGTGTTTCCCAGGAGGTGATTGAAAACCATACACTTTTCAGCATAAGCTTTTCTCACCTCCTTTGAAGAACTTTTTGAAAGGTAATGGCTCTCACCTTCAGCAAATTTCTATATTCTGTTTCTGGCATGAGATTTTGGACTTCTTTCTCACTATTTGTGAGTTATCAGAAAAACTTTGGAAGGGGTTGTCCTCAGACCTCGCCTATCTGTATTCATTATTCTTTCACCTAACTACTCTCTCCATGGGCAGGTAGTGCAGGGTGATTGCCAGAAGGGAAATTGTTCTAAAAAACCCTCAACTGGAACCTGGTTCTGAGATTTCTCAAATTTCAAAAGAAAACTTGTCCCTGTGTCACCTGCCCATTTTTTAAGTTCCCAATTATTTAAACACCAAAGCCAGTTCTCAATTCTCTCATACCTGATTTTATATATATCCTATCTAATAAAAGAGTAATATGCAAATTGACCATCATCCAACACACAAGATGGCTGCCCCCATGTGGTCAAAGATGGCTGCCCCCATGTGGACACAAGATGGCCACCACAAGATGGCCAGCAGGGGAGGGCAGTTGGGAGGGACCAGGCCTGCAAGGGAGGGCAGTTGGGGGCAATCAAGCCTGCAGGGGAGGGCAGTTAGGGGTGACCAGGCGGGCAGAGGAGGGAAGTTGGGGGCGACCGGGCCTGCAGGGAAGGGCAGTTGTGGGGGACCCAGGCCTGCAGGGGAGAGCAGTTGCGGGGGACCAGTCCTGCAAGGGAGGGCAGTTGGGGGGGACCAGGCCTGCAGGGGAGGGCAGTTAGGGGTGACCAGGCCTGCAGGGGAGGGCAGTTAGGGGCAATCAGGCTAGCAGGGGAGGGCAGTTAGGGGCAATCAGGCTAGCAGGGGAGCAGTTAGGCATCGATCAGGCTGGCAGGGGAGTGGTTAGGGGGTGATCAGGCTGGCAAGCAGAAGCGGTTAGGGGCAATCAGGAAGGCAGGCAGGCGAGCAGTTGGGAGCAAGCAGTCCTGGATTGTGCGAGGGATGTCAGATTGGAGAGGGTGCAGGCTGGGCATGAATTTCGTGCACTGGGCCTCTAGTATCTATCTATCTATCTATCTATCTATCTATCTATCTATCTGTATGTGTATATATATATATATATATATATATATATCCTTTCATTCAAAAGAGAAACATGCAAATTGACCTTACCTCTGCTACGCTCACCAGCCCCACCCACCAGCCAATCAGGAGCGAGTATGCAAATTAACCCAACCAAGATGGCGGTTAATTTGCATATCCAGGCTCAGAGCGAGGACTGAAGACAGCTAGAAGGAAGCCAAGCGCTGCAGAAGGGAGCGAAGCTGTGGAGAAGCAAGCAAATGGGGAGGTGGAGAAGGGAGGGAAGCAGACGGGGCGGGGGAGAGGGGAGGGAAGCAGGCAGGGTGGCGAAGTCTGCTGCAGGAAGCCCTATTGCAGGAATCTTCAATATATATATATTATATATTTTATATATTTATATATTTATATATTTATGTATTTATATATTTATATATATATATATTAAAGGAGATGAGGAAACGTGAGAGAAGAAATAGTTGAGCTGGATGGTATTTACTTTCAAATTCTCCACCTCATACCTAAATCCTTGACGGTTTAACAAACCCCTCCTCTCCCAAATTTGATGTCTTTGTTTATTAATCTTGGCATCTTCTCTTCCATCCATTAATCCATCAAAGAGACACACATGCTTCATGGTTCAAATGAGAGGGGTCATGCTGATTAGTGTAATCAGATGTATACTTCATGCTGATTAGTGTAATCAAATGTATACTCCAGCTTCAGCTGAGGTTTATGAAGGGGCCAAATAAGATTATTGGTGGAGGTGCCAGTGATAACAAAGAAGTACCACAGGATTCAGCAATATGGCTAAGAAGGTAAATGTTTCTTTAGGTGCATGACAAGTTTCAGCTGCAATTGAGACTAATTAGGGAAAACAAGTGCAGTTATATTCTCATACTTAAATTGTGTCTCATGCTTAAAAATATTAGCATGGTGGGAACTGTTGATTGTAGTCTGAAGACATCATTTTACATAGAACGCCAGAGCTGACTCTCCCTACAGAATGGCAGAAAGCCTGCACTAGAGGACATCATAAATTCACTGGTACTAATAGCAAGTGAAAACTCCTTTCAGAAGAGAGATTTTGCACACAAAGAGCCCCGAGGGATGATACAGCAATGGAAACATCCATCAAGGAAGGAAAGGGTGTTTAGAAAATCGCTCCTCTGACTCCATCCATCATTCTATCAGACATTGCTGTGTTAATCCATTTACTACCACTGAGCATGAACCCGAAGACAATATGCAGAAGTATTCCTTGGGGAGAGCTCTCAACAAAACTTCTGCCGAGGTTAATGTGGACAATGGGGATTTCCCCCATGTCGCATCTAAGGTATATCAAATGCAACTTACCCACCAACATGCAGCTGCAGGTGGCTTTCAAGTATGAGTCATTTCTTAATTCTTTGGCTTAGGGAACATTTTTTTTTTTACCCTCAAAGCTCAAGTTCTGTGTTGTGAATACATGCTGTAGCTCCATCCCTGCCTCTTCAATGGTGCATGAACCTGCTATTATCTTAAGGATTAAAAACAAAAGAAGGTCTTACTTCTCTGAATGCTACTGTGTGTTATTAGTTTTCCAAATATAAAGGAAAGGGTGTTAATTAGAAATGCTGCAATGATTATAGCAAAATCTTCACAATATTACTTCCTTAGCTTTATAATTGCCTATGGAAGAAAAGCAAATGCCAAGTATTTTCAATGCTATTAAATGTTATCAATTTCAGCCCAACTGGCGTGGCTCTGTGGTTGAGTGTCGACCTAAGAACCAGGAGGTCACTGTTTGATTCCCTGTTAGAGGACATGTTGTCAGGGCACATGCCCGGGTTGCAGGCTCATTCCCCAGTGTGGGGCATGCAGGAGGCAGCTGATCAATGATTGTCTTTCATCATTGATGTTTCTCCTTTTCCTTTCCTATCTGAAATCAATAAAAATATATTTTTAAAGTGTTATCAATTTCAATATTAGTATCTTTATAATGGAATTAATGCTTTTTTGTTTTTACAGTGATTAAGTACCTTTTATCACATTTGAGTCATTTGTATGAATGTTTTGAAAGTTAAACACTTCCTTACTCTATCAACTAATAATTCATTCAAAATAATTAAATAAATGTCTTTTTTTCATAAAAATATATGTGAAAGTACATAAGCAAGTAATTACATATGGATGGAAACAGTTTTGGGTGCATTATGCTTTGGTGGTTTCCTTGGTGCCTTAATCTTTGTGACAGAAAGAGAGAGAGAGAGAGAGAGAGAGAATCTACGCTTTGTGAAATTATCATGAGTTGTAACAGCTGCTTCAAAGAACACACTGCCCAGCCAGTGTTGCACTTTTCAAATGGATCATTTCCTATAGAGGTACAGGCAAGTCATTCATCTATAATAATAAAAGGGTAATATGCTAAATAGACTGGATGTCCTTCCGGATGAAGCTGGGCTGAAGCGAAGCCCTGGTCCCCGGTCCCTGGTGCCTGAGGGTGGCCGAAGGGAAGCTGCCTGGGTCCCGGGTGCCAGAAGGAAGCCAGTGCTGGCAGCTGGGGTAAGGAAGGCCTACTCTTGCACAAATTTTTGTGCATCGGGCCTCTAGATTAATAATAAGTGTAGATTCCCAGAAAGGAGATGTAGCTTTAAGTCTCTTAGAGAAATGTGTAGGCTTACTAGAATTCACCTGTAATAATGATCACAACATATTATGTTAAAACGTTTTCAACCTTTCTGAGTTGAACCTGTTTTTAATATAAAACATTACACAGATATGATAATAGAGTTGACCCTTGAACAACATGGTTGGAACTGTGTGAGTCCACTTAAATGTGGATTTTTTTCAATGAATAATGTAAATGTCCTTTCTCTTTGTATGATTTTCTTAATAGTATTTTATTCTCCATAGCTTACTTTATTATAAGAATACAGTATATACCACATATAACATACACATTATATGTTAATCAACTATTGATGTTATCAGTGAGGCTTCTAGTCAATAGTAGAGTATTAGTGGTTAAGTTTTTTGGGGGAGTCAGAAGTCATATGCAGATTTTTAACAGTGCAGGGTATTGGCACCTCTAACCTCCCATTTTTCGAGGGTTAATTGTAACTTGCATTTTTATTTGGTGACTGGGAAAATTGTAAGGAACACAAGTTTTATTTATTTTTAAGTTTTTATTGTTGAAAGTATTTCATATGTCCCCTTTCCCTCCCATTAATCCCTTCTAGCCCACATCCTCCCCCAGCCCTAGGCCTTCACCACACCATTGTCTGTGTCCATGGGTTATGCATATATGCATACAAGTTCTTTGGTTGATCTCTTCCCACCCACCTCTGAGATTTGACAGTCTGTTTCATGCTTCTATGTCTCTGGATCTATTTTGTTCAGTTTATTTTGTTCATTAGATTCTACATATGAGTGAAATCATATGTTTTTCTCTGACTAGCTTATTTCACTTAGCGTAATCCTCTCCAGGTCCCTCCATGCTGTCTCAAAGGATGACATTTTTTTCTTTTTTACAGTCGAGTAGAATTCCATTGTATAAATGTACCACAGCTTTTTTTATCCACTCATCTACTAATGGACACTTGGAGTGCTTCCAAATCTTGGCTATTGTAAATAATGCTGCAATGAACATAAGGGTGTATATATTCTTTCAAATTAGTGTTTCAGAATACTTCAGATATATTCCCATAAGTGGAATTGCTGGATCATAAAACAGTTAAAAAGTTACCTTTAAATAATCACACCATAATCTACATATGATTTGGGTAAAAGCATCAATGTCTAGGACTATGCTTGGTTGCCATGTAGATTCTTATTATATCTCTAAAACCCTCAGTTCATCAGCTTGGAACTTCTATTATTTAACATTAAGTTTAACATCCACAAATTTATTTGTTCATTCATCCCCTTAACAATTTTTATTTTTTAAAAATATATTTTATTGATTTTTTTACAGAGAGGAAGGGAGAGGGATAGAGATTTAGAAACATTGATGAGAGAGAAACATCGATCAGCTGCCTTCTGCACATTCCCTACTGGGTATGTGCCCACAACCAAGGTACATGCCCTTGACCAGAATCAAACCTGGGACCCTTGAATCTGCAGGCTGACGCTCTATCCATTGAGCCAAACAGTTAGGGCCTTAACAATTTTTAAAGCATTTCTCTAGGCATTACATGATACTGGGTCTATGGAGGATAGAAATTGAACCAGACCTTCTGTAGAGAGACTGGCAGTCTCATATATAATAAAACTATAACTCTAGGTAGAAAGTAATTCCAGGATTTTTCTTTCCAGTAAAATGGCAGAGTACATACCGTACACACCCTCCTTCACGTGCCAAATTATAAAAATAAAATAAGCCTAGATTTGTTGTTATCCTGTACTTCCAGAAAAGAAAAAAAGATATCTTTCTGGGGGGATTCATCTTTAATCTAAGATTTCCACAGATAAAATTCCAGACTTGCAGTCAAAACCATAAAGCCCTTATAGTAAACAAGGCAAACCAAAGCCAGCAAAAAATTAACACATAATTGACTCAGAACAAAGAAAATATCAATTATTGAAATTATTACACCTAGATAAGCTAATATTATATTTAATATTGTAATAAAATAAATAGGAAAGGAAGATTTGACTAAGAAAAAAAGAACATAAAACTTGTCAGGAAGATTTAGGAATTAAAAAAACAAATAAATTTTAAGAAATAGATAATAATTACTGATATTTAAATTTTGTTACATAAGTTATACTTAGGTGTAAATCTCTGTGACCTTGGATTAGACACTGGCTTTTTAGATTTGACACTTAAAGCACAAATAACCAAAGAAAAAGAGATAAGTTAAGATTCATCAACATTTTTAAAAACTTTTGTGTCTCTTCAACAAATAGTGTTGGTATAACTGCATAGTCAGGTGCAAAAAATGAAGTTGTAGCCTTATCTCACCCTTAACACAATAATTAACTCAAAATGAATCAAAGAACTAAATGTAAGAGTGAACATATAAAGCTCTTAGAAGAAAGAGCTAGGAGTAAGTCTTCATGACCTTGGAATTGACAATGGTTTCTTAGATATACCACACAAAAAATATATGCAACAACAACAAAAATAGATTTAATCAAAATTAAAAACATTTGTGAATCAAAAAAAAAATCAACAAAATAAAAATGCACCAAATGGGAGAAAATATGGCTCAATCTTATAATGATAAGGTTTTAGTAAACAAAATATATGCATAAATTTTATAATAACAAAAAGACAAACAACTAACTTTCAAAAATGGACAAAGCACTTGAATTGACACTTCTCCAAAGAAGATATACAGATGGCCAATAATCACAAGGAAATGCAGATCAAAATCACAGAGATACCACCACATGACAAGCAGAATGGCTGTTAAAAAAGTGGAAAATAAAAGTGTAGGTAAGGATATGGAGAAATTGAAACTCTCATATACTGTTAGTGGAATGTCAATGCTGTGGAAAACAATCTGTCATTTTCTCAAAAAGTTAAACATAGAGTTAATATATGACCCAACAATTGAATTATTAGGTATATACCCAAGAGAATTAAAAACATGTGTCCATACAAAAACTTGTACTTGAAGATTAATACCAGGATTACTCATAATAGCTACAAAGTAGAAACAAGCCTAAGGATCCATCAACTGATGAATGAGAAAATACAATGTGATAGATTCTATACAACAAAATGTTATTCAGCAATAAAAAGGAATGCAATACTGATTTGTGCTACAACATGGATTAATCATGAAGACATAATGCTAAGTGAAAGAAGTCAGACAGAAAAGGCCACATATTATATGGTTCCATTTATGTGAAATGTCCCGAAGAGTCAGGTCCATAGAGATGGAAAGTAGGTTAGTGATTGCTAGAATCTGGGGAGAGGAGGACAGGGAAGTGATTGATAATGGGTATGGGGTTGCTTCTTGGGGAATGAAAATATTTTGTAATTAGATAATGATAATGGTTGTACTATTTTGGAAATATACAAAAGTCTACTAAATTGTACACTTTGAAATGGTAAATTTTATGGTATGAGAATTATATTTCAATGCTTTCAAACTTTAATATATGCATAAAATTCATTTGGTCTTCCACCCTGTTGTTGGCACAGAGCTCCTGAAACTCGTGGAATTGATGACAGGAGTCTTTTGTTACATTAATGAGGGGATGTTTAGGCAGTACCTAAGGCAGAAGGCTGGTTGCCAGGAGAACCAACCTTGTGATTAGAAGGTTTGAATTTTCAGTCCCATACCCCTGATCCTGGGAGAGGAGAGGGACTGGAAGTTAAATCAATGGCCAATGGCTTAATCAATCATGCCTAGTTAATGAGGCCTCCATAAAAAGCCCAAATGACTGGGGTGGAAAGCTTATGGGTTGGTGCTGGGAGAGTGATGGCCAGAAGAGGGCACGGAAGCTCCGCGCCCCTTCCCACAAAGCTCCCCCTGTGCCTTTCTCTTATCTGGCTGTTCCTGAATTATATCCTTTCATAATAAACCAGTAATCTAATAAGTAACATGTTTCTCTGAGTTCTGTGAGCCACTCTAGGAAATTAATAAAACCCAAGGAGTCTGCAATCTATAGCCAGTGGCTCTGAAGATCAGCTAATAACCTGGACTTTTGATTGAGATCTGAAGTGGTTGGGGGGAGTCTTCTGAGACTGACCCCTTAATCTGTGGAATCTGATGCTATCTGAGGGTAGATAGTGTCAGAATTAGATTTAATTGTAGAACACCCAGCTGGTATCAGAGAATTGCTAGGTGTTGTGTGGAACCCTCCCATCTACCCCCACAAACACACCCACACATATTGGAATAGTTGGGTGCAGAATTTAATGTTATCTTAGATTTAACATAAATAGAGAAAGAATCAGTAAGCTGAAATATAGGAAAAATCATTCAAAATGCATCTCAGAGAGCAAAAGTAATAGAAAGTATGACAGTGAGAATAAGTGCCATGGAAGAGAAGGGAAGGCGGAGAATGGTCTAACTGGAGTTATAAAATAAGAGCATAGAGGTGGAAAGAGAGAGTCAATATGTGAGGAGTTCATGTCCAAAAACTTTTCAAATGTATTAAAAAACTCAGCCCTCATTTTAGAAAACTAAACAAATTCTGAAGAGAAATAGAAAAGAAATCCACAATCAGATGCAGGATAGTAAAACACAAAGACAAAAAGAGAGAATATGGAAAGAAAATATAGATTTCCTAAGAAGGAGAAATATTAAAATGGCAGCTGCTTCTCAAGAAAGGATGAAAACGGAAGCCAGAGAAGTGGAATAATATCTTCAAAGTGTTAGCTATCAATCCAGAATCATTACTTCATCAAAGTATATTCCTATAATGAGGGAAAAATGAAATACTTTCAGAAAAACACTGAGAGGATGTGCCTTAATCAATTCTCATTAAAATAAATTCGAAAAACTAGAAAGTTTGAGGTGCAAGAAGGAATAATGAGCAAAGACATAGAAAATATATGGGTAAATCTAAACAAAAATCAACAATATAAAATAATAATTAATAGTAATAACCTCCAAAATTCTGTACAATAACAGCATATAAATTGAGAGCAGCTTGATCAAAGTTAAAGTCACCTGCATGTGGTTCTTAGATTGTTTGTGAGGAAGAAAAGATAATGATTAACTTTAAACTTTGCACATTAAAATTTTTAGAATGAGCACTCACAGGATAAAAATAGAAGGTAATAGAGGTATAACTTCTAATTGCTAGAGGAACAAATGAAATGGGGAAAAAATAGCCAAAAGAAAACCCTCGGTATTAATTCTATAACAAACTATCCTAAAACTTAGCACCTTAAAACAACAAACCTTTATTATAACTTATGAGCCTGTGGATTTTTGAGGCAGTTCTGCTAATTTGGGCTAGGTTAGCTCTCCTTAGATGCAATCATAAATGCAATGTCATCAGGGGCTTTGTCCCAGGAGCTGACTAGTCCAAGCTGCCCTTATCTAGGACAACTCATCTCTGCTCCAGGTGGCCTCTCATCCTCCAGCTGACTAGCCTGCTCCTGTTCACATGGCAACTTATCAAGTGTCAATAGAATGAATGAAAAGCCTCCTGAGGCTTTTTCTGCAAAGGTCCACACAGTGTACATTTTAGGATTTGGGGGCCATACTACTCAAGAGTTGCAACTATTTAACTGCCATTTTGAAAAAAAACAAACAAAACAAAAGCATCCATAGCCAATTTGTAAGTGGATGGGTGTGGCTGTGCTACAGTAAATCTTTGCTTACAAAGATAGAGAGCAGGCCAGGTTTGGCCAGCAGCTGTAGTGCTGACTCCTGGCCCAGACAGAACTGACAGTTGCTTCTCTTTCACTTCTTTGATAGAAGGAAATGCAACCTTATTGCCAAAGGGGTTTGCTTACAGGGAGGGACATAATGGCATCCCATTTTTGACAAAACGAAAAAAAATCCTCCAAAATTTTAATATGTCAAGAGGAAGTAACAAACAAAAAAAAAAGGGGGGGGGGGAAGTACACAGAAAAAGCCAAAAAAAAAAAGACAATATAAAGCAATAAAATATGAATTCAAACATATATTATTCACAAATGAACAATAAATGTGCAGGGAATCATCTCTCAATTTAAAGCTATAAAACCAAAATTGGTAGACCTGCAAAGAGGAATTTCAAAATTCATCATCACTGTGGGAGATTTCAGTTCATTTCTCTCAGTAATTGATTAAGCAAACGACACTATGGAGTGCAGCTGAAGATGTGCATCCTGAGCCATTCTGCAATTCTAGTCCCAGATATGAATTCTGAAGTTATTTTTACACGCATGCACCAAGATTTATGTGCAAGGTGGTCCACAGAAGCAAAATACTGGAAACAATCAAAATATCAGTCAAAAGGAGAAAGAACAAAGAAAATGTGCTTGAGACCCTAGTAGAATCCTACATGATATGGAAAATGAACGAACTCCAGCTACAAAAGCAGCTCAGGAACTGAGGGTAGTGTACAAAGAAAATTGCAGAACAGCATATACAATCCGATTTCATTTACCTTGTGTTCAAAAGGTGCAAAACTAACCAATACATTTTTAGGAATAAATGTATATATAGTAAGACTATTAAGATGGTCCTTACCTTTGTAAGTTAGGAATAGGAATGGGATGGGGAAAGGCACATAAGAGTGTCCATTGCGTATGATCTCTTTCTAATATAAACCATGTAGGCTTCCCTGAGTTTCCTCTTCTCTCATCCATTACTTCATTTGCATAATACATACCCTGTGAGACTGAACTCATGGAGAAAGAGGTTATGCAGCATGTGACAGATGAGGCTGTGGGTTATCATATATAAACATTTCCCTTTGACCTTATAATTACATTACCCAGAAAGTGGAAATTGTATTTCACTCTACTAAGCACAGAAACTTTAAATGCCATTTTTCAAATTCTTGTTATAACTTATATTTATGCTCAGTAGCATATAATTCAATTTTCATTCTTTATTGATTATGGTCTGCATACTTGATTTTAATAAATGCACATTTAGGAATTTTTGTGTCACTTAAAGGACTCTTCACACTAAAGTCTACAAACCATGTGTGATTGTTTAATCCACCAAGAAAAGTGTGCTATTGTAAAATTTAACCTGATGTGTGTATTTTTCCTAACATGATGCCATTCAACCAAGTGGTCTACCTTTGAATCTTGAATCCTACACTACATGCAATCAAGTCTTGGGCACTCCAGCCCTCCCACTATTACTCACTCCTGATTGGGTGGGATGAATAAGAGAGAGAGAGAACATTTCCAATCTCAACCAAGGCCTCCCCTGGGGGAGTGACCTCCAGAGGAGCATGACCTTCCTTTGAGAGTCAGAGGAACAGGGAGCTACAGTGCTGAGAGATGACAATCTCTTAGATCGGATGGGGCAGGAGCATGGACTTCACTCCTTCCCTTCCCTTGTCCTAGTGCCCCTGCAGCTTTGGCCCTTCTGGCCTTGTTCTTTTTCCTGATTCCTGTTTGCCTACGGGACTCGATGGCAGAAGTGAATTTCCATGGCTTGCCGCTCAGCACTCCCTACTAGCCCAGGGACTTCACCTGCTCTCTTGCTCTACCTACTACATGATATTTGAGTCCTCCATCCCCACTGCCTGCCCTGGATCCCCCAGCCAGTCAGAGCTACTATAACCTCCTTCAAGTGAGATTTACATAATGTTAGGGCTAAATCTTTATTTATTTGTTCACACATATTAAATTACCACTGATGGCTAAGAATGCTGTCTGTAGAGCAAGACTGCTTGGGTTCCAATCCCAGTTCTTTCATTTACCAGTTGTGTGATCCAGGACACGTTGTCATGCCTTTGTTCCCTGGTTTCCTCATTGTAAAATGGATGTAATAAAAGCACCCACTTCCTAGGTTTGTTTCAGAGGATTAAATTAGTTAAAACATTGTAAAGCATTGAGGATATGCCTAGAATGCAGTGAACACTCAGCATTGGCAATTCTTTCTGTTGTGTTTTAAAGAAAGTTGTGGGTGCAAAGAGGGTTTTATATCCAGAGAACAAGTACAAACTTTGAAAGAGCTTTAACATTAATGCCAGAGCAGCAGTTCTCAACCTTTAGGTCTCAGGATCCTTTACACCCTTAAAAATTATAAAGGACCCAAATAACTTTTTTTTTTTTGGGGGGGGGGGGTAAGCTATTGATATTTACCACTAGAAATTAATATGAGCAATATGAAAATGTTAATTTATTTAAGATAACTCCCTTTCTTATTAACATAAATAACATGTTATAAAAAAACTATTTAAAAAAAACAAAAAGAATGTAGTGAGAACAGTGACATTGCTTTCCATTTTTTAAACCTCTTCAATGTCTGGCTTAATACTAGTAGAAGATAGTGGATTCTTGTATCTGCTTTGCAGTCAGTCTGTTGTTATATCACATGTCTTGTAGCCTTTGGAAAGCATGTATACTGGTGAATTAGTATCAAAAAGAAAAAAAACACAGTGGCTTAGTATTAATATGAAAAAAGTTGTACCTTGTGGACTCCCCAAAGGACCTCAGGTAACTCTGGGGTCCATAGATCACACACTGAAAACCATAGTGCTAGAGCCTGTAAGAGTAGGAAAAACAAAACAAACACAGGCTTAAGAGTTGGGCAGACTGGTTTAAACCCTGGCTTTCCCCCTTGTTAGCAATGAAACCTCAGAGCTGTTGCACCTGCTGGAGCCCTGCCTGGAATACTCTACCCCTTGCATCTGTGCATGGAGGACCCTTCCCATTATTCAAGCTTTAGTTTAAACACCGCCTCCTCAGAGAGACAGTCCTTGCCTACCCTACTGATAGCATGTACCTCTTGTTCTTTTGCAGCATTTTTTAATACTTAGCACAAAATGGAATCATATTGATTTGTTTACTAGTTTTGACTGCCTATCCCAGCAGTAAAACAACTCTGAGGTCAGACCCTGTCTCTTTTGTTAATCAGCACCCACTTTGACACCTCTCTTTCTTTCATATTCAATCCATCAGCAAGTCCTGTAACTCCACCCATCAAACTATATACAGAAACAGATAATTTCTCACCCCCTAACCACAGTCCAAAAGTATCAAATGGAAAATTCCAGAAGTAAATAATTCATGAGTTTTAAATTGAGTGCTGTTCTGGGTCGCGTGATGAAATCCTGCACTGTCCTGCTCCATCCTGCCTGGGACATGAATCATTCTTTTGTCCACCATCTCCACGCTGCACATGCTCCCTGCCCATTAGTCTCTTAGTAGCAGTCTCAGTTATCAGAACTACTGGTATTGTAGTGCTCATGTTCAAGCAACCCTTATATCATATAATAATGGTCCCAAAGTGCAGGAGTAGTGATGCTAGCAATTCGGATATGCCAAAGAAAAGCTGGAAAGTTCTTCCTTTAAGTGAAAAGGTAAAAGTTCTCAACTTAATAAGGAAAAAAAAGTTATATGCTGAGATTCCTAAGATCCATAATAAGAACAAATCTTCTATCTTTGAAATTATAAAGAAGGGAAATTATTTGTGCTAGTTTTGCTGTTTCACCTCACACTACAAACATTGCAGCCACAGTACATGGTAAGTGCTTAGTTAAGATGAAAAAGGCATTAAATTTGTAGGTGGAAGACCTAAAGAGAAAACGTGTTTCCATTGATGGCAACATATTGTGCCAGAAAGCATGGAGCCCATCCGAAGACTTCAGCCAGGATCCCTGAAACCAGTAACCACACTGACAAAACTCTTATTACAGTATATTGTTGTAATTGTTCTATTTCATTATTAGTTATTGTTGTTCATCTCTTACTGTGCCTAATCTTTAAATTAAACTTTACCATAGGTATGTATTATATGAAAAAAACATAGTACATATAGGGTCCAGTTCTGTCTGTGGTGTCAGGCATCCTGACACTGGGAATCTAGGAACATATCCCCCAGGATAAGGGGAGACAATTATACTTGCTGCTCCCTCTGCTAATCCTAGAAACAACCAATTCCCTCACTTCCTTCAGGTGTCAGTTCCAATCTCAGTTATTTTATGAGAAAGACCTTCTATAACCAGTCTCTATAAGTTAGCCTTCTCCCCCTCATCATCCACAAGCAACCTTATTCTCTATGCATCTTAAGTTGTTTTAGTTTTCTTCCTAGTGCTTATTAGCATCCAATATGTCATGTATGTATTTGTTCATATCTTACCTCACAAAAATGTAAAATCTTCCCACAGAAATTGAGACTGCTACTAAAAGGATAGAGTAGTGAGCTGAGAACAGTGCCTGATGCTTAGCAGGATCTCACATGTTTTGTTGTATGAATGAATGAATAAAGAGGTCACTTAAGTTGTATGAAACTCAGTTTCTTCTTCTGGACAATGGGGGAATGCGGGGGCCTGATGCGGCAGGGGCCAAACATGGCGGGGATCTCCCTTTTCCACGTCCCACGTGGAAAGAGAGATGAACGAACCGGTTCTAAGTGGAGGCGGCCAGGGATTGAGAAATATTAGAAATAAAGAGAGGAGAGATAGATTTGAAAGCTGGGGCTGGGTGGATCTTTCTGTGCCTGGCTGAGGCCACAGAACAGATCCAAACTGCAAAGCTGAGGCTTTATTTATAATCAGGGATAAACAAGGCAATTAACAATGTTCTTGTAAGTTGCACTTGTTTTGGCAGCACTTGCTGCCCCTCCCACAGCCCACTAGCTACCCGGGAAAGATCTAGGGATCAGTTACAGGATAAGGCTTAATTATGCTGGGAGAGGTCTGCCCTCCAAATGAACTTGTTTGTGATCCTGCCACAGGTCAGTCCGAGGCTTAACCCTATAACCGCTTCCTACAGGGGAAAATCAAAACTATCTTGCAAGTAATGTTGCAGAGTCAGAATAAGGGAGAAGCCATTTCCCTGACCTCCAGGTCTGGGTCAGAGGCACCTCCTAGTCCTCCTCCAGCACTCAGATTGTCCTTAGGGTGGCATTTGTTGCAAAGAGCTTGCTTACTTGTCTCCAGCTGAGGTCTGTTTCATAACCCTAGTACCTAACCCAGTGCTTTACTACATGGTGGATGTTCAACTGGTGCTTGATAAATGAATTCATGAATAATTGAGTAAATAAATAACACTGAAATCAAAGTTTTAAAAATAATACTTGGTTCTATGCACATTTAGCCTGTTTGTGTAAGGAAGGGAAGCTAGCAAATCTCCTTTCAAATCAGACCCAAACTAGAGGAAGTAGAGGGTAAAGAGAGCAGATTGATAGCTGCACTCACACTTTAACTAATGGAGACCAGAGTAAAAACTAAGGAAAAAATACTTATTAGCTCCAAACCATTTCTGGTCCCAGTTATGCAGCTGACCTTGGGTGATTGCAATTACACTGTGAATAGCAACTGTCCCTTTTAGGAGCAAATCATATTCCTGTTCTTTTAGTTTTTACTTTTATAAATAAACTAGAGGCCCTGTGCACGATATTCATGCACTCGGTCAGGGGGTCCCCTCAGCCTGGCCTGCACCCGTTAGCAGTCTGGGAGCCTTTGGGGAATGTCTGATTGACAGCTTAGGCCCGCTCCCCTCGTGGAGTGGGCCTAAGCCACAGTCAGACATCCATAGCTCTGCTGCGCTCGCCAGCTGTCAGCCTGGCTGTGGCTGAGTGGCGCTCCCCGTGTGGGACCACACTGACCACCAGGGGGCAGCTCCTGCATTGAGCATTTGCCCCCTGGTAGTTAGTGTGCTTCATAGCAACTGGTCATTCCGCCGTTCGGTTGATTTGCATATTACACTTTTATTATCTAGGATTCTTGCAAATTAAATCCCACAGTAAAATGTCTTGCTCTCAGTAATATATAATCTTTCCAAATGGAATGAAATAGCTAAGTAAGACTCCTGTGCAAACTGACTTTGTGAACACACTTAGATGAGAAAAATCGGGATGGATCTAATATCAACTATTATTTTATGGAGAAGAGATACTAAAATTTCCTTAGTCAACAGTTTCTAGCCTATAAAACTAGAGGCTCATTTCAGGAAAACAGTTGTCAGATTTGCTTTTATTCATATAAAAAGAGGCTTTTTTGGTAATAGAATACCTGCTAGTCAAGGAAAGAGTCTTCTTGTCTGGGCTCTGCAACTTACTGGTCAAGTGACCTTGGTTTCAAATTACATAAACTTTCTCAGCTATGATTTCTTCATCTAAAAATGGGGGAATTGTAGGAGATGACTCTTGAGGGTCTCTGGCTCACCTTTCTCTTTCCCCCACTCCTAGGAAAGTGCCTGGTACTACAGGGTGCTTGATAACTGCTCAGAGAATTATGACACATGATACTGAATGACTGTGATCTTTTCTGTCTTTTGCATTTTCATAGAGAAGCAACTATTGGCATATAAGTGGAGCACAGTGCACTTTCATTGAAGAGGAAATGATTTATTTTTAGTAGTAATAATGATGTTCAGATAATGTAATTCAAATTGTGGGTAATCTAGAGTAAAAATTTAAAATATATTAGTTCGAATGAATAGGTAAGAAAATCAAATAATTGTGACTTGCCCTTTCCTGATCTTTGCTCAAGAGCCCAGCCATGTGGTTTCTGGTTCATTGCCTTCACAAGGGGATTTTATTTTTTTTCTCATACAGAGCAGCTTCCTAAGTGAGCTCCAATCTGGAGATCTCATCATGGAAAAATCAGTGAGGAAGTGAGGTCTCAGGTTGCTCAATGATTTCAGGGTTAATAATACAAGTGTCAAACCAAGAAGGAAGCTCTCCTACCACAACACGGAAGAGATAGCATTTATGATGTTCTATTTCCCTCCAGGAGAGGAGGGACTCCTGTGGCACTGAGGAAAGTCTCCCACTGATCAGCCCAACTGGAGAACCTTAGAGCCCTCAGGTGGACACAGCCTAGCCTAGAGGGTAATGAAGAGAAACACTAATTTACAGTGCCTTTGCAGACACATGGTTTTCTTTATATGTCTTGATTTCTTGATATAACATATGGAAAATCTTTGGCTATCAATCTGTTAGACAAACAGAGTTTTCCTAATAATGACCAACAGATTTGCAGATATAAATTGAGGAACTCAGAACAAAACCATTAATCTTGCTGTGTATGTTCTGTAGACAGAACATATTCTTATGTAAGAGTAGCACATTTTTGGACTAAACTCTTTTTATGTATCCAACTGCTGCTTGTCATTCAATTCAAAGTCCAGCTCTCTGGTCAACCTCCTCCATAAAGCTTTCCCTGACCTCCCAACTAAAAATGACTTTCTCCCCTCTTAGAACTCTACTCTCTCTGGTGGTCCTGAACATTTCTTCCTTCTGTTACAGTCCCTTGGGCCTGAGTTTGTATTCTTCCACTAGACTAGACCTATGAGCAGGCATTGTTGTAACAGTGCTGTTGTGACTAAGCCGCACTTGTAGCCTGGCAGAGAGCCTGGCATAGGTTCACCTTGTTTACAGTTTATAACTTTGCCTTGATTAACCTAAAACCACACTTAGATCACCTTTAAATTTATTAGGTTTGTGTACTGCTATCTTGTCATTTGCTGAAGTTTCACATAAAGACAAAACTGTACTCAGCTGTTTATGCATACCTATGCAATCCCTGGTGTTGAAGATTTCCAGACTGTTTTTCAGGAACAAGCCCAGGATGTTTTGCAGGATCCAGGGTGAGCCAGCTGAAACTTCCTGAGACTGGCTGGGGCAGCATGAGGGACCCTCCAGTGACCTCCTCCTGAATTTCCTTGTTATACCTCATTATAATACTAAACTCTCCACCCAGGAGATTTTCCACCACTTTTTAATATGTCATGCTTCCTGTCTGTGGGTGCGCTGGAATGTCCCTGCTTTTACAGGCAATGATGAAATCTACCTCAATGTTTATACATGCTTTGTTCAGGGACACACTGCTCAGGGAACAATCTGCAGTGTCTTTGTCTGCTGGCTTTCATTTCCTTCTCACAAAATCATCTTGGAGTTGTCTTTTGACTGACAACTACTGAACATTCAAACCCAGTGTGGTCTGGAAACAATCTAATTATCATTGTCTCCCCAGCAGAGCTCATGACTGCCAAAGAGATATTTGGCATGTTAGTGACTGAACAAAGCATTAATCTAATACCTTAGAATTAAAGATTGCTTTTTCCTTTAAATAAACTCTGTTTGATTCAGCTTTAGGAACTAATTTATACTCAGTAGATGGAGTTAGGCTTAGAAGTTGGGAGATAATTCTTACTGCTCACTTACTAAGGACACTTGGGGGAAAAACATCTTACTTATCATTTCTCTCCTGGAAGAGTACAACTGAAAGGGTCCCTGAAAGTCATTGAGTCTATTTCCAGAGATGCAGAGGAAGAGAGACCTGTGTAGATTGGCACCGTACATTAATGGTCAGGTCAGAGCTGGAGCCTGCTTCCTGACCCTAATCTAGGTGATACAAGTCAAGTGGCGGTTACCTTGGTGAGGAATTCCCTGGGAGGAGGTACAAGGAAACTCTCTTAGGTGATCAGTATTCTCCATCTTGATTCAGATGGTGGTTGCACACAGTTCCACACTTACGATTTGTATATTTGTATATTTTACTGAGTATAACATTATACTTCAGAAAAAACTACATGCACTATTTTAATGAAACTACCTACTTCCTCATCTGTTATTTTACTTTTTCTATTTCTTACATGTCTGCAATTCTTCTGATTAAAAGATAATGCATATTTAGTAAAATGTCCAACATATCAGAAATGTAAAAGTTGGAAAATAAATATCTTTCAAAGTGTCATTCTCCAGGGAAAGAAACATTATTAAAATTTTATTATACTGTGAACACTTAGAAAGAAGACACCTACTAAAAAGGGCTCCTGGCGGCTAATTGGTCTCAAATTAAAAAAAAAATATCCCCCCCCCCCCCCCCCCCCGCAGCAAACAGAGCCTAGCAGCCATTTCTGCACCAGGGTCTCTCATGCAAACTGCATTTCACTGAGAAGTTTGTGCTGAAATATTAGGAAAATATTAAAATGTCACCAGTTTTTCCATTATTGAAGACTAAAACAGGTTCATGTTACTGCTGTTTCACAGATGTGTTACTAAGCACTGTAGAATAAAAGGCGTAACATAAGTAACCAATCAGGGAACTGACAAAGTCTCAGGGAGCTGTGAACACAGGTCTCCCTGATAATGAATATGTAGCAAGGCTTTAAATTCCCTCACACTACCACTCATATTAGCAGAGGGGAAGCAGTTGCATTTGTCTTCTTTTAGCTCCCACATTTGGATAGGGAGGTAAGGAGGATAGAAATTAACTGTCTGCTTGAGTTTAAAACTTCATCAGTTGTTCCTCTGTCCTTCTCTCCATCTCCTAAACAGTTGTGTCCAGTGTGAGCAAGGAAGGTGTCAGACCCCGGAGCACCTCGTTGTGCCACAGGACTAAGGAAGTGCTCAAAGAACAATACACCGTGCATCAAAATACGTAAATAATGATAAGGAGGGATTATAGCCCACATTATATACACGAGTATGAGTTAATAAGTGAGCTGAAATTGTGGGGAAGAACAGGCTATTTATAAAATTTCAAAGTGCCTCCTTATAAAAATATCCATTAATTAAAAAGGGGGAAAGAATAACTTTACAGTGGATAAGTCTGGCAGACTTCCATCAAGTGATCAAAGTAAACATTAGTAATGGAACAAGTTAAAAATCACATGCCACTTGATTGGATGCAATGAGAAGAATACAGTATCACTTTTTTTAAAAAGCTTTTAAAAATTACTTTATTTATTTACTTATTTTGGAGAGAGAGGTAAGGAGAGAGAGAGGGAGAGAGAGAGAGAGAGAGAGAGAGAGAGAGAGAGAGAGAGAGAGAGAGAGATTTGTGTTTCACTATTTATGCATTCATTGGTTGATTCTTGTATGTGTCTTGAGAGGGGATTGAACTCACAACCTTGGAGTATCAGGATGATGCTCTAACCAACTGATCTACCTGGCCAGGGAAGCATCACTTTCGTGATGGCCTTGCCAGAAATGAATAACCTAGATCTAATAGTGAGTGAATAGCAGAAAACGTAAATCAAGTGATATTCTACCAAAAAACTAGGCAATCATCTTCAAAAACCTCAAGGCCATGGAAATGTTCCAAATAGAAATAATTAAGGAGACGTACATTATGTGCCTCTGAACTATATCCTTTTGCTATAAAGGACATGATTGTGACAGTTGGTGGAATTTGAATGGTGCCTGAGGATGAAATGGTAGTAATTTATCAATGTTAATTTCCTGATTTTAATGGTTGTGTTGTGGTCATGGGAGATAATTTTCTTTTTGCGGGGGAAATATGACATGTTAAAATACTTGGGGATTATAAGGTGTCATGTCAACAATTTATACTGAAATAGTTCAGAGGGGGGAGTTTTTGTGCTGTATGTGCAACTCTCTGTAAGTTTGAGATTATTTCCAAATTTAAAATACTTGTATGCAATGATTTAAACAGTCCCTTCAGATACATTCCACTTTAAGACAAACTGTTCACCTGCCTCTCCCTTCCTTATACTCCTCTGGTCTCCGAGGGACTGTCTATTGTTACTGATTGAGACTAATGTCAACCATCATATGGTCTCTCTTTCTCTCTCAGCTTAGTAAAGTGTAGTGATGCTCCCTAGCTGCCTCCATCTACCTTATCTTAGCTCTTGCTTGCATTTTAGACCTTTCTGAGTCCCTGCCATGCTATGCCATTGTGTTCAGGAATAGAGGTAGAACTTCATCCCTGCAAGGAGAATCCATACGCTACAGGGTAGAGGATTTTATGATTTCTGACAGAAGCTAGTCTACAAAAGCTGGGCCTTTGCCATGCTGACTTGCAGCTTAACATGGAAAGATAAAATCCAGGGAGGCAAATGTTTCCTGAAAAAGCAAAGAACCGGCTTCGATTGAAGATGAAATTACTATATGAAACTCCTTTTATCATCTTTATCTATGACTTGCTCTTGTTTCACATTTTAGTTTTGAAACATTTTCTCTCATTGCTTCTCACTAAGGAAACTATTCTTTTTGACTCCCCATAGTTAATGCAGCTATTGAATCTTTTATAACTTTCCATTAACAGCCAAGTTCTACTTTTTATCCCTAGATATAATTTCTATGTCTTTTTCAGTCACAGCTGGGGTTCTTTTAAATCCACATAATCTGTAAAATTCAAGTGCAGAATCTAAGAGTGGAACTGAAAATTTTATTCTGGAAAGTAGTTAATAACTGGCTGCTTTCAAAATACTTTTCAAAAGGAATAATATGCATTTGCATGCTTATTGGGGTTCCTTGATTTTAATTCAGGTATCATGTTTCCCAGTTTATTTCCACTTGTTCACTCATTATGCCCATCTCCCTTTAAATCTATAAACAAACATATAAGAGTGGTTTTAAGCACTTGTTTGCTAATTCCAACACCTTAGTCATATCTGGATCTATTCCTATTTATCCCCCCCACCACCACCACACCACCTGCCATCCCCTGTTATGGCTTATTGGCTATTCAGAGATAAATATCTACTAATTTTATTAATTGTATGCTGGACATTGAAAATGGTCCAATTTCAAGAGTCCAGCTATTTTACTTCCTGGAAGGAGTGTTGGATTTTAACTGACTGGCAGATAGATCAGTGGGATCCCACTGAGGCTTATTTCTAAGCTTTGTTAGGTGAAATCTAGTGCAGCCCTTCACCCCTAGAGCCTAGCCTTGCTGGCTCCCAGTGCAAAGCTGCAGTGTTTGGCAAGGAGTCATCACGTAGGAGAGTCAAGCTCTGTCTCCCACACCGTGGGCAGTCCAAAACCTCCCAGGAACTCACAGTACTGCAGTAGCTCTTTTCGGCCAGGCCTCGCTGACCTCCCCTGTGCATAAGTGTTGTATCTAGCCAAAGATAAGAGGGCCTCTCTAGATTTCTGGAGCTCTTTCTCTGAGCCACTCCTTTCTCTGGTACCTTGATCCACAAGTCCCAGCTGCCTCAACACCTGACCCTGATGTCAGCTCCTCAGCTGAGTGACGCTGCTCTGCTTGGGTCCCCTCCCTGCACCCTAAAGGCCAGCCACCAGGAGGCTCACTAAACGCATTCTCCTCTCAGGAGTCATTCCCGAGCTACCTACTGTCCAACGTCTGAAAACAGTTACTTCATGTAATATATCTGCTTCTGTATTTATTTAAAGCACAAGTCTAGACCTGACAGTACCAGAAGCCGAAGACCAGGTTTCTTGCTTTTAGTCCACTGTTTTAAATGTATTCATAATTATAGAAATACATCTTCTTGACCTTTTGAAAAGAATTCTCTGTGGCATTATTTTCCAAAATGTGTTCCATGAGAAATTAAAATGACTCTGTGTTAAAATAGCTTTTTTTAAAACAGCATTTTTCTTGAGAGTGGGACACCTCAGAGCCATAAAGAGCGAAGATAGATTGTAAATTTTCAAGGGACTATATTATGTGCATTTTTCAAATCCATTTGACCAGAGAATTCATTTTTAAGAGGTTGTCTTCTGGGAGTACTAGACGAAGGACCACGTTTGCGGTAATGCTGCTGGGAAAAATGACATGAGTGGAGCTGTCAGAAGATGGAGCCTGAGCAGCCTGTCCAGACCAACCATATTTCTCCTCTCACTCCTTGACCCTTAGGACTGGGCCAAACTGGAGGAACGTGGACATCCCAACCATAGAACTGATGATTGTGGACACTCTAGCTAAAGGCAGAATCAGTAACCCATCATGTGCAGCCAAGAGTAGCTCAGCTTGTTCGCACTAATAGGAGTTTTGTTCTTCTTTTTATGTAATTTTTATTTTCCTTTTTCTCATAAAAATGCCTTGCTTTCACCTTGTATTTAGGATACTATTTGGGTTTCTGCCTGAATCTGAGCTTCTTGTCTCTCAATTCTTTTAAACTAACACTGCTAACACTGCTGCGTGATTGCTATTTATTAATTTTATTAAAAATGTATATGCCTAATTAAAAAGCAATCATGGTTGTAACTATCTTAAGTATCTTTTAAACTAATTTTTAGATAGAAAGTAAGCTTAGCTTTTTCTTTCTCTTTCTAATACATTTTAATCTAAAACTATTCTATAAAGTCCTCAAGAAATGTATGAAAATATATGTGTACATATAAGTAGATTCATAATGGTACATTGGCAGCTGGGCCCTTTCAATAGTGTAAGTGTCATGGGAAAAAGGGAGACCTGAAATTTTACATTATGAAAACAGGTATTTTGTGTTGACATTTTTTTTTCCAAAAGAAAAAGTCATTTTTTGACACTATAAAATAAAGTCAGCATTTTTCATCCAGTAAAGTTGTCCTCTTATCATGCTGTTTGATAAATGAGGTGTCACTCAAGATGTGAAAATGATGAGCCTTCAGTAGTAGCAGCAGAAGCTGTTGGATCTCTTCTTTACTATTAATAATTAAATCATTAAGTGTTTCTTACAGAGCAATCCTCCTCCAACACATTCACACAAAGCTCTGGGTACAGCTGGTCTGGGGCAACTCCTTGCTGCCACATGTCTAAGAATCGTATGGCAAGAGCATGGAGGTGAAAGACTCAAGGACAATAGATTGAGTGAGGTTCAAGGCCCAGGGTGCAATCTGGCTGTTCCATTAACCTCTGTGAAGCAGAGGTCTCTGGGCCTCAGTTTCTCCAACAAGACAGTGTATTCTTTGGACCAGGTGATTCCAGAGTTCCCTTCTAGCTCTTACATTCTACAGATCTTATTGAATAACACTACATTGACTAAAAAATAGAAATGTCATTTTTATAAAGCATTGCCTCTCTGGCTGGGGGTAGGAAAGATGTGTTCTGAAAAACAATGGGAAAGATGTAGGTTCACTTTAGCTTTACTCCTGTAAACAGAACAATTCTTACCCTTCAAGTTTGTCCTTCGTGACTTAAATAATTCCCCTAATCACAATCAATTTGTCACTTGTCAAAACCTCGCATTTTCGTTCCTGTCAAGTGACAAAGGTGATAGTTTTTCTTCTGGAACTTTATTCCGTGTTAGCTTCCCACTGGTGGAGGAAGATTACAAAGCAGAGGAGACTTCTTCCCCAGAGATACAACAGAATTTTTCAAAGAACCAGAACAAACTGTTTTCAATCCCTAAATGAAACAGGAGAGGGAAAAAGAAGGCATTAGGGTTTTAGTTGCTAACAAAGAGAAAGAAAAATACAGTTGCTATGTTACTTCTTCATAAGCTAAGCTCAGCACAAAGTGAAACAGGATTTCCTAATACAGCACTACATTATCTTCAATTGCATTATTGGTTTAGATGATAGCAGAAGGGAAGCATTGAAGATTAAAGCCTTGGTATTCCCTGGAACCTCAAATGCATCCGATAGTCTATCTGTGGGAACATTATATATGGACAACCGTGGGATGCTCTGTTTTCCTATCCTGCCTGAGGGCCGGGTGAATGTGGAGAGGCATAGGGTGCAGTTCCTGGGGATGTCCTCCCTGAGGCAGCACCTTTACCCAGAGCAGATGAGAGGGTGGTGCAGACCAGAGACTGGGTCACAGGTAGAGATGCAGCAGGAGGGTTAGGCCCAAGAGTTAAAGCAAGTTTATAACTGGAAAAGGACACTTGAGATCTAACACAAGGATGCTGAGTAACAGAGTGCTTTCTCCTTGCTGGGTAATTGGGTTCTGCTTTCTCACTGCGGAACTTTCATAGTGTCTAAGGGCAGATTTTGGCAAACAGAGCCACTTACTGTGTGAACTGGGGCAAGTAGCTTAATTCTTCTGAACTTCAGTTTCCTCCCCTGTAAGATGGGGATAATACATTTAGTAAAAGTAAAAGTGGTGAGAACAACAACCTTAACCTTAAGGTGGTGAAGAGTAGTAAATGAATAACTACACATAAAGCACTTAATACCTGGCACATCAAAGTTAAACATTAGAACGACCGTGATTGCATCCTACTGCCCTCTGGCTTAGTGCGCTTCTTCTATTCTTGGTAGCTACTAGAATACAAGCTGCAAGAGAGTAAAGAGGACGTCCTTCAGGTTCACAGTTGTATCTTCAGCCTAGCCCAGTGCCTGGCATATGGAAGGCACTTCATGAATATTTATTGAGTGAATAAAAGAATAAACAAATGAAAACAATTCTGACCAGCATCCCTAGCTAGCCTGCCTTGGTCCTTGTGAAGGAGGGTCATGCAGCCACCAAACGCCAGGGCACCCCAAGGTGAAGGGCTCTGATCCTGCTGACACATGCCTGAATATTCATATTATATGGCTCTGGTTATGTAGGCAAATGTATTTGCTTTTTATTACAGTTCCCAGTAATTTGGTCCAAGTCTTTTTTTTATATGTGTATGGGAGTATAACATGTATCTTCTTGTGGTATTTTCACATAAACATTTTTAAATTCATGATGGTGAGCCAAGAGAGAAGTGATATCATTTTGTCCTCTCTCCCATATAATTTCCCAAAGAGAGCAATTACAGCTGGCACTTCACTTCATCTGCTCTTCTACAATAGATAGTAGATGTATACACACCTCATTATCCTGGCACAGATTTTCCACACTAATAGCCACTCAAAATCTGGTTTAACACCCTTTCAATGGAATGACTAATGTTTTACTGTATCTCTTGTGGGGTCTCACTTCAAATGCATGGATCAGAGAGAAGAGAGAAGTGAGTAGGAGACATGTCAGTGCTGGTGCAAACCTCAAGCTCAGGAGTCATGACTGTGTTGGAGGAGGAGGAGGATATAGAGGATCAGAGAGGAGTCATAGAAATGAAGGAGGTGGGCAGGAAGGCAGTTAGTCACCAGCAACCTCCCACAACATGCTGTTCATACTTCTTATTATAGCATGTATCACATTTTATGCCACTTTTCTTTTTTAAAAAGCTGTTCTCCTTCCTGGCCAGGTGGCTCAATTTGTTGGAGTGTCATCCCATATATCAAAATGTTGTGAGTTTGATTCCAGTTCAGGGTGTGTATGGAAGGCAACCAATCAATGTTTCTCTCTCACATCAATCTCTCTCTCTCTCTCTCTCTCTCTCTCTCTCTCTCTCTCAAAAAATCAATAAAATATTTTGTTGGGTGAGGATTAAACACATTTTAAAGCTGCTCTCCACCACTATATTGTAGACTGAATGATGTGGATCTTGTCATATTCCAAGAGTCTATCATAGTCTGCTATATAGTAATTATTTTAAAAATTTGAATGGGTAATTGATTAAATGGTTGGTTGGATGGATGAATGGATTAATGGGTGACCAGAAAATAAGAGAGAAGAGAGAATTAAGAGTGAAGATTTTTAAAATAGGAGCTATCAAAGTATCTAATACCCCTGAGTACTTTCCAGGGTTGACCCAGGTACAAAGTCTACTTGGGTTTGGACTAAGGGAGCCTCTCCCCTAGGGAGAGGAGAAGAAGAAGGGAAGCATAATTTTATGCCAGAAAGCTGAGTCTAATATGATAGAGAAGGCCAAATATATCACCACCTGGGAACCGAAATCAAGATCTAAATCTGGAATTGAAGGCAGTAGATTGAAAAAAGTAGACAACTGTTCAGGCACTTACTGGAAACAGATATTGCTATCTCAATAGATTTGATATGTCTATCTTAGGAGTGCTTATGAGAGGACTGGCTCTTTTGTGCAGAACTCTCCTTCAGGTTCATCCCAGCAGTGTGGGAGGGGGCACCCAATTCCATAGTATATGTCCCATCCCATGCATTCTCACCATCCAGGACTTCAAAGTCCTGAGGCCAAATATGGTTTTGGTAAGAGTCCAGAAAGTCTTTGACAAGTGTTCAGGTCATCATCTTAAATTCTGGGATCTAGGAGGTGCACAGATCAGAGTTCTGACTGGCCAAATGGAGCAGAAAGTGGTGTGAACAGGGTAGGCAAAAATAATAAAGGAGGGTGGTTGAAGTTACAAACTGTAAAACCACAGGGTTGATTAAATGCATTCACTTGAAAGACTTGAGGTCACAGTCTCCAGTTTTTAATAGGTGCGAGGGCTTCTTGTGCATCATCTCCCATTCTACGTAGATTCCTGGCTGGCACATTGCTTGTTCTTGGTGCAAGGGAAAGTATCTTCTCTGTTCTCTTAAGTACTCTGAGACTACTCTAGGAACCCTCTTGCTACTAAGGAGTTGGCAGTTCTTGACATAGGGAGTTTGGGGCAGAATCAATACTTATTTTTTATAAAAGGGTGGTCTGTGTATAGGAGCAGAGTATGTTATTGGGGGCAAAGCCTAAGGGTGTGGGTTGATCAGCCAGTCCTGTAACTGTAATGTTCTAGTGTCCCATTGACCATTCCAGGTTGTTCTTGGTCTTGGAGAGCTATGTGATGGGCAGGTTAGTATGAGTGTGTACATTCAAGCTTGAAGAACACATTCCAAATCAAAAAATTTAAACTAAGGGAAATAGTCAGAGATCAGATAATGAGATGGTCTGTAAAAATAGATCTTTTTTATAGAGTGGTGATGGTTAATGCAGACGGGTAGGAATAGTGTGTCAGTAACACTTTGGTGAGAACATTTGACATTATTAGGAAAGTTTCTTGGGCATCAGAAAGCAGAGGACCTAAAGTATATCTTGTTGATACTATCCCAGGATGTTTGAAATGAGGAACAATGCAGGTCTTTAGGCCTCTCAGGACCAGCTGTATATTCTAAGAATAACTATTGGAAATACGTGTGTGTTTCTGAAACAATACCCATACAGGTTACCAGAAGAATCCAAGATCATGGGTAAGGCTTCTAATGGGCTTTGTTGTCCTAACGTGTTGGTACAATATCAGAGCTCCTAAGTGGGGACATTCCTTATTGGCAGTCTCACCTGCATCCCACCATTGGAATTTCCACTGCTGGTGGCTATTGTTATGCATACGCATCATTGCTTATCTAGTTTAGTTTGTCTGGCTTTTTAGAACTGAGGTGAACTAGATGATCATAGTTTTCTAGAGAAAGAATTTCTCTAGACATGGCAACTCAACGACCTTCCAGTTTGAGGCCTTTTGTAATAGGGTTTTGAAACAAATAGAATGGGGGATTTAAATCAAAGAACTCACCATCTGGTTCTGGTTATTTACAGTGTTGATGCCCTGTAGTCAGAGACCACCAGTTGCACATCTGCAGGTGAACAAACTGAGTTTCTCACTTGAAATTAGGGGACTGCCATCATGAGGAACTGCGGGGTGTTTCAATAAGAGGGTGTTAGAAAGGACTTAGATGCTTTGGTTACACCGTTGTGGAGAGTGTTCAAGGAAATGAGGGCTTGTTCTGGATTGTGTACTGTCAGGAAGGGGAACGATTCTATGATTAGCTATCTTAATCTTGATCTAGAAGGAGGGAAGGCTAAAGCTGTAATTGGTAAAGAAGCAACAGTCACTGCTCTTAGGAGAGGGGAATGTTTAGCTTTTGTGGTTTGCAAGAGCTAGCTTTTGACTGGACTTTGCTTTTGTCTGTCCCTAGAAGAAGTTTGGAAGTGGTCTTCTTTAGTCTCACTTCATCACAGTATGGAGTGACCTTGTTTGACATTGGCAGTCTGTGCAATTGTTTGTGTCCAACAAGAGAACAGATGGCCTAGCCATGAGCATTCAGGCCAGCTTCTAATAACACTGATGCCTAACTGTGGTAGGCCAGGTGCCCATGTCAGGAGCTGCTTTTCTCTTCTCAGCAAGCATGTCACACTGTTGTAAGTTGCAAAGGCTCTGTTTGAGTCAGGGAGCATAATTCACTCAGATGTTTCCAATGAAGAGACTTTAATGAAGGGACTCCTTTCAGAGAAGTAGGCCAGGTTAAGGAAACAATCAAGGAAAGGTGAGGCACCCAGACACCAGCAACAATGGCAAGCCATTACCACTACTGCCACCACCACCCCTCCTCAGAGCTGATGAACAGAGACAATGATTACTTTTACTGGACCTCTAGAGAAGGGCTGCCCTCCAGAAACTAGAGTTTTGGAGACATGCAGCAACTGTCAGAAATACTTTGGGGAAGCAGAAGGCAAGAAATATCCAGCCCTTCTCTCCTGCAAGTGCCTTCCACTGCACAAGTACTAGTAGAAGCCAGTCTGCTAGGGAGCTTAGGTTATGCAGTGAGAGCTTCCCAGGACTTGTGTCAGGGCAGAAAAGAGCAGAGAAGTAGTATAAGGGTGGGGATGAAAATAAGCAGCGGAACTTCCATATCACAAGGCAGCTAGGTGGCTTGAGGTAGGCAAGACATGTATAAACCATGGATATAGATATTGTGGAAGGACAGCAGCATGCATCCTGGATAAGATCATTAGCACATGGAATTGACAAGCAACAAACAAGTCAGAAATAAGCTTGCTGTTTTTGAGAAAAAAGGTATCGCTAAAAGAAACTATAAGCCTGGTCTTAAAATCTTCTGACTATAAACATGTTTGAGCTTTCAATTTCTCAAAGGATAGAGATAAGGATCATAGAAAACAGTAGGCTATGAGTTCCTCCAAGAAACCAGGTCCAAAGTTTATTAAGAATTTCATCCACTATGGAATAAGAGTTCTTCCTAAGATCCACCCATCAGTATCCCATTCTTGCCATGGACCACTGCCTTCTGAGTTAGCTGAACTTCCTTATCCCAAAGGGGACCTTTTATTTGGATGTCCTGTTCAGGTCCATCCCTGTATGGGGAGCCAGGGCTGGAGGGAGGCAAGAACCTGTCTTTTCTATATTCCCAACCACAAGGAATATTTCCCACCCATTCTGGATAGAAAGGACCTCAATCTCCAAGAGATCCTGGTCTTAGAAATAGTAAGACAATCCAATCTTAGTATTGTCTTCCTTTGGGAGGAAGGTAAGTGGAACTTTGGGGAACATATGGGATTGTAGGAAGTTTTGCCCTATATTGTCTCCTTCAATTCTTCTTTTTCTCCTCTTTAAGTCTTCAGCAAACACTTTAGAATATTTTAAAAACTTTCAGAGATGGATTCCGCCCCCCCCCCCCCCCGCCCCCAAAACATAGTTTTTTAAGGCAGGAGAAAAGGTTGAGATAAACTGGGTTTACACACACATCACATTTATTTGGCTAAATAAGTACAGCATAGGAAATACTCCCTTAATAAAACAGTGTTTTTAAATGAGCATTATGCTTTAATGTCTAACAATTAAGATTTGACTCTGAGACCTGTCTTGTTTATCTCCCCCATGTTCTACTTCCATGAATGAGTCCAGTTTACTCACTATATATATAAGTTATTATTATTTATTTTTAACCCAGAGTATTTATGTCATGATCTGCAAAGCCAAAGAAAGCTCCAGTGTCCTCTTATAAAATGCATGCTTGTCTTCTTGCACTATGGGGATGGGGTGACCCACAGTTACATTGGCTGAATGTGCCTGCATCTGGCAATCAATCACTATTATGGAGACTCATCCCATTAAGCATCAACAGAAAAAGGACTCTGGCCAAGTAGAAACAGGGGCAGAAAATAAAATTTTCGTCTCTGATAGTGAATGAACATAGATTATGCCAAATCTTTGCCTGGTGTCCCTGAATATGAAACATGCACAGAAAAGTGGCCAAATGTGTGGCTCATTTTTCCTTCAGAACAAAACTGCCATGCTTTTTTTTTCATTACACAGTTTATACACAGCAAGTACATGGGACACAAAACTAGCTCTATGTTCCACAGAGGAGGTGTAATACATCAATGGACAGTATTCTCCAATGGATAGTTTAGTGACAAAGAACTGTGCCATGAGTGTCCCCACCCATGTGGGAGAGTTTCCTAAGAGTAGAAACACTCTCTCCTCCACTTTATTCTGCAACTGCTTTCTCATTTTGTCTCTTCCCCCAAAGAGCTCATTTAAATAGATCCTTTCTGGAACCACAAAATCGCAGAATGTTGATATAGGAAAGCTCCATGAGCAATTTTGCTTCATCCCCTTGTTTTAAGAACTGGAACGCTAAGCCCAAGAATGATGAAGTGATTTACCCAGGTTCAAATAGCTAGTATCAGGCTCAGGATTAGAACCTCAAGTTTTCCTCTCCTGGTCAAATGCTTTCTTCTTATTTATAGGCTAGTGGCCCAGTGCATGGATTCGTGCACATTGAAAGAAAATTAATTAGAAGAAAGATTCGTGCGGTAATTACATTACTGCAAAAAATTACATGTCAAAATCTATAATAATAAAAGGGATGTGGGAGGTTGGCCAACAGGGGAGGGACTGCAGGAGGGCTCCAGGTCATGTCCAGCCTGTTTTACTCAGTCCCTATCAGCCGGACCCCAGCAGCAAGCTAACCTACTGGTCAGGCCATCTGCCACCTGGTGGTCGGTGCACATCATAGTGATTGGTTGAGCAGCCTTAGCATATCATTAGCATGTTATGCTTTGATTGGTTGACCAGACACTTAGCATATTAGGCTTTTATTATATAGGATAACATTATAAAATTAAAACACGCATGCAATTGACACCAGCGAGAACTTTATGTGTATCGTGCGTGTGTGAGTCAACGTTTATTTTTAAATTGCCAGTGTACGTCACATGTAATGGCCTGTCAGTTGGTTGGCTGGTCGATGAATAAATCACGATGTGGTTCACGTTGAATGTCAACAAAAACAACTAAATTCACGATCAACAATGACAGATCGAAACACATGCATGCGATTGGCACCAGCGAGAGCTTTATATATATCATGCATGTGCGAGTCAACATTTATTTTTAAATTGCCAGTGCGCATCATATGTACTGGCTGATTGGTCGGACGGACATATGGTTGGTCACTTAACCTTTTATACATATAGACTAGAGGCCCAGTGCTTGAAATTCATGCACAGGTAGAGTCGCTAGTGGGCTGCCGGCTGCCGCCTGGGGCCTCCCTTCCCCCAGCTGCCTGCTAGAGGGAAGCTGACGCCCGCCATGTTCTGAGCCACACCCTAGTGGTCAGTGCACAACTAACTCCCAGTTAGTCGAACTCCTGCATGTGGGGATAATTTGCATATTAGCTTTTTATTATATAGGACTAGAAGCCCGGTGCACGAAGATTCATGCTAGAATTGGCTTTCCTTTCTCTGGCTGCCAGCACCGCCTTTCCACTCCGGCCCAGCCCCTCTCCGCTCAGGCCCCACCTTCCCATGCTGCCCAGAGGCCCTGAGAGACCTGGGGTGGGGCAGAACGCCTGTGTCATCGCCATGGCAACAATGCAAGCATCCCATCCCCCCCATCACTTGGTGCCTGTGTATGCAAATTAACTGCCATCTTTGTTGGGTTAATTTGCATATCACTCCTGATTGGCTGGTGGCGTAGCGGAGGTACGGTCAATTTACCTGTTTGTCTGTGATTAGGTAAGATACTTTTCCATTTACATCCAGATTTCTGAATGTTGGGAGATACTTTATCAACAGAATCCAGTTGGTATTAAACTACAGTTCTAAATTTGTAATGCTGCCAAAAAGAGTCAAAAGAGGCCACCTCAATGATTTATTCAAAGAGAAATAAATAGTGCTCCTTGGTTTCTTTTATGAATTGCATCCTTGGCCCTCATAGATCGTCCTCCAACAAAGATTTTTGCCTGATAATCTGGAGTGAGATGTATTGACCTGCCAAAAAAAGGAATTTATCCTGGAGAGGGGAAAGTCAGCAATTGTAGGGCTTCACAAAAATGATGGTACAGTAGTGTCATTTATGACTGTTAAAGTTGAAAATGATTCAATTAATTGGTTAATTCATTCTTGACTCATTTTATATCTATATATTTAGGGCCTGTGATATTTTCAATATTTATTCTAAAATTCATCGGGAACACAAAGGTACATAATGCCATATCTGCTCTCAATGAGCTGTCTTCTAAGAACTAAATAATGGACATTAAATAGGGTATTTTGATTGGGTAGGAGGGGAGAAACATCAGATGTTTCTGGAGGAAAAGATTAGCTGGTATTCATTTTTAAAATAATAGCTTTATTGAAATGTGATTGATAGACAATAAACCACTTATATTTAAAGGGAGCGATTTGATACATTTTGACATGTGTAGGCATCCATGAACATATCACCACAGTCAAGATGGTGAACATATCCATGCCCTGCAAAATGTGCTAGTGCCTTAAATAGCCCCTACCTTTTATCCCTCCTTTACCTTACTCCACAATCCCCAGGAAAACACTGATCTGTCACTGTAGATCATGGTACATTCTCTATTATTTTATGTATATGGAATCATCAAACTCTTTTTTGTTTGGCTTTTGTCACTAAGCATACAATTTTGAGATCCATTTACATTGTTCTGTGTTTCAACTTTTCAGTCCTTTTTTATCACTAAGTAATATTCCACTGAAGAAATTAATATATACATACATACACATGCATCCCAATTTGTTTATCCATTCATTGTTGTTGGAAATTTGGGTTGTTTCCAATTTGGGGCTATTATAAATTAAGCTATGAACAATCATGTGCAGGTCTTTATTCATGTGGACATATGTTTTCATTTACCTTGAGTAAATACCAAGGAGTGGAATGGCTGGGTCATATGGCAGGTGAATGTTTAACTCTTTATTATTATTATTTTTTAAATCAAGTTCAGAGAGGAAAGGAGAGGGAGAGAGAGATAGAAACACCAATGAGGAGAGAGAATCATTGATTGGCTGCCTCTTGCATGCCCCCCACTGGGATTCGAGCCCGCAACCCTGGCATGTGCCCTTGACCAGAATTGAACCCAGGACCCTTCAGTCCTCAGATCAATGCTCAATCTACTGAACCAAACCAACTAGGACTAAATGTTTAACTTTTTAAGAAACCATTCAACTGTTTTGCAGAATGGTTGTACTATTTTGCATTCTCACCAGCAATGCATGAGAGTTCCAGTGGCACTACACCCTTGCCGACACTTGGTATGGTCATTCTCTTTCATTTCAGCCATTCCAAAAGTCTCCTTATAGGTCCATTTATACCCACTGATTTACAGACAGGCTGGTTCTTTAGGGGAAAAACATTCATCCTAAATTCCATTTACCATTTGTGTTCAGACATATATGCCTGACACTGTAGGTAGAGACAAAATTCACCATCAGGATAAAGTTAGCACCAAGGAAAAAGAAGAATGCCACAGGAAACAAGAAACGGAACCAGAAAAAATGTCCTTCTTGGAACTGTGTGGTGATAAGAACAGAGCTCATCTTGCTCCAGTTTTGCTGGTCTTATGTATATGCACAGGGAGGAGAGTTGTTACATCCCTGCAGCCTACAGTACTTGAAATGTACACACTACCTTGTTACAAGTCTCTTTCCTGTCCAAGTATCACACGGAAGGTGTGTTGTTCTCTGTGGTTGAGTTGTTCCCATTCTACCAACATTCAGTGCAGTAGCTTCCCAGCTCCACCAGGTCCCAAGTGGTGGCAGTGGTGTTAGTAACCAGAAATGTCCATGCAGGTTAGTTAGTCACCTCCACACTGATATTTCTAGGGCGTGGCTTTTATTTGGCCTGTAGCCAATGCCCAGCAAGTCTTATGTATTTAAACTGAGACTGGACATGTGGTTTCACATATAAATGGTAGCAATGGTGACGGCTGGGCAATGGACTTTGGGGACTATCTAAAAAGCACCCAAGGTTGCTGGTGGTAGAGGTTGGTCTTTCATCTAGATAATAGACTATGTCTCAGGCATTATATTTAATTTGATCTTCTTGTAGAAATTTGTATACTTTATTTTATTTTTTTTAAAGTTTTTATTTATATTTTAGAGAGAGAGGAAGGGAGAGGGATAGAGAGATAGGAACATCAGTGAGAGAGAATCATTGATCAGCTGCCCGCTGCATTCCTCCTACTGGGGATCAAGCTTGCAACCCAGACTTGTGCTCTGACCTGGAATCAAACCTATGACCACTTGGTTCATGGGTCGATGCTCAACCACTGGACAACACTGATGGGATGAAATTTGTGTGTGTCAGACATTGTATTTAATTTTGTGTCCTGAAGAAAACAGTGTAGAAAACCTCAGAAGGCCAGGGTTAAAATATAAATAATATTATATTATCACCCTCCATTCTCCCTGGTGACTTTTTTTTTTTTTTAAGTAATTTCAAATTCTTTGCATCCTCTGAACTTCATAATAATCTCGCAAGGTCAGCAGGGCTGGGGAAAGGATCATTTTCCTTGTTTTGCACCCGAGGAACCGGAGACTCAGCTCTTAAGTGTCCTACATGAAATCATATACATTTCAAACTGCAGAGCCAAGACCGGAATTCAGGCCCTCTTACTACAACCCAGTACTTTTTTCAGCTCCACCAGAGAGCAAATCAACAGGGAGGCTGCTCAACAGCCTCTGAATTGTCAGAAAGCCGAATTTGTAAGCGGCTTCTGGAACAGTACTGATGACAGCAGGTGAGACAGGGCAGCTGTTTTTTTTTTATCAAGTTATAATTTTGTGTTATGAGCTGCCACAGAATATCCTTCATTTGCCCTGGAGGAGTTAGTAAGATGCATTTTACTGTCATTCATAGATGAGGTCTTTCAGGGCACAGTGTCAGGGCTGTGAGAATTGGCGCACGTGATTATCAAAATGACCCCCCTGTGAGAGGTACTAAGAGGTAGTAAGGGAAACAAAATAAGACAAAGGCAAGCTCATTCACATTTCTCTGCCTCTAAGATTTCTTTAACCACCATACACTTGTAGTCCTGGGTTAGGAATTAGGGACACAAATATGAGTAATAGGCCACAAAACTGAGTTTTGATATTGAGGACTTCACAATCGACTGGGAGAGTGATAAGCACACACGACAAGCTCTGCTTTAGAAAGTTATGAATAAAGTGCAATGAAAGGTAAGAAAATGAAAATGCTGCTTAATTTGACCTTTTACCACTGAAACAGGAGACATAAGGGCATAATGTACATGGAGACAAGATGACATCTGGCATGGCCAGGGAGTTTTCAGCGGTTGTGTGTGGCTAGAGCATATGGTGTAGGGCCTGGGGGTGGTCGGGCGGAAGAAGGGGGTGGAAGTGGGAGATGAGAAGGATAACGGGATCTGATATCAAGGCCAAAGTGAAGGGCTGAGGCATTTCCGCCTTCTCTTGTAGGTGGAAGAGGAGGGTTTCATCAGAGGCGTGACATGATCAGATCTGAGTTAGAAACAATTCTGGAGGCCCGTGGAGGTTAAACTGGGATGAGTGGGCAGAAAAAGTAACTCAGTCAAAAAAAGCATGCTTCGTTGGTAGCTGAGCTCTTTTTGCATTTCCTTTTCCTTAAATTGGCCTTTACTTTTTTATGTTTTTTTTAGTAGTTTCCAGACATTCTGGAGATGTCAGTGCTATTTCCAACCAGTCCAGAAGTTACCTCCATTGGTCAGTGAGCCTAATTATCAGAGACCATAATAGCATTAAACTATCGCTAAACACCAGTCCAAGAGTGCTGGGGCAAACACTGCAGAGTGGCTCACACACACAGGGCGGGACATCCATGCAGGAGACACAGCACTTTTAAGTATGTCTGTGTCCCTGGGCCCATTGCAGGCCACTTTGCTGCAGATAACATCATGTACTTTATACTCAAAATCCCAGGCCTTGCCCTCTAGGATGGCAGCATTGGCTAGATAAAACATAGAGTGGAAATCAGTAGCCCAAGTGTTCTTGACCGTTTTTCCTAGTAATAAGTCACAGAGAATCAATATTCAAAGTTTAACAATAAGAAGTTGAGCATCTGGTGGCTGGGGAAAAGTAAAGATTAGTTATCTACTTAAAAAAAAAAAAAAGGAGAGAGGTTGTTCCAGGCAACCTAGAAGACACTGGTTTAACTGTAGCATCAATCAGAGAGTATGAGCAGAGAAAGAAAAAAAAAATCACTAGAACCAAAAACTTGGTTTCAATGATTTAGTGTCTTGGATTGAATGATTAGTTTCTGGCTGAGTTTCCCAGTCAATTCAGCGAAGAGCCAAGTTTTATATATAGTCCAAGCCAGAGAGAAGGACATCTGGCATCCATTTTACACAAGGCAATGTCTTTTATATCTTTTGAAACAAATATCATATCATGCTATAATTTCTTGTACAGTTCTTTTTTACTTAGAAATAAAATATTTGTTTTATTTAGGTCCTTAAATCTACTTAGTCAAAGTTTCATTTCCACAATATTCTTCTAAGTATCTACTCGCTAATTATGTACTTTGGAGAGCAACAATAACAATAATTGCTAACATTTACATAGCACCTAACAGGCATTATTCTAATTATTATTTATTAATTTGTTGAATCCTCACATTAAACTAAAACGGTAGGTTGTCATAGAAGATGGTAAAACTGGGGAACAGAGAGGTTAAGTGACCTGCTGTGGTCACACTGCTAAGCATGGCAGAACTGGAATATAAACCCAGGCAGTCTGTCTTTAAATCTCAGAGCAGAGCCTGGTCACGGATTCATACAGAACAAGTACTAGAATTTGCTGGAAATTCAAATGATCTCAAGGGCAATGTGTTCCCCTTTTAATGTCCAATCTTCCTTCCTTCCTTCCTTCCTTCCTTCCTTCCTTCCTTCCTTCCTTCCTTCCTTCCTTCCTTCCTTCCTTCCTTCCTTCCTTCCTTCCTCTCTCTCTCTCTCTCTCTCTCTCTCTCTCTCTCTCTTTTCTTTTTTTTTTCCAAAATTTTTATTAAGGTATTATATGTGTACATATCTTACCACTGCCCCCCCCACACCCCACTCCCATATATGCCCCCACCCCCCAGAGTTTTGCATCCATTGGTTATGCTTATATGCATGCATACAAGTCCTTTGATTGATCTCTTATCTCCCCCACCTCTCCCTAACCTTCCCCTTGTAATTTTTTTTTTTTAATTTCTTTATTGATTAAGGTGTCACATATTTGTCCTCATCCCCCCATTCCCATCCCACCCCCCTCCCCTTGGATGCCCCAACCCTCTGTTGAACTTAAGCATTGGTTAGGCTCATATGCATGCACACAAGACCTTTGGTTGATCTCTCCCCCCTCCCCCCACCCTCCCCTATCCTCCCTCTGAGGCCCGATAGTCCGATCGATGCCTCCTTGTTTCTGGTTCTGTTCTTGTTCATCAGTCTATGTTGTTCATCATTTCCCCTAGATGAGCGAAATCATGTGTCACTATAGATATACTTATAAGAATTGAATGTGCGACGAGCAAAAATAGTTATGCTGACAGGCAAATGAATCAGTCTGTAGTGAGTTTCTTTCTGGACCAACAGTTCTTTTGAGACCCAATATCAATGTCCACCGGTTCCCTATGAGTACATGTCGGCACTGACCCCTCAGCTCTGGATGGTGGACAAATGGTGGTAATGCAGGTCCGACTCCCTCTGGTTTGGTCTCGGCTGGACCCAGGGGCACTGCTTCACCCGGATCCAGGGGCCCGCGGCCTCGCCCGGACCCGGGGCCCAGGGCTCACCCGGCTCCAGGGGCCCGCGGCCTCGCCCGGACCCGGGGCCCAGGGCTCACCCGGCTCCAGGGGCCCGCGGCCTCGCCCGGACCCGGGGCCCAGGGCTCACCCGGCTCCAGGGGCCCGCGGCCTCGCCCGGACCCGGGGCCCAGGGCTCACCCGGCTCCAGGGGCCCGCGGCCTCGCCCGGACCCGGGGCCCAGGGCTCACCCGGCTCCAGGGGCCCGCGGCCTCGCCCGGACCCGGGGCCCAGGGCTCACCCGGCTCCAGGGGCCCGCGGCCTCGCCCGGACCCGGGGCCCAGGGCTCACCCGGCTCCAGGGGCCCGCGGCCTCGCCCGGACCCGGGGCCCAGGGCTCACCCGGCTCCAGGGGCCCGCGGCCTCGCCCGGTCCCCTTGTAATTTGACAGTCTGTTTGATGCTTTACTGTCTCTGTATCTATCTTTTTGTTCAAGTTTATAATGTTCTTTATTATCCATAAATGAGTGACATCATGTGGTATTTTTCTTTCATTGACTGACTTATTTCACTTAACATAATGTTCTACAATTCCTCCCAGGTTGCTGCAAATGATGAGTATTCCTTCTTTTTTATGGCAGCATAGTATTCCATTGTGTAGATGTACCACAGTTTTCTGATCCAGTCATCTGCTGACGGGCACCTAGGCTGTTTCCAAATCTTAGCTATGGTGAATTGTGCTGCTATGAACATAGGGGTGCATATATCCTTTCTAATTGGTGTTTCTAGTTTCTTCGGATATATTCCCAGGAGTGGGATTACTGGGTCAAATGGGAGTTCCATTTTCAGTTTTTTGAGGAAACTCCATACTGTTCTCCACAGTGGCTGCACCAGTCTGCATTCCCACCAGCAGTGCACGAGGGTTCCTTTTTCTCCACATCCTCGCCAACACTTGTCGTTTGTTGATTTGTTGATGATAGCCATTCTGACAGGTGTGAGATGGTACCGCATTGTTGTTTTGATTTGCATCTCTCGGATAATTAGTGACGTTGAGCATGTTTTCATGTGTCTCTTGGCCTTCCTTGTGTCTTCTTTTGAAAAGATTCTATTTAGGTCTGTTGCCCATTTTTTTATTGGATCATTTATCTTCCTTTTATTAAGTTGTATAAGCTGCCTGTAGATGTTGGAGATTAAACCTTTATCAGTGATGCCATTTGCAAATATGTTCTCCCATGCAGTGGGCCTTCTTGTTGTTTTGTTGATGGTTTCTTTTGCTGTGAAAAAGCTTTTTATTTTGATGTAGTCCCATTTGTTAATTTTCTCTTTAGCTTCCATTGCCCTAGGGGCAGTGTCAGTGAAGAATTTCTTTTGGCATATGTCTGAGATTTTGCTGCCTGTGGATTGCTCTAGTATTTTTAAGATTTCCCATCTTATGTTTAAGTCCTGTATCCATTTTGAGTTTATTTTTGTGTATGGCGTAAGTTGGTGATCAAGCTTCATTTTTTGCATCTATCTGCCCAATTTTCCCAACACCATTTATTGAAGAGACTGTCTTTATTCCATTGTATGTTCATGCCTCCTTTGTCAAATATTAATTTAGCATAGTGGTTTGGGTCAATATCTGGATTCTCTATTCTGTTCCATTGATCTATATGTCTGTTCTTGTGCCAGTACCAGGCTGTTTTGAGAACAGTGGCTTTGTAATACAGCTTGAAATCTGGTATTGAGATCCCTCCTACTTTATTCTTCTTTCTCAGGATTGCTGTGGCTATTCGGGGTCTTTTTTTATTCCAGATGAATTTTTGGAGAGTTCTTTCAAGGTCTGTGAAATATGCCGTTGGTATTTTAATGGGGAGTGCATTGAATCTATAGATTGCTTTGGGTAGTATGGACATTTTAATGATGTTGATTCTACCAATCCATAAACATGGTATGTTCTTCCATCTGTTTACGTCTTCCTCTATCTCTTTTTTCAGTGTCCTGTAGTTTTCCGTGTATAGGTCTTTTACCTCCTTAGTTAAGTTTATTCCTAGGTATCTTAATTTTTTTGGTGCGATGGTAAATGGGATTGCCTCTTTTGTCTCTCTTTCTGTAAGTTCACTATTGGTGTATAGAAAGGCCATAGATTTCTTGGCGTTAATTTTGTATCCTGCTACATTGCCGAATTCATTTATTAAGTCTATTAGTTTTTTGACGGAGTCTTTCGGATTTTTTATGTACAATATCATGTCGTCTGCAAATAAAGACAGCTTTACTTGTTCTTTTCCAATTTGGATGCCTTTTATTTCTTCTTCTTGTCTAATTGCAATGGCTAATACTTCCAGTACTATGTCAAACAGGAGTGGTGAGAGTGGGCATCCCTGTCTTGTTCCTGTTCTTAGGGGAAATGTTTTTAGTTTTTGTCCATTGAGTATGATGTTTGCTGTGGGTTTATCATATATAGCTTTTATTATGTTGAGGTATGAGCCATCTATTCCCACCTTGTTGAGAGTTTTTATCAAGAAAAGGTGTTGGATTTTGTCAAATGCTTTTTCTGCATCAATTGATATGACTATGTGATTTTTATCTTTCAATTTGTTTATGTGATGTATCACGTTTATTGATTTGCGGATATTGTACCATCCTTGCATTCCTGGGATAAATCCTACTTGGTCATGGTGTATGATCTTTCTGATGTACTGCTGGAGCCGATTTGCTAGAATTTTGTTGAGGATTTTGGCATCTATGTTCATGAGGGATATTGATCTGTAATTCTCTTTCATTGTGTTGTCTTTATCTGGTTTTGGTATTAGGGTGATGCTGGCTTCATAGAAGGAGCTTGGAAGTGTTCCTTCCACTTGAATTTTTTGGAATAGTCTGAGGAGGATAGGTTTTAGTTCTTCCTTGAATGTTTGGTAAAACTCTCCTGTGAAGCCATCAGGCCCTGGGCTTTTGTTTGCCGGAAGCTTTTTGATGACTGCTTCAATTTCGTCCATAGTTATTGGCCTATTGAGCTGTTTAGATTCTTCTTGATTGATTTTCGGAAGGTTATATTTTTCTAGGAATATGTCCATTTTCTCCAGGTTGTCCAGTTTGTTGGAATAGAGTTGTTCGTAGTATTTTGTAACAATCCTTTGTATCTCAGCAGGGTCTGTTGTTATTTCACCTCTTTCATTTCTGATTTTGTTTATTTGGGTCCTCTCTCTTTGCTTCTTGGTGAGCCTGGCTAGAGGTCCATCAATCTTGTTTATCCTTTCAAAGAACCAGCTCTTGGTTTTGTTGATCTTATGTATTGTTTCTTTGGTCTCTATGTCATTTATCTCCGCTCTGATCTTTGTTATTTCCTTCCTTCTGGTTACACTGGGCTTTTCTTGCTGCTCTTTTTCTAGCTCTTTGAGTTGTAGGGTTAAGTAATTTATTACCATTGTTTCTTGTTTTTTGCAATAGGCTTGTAGAGCTATGAACTTCCCTCTCAAGACTGCTTTCGCTGTGTCCCATAGATTTTGGATTGTTGTGTTTTCATTGTCATTTGTTGCCATGATGTTTTTTATTTCTTCCTTGATCTCTCTGGTGACCCAGTCCTTGTTTAATAGCATGCTGTTTAGTCTCCATGTGTTTGATTTATTTGGATTGTATTTATTGTAGTTGATTTCCAGTTTTATGCCACTGTGATCTGAGAAGATGCTTGATATAATTTCTATCTTCTTGAATTTGAAGAGACTTTGCCTGTGACCCAGCATATGGTCTATCTTTGAAAATGACCCGTGTGCACTTGAGAAGAATGTATATTCTGTGGCTTTGGGGTGAAATGTTCTGAAGATGTCAATTAATTCCATCTGGTCTAGTGAGTCATTTAGGATTGCTGTTTCTTTGCTGATTTTTTGTTTAGAGGATTTGTCTAGTGGTGATAGTGGGGTATTAAAGTCTCCTACTATGATTGTATTGCTATTAATCTCTCCCTTGATATCCTCCAGGAGTTTTTTTATGTATTTGGGTGCTCCTATATTGGGAGCGTATATGTTTACCAGAATTATTTCTTCTTGTTGGATTTCTCCCTTTAGTATTATGAAGTGGCCTTCCTTATCTCTTGTTATGGCATTTACTTTGAGGTCTATTTTGTCAGATATAAGTATTGCTACCCCAGCTTTTTTTTCATTTCCATTTGCCTGAAAGATATTTTTCCATCCCTTTACTTTCAATCTGTGTGAGTCTCTGGTTCTGAGGTGGGTCTCTTGTAGACAGCATATATATGGGTCGTGTTTTTTTATCCATTCAGCTACTCGATGTCTTTTGATTGGAGCATTTAGTCCGTTTACATTTAAAGTTATTACTGAAAGGTATTTGTTTGTAGTCATATCTATTTTTGTGTCTGTATTCCTTCTTACCTGTTTATTTCTTCTTTTTACAGTATTCCCTTTAGCAATTCTTGCATTGCTGGTTTGGTGGTGATAAACTCCCTGAGGCTTTTTTTGTCTGCAAAGCTCCTGATTTCCCCTTCAATTTTGATTGATAGTCTTGCTGGATATAGTATTCTTGGATTCAGTCCTTTGCTTTGCAACACTTTGTATACCTCCTTCCATTCACTTCTAGCTTGTTGTGTTTCTGTTGAGTAATCATTTGACAATCTGATGGGTGTTCCTTTGTAGGTAACTCTCTGTCTCTCTCTTGCCGCCTTTAGGATTCTCTCTTTATCATTTATATTTGCCATTGAAATTATGACATGTCTTGGTGTGGGTCTTTTGGGGTTGATCCTGCTTGGGACTCTCTGTACTTGCGTAACTTTTATCTTTCCCATATCCGGGAAGTTTTCTGTCATTATTTCTTCGAATAGATTTTCTAATCCCTGCTGCTCTTCTTGTCCTTCTGGCAGCCCTATTATACGCATGTTACTTCGTTTCATGTTGTCCCGAAGCTCCCTTAGGCTTTCCTCCTGCTTTTTAATTTTTTTCTCCAATTGCTGTTCAGTTTGAGCTTGTTTCTGTACCTGATCTTCTAGCTCACTAATTCGGTCCTCTGCTTCTTGTAGTCTACTGTTGAAACTTTCCATGGTGTTTTTGATTGTAGCTATATCACTTTTCATTTCTTCCTGATTCTTGCATAAGTTGTTGATTTTCTCATCCATCCGGTGTATAAATTCCATGACCTTTACTCTGAACTCCTTTTCGGTCATGTTGCAAGCTTCAGTTTCACTAATTTCCTTTCTTGGCGACTCCACATTTTCTTTCCTCTGTGAGTTATTTCGTTTCCCCATTCTGGCTATTACCAGAAAGCTCAAGCTTCCGTTTGCGTGGACCTGGGCCGTGTGCTGTGGGGACTTCGCTCCACCCTAGTTTCACTGAAGTGCTCTGACACTAGGACGTGTGGCTGCCTTTGGTTGGTGGGAACCAGACTTGCCCAGGATCAGTGTCCCCAGTGTTCCGTGTGGTCTCGTGTGCACATTTAGAATCAGGGGCCCTGTCTGCACCACACTGTTGGTATGTGCCAAAAATGAGATCCTTAGCATGTGCCAGGAGTCAGAGTTTCCCTGTGTCTGCACCAAGACTCGAGTGTCAAAGTCTCTGTTGCCTTGTGCGGTTTCTTGTTAAGAATCAGGGTCCCTGTGTGTGCACGCACCAACAATTGCGGTCGCTGGCTCTTAGTGTGAATGCGCTGTGGGTCAGGGATCCCAGGCAGCTGTGTCCGGCGTGCCAAATTCCCTGAAGTGGAGCTGCGTCCTGTGTGTGCTCTCTCTACTGAGCCAAACCGGCTAGAGCGCACATTCTTAAAATCCTGAAGGTGAGCTGGTTCAGTGCACTCTCCCAGAGTCCTGGAAGGGTGGCGGAGTCCGTCCTGCGCGCCAAATTCCCTAAAGGGAAGCCCCTCTGTGCACGCTCTAAGAATCCCCGAAGGGGGAGCTGTGACCCGCGAGCCAAATTCCCCCAAATTCCCCGAAGGGGAGCCCTCTGTGCGCACTGACAGATTTCCCGACTGGGAGCTGCTTCTGTCCTGCGTGCACGCGCGCACCAAATTCCCTAAGGGGGAGCGAGTCCCTGCGCAAAGCTCGGCAGCTTGGGTGAGGGGCGGGTCTGTCAGTTACTATGGCACTGTCTGTGCACGCGCCTGTGAGCAGCTTGGGCAAGGGGCGGGTCTATCAGTTACTATGGCGCTTTCTGCTCCCCTGTGGGCTCTCAGCAGCTTGGGGGAGGGGCGGGTCTATCAGTTACTATGGCCCTATCCACGCACCTGCGAGGAGGGGGATGGGCTCTTTGACTCACGGAAATCTGCATGGAAGTCTGGATTCTTGTTGTTTGTTGGTCTGAAGCTGTGATAGCAGTTCTCTGTCCCCAGTGGCTGCAGGGTCCTGGTTTGTGTCAGAAGCCAGGATCCGAGTCTCAGGCAGCTCTGTTTCTCAAGATGGCGTGGTCTCCGTGTCCGCACCAGCCGCCGAGAAGTGTCCGCTTTGTGCTCGGGGCTCCGCCGTCTAGGGCTGCCCTGTTAGGGAGCCCCTTGGAAGACCTGCAGAATCTAACTGACCCTATCTCATACACACACACACACACCACACACATCTACACTCTCCTCTATGGGTTCCTCACTCACACTCTCTCTCTCCCTACCTTCCTGCTGGTCGCCATCTTTTTCTCTAAGTCTCTCTCTCTCTCTTTCTTCTTCTTCTTCTTCTTCTTCTTCTTCTTCTTCTTCTTCTTCTTCTTCTTCTTCTTCTTCTTCTTCTTCTTCTTTGATAATTCAATAGAAAAATCTTAAATCCATTTTCTACTAGATTAGAGAACTTGCCAATTGGATATTAAGATGCTTGAACCAGGGCAACAGGCCTGTGTCCTCATCCCAGATGGCACATTTGATAAAAAAGATTTCACAGCCAGTGGTGATTTCCATTAATTCTGCCTTTCCTGTCTCTCCTCCATGCTTTGTTGCCTGAGTGGACATTCATTTACAAATGGCCCACCTCACATGTCATCTTAAATATCATTACAAAACATGAAAAGCTCTCTTTACTCTTTGAACAGCTACAGGAGAAAACAGAGGGGTTGTTTCACAATGTCCGTCCGCTCACGTCATGTAGGGCTTACTTAAAAGTCTGATAGTGCAGGCACCTGTATCTTAAGGTCCTTGCTTTCATACCCTCTGCTTCTAGGACTCCGGGATTCTGAGCCATTGTGCTTTTGTGTGTGCTCCCAAGAATTGGAGGCATGGGACAAGAATGCTTGAGATTAAAAACTAAGGAGGCTCTCCTCGTCTCCACTCTCCCTACCTTGAGTCCAGTATAACTTGCTTTCCTATCTGTTGCCGCATTTTTCAGACCTGAAATAGTTTTCACTCAGCAGTTGATATATTAAGGCATTGATAGCTCCTGAAAGATGTGGAAAGGGTAGCTTATTTGGGCATCCAAATGCTAGTTTCTTTTCCAGACTCTCTTAGAACTCGGAGGACACTCTCATGGACCACACAGCATCAACCTGTCAAGAAGTGAGCTTTGGTAACTTATTTAAAAAAATAAATAAATCCCTATGCAACATTCTGAATATTTGATTTATACATGTTACATGAAAACATGGTCTTGGTTCTTTTGCAAAGCATGGACAAGAATGTGAAATCTAGTAGGAAAGTATTACCTATAGCACCTGTCCTTATCTCCCAAACCACCCCATCCCCCCACCCCACCACCAAGATAGCCACATTAGTCCCTCAAAAGCAATGTGTTTCCCTTTTAAAGATTGTTCCCCAACCTTCCTTCCTTCCTTCCTTCCTTCCTTCCTTCCTTCCTTCCTTCCTTCCTTCCTTCCTTCCTTCCTTCCTCCCTCCCTCTCTCCCTCCCTCCCTCCCTCTCTCCCTCCCTCCCTTCCTTAGAATTCAACAGAAATATCTTACAGTCATTTTCTACTAGATTGGAGATCCTGCAAATTTGATATTAAGATGTGTGAACAGGGCAAAGGCCTGTGTCCTTATCCCAGGTCGCATATTTGACAAAAAAGATTTCACAGCCTGTGGTGATTTTCAGACTCTCTTAGAACTTGGAGGGCACTCTCGTGGACACTTAGAACATGAAGGCACTTTCCTCAACTTGTCTTCTCTTGTCCCGTACTGAGGTACGCATGCCAATGCCACTTCCTTCCATCTGTCTGCCCAGTTCTCCCTTTGATACAGCCTTCTATCAACCCTCTCTAATAGAATTACATAAGTCATTTTTCCACATAATTCTTTGAAAATGTTTTCATTTGATAGATCAGTAATTAAATTGAAAAGATAAGTCATATAAATGGTTTTATTTTCAAGATGTGAAGGGTGGAAAAATAGGGGCATTACAGGTTGAGAGCACTGGATCTCATGATTTACCAAATCTCTAATCAGCCGTGGGATATAACTGGGGTGCACCAAGCAAGGCATCTTGTTGGCATGGTGCTTTTATTAATCATACTATTCGCCTTTTCCTGTCTCCCTCTCTAAAAGCTAGAAAAGCCAAATACTTACTCAGCCTCTCTTGTAGATAGGGGTAGCCTCTAACCCACTTCTAGTCATTAATATATAAAGTCTGCTACAGGATTCTAAGAGAGGTATTGGTCTCCCTGTTAAGAGAGAAGTGCAGGAGGAAAACAGGATCTGTCCACACTGCTTCCTACTTAGGAAGGTGGTTGTGTGAGGACATGATGGTGGGAGCTGCCGCCCCCCCTCCTGCAGCAAGGAGAAGGCCAAGGGAATTGCAGAGATGCTGACAGAGGGCTTGATATCATTCTGTTGCTGAAGTAGTCATCCACCTCTATTTATTGAATCCTTATTGGTACCAGGCACTGTACTAGTGCTGGGGATTGATATGTCCCTGCTTACAGGGAGCTTATATTTTAGTAGAAGGAAAGATAGCCAATAATAGAGTTAAGAACCATGGTACAAACTAAGAAGGATAAGGGATCTGGAGAGCGATAGGGGTGACATTTTATATAGGCTGATAGAGAAAGGTATATCTGATAAAGTGACATCTGAGAGAGCTGAAAGGAGTGTGGGAGCAAGTCATGCAGATGTTTCGGGGGTAGACAGTGGGAAGGAGTGCTCCAGGAAGAGGGAACAGCATATGCAAAGGCCCTGAGGGAAAACATGTTCAGCATGTTCAAGGAGCTGCAGGAAGAACTGCGTGAGCAGCAGGGGAAACTGAAGGGAATGGAGGCAAGAGAGATCACAGGTATCAGATCATTTAGAGGCTTAAAAGCTGTGGGAAGCATTTTAGATTTCATTCTGAAGGACACAAGAGACCGTTGGAGGAATTTGAGTAGGGGAGCAAGGCAATACATAAATTTTACCTTTTTGGTACTTCAAAAAGCCTTTCTGGCTGTTGGATATAGAAAATGTTGAGGGAGAGCAAGGGAAGAAACAGGAGACAAGTTTTAAAAAAACACACTAGGGAGATGACGGTGGTTGGCCATAGGTGGAAGTGATGGCGGTAGAGAAAAAGGCTAGGTTCTAGATATATTTTAAAGGTCATACCACCAGGATTTGCTGATGGGTTTGATACTTGGTATCAGACTTCTTATATACACTTCTTGTTTAGTCCACCATTAATGTGGCATTCTCTTACTTGCAGCTGAAAGTATTCTTGATACAGATGGGAGCAAAACTATTCTTTCTTCATATATTCTTTTCTTTCCAGTTTTATGAGTTCTAACTGAATCATTAGTCTTGAGTCATTATAGAGTTTTTCTATAATTATTAAACTCCATTGAAATATAATAAAGAAAATTGAGACACAGATGGCATAAATGATTCGATAGAAGTCACACAGCCGATAATGAGCATTGAGATTACAATTCAGAATTTGGATTGCAATAATAATACAAGATGCTAACACAAAATAGCTTCAGCTGTTTTCACATGACTGGGCGGTGGCTGAGCCAGTTTCAACGTAGGGCGGCACTCTCTTCCCAGGTGCTTAGCAGACTTTGTCTGGCATGGAGGGGGCTTTTCCTGGTAAACTCTGGGTCCTGCATGGACAGAGGTCACTGGCTTTCACGGCGGGCGGGGGTGGGGGGAGCGGGCACATGGCCGCATCGCCTCTCTAAAGCAAAGCCAAAGGAGAAGAGCTTGGGTTTGCTTACTGGGATTCTGCCATGGAGAATCACATGGGAGAAAAGGAGAAAAACCCGGCTCAGAAAGAGAAGGATAACTTAAAGCCTTCTTTTAAGGGGAAGCAATCAGGGCTCCTTCTTCTTGGGTCAATCACAAGACTGAGTGAGTCCAGCTTACACTAAACGATAAAAACAGACCCCTTGTGAGGGCTCGGGAGACTTTCACTAGAGCAGTGCTGGCCAAGGAGAGGCATAATGCCAGCCACATATATAATTTTAAATATTTTAATAAGCACATTAAAAACGTAAAAGAAGCAGATGAAATTAAAGTCATATTTTATTTCACTGACTATGTGCAACTGTTATCTTTTCAACGTGTGACACAAGCCACGTTTCAGGTGCTCGGTAGCCACCTGTGGTGAGCGGCTGTCATCTCGGACAGCGCATCTTCAGAGAACCACATGTGAAAAAATTCTTAAGAAGAAAATTTCTATGAAGAAAGAACACAAAAGATTTTAAACAATTCATTGTATTTTACCGGTTTCAAGGTATTTTAACTCAAATACAAACCGTTCCTAATCATTAAAATCCAGAATAATATTTGAGACTATGAAAAGGCTATCAAAGATTCAGCAGTGGAAGGGAAAATGGGGGTAATACCCATCAAAACTGATATAAGGACTAAATGAGATAAAATATATATTTTACAAAATACAGCATTGTGTGAATATGCCTCTCTGACTAGCATTACTTCTTTATCTTATTGGGATATTGGTTCTTGGCTATATAAACACTTCAGATAACTGTAGATGATTCTTTCCCTCCAGTATTACTGTGCTCTGTGTTTTTTAAAGCCATTATACATTAGGAAACACTGACCAGGAATACTTTTGAAACTGGTGGTATTCTCTCCAAACATTCAAGGAATATATGCATTGGCACACATGGAAAATGGAGAGTTTTCAAATGGAGCAGCGAGTGGAGGGGGAGAGATAAACACTGCTGATTTCTCAAGCCTTTCAGAAAAAAAGAATCTCTTTTCTGGGAAATATAAGTACGTGTAAATATATACACGTGTGTTGTTTTTTTTATCCCTCCTTAATTTCTGAGATTTCTGAATTTCTCTGTAAGTACAGTTAGCAGGGAAAACATCCAGGCCTGTGACAAGCAGCTCCCAGCAACCTAACAGCCTTCAGAGCACAGTAACGCACCGATTACCACCCAGCCCTTCAATAAATACTATAGGCCACATGTGTGTGCACTTACAGAACTTCACTGGTTTCCATGGATACGGGAATTTTAGTGCTAAGGCACATTTACTATAGCTCTTCTTGTCACCAAGAGTCCTGTAAACACTTGTGTTTTAAGATTTTGAGCAGAAATTTAGCATTTTACAGAGGACCAAGTCAGAACTGGTTTCCAAATGCATTTTATAATTTCCCCTTAGGGCAAAGTCCCTGAAACCATTTATATTTGTGGCCTCTTTTTAGGGATGTGCTTTTATTTATTGGACTAATAAAAGAAAATAAAGGTTTAACTATATTGTCAGTGTCACATTTAAGTGACAGTTATTTGTGCTATGTAAATGTTACAATGAATAAATACAACAACTTACTGGGAATTTAAAACAAAAGAGGTAAATATGGTAGGCAGGAATAGGAACATTCTGTATCTATTTAGTCATTTCTCTTCCTGAATATGGTGAAATGTGTCATTTCTAAGGATACCCTTATGTTGTACCTATCGACCAATCATAGTTTGAATTTATTCTGTCTTTAAAAAAATATTTAGTAAATTTGTTCAGGTGACATTAGCTAATAAAATTATATAGGTTTCAACTGTACAATATTACAATACAGCTTCTATATATTGCATTGTGTGAATTTATTACTTCTTATACATATTATACCCTTTGTATTTTTAAAAGACCTTTTTACAAATCTGTGAAAATGGCAGGCTATTTTATTATTTTTCCCATTTCATACATGTCCCATGTCACAAAGCTAGCAAGTGGCATGGGATTAGAACCCAAGACTCCTGACTCACTGTCCATGGCTTCTCCATTGTCTTTTCCCTGGACAGAATGCAGGCAACTTCTTCTAAGAAGGCATACTCATTTTCTTCCTTCCTTGTCAAGTACTGATAGGTCTTCTGTGCCTCTGACCTGGGCTGCATTAAATCATCCTTTTCTCCATCTGTCCCCATTGACTGCCCCAGAGACTTGGCTCAGCCTAACTTACCAGGCTTAGTAATTCCAAGTGCACATAGCCATTGGGAAGCAGCAGTCACAGCGATATCACATAGCCTGGATGCACGCTACACGAGGACTTTGTAGGGAAACAGGTTTCTAGTTCCAATCATATTGATCAAGAATGTACAATGCTGATTGAATGGAAGACTCAAGCAATTTGTACAAATATCCAATCTGTGCAGACATGTTGCCTGGATAGTGCAGTCAAGAAAAAAGCTTTTATTTTAACAGCATAGATATTGGGAGGGTGGGGTTGGAACTATTTGAATGATTGTCCCAAATCTCACTTCTTATGCTCATGCAGCCAACAACCTCTGAATTACCTCAGCAAATATCTCTGTTAAAGCCACCAGATCTTTACAATACTATTTTATTTTATTTTATTTTATTTTATTTTATTTTAATTTTTTGAACTTGTTCTCATTCACCTTGAAGGTGTAGGTCTTTTGTTTTTGTGGGGTTTTTTTGTTTTTGTTTGTTTGTTTGTTTGTTTGTTTTTGTCTAAAAGGAAGACTTTGCTTTTACTGTCTGACAAAAGAGGGAGTTTGAGGAGAGGAGCTCTTGACTAAGAGGCCTGCTCTGGGTCCTACCCCATAGACCCTGAGGTGAGGAGCTCCATGGCTCAGGACTCAGAGCTGCCAGGACCTGAATATGAGTTTCTTGTGAAGCTTAAATGAAATAAAGGATATGAAAATACTTTGCTAATTGTAAAATGAGCATCCTAAAATAGGGTGTTTGGTGTGTGTGTGTGTGTGTGTGTGTGTGTGTGTGTGTTTGTTTTTTTGTTTTTGAGAACTCTCTAATATTACACAATGCCAATTGGTTTTAGTCTCCAGGTGCTAAAAAGGCAAATAATGACTCTTGTTACCTCACAGTGCTTTTACTGGTATGTGGACTTTACTTATTCAACAACAAACGTGACTAAATCATCTCTTTTATGGTTATTTAATGTTCCAACCTATCACCCCAACTAGGCAGAGTGCCACCCAGGTGGTGCTTCCTTTAATGTAAGAGCCAAAATAGCAGGAACTGGTTATTTGATTGTAATCTAACATCTCCTCTCATCATATTTCATGTGCAGCCCTTGAGATCCCAGAATTACAACTCTAGATTCAGACAAATTTGGCTATTATTGCACAAGACTAATTCCTCATTCTTTCTGAATGGAAATGTTAGTTCTGTGCTCTTCATCCATAGAGTACCTATGAGTGATTAACTACCTCTCCAATCTATAGAAATAGGGGAGCTCAGAGCTCTCCCAAACTACGGAGAAGCTTTGTCTGTTTCTCCTACAAATTCCATTCAGGCATCAAACTGGAGTCACTCTTAGTCACATGCATTTTATCTATACCTGACAGGGATCTAGGAGTAAAAATACAAGATTTATTTCATTATAATTCTACTGTGATGCATTTAGTCACAAATACCCCAAAATGAAAAGGCAATTTATCATTTTGCCCTGACTGAGCAACCCTTTTTGGTTGACATTCATGAATCCATAAAATAGGGAGGAGACTGGATGATTAAGTGCCCGATTAGAGAAAAACAGATTAACCTGGCAAACATAATAAATTTAGCTCATAAGCAGGATGGCTTTATAAGTGCTCACAGTAACTCTCCTGTATAAAATCATGAACCACTTCCTTCAGTGATGACTACACTGAAATGGTTGGGTTACACAAAGCACATGCATGTTTCTGGCTTTCTCTTTGAGACACTGAAAGGGTATTGAAAAGCATATCTGATTCAGTCTAGAACCAAAACTGTATTAAATAGGGAACATGTAAGAAAAATACAAACTTATACAAAACAAAGCTACAAGCTCTCAAGTGTTCCAGTTTCCACTTTGCCAGTAATTGTATCTAGGTCCCACATGCTTTCAATGTCTTTCTAAAGGTGCCAAAGCCATGCAGATACACCCTTAACCATCTAACAGAACCTGATTCCTTTATAAAAGCTGCTGCCATTTTTAGGTAGTTCTCTCTCACTGCGTCAAAACACATAAAATTAGAAAGTTATTTCAGCCTTTGAATTAGAACGGGGGAAAAGAATCTTTCCTTTTAGCTGAGATTCCATTTACATCAGAGTAAAAATCTAGGTTGTGACTTATTTGAAGAGAAGTCCTGTGCAGCGCTCCAAAAAGCGCTCTTAGCCAGCAGCCAGCCAGGCTTCCTTACTTAGCTGGTGAGTGTTTCTGGCCTCCCTTTCTGAGCACTGAGGAAGAGGATACTCTCCATGCCCAGCTTTATTTTTAAACTCATGGCCCTATTCCTGGAGGCCTCTGCTGGCCTACCTGGCCTGAGAGACAGGCCCTGCTCTGTCACATGCACCCAAGTCACACTGAATAAGGGACTTGCTCTGCTTGTCTCTCCAGAAGCCGGCTGCTGTTAGGGACAGGGCAGGGAGGAGGTGGGAAGGGGAATGAGCTGCCTGAGAGTCTTGTCTCTGATGAAGGCCCCATCCAGAGCCAGGTAAATTTCCCACTGGGGAAACTGGTGCCTGGAGGTCTAGGGGAACAGGGGCCTGCACATCCTTCCTTTCTGCTTTCTCCTTTCTCCCCTCATCCCAATCTGAAGTTGATTTTAAGTTGGACGGTGGTGACAGGAAGGGGTCCAAAGGGAGCAGGGTCCATGTGTGTCCTCACAGCCTGTGGGTGCTGGATCAGGCTGACAAGCACATCGCTGGGAGGGTTTGTGTGTGTGTGTGTGTGTGTGTGTGTGTGTGTGTGTGTGTGTGTGTTTTAACTTATTATTTATTTATTTATTTATTTATTTATTTATTTATTTATTTATTTTAGGGAGGGTTATTTAAGGCCAGTCCTTCCTCCCACCTTTGCTGAGTCAAAGGCTGCAATGTTTACTTTGGGCGCAGGGACCGGGATTTTTCCACTGGCATGAAGGAGTTTGTGTAGAGCTAGAAGGGGCGTACTTCTAGTGGGTGTAGGGTGTATTCGTGGTGCACACGAACATTTCCGGGCTCAAGAAGACGAGTTACCTTTATCACCTCAGCTACCATAGTTACCGGAATGTCCCAGCGGCTGGGAGGGGTGTCATTGGTTAGGTATGGCGCCAGGGCTGCGTTTTAACCCCTGGGTTGGTGGCTATCTGTGTGAGCGGAGGGAGGTGTGGCATCCGTGCTCCTGGGATGAGCAGGGCGCGGCAAGAGTGTGGGGTGGCGGGGTGGCTGTGAGGGGGGCCATTGACACAAGGAAGGGGGTGCCCTGCTGTGTCGCCGGCACCTCGGGGTCTCTACTGGCGGCGGGGAGGGGGAGGGGGAAGGAGTCGCCACGCGGTGGGGGGAGGGGGGACGGGGACTGGCGTTGGCGCTGGAGGTGGCCCTGGGTTGGCAGTCCGCTGCTCTTACCTTGACTGACCCCGGAGCAGATGGAGGGCGCTCACTGCCTGTTAGCAGGAGGGCAGGGGCTGTGAGGCCAGGGCTACCCTAGGATCCCTGGGGGAAAGCCGACCTGCTTAAGAGTGAGGAGTGCTGGGGACAGGGAGGGAGGACCTCCGGTTCCCAGACAAACTAGTTTGAGCCAGCTTTAATGGGAGAAGCTCCAGAGAGAGCATCTTCCTTCCTTCCTTCCTTCCTTCCTTCCTTCCTTCCTTCCTTCCTTCCTTCCTTCCTTCCTTCCTTCCTTCCTTCCTTCCTTCTTTCCTTCCTTCCTTCCCTCCCTCCCTCCCTCCTTTCTCTCTCTCTCTCTCTCTCTTTCTTTCTCTCTCCCTCCCTCCCTCCCTCCCTCCCTCCCTCCCTCCCTCCCTCCCTCCTCCCCCTCCCTTCTTCCTTCCTTCCTTCCTTCCTTCCTTCCTTCCTTCCTTCCTTCCTTCCTTCCTTCCTTCCTTCCTTCCTTCCTTCCTTCCTTCCTTCCTCTCTCTCTCTCTCTCTCTCTCTCTCTCTCTCTCTCTCTTTCTTTCTTTCTTTCATTTATTTTTAACAAATAGGAGAACAGTGTTCTCAGGGAAAGAGATTCACTTCCCCAAGTCACACCCCATTCAGTGGCAGAACCAGGACTAGAAATGGGTCTGGCTTACCAAGGTTTTTAAGCATACTGTCCTCACTAAAGTGGAGATGAATGCTAATACAAGTAATTATTATTATAAAATATTAGGTTTTGGAAATATGGATGGTGCATTCAGGACTGTGACTATGATTTAGTGCCGGAAAACCCAGCCACTCTGTCCTCCTAGTGGAGCTCCTCCTCCCTCATTCATCAACCACTCGCTCAGGGGGCAGTAATTTGTGGCAGGCTCTCTGCAGGGGACTGGGGGGCAGACACAAACAGGAACCAGCCCTCCATATCAAGCAGAAGGCAAAATTCCCCAGACACCAGTACCTGACCAGGCGGAGGAAACGCAATGGGCATCTGATACAAGTCTCTGTGGAAAGTCGGAGGAAATTCTGGCTGACTGGGGAGAAAACTCAGGGAGGGAGTGGCATCTGACCTGATCTAAGAGCGGGCCATTTGGAACTGGGCAGTGCATTCCAGGTAGGAAGGTTCAGCATTAGCAACCAAACTCCAGGTGAGTGTGAGGAATGAGGAGTAGTTTGCTTTGCCTAGAACATAGGGATAAGAAGGTCACAATTATAGAGGGCACAATTGGGGTGTCCGTAGTGGGGAGCTTTGGGGGGGGGGGCGGGATTCCAAGCAGAGAATGACAGTGCAATGGCTGCAGAGGGTTCACCTTGTTGGAAGGTTAACCCTCAGCTAGAGTGAAGATGTTGGGCCAGGGATCCTTGCAGCTCTGAGCGTCTGTGAATGAGCCAGTCCGGGAGCACAAGGCTTCACGGAGCCATCTCAGTGTAGCCGGGCTGTGGATGAAAAATGCCGCTGGAGTGGAAAAGGGTCCAAATTGAACTGGGAGACTGTTGGACTCTAGGGGTAGCTTGTGATGGTGTTTCTGACTTCCATAGCATTCTTGGGAGTAGTTTGTGAAAAAGTGCTCTTGGTATTCCTGTAACATAGGTGGCCTCACGGACAGGAGCAGCAGTTAATCAGCCTGTCTCTCTCTGTGTGCTGGGCAGTTACTTTCTTTGATGCATCCCCAGGGACCAACATGGAGCTATAACCAGGGCAGCCTGTTTCGGCAGTTGAAAGGGGAAATTGGTTGTACAAAGATTACAGACCTACCTTCCTGCCATTCTTTATTATAAACTCGTCAAACAATTCTGTGCAGATGAACTGTTCAAAAGAAGTATTTTTACTTTAAAGGTCAGACACAGTGCAGTAGAGGACTTTATAAATGCATCTTCAATTGGTTCTGTGTTATCACTTATGAAACACTATATTACATACCTGTACATGAATGAAATGGGTAGAAGGATCCATGTAAATCAAACTTCCAAGCCAGACATATTACGAGCACTTCCCTAAGGCCTGAGTCTGGGCATCTTCTAGATGCTTCTAGCCCCACCTTGACACCTCACCTGAGGAGAAGAGCAAGGGTTCCCCAAGGCTCTATTGTCATCACTCACTGGTTCCATAGCTGAATGTTTAGAAACTTCCCACCTTCTTACATGAAATATATATTTTGTGTGCTTTGTGGCTTCTCTATCTGATGGGGTATTTGGGAAGAGGGACAAGATGAAATATAGCAATTCCTTTGGTGAATGATGTTAATCAGTGGTGTAAAACAGGAGCGTGCAGTCTGGGATAAGAAGACAGACCTGGAACTGAAATCTGATTCTGTCCCTCACTACCTGTGTGATTTTGGGTCTGACACTTAACTCCTCTGAGTCTCCGACTCTTCACCTGTAAATGGTGGTCACAGCCGTCAGCTGACAGTGTAGCAGCATGTGAGGAGGGCTGCAGAAATGTCAGCACGGGAGGCCGGATAGCGTGCACGGGGAGAAGCAGTCAGGATAGGGGCCTGACCTTGGAGGTAGGCTAATCTGAGTCCAGGTGTGGGTTCTGCTCTTTCCCGCTGTGTGATTTTGGATGAGTTCCTGAACTGCTGTGCACATCAGGAAATAATTATATCTATTTTGTGATGTTGATTTGAGGATTACACCTAGCACAGTTTCTGGAAAACAGAATGAGAAAATGTTGTAGTTGAGAGGGGCCTTAGAAGGCCTCATTACCCTAACGCCCCTCCCCCCGCCCCTGCCATGGAAATTTTATTTTTATCAACCTTGACTGTGTTTATATACCCTCCGTGACAGAACCTGCTATCTACACAAGGTGCTCCATTTCATTATTGAATCATCTTCAAGGAAAGAAAATATTATGACATATGGCTTAAAACTGCCTTCCTGTAACTTCCACATATTGGTTCTCTTCTATGCTCTATTTTAAAAAAAGAAAAAAAGCATTGGTCTTTTTAAAAAAATACTTTTTAAAAATTTTGAGGTAAGTGTAGATTCATATGCAGTTGTAAGAAATAACACAGAGAGATTCACTGAACCTTGTCCAGTTTCCTCAATGGTAACAACTTGCAGAATTGCAATACAAAATCACAACCAGGAGATTGACACTGACCCGCTGGAGATGCAGGACATTCCCATCACCACTAGAATCTCTCATGTTGCCTTTTTATAGCCACACCCACTTCCCTCTCATCCCTGGTGATCACTTTTTGTTCTCTATTTCTATAATTTTGTCATTTTAAAAATGTTATACAAATAGAATCATACATTATGTAACCTTTACCATTGGCTTTTTTTCACTCAGCATAGTTCTCTGGAGATTAATCCAGGTCCTGGAAGGTATCAAAGTTTGTTCTTTTTTATTTCTTAATAGTAGTATTCCAGAGTATGGCTGTACCACAATTTGTGTAAACACTCACCTATTGAAGGTCATATAGGTTTTTTTCCAGTTTTGGCTATTATGAATAAGCTGCTATAAATATTTGTGTGAATGTAAGTCTTCATTGTCTTCAGTCTCTGGGGTAAATGGCTAGGAGTGCAGTTTCTGGATCATTTGGGGGAAGGCCTGGGGAGGGCAGGAACAGGGTGAAGGGGGTTAACAGGGGTAAAAAAGGAGACATCTGTAATACTTTCAACAATAAAGATTTAAAAAGAAAAAGAAACTGATGGACTTCTTCCAGAGTGACTGTACAATTTTGTATTCTCACCAGCAATTAATGAGTGACCCAGTTATCCTGCATCCTTGCCAGCATTTCGTGGCCAATATTTTTTACTTGTGCTATTGTGATAGGTGTGTAGGGTTACCTCATCAAAGTTTTCATCTGCATTTCCATAATGGCTAGTGATGTTTAACATGACCTGCCTGACATATGTGTCTTCTTTGATAAAATGTGCCTTTGTGTATATTGCTTAAGTTCTAATTATATTCTTTGCTTTCTTATTCCTGAGTTTTGAGAGTTCACTGTATGATCTCCATATGAGTCCTTTCTTGCATATATGATTTGTAAATATTTTCTCCCACTCTGTAGTTTGTCTTTTTGTCCATTTCACAGATCTTTTACAGTGCAAAAGTTTTACATTTTGAGCACATCCTATTGTCTGTCTTTCCTTTTATGGATAGTACTTTTGGTTCCAAGTCTAACAACTCTGTGCTTACCCTAGATCCTGAGAATTTTCTCCTATGTGGTTTTTGTTTATGCCTTATAGCTTTGCATTTTACATTTAAGTTTATGATCCATTTTGAATCATTATTTGTATAAGGTGTGAGACTTAGTTTGAGGTTCACCCCCCCCCTTTTCCCCACTGAGTGAAAGTCCAGTTGCTCCAGCAAAATGATGTGTTAAAAATCTTTTGGAAAATAGTATATGACCTTGGGCAAGACAAATTACCTGCCTGGTTCTGTTTTCTCTGTCTTACAAGTGAGGGGGTTGCATTCGGACTAGATAAGTGTCATTCAGGATCCATTCCTGAAAGTGGAAGGTCTGGGGTCTCAAGACCCTCAGGAGCAGCAACAGTAAGGAGCACCTGGGGCTCTCCTGCCCCTCCCTGACTTCACCCAGGGCAGGGCCGCTTTGCGTGTTTTAGATTTTTGAGCGTCTATCTGATGTTTGATTTGGTAAGGGCCCCACTGCTAAAGCCAAGCTTGAAGAGCACTGAGTCAGGTAACATCTGAAGTGCCTTTCCAACTGTTCGGTGTCAGAAATCACTTTCCCTTTAATGTTAGCCTTCAGGCTCTTCTCTCCGTTTCTTGAGAATGTACTTACTAATATGAAATGTTTTCCTTGTTATCCTGTCATCCCTCTTTATAAATATGACAGGCTTCATGAAATCAATGAAATTACATTTCATAAACCAGTTTACAAGGTATATGTCGGAATTTAAAATGTGCTAAATATATTAACATTTTGCAGTGGAATCATCCATTCTAAAGAATGATCGTGGCTAAAAGAGAGGATAAGGAACAAAAATCACATGTAAGCCATGGACCCATTTTTCAACCTTTACAAACAGCCAGCCCTCTCTGACCATACACCTGCCTAGCTCTTGCCAGTTCACAAAGCACTTGCAACAGCTTTCAGCTAGTTCATGAAAGGTTATTTGCAACAGCCTGTCTATGCCTTCTTATGCCTGCCTTCAAAATGACAAAACTGAGATTCAGACCATTTGAATGACTTTCCCTAAGTAAAAGACCTAAGACAAGAGCTCATATTTTTAACACCCAGTCCAGTTATTCTCCCATATATATATTTTAATCCTCACCCAAGGGTATTATTTCCATTGCTTTTAAGAGAGAGTGGAAATGAGAGAAGGAGTAAGGGGTGTGTGTGTGTGTGTGGGGAGAGAGAGAGAGAGAGAGAGAGAGAGAGAGAGAGAGAGAGAGAAACATTGAAACATCGATGTGAAAGAGACAAATTGACTTGTTGCCTCCTGCATGAGCAGCACCTGGGGTCAGGGATCGAACTTGCAACTCAGGTATGTGCCCTTGCCCTTGACTGGGAATCGAACCCACCACCCTTCGGTGCATGGGCCGAAACTCCAACCACTGAGCCCCACTGGCCAGGGCTCCCCTTTATATTTTATAAAGAAAAGATTTCAGTGGGTATTTTCAAAAAGTTGGTGTTTTCTACTGTCACTTTTTAAGATGTTAAATGGGTTATAACAAATGAATTCAAATAGTTGTAGTTCTTAAAAAAAATTAAAGAGAGTTAATTGAGATAGTACATTTGAAAAAAAAAAAGGTTACACTACAAAGTGCTGTTTAAATGATGGTTATTATTGTGAGCTTGGCTAGGTCTCTGAATTCTAGCAGGCAGCTGTGTGTGCTTGCTGATTCCTATTCATTGGAAATATGTTTGTTTATATCATAGTATATTATCTATTTTTCCTTTTAGTACCCACGTGGCCAAATTGGGAACTGCCATATTAATAAGGCTCAAACATATTTGACAGGGTGGTTAGACTTAATGATTTCCATAAAGTTGTTTTTAATAGTTATTTTTCAACAGATGGACAGTTTATATAGGCCATGTTCATGTGCCAATGTGATGATTGAAGTTTTCAACAGATGGCATACAAATACTTGGGAAAACACCCTCCCAATATCAACTGCTGTAAAAAAGACTTTGAGACTGCCAGAAAAATCATGGTTTGTCTTCTGAGTCCTTAGCTGATGCTATTATGATTATAATTTTGATGATTTGGAAGTTTCCCTTTCTGGCACTTGGATTTATTTTCTCAATGAGTGTACACATCTACGTTAGATGATGAGGAACACTTTGTTGTCAATTAGATGTTCAACATGGATTTCACATTAAATCTCCTTTTGATTTTTGATGGATGTTCATAACTTCCTCTTGTTGAGTCATTAGACTTCTGTGCCATACATAGAATGGTTAACCTTCCATAAAAATAAACTTAAAAGACATATGTTCTATCTGAAAAGTATTGATTTACAAGGAAAAAAATCTGGTCAAACTTAGACTTTTCAGACATGTTCATCATTATGATGAATTCCCCAACCTTCCAAATTACCCCACTTCAATGCTGACCAACTTGTACTGGTTCTGGAATCAGTAAGTGAGGAATCAGACAGTAAGCAAGGCAGTTGTGGGGGAGGGGAGAAATCTTTGTCATTGTTGTTGTCACAATGACAAAGGGCATTCACTGATATTCAGTGGGTAGAGGCCAGCATGCCTAGACAGGCACAGCATAGTTCGGCACAAGGGGTAAATGTCCTGTATCCTATTAGATGCCTGAATATATGACTGGACACTCATCCAAGCCTAGAACTTATGTCTGCTTAAATTAACTCACAGAGTAAGTTTTGCAATACACTTTTTTTTTTTTTGCACAGAATATTAGCAGCCGCCCATCCCTCTTCTCTTTGATTTTATTATGCTGCTATATGAAAGACTTCTCATCGTCTGCTTTTCAATCCTGACTTTTTCACGCTCAGAAAGTGCAAGAATATAGATACTTTATTATGTCTTTTTGTGTAGTTATTTACATAGTAAAACAGATATAAAACAGATATTGATATAAATGTCCTTCCCTATTCTATTCCAAACATGGCATCATATGAATGTTTTTGAAAATTTTGTCTGTAGGTAAATAATATTATCTGTAAAGTTTTGGACTTAAAGTGAATTATAAGATGCTTATTATAAGAAAGGGGCCCTAGGGTTGATCAGGATGAAAAGCATTGCAACAGACAAGCAATAGCAGAGAAAGTCTTTCTCCACTTGTCCACTTGTGCACACACAGTTCAGTGTTGGAATCAGACCAGGGTGTGAGTCTAAGTCTTTAGTAAGGAATGCAATCACAATAAATTCTGTCTCCCATCGCTTCTATGGAAGTCTTAAACTGCTTACTTTGGTCAAGTCACGTTGGCTAGATTTTCTTTATGTCTGTCATTACAGATGGCGGTGAATGATTTTAGTTTGACCTACCCTGGCAACCCCCGGCCAGGGGACTTGATTGAAGTGTTTCGTCCTGGCTATCAGCACTGGGCCCTGTACTTGGGTGATGGTTACGTTATCAACTTAACACCTCTGGGTAAGGTTTGTTTCCAAAAGCTCCTGGGAGCTTTTTAGTGTTTTTATTATTATTATTATTATTATTATTATTACCAGAAAAAATATCATGAACAGAATCATAAAATTAAATAAACTAAAATATAGAAAGCAGATAAATATAGCTGATCTAGGTATAGGGAAGAACATTTTAAGACCAAAGTGGCGTTGAAGAAATCACAAAGCCCAGTTCACATTGAAATGTAAAACTTCTGGTTAAAAAAAGAAAAACACAATTAAAAAGTAAATAATCAACCAGGAAAAATACTTGCCACAAACATGGCAAGAGTCACTGTTTTTATATAGCATACAAACTAATTATCTCAATTCAATTAACATCTATTTATAGATTACCCAGTATGTGTCAAATGTCAAATGTTATTCTAGATGCTGGATATACATAAACCAGTCCCTGCATGGTGTAGTTTATATTCTAGTGGGGTTGGGGAGGAGAGAGAGAGAGAGAGAGAGAGAGAACAGAGAGCAATGTTCAAATAAAGGTAAGTAAAGATAAATAATATGGAGAAAATAATTCATAGAAGCAGAAAACGAAGTGGTAGAAGATTAGGGGGTACTGTAATTGTAAGTGAGGTGGTTGGGAAAATCTCATAAGAAAGTAACATTTCTGAACTTGAAAGAGGTGAGAAAACTGAGCAGATTATATTTGGGAAAAGAGTTTTTCAGGCCAAGTGGACATCAAACACCCAAATATTCCAAAAAACAATTAGGTAAAGAGTTATGAACAATTTGCAGAAGAAGGAAGCAAAAGCTAACACCCATCTTTAAAGGTTTTAACTTTTTAGTCATCTAAGAATTGTCAAATAAATTGATAGATTTTATGCTTATCACATTAGCACAGGTTAAAAAATGGCAACAATCATTGTTGATAAGGGTACAATGAAATGAAAACAAAGATATTGCTGATAGAAATATAAGTTGATAAACTAATTCACAAAAACAATTTAATGAGATGTGCTAAGAGTCTTAAAAGAGTTCCTGTGCTCTTACCCTATAATTGTACTTCTATGAATCTGTTCATGGGAAATATCTAAAAGACATAAACATAACATTTCTGTGTAAGGGTGTTCATGTCTATCTCACTCATAATGGTTTAAAAAATAGACAATGACTTAACATTCAATAGGAAAACAGTTAAACAAATTATTAGTTAGCTGAAAAATATTAAGCATCTGTGTTTTGGCAGGATTCTTCAGTTGCAAGTAACAAATCAAACTCAAATTAGCTTAAAACAAAAAGATAACTCATTGTTTCACTAAGGGAAACTACAGAAAGAGCAGAGATGGTGCTGGCCTCAGGGCTTCCTACAATGAGAGGTTTGAACACTATTAAGACTCTGTCTACGGTCCTCATTCTCCCAGGCTATGTCTCTCTAAGGAGCCGAACTGATGACCATCAGCATCCTTAGACTCTCATTCTTATAATCTGGTGACCCAACAGAAGAGATAGCTAACTGTCTGTTGCAGTTAGAAGAATCATGGAGAATGACTCTAATTCATCCAGTGGGTGTCCCATACCCATTGCTGAACCATCACTATGCCCAGGACAATGGGATGCTCATTGGCCTAGATAGAGTTTTTTCCAGAAAGAAGAGCAGTGAACAGATGAGGTGCTAAATAGCAAAAAACTATAGCCACTATAAAAGCCATTAAAAAGATCACTTTTCTGGACTTGTTTAATTGCATGAGAGATGATCCTCACATGATATTTATTTGAAAATTCTAGATTAAAATGTAACATGCAATATAAAACCCAGTTTGCAAAAAACACATATATATATACTAGAGGCCCAGTGCATGATTGTTGAATCATGCACGTTTAGGGGGGGGAGCTGGGTGTCTGTCCGCTGGTGCACCAGGCCTTTCAGAAGCCTCCGCCACGCCGGAGGCTTCTGAAAGGCCTGGTGCCTGAGCGGACAGGCACCCAGCTCCCACGCTTTTGATGGTCCGCGGTGGGACGTGAGCTCGCTGCCCCAGAGGCCCCTTCTGTGCCGCAGCACAGCCATTGCGCAGACGCTGAGCTCGAGCCGCCACTGGCGACGCGAGCTCAGCATCCCACCAGCCCAATTGGCCACCCCGGCCACCCCGAGTCCTGCCCCCCCGCGCCTCCCGGCCAATCGGGGGCATAGCGAAGGTACGGTCAATTTGCATATTTGTCTATTATTAGGTAAGATACACAACCATGAATACACACAGATACATGCACCTTTATATTGTGTTAAAAAAGTCTTAAGTACATAAAAAATAATAACAGTTATTTCTAGGTGGCAGGATGGTGGAATATTTATATTTACATGTTTATGCTGTATTTTCTGCATTTTCTGCATGTTTAGAGATGAGCACAAATTAATTTATTGGGAAAAATATATGCAGATAAATAACCTGAAGTATTTTTTCCTTAAAAATACCTTTAAAGAAAAGTGTTGATATGTCTAAATCTTACTATCGTGAAGTAGTTTTTGCAATATTTTGAGATATTTGCTTTTTGTTCCAGAATATTGAAAATGGAAATGGCAAATACAATGACATTTATGATACAGAGCTGCTAGTTTCTGCAGAGCTTGGGGATTAACACTTAGCAACTTCCTACATTATTCCTGCAATGCTCACATCTGGGAAATAATATGAAATTTTGGTGCTGTTTCTTTATTTTTATGTCATAAGCTTCTTATTGATGTGGTCCAAACACTGAGCATTGATTCTGTAGACTGAAATTCAATTCCCATTTATGTTGTTAACTACTCATGTGATATTTTGCAAGCCAGTTTACCTCTCCAAGCATCCGTCTCCTCATCTGCAAATTGATTACATCAGACTAGTAAAAAAAAAGTTTTATAATTCTAACTAGAATATATATGGTCTAAGAACTTGTAAGTGTAAGAACTTTCAATGTGTAAGATTTGGAAATGCTGCTCCAATGAATAGGAGCTTGGTAGATAGAAAAAAGGAGGAGCAGGAAAGTTTGCTTTCAGTCATTACTAAGAGGAAAAGTGTCTAAGCACTGGTTATACAGACCTTCCCTCGCATGATTTATTGGAACAATGGCCAAGCATAGCATCTTGGACAGATGGAGAGGGACTGGAGTCTGGCGGTCGAGCTGAACACGAGGCATTGCCTGTCCAGCCTCGGACACTGACTGTGACAGGCCAGGATACAAATGTCTCTGGCAGTTTAGGCAAATGCTTACCCATAGAGGCAGCTAAGACGTAGTGACAGGGCATGAGGCCTTATAACAGGTGGGAAAGCCACAGCCTGAGGCCACATGTAGCAGACAGTGCATTCTAGGTCAGGTTCAGGTTCAGGACTTAGTTTCTTGGCCAAAGAAACTGACAAAACAAAAGCAGTAACTCCACCTGACCCCAGCTCACCCCTCAGAGGAATGGGGTAACTGTGCAAATTTCAAATTGGACCCAAATTAAAGCATAGTTGAAAGAATAAGTGTAAAATTGAGGCAAGGATAAGGAAAGCAGCTTAGACACTAGGACAACCCTACTAATCATAATGCACTACTGCTCAAGCCCAACAGTATTAGCTGGGAAGCGTTCACATGCTGGGAAAGAAACTGCTTTACAGAAAACATGGGCAATGGTCCTATGTGAACTATGTCAGAGACATGTGCCAAGATCTCTACTAATGCTACCAAGTAATAGAGAACTTATTACTCAAGAAGGGGTACAGTTTTCTTAACCCAATTTACTCTTGGAGAGATGTAAATTTTCCAAAGTCTTCTTGCATTCTCACTCATACATTATTGAATAAGTATATTGATAAATTACCAGAAGTGCTTAGGTTGGTAAGTTAAGTGATTTCTGGTTTGATGATACATTTGGAACAGAGATGGGTTCAGTTATCCCAGCACTTTCAAAGTCTTTAGATGGCATGGAAGTTCACTGGGCTGGGTCACTGCAGCTTGCTAACCAGAATTCTCCTTATAGAGGGTGGCATTCCTGCATCATTTACAAGCGCCAAGTCTGTATTCAGCAGAAAGGCCCTGGTGAAGATGCAGCTCTTGAAGGATGTTGCAGGCAATGACACATATAGAATAAACAATAAATATGATGAAACATACTCCCCCCTCCCCATGGAAGAAGTCATGCAACGGTCAGAGTTTGTTATTGGACAGGAGGTGGAGTATGACGTACTAGTCAACAACTGTGAGCATTTTGTGACTTTGCTTCGCTATGGAGAAGGAGTTTCAGAGCAGGTGAGTCTTCTTTAAGAGATAAGGAGTTTCTTACATTGGGGAAAAAGATAACTATTGATTATGATAAGGTTCCCAGGCCTCATACAAAATGATAAGAACACTGAAGGACAAAGCAGGGAACTGAGTTGTCCAAGGTCATGCAGCAAGTTAATGACCAAATTGAGACTAAACATGGATATTATAAATTTGGGGTAGAAGGGACTTGAAGCAGAGTCAATACCATAGTTTTCTGTTAGTTTATTGCCTTTTGTCTTTCAGTATCCACCCCTCCTCCCCCATTACCCCACCATGCAGCAGTCTTAAATCAGTAATCTTATATACTGAAAATTATATGCTGAAAAGATTGTTGACTTTTTTGAATGGAAGTTCATTTGCCAAAAACAGATGGTAAATCTAATATTCTTTTTCATTAGCTGACAGAGGCCAACTGATGACATATCTTGGTGGGTTTGTAAATGTTTTATATCTCTTTGTAATGCTAATTTCAAAGAAATTTTGTGCTTTTAAGTAGATTCTTTGATTCATAGAGCTTTTGGATTATTTTTAATGAAGTAATTGATCTTATTTTTATTTTATTGTTTAAAGTATTACATATGTCTCCTTTCCCGGCCACTCCCACCCCCGAGGGCAAGTTCCCACAGCCCCAGTGTCTGTGTCCATTGGTTATGCTAATATGCATGCATACAAGTCCTTTGGTTTATCTCTAACCTCCCTTCCCCCGCCTTCTCTCTGAGGTTGGATGGTCTGTTCAGTGCTACCTTGTCTCTGGATCTATTTTTTTTTAAAATATATTTTATTGATTTTTTACAGAGAGTAAGGGAGAGGGATGGAGAGTTAGAAACATAGATGAGAGAGAAACATCGATCAGCTGCCTCCCGCATACCTCCTACTGGGGATGTGCCCGAAACCAAGGTACATGCCCTTAACTGGAATCAAACCTGGGACCCTTGAGTCCGCAGGCCGCCGCTCTATCTACTGAGCCAAACCGGTTAGGGCTCTGGATCTATTTTTGTTCATCATTTTATGTTGATCATTATATTCCACATATGAGTGAGAACATGTGATATTTATCTTTCTCTGACTGGCTTATTTCGCTTAGCATAATGCTCTCCAGTCCCATCCATGCTGTTGCAAATGGTGAAAATTCCTTCTTTTGTATAGCAGTGTAGTATTCCATGGTATAGATGTACCACAGTTTTTTAATCCATTCATCTGTTGATGGGCACTTAGGCTGTTTCCAAATCTTAGCTATTGTAAATTGTGCTGCTATGAACATAGGGGTACATATATCCTTTCTGATTGGTGTTTCTATTTTCTTGGGATATATTCCTAGAAGTGGGATTACTGGGTCAAATGGCAGTTCCATTTTTAAATTTTTGAGGAAACTCCATACTGTTCTCCACAGTGGCTGCACCAGTCTGCATTCCCACCAGCAGTGCACGAGCGTTCCTTTTTCTCCACATCCTTCCCAGTGCTTGTCGTTGGTTGATTTGTTGATGATAGCCATTCTGACAGGTGTGAGATGATACCTCATTGTTGTTTTGGTTTGCACCTCAGATGATTAGTGACTTTGAGCATGTTTTCATATGTCTCTGGGCCTTCTGTATGTCCTCTTTTGAAAAGTGTCTATTTAGGTCCTTTGCCCATTTTTTGATTGGATTGTTTATCTTCCTTTTGCTAAGTTGTATGAGTTCCCTGTAAATTTTGGAGATTAAATCCTTATCTGAAATAGCATTGACAAATATGTTCTCCCATGCAGTGGGCTTTCTTGTTGTTTTATTGATGGTTTCTTAGAAAACTCCAAAGACTCCATCAAAAAACTACTAGACTTAATAAATGAATTCAGCAATGTAGCAGGATACAAAATTAACAGCCAAAAATCTATGGCTTTCTTGTACACCAGTAATGAACTCACAGAAAGAGAAACTAAAAAAAAAAAAAAATCCCATTTACCACTGCACCAAAAAAATTAAGGTACCTAGGAATAAACTTAACTAAGGAGGTAAAAGACCTGTACTCGGAAAACTACAGGACATTGAAAAAAGCGATAGAGGAAGACATAAACAAATGGAAGAACATACCATGTTCATGGATTGGTAGAATCAACATCATTAAAATGTCCATACTACCCAATGTAATTTATAGCTTCAATGCAATTCCCATTAAAATACCAACAGCATATTTCACAGGCCTAGAACAAATTCTCCAAAAATTTATCTGGAATAAAAAAAGACCCTGAATAGCCACAGCAATCCTGAGAAAGAAGAACAAAGTTGGAGGGATCACAATACCAGATATCAAGCTATATTACAAAGCCATGGTTCTCAAAACCTTACTTTTAAAGTAGCTAGCAACTTTGTCATTTACCTCCACTATTTTGTAGTATGGCAGCTTTCCAACTAAAAGTATGCGTGATTCAATTGCTTTTTCCTACCTATCATCCCACCAACTCAATTCCATCATTGATATTTCAGCCTAAAGATTTTTTTTTTAAAGTGTAGAGAATTAATATATAAAGGCTTTCAGTATCTTGCAGTGGTGGGTCAGTTATATTAACATTTATTCTAAAGAAGGAGGTTAAAATTCTTCTGATGAAAACTTAGGAAAATGGGTGATGAAAAAATAAGAAAGGATACATTTGTTTTCATTAGGAAGTTATTTAATTGGAAATTCATCTTTATTTAGAAAATACATTAATGTAATGAATGTACTACTCACATGGAAAAATAAATTGCTTCTGAGCTACAACACAGAGTATATATACACAAATCACCTTTCATACCCATAATCAAGACCCATAAAAATTAATCATCCCTCAACAATCAGTTGAACTCTTCTCTAACAAGTTCTGGTGAAGATGGTGCAGTGACAACCTTAAGAACCCACCTTAGCTTTGGAATTCTGCTGACCTGAGATAGAACTCCATCTTTATCACTTAGCTGGGTGACTTGTGGCTCATTGTTTATCAGTTTCCTAATTTATAAATTGAGGTTGTTTTGTAAATTATAGGATATATTTGAAATATGTTAGCATTCTGTATTATTTTATTTTTCTTATCACCATTTATCCCCTCTATGCCCTCTTCCACCTTCCCCACCCCTCCCCACTCACAATCACCACACTTTTGTCCATGTCCATGAGTTCTCTCTCTCTCTCTCTCTCTCTCTCTCTCTCTCTCTCTCTCTCTCTCTCTTTCTCTCTCTTAGCATTCTGTATTGCCTATCATCCATCCTAAGAAATACTAGATATTATTAATTGCACTATTTAGGAATTTTATAGATTTTTGTTGGCACTCTTTAATAAAATATCTGTTGATCTACCAGGAAATAGAACACTTGAATTATTTTTGTTATTGTCAATAATTAATAGTATTATTACCAGTAATAGCTAGTATTAGATTGGTGTTTTGGGTCCCCTTAAGGCTTATGGATGTTGAACTTAGAACAGTTTTCTTGGGCAATGGGTATGTATTTCCTCCAATTAAAAAACAACAACAATATTGTAGATGCATTTTAAAAGGATGAGAAAGGTAGGTAGGATATGGCCCTATTTTTTTCTAATTTGTACTTTTCTGTATTTTTAAAAAAATTAACAGGCTTCATTTTTTAGAGCAGCTTTAGGTTCACAGCAGAATTGAGTGGAAAGTATAGAGTCCTTATATCTCCCTTCCCATCACACATACATAGCCTTCCCCACCATCAACACCCCACATCAGTGTGGTATATGTGTCACAAACGATGAGACAGCATTGGTACATCATTATCCACCGAAGTCCATAGTGAAAGAAAGCAGAATGTGTCACCCCCAAATATATCACTTTGGCATAAAGATTATTTTGAGTTGAAGGCATTGAGAAGAAGCAGATACACAAAAATCCCTTTCCCCTATTTGCCTAAAAGCAAGACATACATTTTCACAGGTGTCCCTCCTCCTCTCTCTACTAGGAATGACAAACCTTAATCACTGGGACAACCTGTGGTTAAGGTAAGACATTTATCAGCCTGGAGGGGGCATCAGAGGAATCTGTATGACAAACTTTACTCACTAGACACTATTTACCACTAGTTTCCCATATGTTTACTTTCCTACAGTTTGCTCTATTTGGAAGCCTAAAACCACTTTCCTTTGTCCTATCATTTCTCTACAAATGTCTGCTCTTTGTTGAAAATGCTATATAAGCTTGAATTCTAAGCCACATCTTTGAGTTACCCTTCTCTGAGGTGCACACGAACATTTCTGGACTCAAGAGTTAACTTTATAACCTCATAGTAGGAAGGAAGGCCTACTCTTGCACGAATTTCATGCATTGGGCCTCTAGTATGTCAATAAACTGTGTTTTTATCTTGTCTTTTATAACGTGTCTTTTATTACAGCGACTCATCTGAGAACCAAAGATGGGTAAAGAAAACATTTTTCCTCCCACAAAATTAGTTTACATTAGGGTTCTCTCTTTCTGTTGTATATTCTGCAGGATTTGGCAAATTATGTCATTGCAGTATCATACAGAATACTTTCTCTGTCCTAAAATTTTCTGTGCTCTAGCCTTATTCACCCCTCCTCTACTTAAACTTCTGGTAATCACTGATCTTTTTACTGTTAAAATATGCATTTAAAATTCCTTCATGTCTCTTCATGCTTTGATAGCTCATTTCTTTTCATCACTAGGTAATATTCCATTATCTGGATGTATATTCACCTACTAAAGGGCATTTTGGTTGCTTCCAAGTTTGGGCAACGACGAATAAAGCTGCTATAAATAGCTTTTGTGTGGATTTTGTGTGGATGTCTTTGTCAGCTTGGGCCGCTGTAACAAAATACCATAATCTGGGTTGTTTAAACAAGACCTTTATTTCTTAGAATTCTGGAGGCTTTTGCAGGTTTTTGTGTGGATATAAGTTTTCAACTCCTCTGGGTAAATACCAAGGAGCATGATTGCTGGGTTGTCTGCTAAGAGTATGTTTAGGTTTGTAAGAAACCACCAAATTGCCTTCTGAAGTGGCTGTGCCATTTTGCATTCCACATTCTCAACAGCACCTCATGTTGTCAGTGTTTTGGAATTTAGCCATTCTAATAGGTGCATAGTGGTATCTCATCTTAATTTGCTGTTGCATGAATCCATATGATGCTCAGCATCTTTTCATATGCTTATTTGCCAACTGCATATCATATTTGGTGAGGTGTCATTTGAGATCATTTGCCCGTTTTTAATTGCTTGCTTGTTTTCTTATTAAGTTTTAAGAGTTCATTGCATATTTTCTTATTAAGTTTTAAGAGTTCATTGGATAAGAATCTTTATCAGATTTGTCTTTTGCAAAAGTTTTCTCCCAGTCTGTGGCTTTTCTTTTCTATATTTTTAAAAATTTCTGATATCAACATTTCTCACTGTTGTGCCAGAACAACTAATGAGTCTGTCTCTGTGGGAGATGGAAGACCCTTGAATAGGCCTGGACAAGGAGACACACAGCACAGCCTGATTGTGCTGCACTGCTCAGTACTGCAGCCTGAGAGGCTACCTGATCAAGTCTGCAGCCATCTGGGATCCAGCTACTGTGTGTCTGACACAGCGCTCCAGACTCAGCTAAGGTTTCATTGGGCGTGAACAGATCCTCAGAATGAGGCCTTTACTGTGGCCCACAGACAGAGAACCCTGTAAAGGATGATGTTTTCGGAGTCAGGTTTGGTGATTTTATAATCAATCCGAAGTAAGCCATAAAGTAAAAGCTCTTGTTCATGTGGTTCACCGAGAACAGCCCTTGATGTTATAACCTCACAGGTCAGATTCCATTATATGCAACTCCAAGGGATTGTTCAAATCACATGGGATTTTGCCATCTAGACTGCAACTTGAAATAAGCATTTGGGATTTGGGAAAACGTGTGCACTGACAGACGTGGCTTTAGTATTATTGTATCTGGCCTGTGCAATCTTTGGTTTAGGATCAACTTGCCTGCCCCCTCCCCAGGCTTTTGAGACTTACGGGATTTCTCTCACATTTTGTGTTTCTAAGTGGCTGAAAAATACACAGTGAGTTAGGTCTGCATCTAGCTGGGCCACCCCCTACCCACAGGACCTTGAGTGTATCCAGGGCTGGACCCTATGGCCATTTGACACCTCTTTAAAGACACCAAAGGCACCTTTCTGCTTTTTCATTGTCTGCCACATTTTCCTGTATTAAACCTCCAGGGGAGCTCAGCATCTGCCTGGGATTGTAGGAGGGTTGGGCTTGATTTATCTTTGATTATTGATATTGTCTTGTGTCTTGTATCTCTCCCTGCCCCTTTTTGCACCCCAGGTGCTATGTGGGTAGCTGTAAGCTGCCATGAATTCTGGTTCACTCCTGGAGAATAACTTAGGTAGCGACTAATTAAAAATTACAAATAAAATAAATAAACCAAACAAACAAAATTAGAATTATAAACCAAAATATGATTTATCTGTTGTTTGCCAGTGCCATTCTCCCTGGCAACGGGGAAAGTTGGCAGATCAGGGGGTTACTATCTTGGGCCTGGTCCCTGCAGCCCACCGGATGGTGACAGGGAGTGAAGGGTCTGTCGTTGCACTCCTTCCTGGCCAGGGCTCTTTCCGCCCATTCCCAGCAGGGAGGCCCAGTTAGGGAGGCAGCCTGTGTCAGTAACATGGGGGTGGCCGGCTCACAGGCTGGGTGCGGGAGGCCTGGGGCCAGACAGAGGGCACGCGCAAATGTGAGCTGAGTCAGGCTTTGCAGCATCGGGGCAGGTCTCCAGAGTCACTGGGGGAAAATGTTTTGCTTTTTCTGGGAGCCTGATCCTTAAATTCTAGAGAACACCTGTTGTTTCCATAATACCTGACACTGAAGTATCTGGATGTGACCATTGGGTCATAAAATTGTACTCAAACCCATGCAGATGGAAGGCAATACCAGTCAATTACCATGAAAACCATGAATATTCATTAGACCCCTCATGATGATGATTAATACCCTTAAAGCTATAACTGTCTGAACTCTTTTATGGACAATTGAGCTTGAGAATGGTTTATTTTAGTTTGTCTACATGGGAAATTAATTTTTGACATGATAATTAACATTACTATTGATTTCTTCTCAAGTTTATCAGAATACAAATGGTATCTACCAAATAAGAGCTTACAGATATTTAGCTCAGATCACATCCCTGAAATATTTTGCTAACAGACATTCTCGAGTCAGTGAAAACACCTCCTTCCCCCCCACCCTCCCTCCACACACACACTATTCACTTTGCTAAAGATCCAACCAAACCAGTGTGTGTTTATGGGGTAGAATTGTGTAAAAGCTGAACACAGTGTTCAAGAGTCAACTTATAGCTAAGTCTGGCCTTATGACCTTGAGCAAATCACTTTTAACTTCTCAAATTTTGCCAAACTTGAATAATGATTGGTAGGGATTGTGATAATGAGTTTATTAATGGTTAGGGGCTCTAAAAATATAAAGACTATATATATATATATATATATATATATATATATATATATATATATATATATACCTATGTGTGTTTATCTATATCTTTGTCATAATTATAAAAATTATAAATGCCAACTTCATACAAAATTTTAATTTTTCATTGAGCTTTAAATTTATTCATTGTACATTAAGATGGGTCTTCAGTTTAAGCAGCAACCAAAGCCTGACCAGGGTGGCCAAGTGGTTGAGCATCGACCTATGAACCAGGAGGTCACAGTTCGATTCCCAGTCAGGGAACATGCCTGGTTGTGGGCTTGATCCCCAGTGGGGGGCTTGTAGGAGGCAGTCAATAGATGATTCTCTCTCATTATTGATGTTTCTATCTCTCTCTCCCTCTCTCTTCCTCTCTGAAAATCAATAAAAATATATATTTTTTTAAAAAAGAAGCAACCCAAAGCTTGGGTTTAGGATATTGAGATGCCTTTGGAATAAAATGTGTTTTTGTTTGCTTGTCATTTCTTTACAGGCCAACAGAGCAATAAGCACCATTGGGTTTGTGACAGCTGCTGCTGGAGCCTTCTCATTCCTCGGCTTGCTTTCAAAAAGACAAAGAGCAAAATACTATTAAAAATTTACTGAAGAGATATTGGGACTGAAGAAATTTGTGGGGGGAGGGGGGAGGGAGGGAATGCCCTGGGATGAATACTTATTTTCAATGCATCATTATAGTTTCAAACTCCAATGATGGATGGCGGGCTCTTTAATAAATTGCTTACTGATATTATCTCATCATTGAGCTAAGGAAATTTTTCTTCCTACTAGCATAGATTTTTCTGTGGCAGTTTGGACAAGAAGCAGTAACCTTTTTAGTGATCCAGCAGAGGATCTTAACAAAATCACATTATATTTTATCTTATACTAAAAGTTTCCTTTTCCCTGAGGGTGGCTATTTTGTATTTGCCAGAAGAAAAAAGAACAGATTACATGTGATTTTGAAAAAAATGAGAAGAGCTCCCAATTGTTAGGGTTGACATCTAAACCCATACTCCTTTTCTGGTCAGAAAAGAAATTGGGGAATTCAGCATTTGGCTAGGCAGATTGAGGAACTTGGATTAACAAGCCATTTGAGGGTGCACACCCCTCCTCTTGCTCCTGCATGGATGGGTGGGAAAGAGGGCTTTTGCTCCAGTGTTTCAGATCCAGTGATTTCCCTGGAAATGACTCATTTATCACAAGTCTGTGACAAACAAGAATGGGCTGTTACTTTTACCTACTTTGTTCCCTGTAGATTTTGAAGTATTTCAAGGATTTTAACCAGAAAGAGATCCTTAAAGTAGGTGTAAGGGGCCATATTTAGAAAAAAATATCCCATATTACTTTTTTAAGGTTTTCACTGTAAGTCAAGGAGCATTGTGATTTTATTCTTGCATTTTATTGATTATGTGTTGAATGAAACAAATTACTTTTTAATACCTTTCCAGTAGAATTCTTGTTGGCAGCAGGTGGTGAAAAATGGTTGTAGGTCTCTATACCCTAAGATTTTTTTGGACATTGTAGCATAGCACTGCTTTACAAAACACACTAGCAGCCAATGACATCATCAAAAGCATGGCATTAGATAAAGGAAAAGTTCAAGTAAACATTGAGGGTGAGTGCAATGAAGGAACTAGGAATCTCTACTAATAAAAGGGTGATATGCTAATTAGACCAGGAGACCTTCTGGGAGACCTTGCGGACATCCTTCCGGACAAAGCCCTGGTGATGGGGCTGAGGCAGATGCGGTTAGGGGAGATCAGGCCAGGAGGGGAGGGCAATTGGGGGTGATCAGGCCAGCGGGGGGGGGCAGTTGGGGGCAAGCAGGCCAGCGGGGGGGGGGGCAGTTGGGGGCGAGCAGGCTGGCAGGCAGAGTGGTTAGGGGTGATCAGGCAGGCAGGCAGGTGAGCGGTAAGGAGCTAGTGGGCCCAGATTGTGAGAGGGATGTCCAACTGCAGTCAGACATCCCCTGAGGGGTCCCATATTGGAGAGGATGCAGGCCGGGCTGAGGGACACCACCCCCCGTGCACGAATTTTGTTCACCGGGCCACTAGTATGATAGATAGAGCTCCACCCCCCACCTACCTTCACCTTACTATTGTCCATGTTCATGGGTTATGCATATATGCATATGAGTTCTTTGGTTAATCTCTTCCTGACCCCCCTCCCCTCTTCTCTCTGAGATTCTTCAGCCTGTTCCATGCTTCCACGTCTCTGGATCTATCTTGTTCATCAGTTTAGTTTGTTCATTAGATACCACATATATAAGTGAGATCATATGAAACTTGTCTTTCTCTGACAGGCTTATTTCACTTATGTACTTTTATAAATTTATGGATTAATTTTTCACATAAGTAGTGTTCAAGGCTCCAATAATTTTCACCCTTGAAAGTAAGATCACAGTTAGTTATCAGTGTTCCCATAAAAATGGCCACTTCTGTTGATGGGCAGTTTTTTTATAGGTCAGCAATTTTCAACCAATGTGTGGTGTGCCGCAGGAAAATTTAAAACATGCAGTACCCGACTATTTAGTCAGGGGCACCGACCTCTTTTCCTGTAGATTGTCAAATAAAAAAATGACAACAGCCAACACAACAATAGCCATCAGTGTAAATGAATCAAAATTATACCTATTTTGTTGTCAGATCAGGAAAACATATATTTTTTGGTATACCACAGAATTTTAGCAGTTTATGTGTACCACGAGATGAAAAAGGTTGAAAATCACTGCAATAGGTGATCATTTGATATGTGGCCATGCTCATTGTGCTTTTATCAAAGTTTTTCCCCAAGACTATTAAACCTTTCTCTGATCATATATTTAGCAAAGTTAAGTATAGACTTCAACTTTAACATATTCTACTTCCAAAGAAATCTGTGAAATAAAATGATCACCTATCAGATATCACCAAAAAGGTTGTTGGAAAAACTGGGGCAAAAAAAAGGTGTACATTTATTAAATCAAGATTTTTAGAAATCTTGTTATGCTATCTGTCATAGGGTATCAGTTGAATCCTCTTGTGCTAATGGTCAAATTATTAAATGCCCGAATTACATATTTTTTATGTTGACATATGATTTTTAACCATAAGATAAATATATTTTATCTTTTTATCATTTATCAGTAGCCACTAAATAAGACACATTTTGAAAATTATCATTCTCCAAGAGCTGTGCACCAAAATAAAAACAAGGTTTTGCAAATGAAATGTAAATGTAAAAGGTTGTTTTAATAAAAATTTGCATTTATGCTATTGGTTTGTGTAACAAAGCCTTTAATCCTATTTACAGAAACAAATTAATGAAATGTAAAAAAAATTGTTTTTACTTGTAGAGATTTCAGAATTGTAAATACATTATTGAAAGCATACATCAGTGTTTGGCGTATAATTGGCACTCATGGAATGGGATGGTTACCTAATTGCCTATGAACTGTTAAAGTTCTGTTAAGTTAGCAAAATTAGATTTATTGTTACAAATAATGCCTAGTAGATAATATACAATGTTCACTAGGAATAAATATCCTCTCAGGTCACAGTGGAGTTGATATGTACTAAAGAGAATAGTGTACACAATATATTTGTAAAGGATGGACCCCTTCTTGTGGTTAATGTGCATTGAATAACTGATTTAGATAATGAAAAGATGAAATGAAACTTAAAATTCTTTAGTAGCCTGAAAATTGTCATGGTGTAGATACAAACATTATGGGTCCATCCCTCCCCTAGGATTGTGTTTTAAGATGAGTAATACAGACTTTGGGCCAACTTTTAGAGTTAAAAACACACGACAATTTAAGGATTTCACCTGTCAGTCATGAAGAGTAAATAAAGGTGCTGTGCTTCTTTAATGTAAAAGTACATTTTAATCGTTTATTTCATTGCCTTTGTGATCTACTCTGGACATAGCTCATTGGCCCCCAAACAATATGTTTTGGGAAATGCCATCTTTGGTGGAGTTTGCTTAGATGCTAGTTGTGCCCAAGCCCAGATTATATGCGATAAACAGACACCTCCATCATTCTCCACTGCCACACAGCTCCAGGTCACCACAGTTAGAGCTGAATTTTCTAAGTAAATGTCAATTCTTGTTTCTCTCTTACAAACGTACAAAAGGAGCAAAAGGAATTTCATGACCTTGAAAAAATACTTGTACATAAATGTTCTTCGCAAGTGAATGTAAGGTTAAATAAACTTGTGACAATTTATTCAGAGAAGGGTGTGTTTTTCAAATGCTTTTATTTTAGATGAAAATAAAAATATATTTGTGAAACTTTCAAAGACAAGATTCTTTTTTAATTTTTCTTTTTTTTTTTTAAGTGATGTTCATACCATTAATTTCACTGCTGACAAAAGATGTACATTTTAACCAGGATAATACTATGTAATGTGAATAAAGTTTATTTTTTTAAAAATCGATAATCCAGGCAATGTATTTTTCCCCTCAAGTGGCAAAGGGTAGGATACAGTCAAAATAAGCATAGTTAAGGTTCTTTGTCGCAAAGCTCAGTACACTGAGAAATACGTTTTGAGTCCTCAGCTGGAGAGAGAACAGATAAGGGTAAGCTACCCTCACCTCTCCACAGTACTGTAGTTTCTGGGGAAAAGGGGATGCTGTTAAGCATGTACAACAACAATTCTGATTACAGTCTGGTCCAAAAATGCTGTTCTGTGGTTTGGCCTCCCTGTTGGAGCTTTCCCTTTGGAAGCGGTTCAGGGCTTTCATAGCCTCGGTTGATGTAGAACCCATTTTGGCCATCACCTGAATAGTCCGTCCTGTTTGTGGGAGGCCAGGTGGAGTCTTCTGCCAGCTTCTTTTGCCAGTTCCTATATTGACTTTTCGAACAGAATCCAAATTTATTTTTGATCAATAGCCAGAGCTCTCGATTTTGAAGGATGGCATCCTGGGAAATCCAGTGGGAAAAAACAAACCATCATCCACTTCCCCTGCTGCCTGGACGCTGGTTTCTCCCCAAAGCTGCTCCCCGCCCTCTGAGATGTGCTTGTTGCTGCTGCTGTGCTGGCTTCTCCCCCCTGCAGGCCCCATCAAGTCTAGCAGCTCCCCTCTCTTTCCCTTGAGAAGCAAGTGTATTGGTGTTCTCAGAAATCTGCTGAATGTATACAGCCTTTCATTTCCACAGATTCCTAGTTAAATTCTGGCTAACGATTCACTTAGAATTAGTTTACTGCCAGCGATCACCAGATATTGTACTCAATAATGTACTCAAAATCAAGAAAAGAAAAATCACTGCTACCTGCCATATGCCACCTAGAAGATGACAAATAAAGGCTTGTTGAATGAATAGATGGACTCTTGCCATCAAATAGATTTTGTTTTCCATTTGGGGCTCTTTTTTTTCTAGGCTCACATGCACACGATTTTTACATATAACAGAACTTGTCAAAATTTGCATTCCACTTTTGCTTATACTAGACTTTCATATGTAATTTGTAGCTACAGTCTTCTTAATACTCCTTTTTAATGATTGTATAGCATCTCTTCAAATTTCTGTATAACTATTTAAACAAACAACATCTTTAGAACATGTGAGTCCAGTCTAATATTTTACCACTGTAGGTAATACTATGATAATACCTTCATAGCTTTTTTTCTCTCATTTGTTTTTTTAATATAGTTTCAGAAGTAGAATTTCTCAGTTAAAGAGTATGAGAAATTTTATATTGGTTGCATTCACTGGAGTGTGTGAGTGTGTGTGTGTGTGTGTGTGTGTGTGTGTGTGTGTTTAAAAATTTGGTTGATTCCCTTTCCCAAAGAACATATGGTACATGAATCTTTTTTTTTTTTAAAGAAAACAACAACAAACAACTACCCTTTAAAAAATATAGAACCCGAAGCTTTCACTGAGTAGGTAAAGTGATTTAGTGACACTAAGTAGAAGAGAAATGCTGTCAGAGAAGACCTTCCAGGACAAGAATTGACTAGAATGAGCAATGGCTTCTCTTCTCTCTTAATTAAGGAAGGCCTCCTGAAGACAGAGCATCACTGTAAACGGTCTCATTGAATTTCCAAGCTGGAAGGTCACCTGGTCTAGTCTCTAAGGGATAATTGAGACCACTAGAAAAGTACAATACAGTGCCTTCAAGTGAGGCAAAATTAGAGCTAATTTCATGGTTTGCTTTCTATGCTACAGACAACGAGGGCATTTCTATGCGGCCTTCAAAGAATTATAAATCATTCTATAAGAAGTTTCCCCCAAAGGGTACATGCACAGTTTTTACAAACCCTTCTTAACTAGCACTATTGGGGACAAAGGTGTTCGCTCTAAAAAATGAACACCTGTGGAGAATGAGTCCCTTGATTTGTTTATCTCCTTGGTAGAATAATAGGAACCACAGAGAAATCACTTTACCTCTACAAAGAAGGCCACGCAGAACTGGATGAGGGCTGCCACCAAAATTGAAATCCTCCATGATGTTGTGGTTGGGATGAACTGTGGAAAAAGGAATTCTACTATTAGACTTTTCATACCTTATACTTTGAATAAACTTATTTAATTTACATATTTGTAACAACTCTCTGAGCTAGGAGGTGGGCATTATTTTCAGCACTTTACAGATGAGAAGGTCAGTACGTTGCCCAAGACTCAAAGCCAATAAATAAAAGGCAGAGCCAGAATTCAAATGAGAACTGACTGCCTCTTGTCCTGTGCTCCCTCCAGTGCCTGATGACAGACATGGAGTAAATGTGCCCTGGACCGCAGGCGTGAGACAGGGCATTTGGAAGCCTGTGTGTCTCTCTTCATTTTTGTCTTTTGAAATACAGCAAAAAGGGTATATGATTAAATCATTCATCTAATTACACTATTGCTTCTAATTCCCCCAAAGCTAAATCTACTTGAAATTCATTCTTTCAGTAAAATTGACCTATGAGTAAACATAAGGGGGCAGAAGTTCAAGTTTATTTTAATGGAAGTGAAGGGAACATTTTCTGAACACATCTTCCCAGCCCTAAACCAATGGCTGGATGAAAGTCAAACCTGCCCAAGCCACCTCCTTTTAAGGATCGAAGGGTACATATTGACAACCAACTACACTTATTTAATGAGTGTAAGAGCTACAACTTCCCATGGCTGCCTCCATAGCAAAAAACAAACAAACAAACAAACAAAAATACACACACAAAAAAAAACACCCCAAAACACACATAAAAATACTACATAGCCCCATTTCTGATCCCAAATGGTAGAATATGGCTAACTATGTAGAGGACTGAGCTTCCTTTAGGACTAAACTACAGGTCCTCCACAGTATCAAAATGCTCACTTTTAATTCTCATCTCTATTCTGATATGAGTTATTTTTCCCCCAAGTGGAGGCAGCCTTTCTCTCGGTTGTGAAAAACCACACACTAGGTGCAAGGGCTGTCTGGAGAGGTTGTAAGATATGGTAGTGGGTCAATGCTTTTTTATTTCTCCCACAGTGTTGGGTCCAAGAACGAGCTCACTAACCTCTAATAAATTTAATTTTAACCCACTGCACCCTGGGTCAAATGGTGTCTACTGTAATCAAACTCCTTACAGTCAGTTTCCAATAGATAGAAATATGATTGGCCTATAAGTCTACTTTTTCTTAGTCCTCACAGCTATGGTATGAAGGATTTTGACTATATGTTTTAAAATATTAAACTTAAAAAAATAATTATTGAATTTAATGCATAAAATTTATTATACCCATATAACATTGAAGAATAAAGTATCTCATATATATATATATATATATATATATATATATATATATATATATATATAATTTGCACTTCTAGTAAATGGGAATAGTCTCTCAGTGATCAGAGAGACTATGGTAACAACAGAATTTGAAATTACAATGCAAATATGGTCCCACTGCACATGTGAGTCATAACAGATGTGCAAATGAATACCACTTACCTCCATCCCTCGGTATATATCTTGAAAATCAGAAAACAGAATGAAAACTGTGAGGCCCAAGACAGTTATCAGCAGCAATGAGAATACATCTGAAGAAACACCAAACATTACTTTTAGATGCTAAAGGAATGTTTCATATAATTTGGCACACATTGCAGAATCAATTATCTCTGTTGGGCAAATACTAGATACATCTTTGGATGTTTTGAAATATCCTCATATGTTTCAAAATATGTTCGAATGCTTATAAGACAAAGGTGATATTTTAAAGTCTTTCCTCGAAAGGCTGGGTATAGAAAGCTGCTAATAAGTGTACTATAGTAACTTCCATAAAGGAGCTACCTCAATTGAGGAGTCCTGGCGGGGGGAGTGGCAGCAGGACCTTTTGCAGTGATCAGTCCATGTAAATGGTCACCAGACAGACCATGTGTCTACTGAGTCGTGCATTCATGGACAGTCAGTCCTCTTGATAGTACCTCATTCTTCTTCGTTGCCTACAGAATGCATCCAAGGGTCTTCAATTCATGGCCTTCCACAATATGGTTCCAATTAGCCTTTCTAAACTGACCTCTGATTGCTCTTCCTTACCTGCCCAGGGAAGTTCAACCATAAACCTGCTGCTTCCTGAGGCCCAACACTTTCCACCTTCTGTCCCTCTGTTCACAGAATTCCCTGTGTAGATGGTATTTTTCCTCTCTTGGCAAGTTGCAATTCTTCAAAATAAAGCCCAGTTCAAATATGACTTTAAAGTTCCCCAATTCTCCTTTACAAAATTTTATTTCATATGGTGTGTATCATGATCTTTGCATGCTCTTCATTTATGTATCAACTAGACTGTAACCACTTGAAAGTGACTTTGTACTTGCTTCTCGCTGGGGCTCTCAATTGAAAGAGTAAATGAGAAACTAGCCTGCACATCTGCTGGGTTCTCTCTCCCCAGCCTGCAAAACTACTTTACTTTTGGGAGCTAAACTTCCCATAATGCAATGTGCCAACATTACTGCTCTTACCCCAAACCTCATCCACTCCTGTGTCCATCAGAGATTTTAGGTACTTTAGAGATGGTGCATTGGAAATTCTTTGATAGAAATAGTACTTCAGCACTTAATCAGTGTTTCCATGACATCAATGATTCTCATAATCCTCAAAATTTATAAACAGCCCTAGCCAGTTTGGCTCAGTGGATAGAGCATCCGCCTGCGGACTAAAGGGTCCTGGGTTCAATTCCAGTCAAGGGCATCTACCTTGGTTGCAAGCTCCTCCCTAGCCCAGGCCCTGGAGAGGGCTCGTGCAGGAGGCAACCAGTCAATGTGTTTCTCTCACACTGATGTTTCTCTCTCTGTCTTTCCCTCTTCCTTCTACTCTCCCTAAAAATCAATGAAAAAATGTCCTCTGGTGAGGATTAACAAACAAACAAACAAAATTTATAAACAAACTAGGTTTTCTCTTATGCTCATTATTCCAGTGTTGATGGTCTACTGGCCCTCAACTCTACATAGGTCATATCAAGGAGAAATCAACGGCAACTGTTCCTCTACTGCAGGCCCTAATATTTTAAACAACCAGAGCTCTGGTTTCACCCTTGTTCATCTACACCCACCGTCATATTAATCTACACTTCACTTTATATACACAGCTAGATACAGAGCCTCCTGGAGAATACCCAGGCTTGCTCAGGAAGGACGTGAGGCAAAGAGGAGAAAACCTGGGGCTGCCTCTCCCCAAAATAAGCAATCTGAGCAGCTTGGTGACAAGAAGATCCCAGGAAATGACTATGTGGATTGTTCATTTACTTCATTGTTTCCAAGTCCCAGGGACCCAGATGTTGGGAAGATGATGCCCCAAACGTTCATCCTAATAAAGGCCTGGTGCTCACTAGCAACTGAGTGCATATCACACTGTCCTCAGACTAATGATCTGAAAAGCAGCCAGTGCATGAATGAGCAGTGTGGAAACAAAATTATAAGGTTCTCTTCTTTAATTCAGCTTTGATTGGAAAATGTAATGAACAACTGAAATGAATGCTGCCCTCCTTCGTTAGTCACTATTGATGAGGAAATTTAAAGAATCAGGCTGTTTATACAGGTGATTTGGAAAGAAAAGTCCTGGGCAAACCATTACAGATTATTTTCAGATAAGTGAATATTCACACCTGTTTCTATAAAAATTTAACCTGTACTGAGAACAGATAGACAGTTGCCAGAGGGGAGGAGGGTTGGGGAACTGGGTGAAAAGGGAGAAGGGATTAAGCACTACAAATCAGCAGTACAGAATAGTCATGTGGATGTGGATTACAGCATAGGAAGTATAGTTAATAATGAAATGATGTATGTGTTTGGGGCTAAGTGGGTATTTGGGGCAACAGGAGACCACTCTGTAAAGTGCGTGATTTTCTGCCCAATTTGCTGTGCAGAATAGTGTTGAATGTAAACTGTGGTTGAAAAAAATTTAATCTGTACTTTTTTATATATCTCATCATAAGTTGATCTTCTGCCAAAGGCTTTTAAGAAGGGCAAAGACTTTTCTATTGTATCAATATAAAATTGCTTGTATATTTGAATAGTAGTTCCAATAACTTTTAACTTATATAACCTTGGAAAATATGATTTATTCTATTGGTTAGAACTTCTTTCATTTTAAATTATCAGCTATGTTTGACATAGGGGTTTGAGCTTACCCAAAATCTTTAAATCACTATGATGTAACTAATCCAGCTCTAAAAAACTCAATTTAAGCAAAAGGACTCTGTAGCTACAATTCAAATTGAAGCACTAGCTAATGTAATATATCCCTCTTGTGAAATACCTATATCTATAAAAAGCCAGCGACCGGAATGCTGTAATGACCAGTTGCTATGACGCCCACTGAGGCCAGCGAACCAGCTGATCCGGGGTGGGGCCGGCCGGCCAACCTCCTGCGGCCCCTCCCCCTGGCTGGCCCTGCCCATGATGGCACCCCCACTCCAATCAGGGGCAGGACCAGATGGACAACTGCCCACAGCCCCTCCCCCTGGCTTGTCCCGCCCCTGATGGCCCCCCCACCAATAAGGGGCAGGGCCAGCCAGCCAACCACCCATGGCCCTGCCCCCAGTCACTTGCCCTCAACTGCTCCCCACCACTGTAACTGGGGGCAGGGCCCGCCAGCCAATTGCCTGTGACCCCTCCCCCCCACAGCGGCCTGGCCCTAATTGGGCCCTGATCAGGGCTGGGCCGCCCGGACCCCACCCATGCATGAATTCTATATATAGTCCTACCTAATAAAACAGTAATATGCAAATTGACCGCACATTCGCTACACCCAAGCCACGCCCACCAGCCAAGCCACATCCACCATCCAATCAGAGTGAGTATGCAAATAAACCCAACCAAGATGGCAGTTAATTTGCATACATAGGCTACCTGAGCTGACCCCCTGCAAATGGATTGCAGGGAGCTGGGGTTCACTCTGGCATCAGACCGAAAGCCTCCGCCAGAGGCTTTTGGCCTGGAGCCAGAGCAGACACCCAGCTCCCCGCTTTCGATGGATGGTGGGTGTGGCAGACACCCAGCTCCTTGTTCTGATTGGATGGTGGGCGTGGTGAGAGGACCCCCTGCCATTGAAAGCAGGGAGCTTTGGGTTTCTTCAGGCTGGTACACCAGCAGACTCCCTGCGATTGATCACCTGGGCAGGGAGCTGGGGGTTGCTTCGGCCTGGTATACCAGCGGACCCCTGCGATTGATTGCAGGGAGCTGGGGGTCCGCTCCTGCCCAAGAGGCTTTCGGTCTGGGCATGCCTGGGCAGGGGCTGAGCCGGTGATCAGAGGGAGCTGGAGAGGCTGCCCAGGCCTAAAGCTTCGGCTAGAGGCTTTAGGCCTGGTCAGGGCCCAGCACTCCATTGGTGTGAACTATAGAGGAAACACCTTTTCTGACTGCACATTGGCTAAGCTTCCTGTATGCCACTGGTAATATTCTTAGTAACTTGGGTAATAAGAATCCAAAAAGGTGATCTAGGGTTTTTCCACCACGCTTCTGGAGAAAAAAATGAAGGTCTGCTGCTGGAAGGCTAAGAAATGTCATATCCTGTCCTAGCCAGTTTGACTCAGTGGATAATACCTCAGCCTGCAGACAGCAGGGTCTGGGTTTGATTCTGATCAAAGGCATGTACCTAGGTTGCAGGCTCCTCTCTGGCCGGGGCCCAGATCAGGGCTCATGCAGGAGGCAACCAATCAAATTATTTCTCTCTGTCTTTCTCTTTCTCTTCCACATTCTCTAAAAGTCAATGAAAACATACCCTCAGGTGAGGATAAAAAATAAATAAAGAAATCCATATCCTATAAAAGACACATCTTGAAAATGCTTAAAGAAAGTTGTCATTTTTTCTTGGTGAAGGGACTGGAGTCCGTGTTGATGAAAACACCTTCGTGGCTGCGGTGACTGACAGTGGCTACAGCAGTGGGGTGATGGGGCTGGTGCCTTCCCCTGACCAGCCCGGTTGTCTCCCACAAAGGGAGGCCAGGCTGTGGCTTAGGTACGCTCCCTGTGGGGTGCGGGCCCAAGCCGTCAGTAGGACATCCCCTGAGGGCTCCCAGTATGTGAGAGGGGGCAGGTTGGGCTGAGGGACCCCTGACCACCAGTGCACGAATTTCGTGCACCGGGACCCTAGTATATATATAAAAGTCTAGCAACTGGAAAAGTGTAAGGGAGAGAATGGCCAGAATGACCTGTGGCTATGATGTGCACTGTGGCAGCCAACCAGCCTGATCCAGGCCCTGATCGGCCCCACCCCCCAACAGGCCTGGCACCCGATTGGCCCCTAACACCCTGATTGGGGGTGGGGCCATCTGGCCAACTGCCCTCGGCCCCTCCCCCTGCTGGCCTGGCCCCCACCTGTGCACAAATTCATGTACCAGGCCTCTAGTGTAGATATAAAAAAGTAAAAAATTTAATTCAGTAAAATTTTTAAACCACCAAAAGGAAGTGGGGTTTGATCAAGAATGTGAAGATGATTTAATGACAAGTTTATTAATATAACATACTAGCACTTGGTCACACGACAACAAAGAGCATAATTGTCTCAGTAGGTGACAGGAAGGAGTTTAATGAAATGCATCTCCCATTTGGGATTTTAAAACACACTTCTAATTATTGGAAGTAGGATAATTTTATGATATAGCCTACCTTGAACCAATATTCAAAATTATATTTATAAGTAAATATAATTATTATATTTTATTATATTTATTAACTAGATGCCCGGTGCACGAAATTCGTGCACGGAGGGGGGTTGTCCCTCAGCCCAGCCTGTACCCTTTCCAATCTGGGACCCCTCAAGGGATGTCCGACTGCCCGGACATGTAAACTGGCAGTTGGACATCCCTCTCACAATCCAGGACTGCTGGCTCCCAACTGCTTGCCTGCCTGCCTTCCTGATTGCCCCTAACCACTTCTGCCTGCCAGCCTGATCACCCCCTAACCACTCTGCTGCCAGCCTGTTTGCCCCCAACTTCCCTCCTCTGCCGGCCTGGTTACCCCTAACTGCCCTCTCCTGCAGGGTTGATCACCTCCAACTGCCCTCCCTTGCAGGCCAGGTGCCTCCCAACTGCCCTCTCCTGCTGGCCATCTTGTGGTGGCCATCTTGTGTCCACATGGAGGCAGGATCTTTGACCACATGGGGGCAGCTATATTGTGTGTTGCAGTGATGATCAATCTGCATAGTACTCTTTTATTAGATAGGATAGAGGCCTGGTACAGGGGTGGGGGCCAGCTGGTTTGCCCTGAAGGGTGTCCCTGATCAGGGTGGGGTTCCCTTGGGGCGTGGGGCGGCCTGAGTGAGGGGCCTGTGGTGGTTTGCAGGTGGGCCACGCCCCCTGGCAACGCAAGCGGAGGCCCTGGTATCTGGAATTTATTTTCCTTCTACAATTGAAACTTTGTAGGAGCAGAGCCAAGCCTGGGGCTCCCTCCGAGGCCCACAGCCATTTGTGTTGGGGTTATAATTGAAACTTTGTTGCCTTAAGCGGGTGGGCCCGGCCAGGGTGTGCAGAAAGCTTTGCTTCCCCTGTTGCCAGCGGCAACCCTGGCCTGCTCTCTCAAGCTCCATTCTGCCGCCATTTGTTTGAATTTGTTTGCCTTCTATAATTGAAACTTTGTAGCTTGAGTGGAGGCTTAGGCCTGCAACGGCTGGCAGAAAGCTTGGCTTCCTCTGTTACCTAGGAAACCTTGCTCTCTGCTCTGTGGCTGTAGCCATCTTGGTTTGGGTTAATTTGCATACTCACTCTGATTGGATGGTGGGCGTGGCTTGTGGGTGTGGCTTGTGGGTGTGTCAGAGGTATGGTCAATTTGCATATTTGTCTATTATTAGATAGGATAAAAATAGTTCTAGCCTTCACCGGTTTGGCTCAGTGGATAGAGCCTCAGCCTTCGGACTGAAGGGTCCCAGGTTCGATTCCGGTCAAGGGCATGTACCTTGGTTGTGGGCACATCCCCAGTAGGGGGTGTGCAGGAGGCAGCTGATGGATGTTTCTCTCTCATCGATGTTTCTAACTCTCTCTCCCTCTCCCTTCCTCTCTGTAAAACATCAATAAAATATATATATTTTAAAAAATAGTTCTAGTAGTTTTCAGAAGCCTGGGTAGAACTATCTTCTATTACCACTATTATTTAACATTGTCCTGAAAATTCTGGACTCTACGGTTAGACAAAGTATACAAAAAAGTATAGGATTAGTTTCTTAAATAAGTGTGCAGGGTTTATAGTGCAGAAAACAACAAATATTTACTAAGAGATATAACAGGAAGCATAAAGATATAGAGAGATAAGACATGTTCTTAAATGTGGAGATTAAAGTGTGTAAACAAATACATGTTTCCCAAAGGGGATTTTTTGAAAAGCCTGACAATTTATTCTAGAGTTTTTCTGGAAGAATAAACAAGAAAGAAAATTAATATTTTTTAAATGAAGAGTAACAAGGATATGCCAACATTACTACTTATAAAAACATATAAAAGTCTAATTTCTAAAGCCAAGTGGTACATCAAGAATAGGCTGGCATATCAATAAAACAGAGTAGGTAGTATAGAAAATATTAATCTTATAAAAATTAATATATAGTATAACTAAGTGGGGAACCTTTTTTCTGCCAAGGGCCATTTGGATATTTATAATATCATTTGTGGGCCATACAAAATTATTAAATTAAAAAGTAGTCTGCTATATTTGGTCAAACATTTAATTAACTCACCCCTAATGCCTTGGTAGGGCCAGACCAAATGATTTTCCAGGCCTTACTGGTATATGGCACATGGCCGGATTTTCCTAACCCCTGGTATATAACATAAATATAATATTAAAATTTAAATAATATAAATTATGCATATGAGAAAATTGTAATTATATATATGAATATAGGGATGATAATGGTGGTGTTACATTGAGTTGAGAAATAAGTGACTAAAAGGAATATTAAATAATAAAATATTCTGGGAAAACTAGGGACTAATTGGATAGTTTGATCTCTACTTTAAATTATATCCCAAATTAACATTAGGTTTTAAAAAGCATTAAAAGAAATATTTAAAGAATTAAATAAATAATAATATGATTTTGCAATGAGAAAAAAATTGTGCATAAAGGCAATGGAAAAATCACAAAGGAATAAACAGCTCATACAAATAAATAAGAAATATAACAGCAACACATTAGAAACAAGTTAATAAAAATGTAAATGACATTCAGAGAGGAAGAAATGGCTAATAACATGGATACATGTTCATCCTCACTGGTGATTAAAGAGATGTACAGAATTGTTAAAGTAACTTCCTCAATGTTATAAATCATTACAAGGTTATATTTGAACTAGAGGCCCGGTGCACGAAATTCATGCACGGAGGGGGGTTGTCCCTCAGCCCAGCCTGTACCCTCTCCAATCTGGGACCCCTCGAGGGATGTCCAACTGCCCTCTCCTGCTGGCCTTCTTGTGGTGGCCATCTTGTGTCCACATGGGGGCAGGATCTTTGACCACATGGGGTCAGCTATATTGTGTGTTGCAGTGATGATCAATCTGCATATTATTCTTTTATTAGATAGGATAGAGGCCTGGTACAGGGGTGAGGGCCAGCTGGTTTGCCCTGAAGGGCATCTCGGATCAGGTGGGGGTTCCCTTGGGGTGTGGGGCGGCCTGAGCGAGGGGCCTGTGGTGGTTTGCAGGCAGTCCACGCCCCCTGGCAATGCAAGCGGAGGCCCTGGTATCTAGAATATATTTTCCTTCTACAATTGAAACTTTGTAGCCTGGAGAGGAGCCAAGCCTGGGTCTCCCTCCGAGGCCCGTAGCCATTTGTGTTGGGATTATAATTGAAACTTTGTTGCCTTAAGCGGGTGGGCCTGGCCAGGGTGTGCGGAAAGCTTTGCTTCCCCTGTTGCCGGCGGCAACCCTGGCCTGCTCTCTCAAGCTCCATTCTGCCGCCATTTGTTTGAATTTGTTTACCTTCTATAATTGAAACTTTGTAGCTTGCGTGGAGGCTTAGGCCTGGCAAGGGCAGGTGGAAAGCTTGGCTTCCTCTGTTACCTAGGAAACCTTGCTCTCTGTGGCTGTAGCCATCTTGGTTTGGGTTAATTTGCATACTCGCTCTGATTGGATGCTGGGCGTGGCTTGTGGACGTGGCTTGTGGGTGTGTCGGAGGTATGGTCAATTTGCATATTTGTCTATTATTAGATAGGATTGGTTGGAAAGACTTTTACAAAACATTTTGCTATATATGTAGGTGCTTAAATTCCTTCTTGATGGCTCACAATAGGGCAGGACTCATGTGACAATTCAATAGTGCATGTGCTTCCATGCCAATGAGCAGGTTTCTCCCATGGGCTCTACCACCTATGAAAATTACCATTTAGTACTCAATTTTAGATCAATGCAATGGTTTCCCTCTCAGCCAATCACCTCAGTGAATTGCACCTCCGGGAAGCTAGAGGGGGAGGAGAAAAATAATATTCGGAAAAAAAAAGTAAACTTCATATACTTACAGTTTGTGTAGATGGGCTTTCGAAATGGCTTTCCCTTAGAAAAGATAAATGCTACTGTGATACAGTTAATGGTCACGATGGGCCACAGTGTGGTACTCTCAAAACTTAAAATTGAACCAGGAATCAGAGTTGCATTTCCAGTCCAGTTTCTTTCCAAACTCATATTTGTTGAGAAATTACTTTGGTTGTCCAGAAAGCACTCACTACAAAAGAATCACCAGCATTTATGGGACTTTTTATTTCATTTTTCTCCAGCTGGTGGAAAAAAATTAGTTTACCACTACCACAGAACCTCGGCTTTCAAACTGTTCCAAGCCAGTAACTACCAAGACATAGAGCTCTTGCAATGTCAAAGCAGAAATAAAATTCAGAGGAAGTCAAGATTGTTCTTTGTGCAGCACTCCATTTAGAAAAAGTGATCTGTATTGAAAGGGCTTGAGTGGCCACTTTCTATGGAATCCCTTTTAATTCAGAGTAAATGTGTGTGTGGGTCTCCCATCCAAGTGCTAATTAGGCCCGACCCTGCTTAGCGTCCAAGATCAGACTAGATAGGGTGTGCTGTCCTGATTATGAATCTGCCCACCCTCTCTTCACACAACCAAAGGCTCTTCCAGAGGATTTGAACATAACACTCTCCTGCTTATGAGTGTTTATGGCTTTGCTTTGCCAATAAATTAAGTTGAAACTTCTTAGGCAAGTCCAAAAGACCTCCAGACTCTCATCTCAATGTATCTTTCCAGCCTTATCTTTTGCTAGTCCTTATAGACTCCTTATTTTCTGAACATACAGGAATATTCCTTGCTCCCCAAATATCACTATTTGCATACCTCTGGGGTCATATGTGCTATTCCTTCTGAATGTCTTTACATTTGCTGGCCAGCATAACCAGTGCTCCCATTTTTCCCTCTTAATGCTGCATTTAGCTCATTATTTTGCAAATATTCATTCACATGTTTTTATTTTCCAGTCCTGGGATTAGAGTTCCTTGAATGTGGAGTTTTCCTTTTGGTTTTGTTTATTTACTAGAGGCCCAATGCAAGAAATTCGTGCAAGGGTCTTGGCCCTCGCAGCCCCGGCTGCCTCAGGCCCTGGCTGCCTCGTGGCCCCTGGCCCCATGGCCCCGCCCACTAGTCATTCAGGAAGCGTTCCGCTGTCTGGTCTAATTAGCATATTAGCTCTTTATTATATAGGATATTATTTGGTGATAAAAAGGAATGAAGTATTGCCCTAGCCAGTTTGGCTCAGTGGATAGAGCATCAGCCCTAGGACTGAAGAGTTCTGTGTTCAATTCTAGTCAAGGGCACGTACCTTGGTTGCATGTTCCCTGGCCCTGGTTGGGGTGCATGCAGGAGGCAACCAATCATTGCCTCTCTTTCACATCGATATTTCTCCCTGTCTTTCCCTCTTCTTTCCACCCTCTCTAAAAATTAATGGAAAAATATCCTCGGGTGAGGATTAACAAAACCAAACAAAACAAAAGGAATGAAGTATTGATACACACTATAAGTGAGCCCTAAACTATTATGCTAAATGAAAGAATCCAGTAATAAAAAAACATATATTATATAATTCAATTTATATGAAATATCCAGAATTGGCAAATCTACAGAGACAAAAAGTAAATTAGTAGATGTCTAGGGCTGCGCTTGGGGTGGGATGGTAATGGAGAGTAACTACTAATAGGTAGAAGGTTTCTTTTTCTTTTTTTTTTTTTTCCTTTTTTTTTCCCTTGATGTCTGTAGCCAAATTTATCCCTGAGGTCCAGCAGAGGGGATCAGGGCCCATGGGCCACAGTGTTTCTGTGGCAGCCTTCTGGGCCAGTGCTTGTCATGGGTGGGGCAGGCACTGAATTAAGGTTTCTTTTTGGGATAATAAAAACGTTCTCAAATTGATCATGGTGATGGTTGTGCAGTTCTGTGTATATACTAAAAGAAACATTGAATTCTATACTTTAAATAGGTCAATTATATAGTACTAGAGGCCCGGTGCACAAAATTCGTGCATGTGGGGGGTGTCCCTCAGGCCAGCCTGCACCCTCTCCAATCTGGGACCCCTCCAGGGATGTCCGACTGCCCGTTTAAACCCGATCCTACTGGGATCAGGCCTAAATGGGCAGTTGGATATCCCTCTCACAATCCAGGACTGCTGGCTCCCAACTGCTCGCCTGCCTGCCTTCCTGATTGCCCCTAACCGCTTCTGCCTACCAGCCTGATCACCCCCTAACCACTCCCCTGCCAGCCTGATTGATGCCTAACTGCTCCCCTGCCAGCCTGTTTGCCCATAACTGCCCTCCCCTGTAGGCCTGGTCCCCCCCAACTGCTCTCCCCTGCAGGCCTGGGTTACCCCCAACTGCCCTTCCCTGCAGGCCTGGTCCCTCCCAACTGCCCTCCCCTGCTGGCCTGATCACCCACAACTGCCCTCCCTTGCAGACTTGGTCCCTCCCAACTGCCTTCCCTTGCTGGCCATCTTGTGGTGGCTATCTTGTGTCCACATGGGGGCAGCCATCTTGTGTGTTGGAGTGACAGTCAATTTGCACATTACTCTTTTATTAGATAGGATAGAGGCCTGCTGCACTGGTGGGGGGCATCTGGTTTTCCCTGAAGGGTGTCCTGGATCAGGGTGGGGGTTCCCTTGGGGTGTGGGGTGGCCTGGGTGAGGGGCCTGTGGTGGTTTGCAGGCCGGCCATGCCCCCCGGTGACCCAAGTGGAGGCCCTGGTATCTGGGATTTATTTATCTTCTACAATTGAAACTTTGTAGCCTTGAGCAGATCCAAGCCTCCTGCTTGCTCCGTGGCCACAGCCATTTTTGTTCAGATTTATTTATCTTCTATAATTGAAACTTCGTAGCCTTGAGCGCAGGCCAAGGCAGGCCAGGGCTGCAGAAGCTTTGCTTCCTGCATCGCCGGGGTCAACTTAAGCCTCCTGCTCTCTCCAGCTCCGTGGCTGCCACCATTTTTGTTGGGATTTATTTATCTTCTATCATTGAAATTTTGTAGCCTTGAGTGGAGGCCTGGGCCTGCCAGGGTGTATGGAAAGCTTGGCTTCCTCCATTGCTGGGGAAACCCAAGCCTCCTGCTCTCTCTGTGGCCACAGCCATCTTGGTTGGGTTAATTTGCATACTTGCTCCTGATTGGCTGGTGGGCATGGCTTGTGGGTATAGGGGAGTGATGGTTAACTTGCATATTACTCTTTTATTAGATAGGATTTTATTTTACTCAGATTTTCAACAAATCCTTAGCACCTAATACAGTGATGCCACATAGCATTTGCTCGGAAAAATATTTAAGATATGGGCTTCCCCAGTTCTGATGGAGCTTTGAGCAATGTTTATTTTTTTCAGTTTCAAACCCACAAATCAGTTTCCAACAGTTTTCTTATTCTGCTTGAAACTTTTTACTGCTATTATAATTGTTTTTAAATAACTTTTCTTTTCCAATTGTGACCTCAAATGCAAGACTTAAGTCTTATTATCCTTGGCTCCCTGGGGTTCCAAAATGTGCTTTGCATAGAGATGTTGAGTTAATGTTTGCTTAATAGATTAATGAAACAATCAGTAGTTAACAAAGCATTCTTGCACAAAGTGGACAGATAAACTAGAAGAGATGAAGCACAGAGTTTAACACTAAACTAGTATATCTAATTCAATATACTTACATTGCAGATAAGAAAGCTGAGGGCTAATATGACTTAGCTAATTAATGCTAGAGGCAGGACTACCCATCCATCATCCTTTTGGCTACTCCATGTTGTCTCCTAGATTTCATCAGACCTTTACTTCTCTGAATATGTGCACTTCAATTTGGGGGGAAATCTGGTTTTGAAATAAAAATAACTTCTATATTTCAAGTAGTAGTTGAATTTCTGACTTTGAGGTCTAAATGACAACTTTAGACATCATTTGGTACTTTTCAAACTATCTTTCACTGGTTCCTGGAGTTCTGATGCCTTCACAACCACAGTGGAGTGAGGGGGAGTTTGTACAAGCCCGACTTCAAAAAGAACAGCACTTCGCTTGCCTTTCCTTTTGGATGTCAGGCAGGCTTTATTGGAAAAAAAATAAGTTAAACATCTATGGCATAGTTCACCTCAGCTAACCCTTAATCTATAGTTAAAGAAATTAAAGTTCAGGGAATTGGAAAGATTTGCCCAAAGTAATTTAAGCAAATCTCTTACATAGGAGGGGACAGCTGGCTGCAGCCCACACACCAAATCCAACCCACCAACTGTTTTTGTGAATGAAGTTCTATGGAACACAGTCACATCCACTTGTTTACATGTTGTCTGTCTATGGCTGCTTTTTCACTCTAACAGCAGATTGAGTAGTTGCAACAGAGACCATCTAGCCCACAAAGCCAAAACTATTTACTATCTGTCCCTCTACAAGAAAAGTTTGCCCACCTCTGGTCTATATAATATCCAATCTACCAGGGAGTTAATTCAGTAAACCAACTGTCAGATCTATACCTCAACAACCAATGTAAAAATGTTCTCCTATCCATTCCATATAGCTCACCCCAGGACTCTACCCATCAACTATGTTCTGTATTCTATCTCACCACTGGTATTTTGCAGTGTGGAGACATAACTTTTGTTAATTAAAATTTTAGAGTATAGTTCAAACCCAGTTGTACAATGTCATTGGTAGTCATCGTATCACCTTCGAAAAGGAAATGTAAGGAACTGACCATTACCTGTATTTGTAGACCTCACAGTACCAGGGCTGCTGCTTCACATAGAGAAATGCACAGACTTGCACAATGCAGGTGAAACAGATATTCAACAAGACTGAGAGCAGCAAAGGGGGAGAGAGGAGCTGTCCTGCTGGTCGGTATGGAGCCAGCTTTGGGTAGGCATGAGTTGAACTCACTGAAAGAGAAATGCATTTTTCCCAGTTACACTTTCATTGTTGAGAATAAAAGACTGAGATGCATATTATTTTGAGTCTTGCCTTAAGGCTCAGATTCAGCACATGTGAGTTGAGAATTTATATCTGGGAAAGCACATTGTCCAGTTGCAGATCCAATGCTATCAGGCTTTGCCTCTTTCCTTTGGTTTTACCTTCATAAATGAAAAGTGTGGATGAAAAAGTTCTGCATTAATAAATTTACCATATTGTATGGGGCAAATATTTTCTCTACAACCAGACTTAGCAGGAATGGTAAATGAGAGAAGATGGCCTTTCACATGGATAAGCATTCCTATTATTTCTCAGTGATGATGGAAAAGTGGAGAGTTAAGGGGAGAGTAAGAAAGTATCTAGGTAAACTAATATTCATAGGGTAGCACATTTTTAAAAAAAGAATTTGTTCTGATGTTCATTCAGCCAATAGTCTCTGAGTATTTCTATCTATCAGGATAAATGTTAGAGATGTGCTCTGTTCCCTCCTGGAAATGTGTCTCAATGGAGAACTACTAGAGTACATTAGACTCAGTTAGGAAATAGAGCTCATTAAAAAAATATCTTGCTTCCAGATGAGAATGTTAAAATATAGTATTTATATCCTCCTGAGAAGCCATACATTCTAACAAGTATATATATGAACATGGAATGTACTTCTTAGGGCAAAGCAGGAAAGAAGCATGGGAAGGTCAGAAATTAGATACATCACATTTAAAGGTTTATATCATAGTCATGGTTCAGTTCTTGCCTTCATATCTGTCACCTTGTCCCTTTTCATAACTTATCACTGATTTCTTTGATGTGAGGAAGAAAATAAAGTGTGTATGCTTAGGTTTGTGATGGGCATTGGGTGTCCAGTTTTGGATAATAAAATTCTAATGTAGTTTTTCAGTTTGCTCTATGTATTTTCTGGGGTAATCATTTTAAACTCTCTGTATAAAATGAATGTGTTGGAATGTCTACAAGGTCTCCAAAGGCTCTTCCAACTCATTTAACCTAAAGCTCCATGACTAAGGCTTTACCTTTACCAATTTAAGCAATATTTCCCCAAGAGGGTGCTGGGCTAGAGGTTATGGGGTATTCAGAGAAGAAGGAATCTCATCTGCTATCAAAGAGCTTGCAGTCTAATAGAAGACATAGATGGCTTGTGTAATAAAGATTTTGTCTGGACTTTGTCCCAGGGTATTGGGAGGTTATCTCAAAACCCTTGGAATAAAGAATTGGGGTGGCTTTTATCCCCATTTCCTGGGTTATACCCTCTAAATCCTTGGGATTTTCTGAGTCGTTAGGAGTATCTTTGTTATTCATGGTGAGTCCTGATAGGTCATGCCAACAAGATGACTCATGGTTGGCCCGAAGAGAGTTTGTGCTAAGGAGATGACTCAGGATGGGGTCTAGCATGCCAAAAAACCAAAAACAAAAAAAAAACAAAACAAAACAAAACAAAAACAAAAACAAAAAAAAACAGCTGTGTGATTAGAGAATTGGGACTTTGAGACTCCTGACATTAGGTTAATCTTCAGAGAGATAAGAGGAGCTGGGAATGAGTTCAACTTCATGGCCAATAATTAAATCAATTATGCCTCAATAATGGAACTGCCATGGAAACTTCACACACAGAAGTTCAGGTGTGTTTCCATGCTTGGCTATACTCGACATATTATCACACATTGATTTGCCAGGAGGATAAGGCAAACTGACTCCTCATGGAGAGGACAATGGAATATCAACTTTGGGACCCCTCCCAGATCTTTCCCTATAAGTCTCTCACATTAGCTGGTTCTGATTTGTATCCATTTGCTATAGCAAAACTGTAATCATATGTGTAGCACTTTTCTGAGTTCTGTGAGATGTTGATGCGAATCACTTAATCTGAGAGGTTAGTGAGAAACTCCAAATTTGTAGCCAGCTGGTCAGAAGTGCAGGTGGCATGGGAACCCCCTAACTTAAAGCTAGTATCTGAAGTAAGGACAGCCTTGTTGAGGTTGAGCCCTTCACCAGCAAAGTTTGGCCTAAATCCGGAGAGCTGGTATGAGAAGTCATTAAAGGGCACACAGAAAGGGACACACAATGTGGGCTGTGGTCAGAGCTGAGGAGAGGTGAAAGGAGACTGTCTCCCATGTGTAAGAAGACAGAGGCAGAGGCTCCAGTGTTTGGAGTTCTTTCTGTATTTCAATACACAAGGTAGAATGTGGTCACAGAGCTCATAAAGAGGCCAGGGGTAATGAAAAGAGGTGTAATTGCACTTGTGCATCTGGCTTTTCCCACTTTGGACTTCTCTTTCTCAGATGCACATTGGGTTTCCAGCATTTCTTTTTATACAGCGACTAAGATAGATTGAAGTATTGGTCTCATCAGGACAAAGTAGACTTTACCACTCCTTAATTTTGGTTTCACTGACTGATTTTATCTGGTCAAAGAAATGTTATAAGAGCTCTGAGGCCTTCTTGCACAGCTGGGCTTGCTCTCTGCTTTACTCTCTGTGACCTGCAATGGGAGCATGCCTAGGTCTGCTCATTCAGCCTGGCTCCTGGATGAAAAATATGGAGCAGACATGAATCAAACACATAGCCTGGACCAAGACCAACTCACATACATCCTAAAGCAGAATGGCTTAGCTAAGCCCACCTATATGCATGTTGAATGACAATCAACCTCTTGACCCACGAGTGGGTGTTGTAAGCCAAAGATTTTTTAGGGTAGTTTGTTAAGCAGCATTTGTAATAATAACTGATTGATTCAGAGCCCTTATATAAAGAATATTTTAACTTTTTCCTAATACTTTCTGACAAGGAATCTATACATCTGACTATAGATAAATTTAAAAATAATGACTACCATATTTGACAACGGAGGCAAAAAGCATACAATGGAGTCAAGACAGTCTCTTCAATAAATGGTGCTGGGAAATTTGGTCAGATGCAAAAAAATGAAACTAGATTACCAACTTACACCATACACAAAAAGCAAACTCAAAATGGCCAAAGAACTCAAATGTAAGATGGGAAACCATAAAAATCCTACAAGACTTTATAGGCAGCAAAATAGCAGCCATATGTCATAGCAATATCTTTACAGACACAGCTCCTAACGCAATGGAGACTAAGGAGAAGATAAACAAATGGGACTACATCAAAATGAGAAGCTTCTGCACAGAAAAAGAAACCATCAACAAAACAACAAGAAAGCCCACTACATGGGAGAACATATTTGCCAATGATATTTCAGATAAGGGTTTAATCTCCAAAATTTACAGAGAACTCATACAACCTAACAAAAGGAAGATAAACAACCCAATCAAAAAAATGGGCAAAAGACCTAAATAGACACTTTTCAAAAGAGGACATACAGAAGGCCGAGAGACATATGAAAACATGCTCAAAGTCACTAATCATCCGAGAGATGCAAATCAAAACAATAATGAGATACCATCTCACACCTGTCAGAATGGTTATCATCAACAAATCAACAAACGACAAGTGCTGGCAAGCATGCGGAGAAAAGGGAACCCTCCTGCACTGCTGGTGGGAATGCAGACTGGAATAGCCATTGTGGAACACAGTATGGAGTTTCCTCAAAAAGTTAAAAATGGAACTCCCATTGGACCCAGTAATCCCACTTCTAGGAATATATCCCAAGAAAACAGAAACACCAAACAGAAACACCTATGTTCATAGCAGCACAATTTACAATAGCTAAGACTTGAAAACATACTACATGCCCATCAGCAGATGAGTGGATTAAAAACCTGTGGTACATCTACATAATGGAATATTATGCTGCTATAAAAAAGAAGGAACTTTTACCATTTGCAACAGCATGGATGGAACTGGAGAGCATTATGCTAAGAGAAATAAGCCAGTTAGAGAAAGATAAATATCACATAATCTCACTCATTTGTGGGATATAATGATCAACATAATTTGATGAACATAGATCCAGAGACAAATGACAGGAGGGGGGGGTGGTTAGAGAGCAACCAAAGGACATGTATGCATGAATATTAGCATAACCAATGGACACAGACACTGGGGCGGTGGGGGCTTGCCTGGGGTGGGAATGGCTATTGCGGGGGGGGGGGTCAATTGGGGAAAAAGAAGACATATGTAAAATTTTAGACAATAAAAAAATTATAATGTAAAATAAATAAATAAATAAATAAAAATAATGACTACCATTTTGGGATTCCTACTAGTTTCCAGAGACCAGGTTAATGTTTTGTAAATGTTATCTTTATTTCCTAAAAAAGCAATAGAAAATAGGTGTTTTATCTTCTATTTTGTAAGTGAAGAAACTGAGGTTTAGGGAAGTAGAGTCCTTTGTTTTAAGACCCACAGTGTATGAGTGATGTAAACTCAAGTCTAACTTTCAAGCCCAACATTTTCTGCTCTACAGCATAATGCAGTGGTGTGGGTCTCATGAATTAAAAACGATAAAACAGATCCCTAAAATACAAGCTTGAATAGCAGTATTGTTTCTCAGCAGCCAGAAAAGCTGCTCTGATTTGTCCAGGTTTCTTTAAAATGATGATGATGATATATGCTATCAGAGTGCATGCAGAGGAATGATATATTTTATTCAGAATTAAGCATATTGCTTATATTGCCACTAAGGTGAGGGTGTCTTGAATTAAATTGAGTTGTTTACACATACACTCAGCAGAATATGAGCTCCCTGAGGGAAAACAACCTGTCTCATGCCACTTTTGAACCTTACTGAACCTAGCACAGGGCCTGCTGTATGGAAGGACTTAGCAGTTTTCATTCCTATTCTCAAAGTACAGTTCTTAATTGTTCAGCATCATTTGGGTATAATATAGGTATGCTTCTCTCTCTCTCTCTCTCTCTCTCTCTCTCTCTCTCTCTCTCTCTCTATATATATATATATATATATATATATATATATATACTAGTAGCCCATTTGCAGGAAGAATCCTGCAAGCGGCCGCTGCTGCCGCCGATGTGGGTGCCACGCCTGCACCCACGCGCCGCTGCCGCCCGCCCCGCTCCGCCCCGCTTTGCCCCACTCTGCCCCGCTCTGCCCCGCTCTGCACTGCTCCGCCCCGCCCTACCCAGGCTTTCCCTCTGGCAGCCACCTTGCTTTCCGCTTTTCCTCCCTCTTCCTTCTAAGTTGTCTTCAGTCTTCACTCCTCCATCCCTCAGCGTATGCAAATTAACCGCCATCTTTGTTGGGTAATTTGCATACTCACCCTGATAGACCTGTGGGCGTGGCTTTGGCTGGTGGGTGTGGCTTGGGTGTAGCGAAGGTGCGGTCAATTTGCATACTACTATTTTATTAGGTAGGATATATATATATATATATATATATATATATATATATATATATAGAGAGAGAGAGAGAGAGAGAGAGAGAGAGAGATTGATTTCAGAGAGGAAGGGAGAAGGAGAGAAATAGAAGCATCAATAATTAGAGAGAATCACTGATCAAGAAAATAGAGATTCAAATGAGTCACCATTTAGGGTCATTTGCAAGGTGAATGAGTAGAAGTCAGTTGAAAACAGTAAGAAAAGAAAGAATAAAGAGACAAGTTGGTTTCTTGGAAATAAAGAAAGCAGCCTTGGGTGTTCTGGCCCTCCTCTGGGCCAGGTGCTTCTGAATTTCTGTTCTTAGATTTTTTTTAGAATTATATTCCTCTATTTTCTTGATCTAATTTGAGTATATCCTATTGAAGAGAACAAAGGTGTAGCAAGGACAAATTCCTTTCAAGAGGACTTCTAGGCCTATTAGAGTCAAATTGGACTTCAAGGCATATATTATCTTAATTGACTTCCCTGACTTCTTCTTACTTTTCTGCTGGATTTTCCCTTTAATATACACAGGTGGGCAAAAGTAGGTCTACAGTTATTTGTATACAAAAAGAATTGCAGGTTATGATTATTACAATAGCTTTATTAACTCAAAAGAATGTCACAATTCAACTGTAAACCTGCTTTTTCCCACTCCTGTATTATATCTTGTTTTATTAGGTGCCATTGTGTGTTGATTCAAAATCTTGAAGAAACAAAGCAGGTGTATATACACACTCAAGTATATAAATAAATTAAATGTGTGATAGTATTATCTTTTGTCTCATACTAACTCAAGCTTAAGGTCAAAACCATAACCTGGGAACTTGGACATGTAGAGGTCCTTGGTAAAAGTTATTTTACATTGATCATTTAATCGTCAATGACTCTCAACACCTGCAGATGAATGTCCACATTTCTCAGCCTGGTAGTCAAGATCCTGTGATCTGACCCAACTCACCTTTCAAATTTTATCTCTTGATATTTCTTTTCGAATGTCCTACAATGTGGGTTAAATTGAAAAACTCATGCTCCATATTTATTTGCTCTCTCTTGCTCATGTTGTTTTGTTCTACTTTGTTTCCTTCTTTTAGTTAAAAAAAATGTTTGAAATCTATCCATCCTTCCTATCCTACCTAATAATAGACAAATATGCAAATTGACCATACCTCCGACACGCCCACAAGCCACACCCACCATCCAATCAGAGCAAACATGCAAATTAACCCAAACCAAGATGGCTACAGCCACAGAGAGCAAGGTTTCCTAGGTAACAGAGGAAGCCAAGCTTTCCACCTGCCCTTGCCAGGCCTAAGCCTCCACTCAAGCTACAAAGTTTCAATTATAGAAGGTAAACAAATTCAAACAAATGGCGGCAGAATGGAGCTTGAGAGAGCAGGCCAGGGTTGCCACCGGCAACAGGGGAAGCAAAGCTTTCCGCATACCCTGGCCGGGCCCACCCGCTTAAGGCTACAAAGTTTCAATTATAACCCCAACAGAAATGGCTGCCGGCCGAGGAGGGAGCCCCAGGCTTGGCTCTGCTCCAGGCTACAAAGTTTCAATTGTAGAAGGAAAATAAATTCCAGATACCAGGGCCTCCCCTTGGGTTGCCAGGGGGTGTGGCCAGCCTGCGAACCACCACAGGCCCCTTGCTCAGGCCACCCCATGCCCCAAGGGAACCCCCACCTGATCTGGGACACCCTTCAGGGCAAACCAGCTGGCCCCCATCCCTGTACCAGGCCTCTATCCTATCTAATAAAAGAGTAATATACAGATTGATCATCACTGCAACACACAATATATCTGCCCCCATGTGGTCAAAGATCCTGCCCCCATGTGGACACAAGATGGCCACCACAAGATGGCCAGCAGGAGAGGGAAGTTGGGAGGCACCCAGCCTGCAAGGGAGGGCAGTTGAGAAGGACCAGGCCTGCAAGGGAGGGCAGTTGGAGGTGATCAACCCTGCAGGAGAGGGCAGTTAGGGGTGACCAGGCCGGCAGAGGAGGGAAGTTTGGGGCAAACAGGCTGGCAGCAGAGTGGTTAGGGGGTGATCAGGCTGGCAGGCAGAAGCGGTTAGGGGCAATCAGGAAGGCAGGCAGGCAAGCAGTTGGGAGCCAGCAGTCCTGGATTGTGAGAGGGATGTCCGACTGCCTGTTTAGGCCCAATCCCAAACGGGCAGTCGGACATCCCTTGAGGGGTCCCAGATTGGAAAGGGTGCAGGCTGGGCTGAGGGACACGCCCCCCCATGCACGAATATCGTGCACCGGGCCTCTAGTTTTGTTATAAATGCTACCACTTTCATGAACCCATCCTTAACATCTCTCTCTCTGTCCTCCATTACTATCTCCTTCCTAATCCCAGATTATCAGAAGCAATCTCTGCTTTTTCTGAACTTCTTTTTTCCTGGCACTCACTTCTTTAGATATGCATTTAATTCATTCATGTATGCGAGTCCCCCACTAAACTCTGAACTTTAGTGATCAGTCTTTTTATACAGCAGGCATGTACATGCCTAAAACATAATAGGAGATGGACATGTCTAAGAGGATGGTGAATGGGGCTTTTCATTTTGTAAATAAATTAGCCCATTGCCATAATTCCATAGTACCTACTAAGTGAGATCCATATTGGTCCTTCAACTGTAAATATGCAAGCATACCCTCAAACACACATAATTACCTATGTGCATACTGTATATGAGAAAACTATAGAGATTATCAAGAGATTTTTAAAAGGGAATTTTTAGAAGGAGCAATAACTGTGTTTTTCTTTCCTGCATCACCCTAACCCAAAGTAGTGAAGGTCATAAGAACCACCCTAAGAGGAATGGTTTTGAGGTTGAAATATCAGAGGGAAGAGAGAGGGGGCAGCAGTGAGAGCAAGCTATATCATTTACTAATTGGTAGCACAAGCAGAAGCTATAGGAATTAACCAAACTAGAGGTGTCTTGAGAAGAATCTGCCCAATGAGCAGTCATCTGGGGCTAGAGGTATGTACCACTAGAAGGCAGTTGCTGAAAGGAATTCTGAGGAGTCAGAAGGAGAGAGCACCACTATGTCAAGCAGAGGTCTAGTCCAGACCAATCCACATAAACTCTGAAGAACCCAAGAACTCACCAATGGCCCCCTACAAATTGCCTGAACTTAAGATGTCTGCCATGTCAGGAGACAACTACAACACTCCTGCTTAAGTAAAAAGTTCTTTGCTCTTGTTGCTCTCATATTCCCTGAAACAGGTTTTGAATTTAGGTGAGTAGAGACCATTGCAAGGAAAGCAGAGACCATGGCCTTCTCACCTACTGTTTGCTCCAAACCATAGGTCAGGCTTGATATAGGAAAGCAAAGCTCTGAATTAGATGAAAACTCAAAATGTTAATTTACAATACCTAGATGTTTTATAGCTAAAGATGAGTTCATTTAATAACTGGAATTGACCGGGAAATGATCTGACTATGGGATAACTGAGCTTATAGGGATGGGAAAGCAATAGTGCCCAAAGGCAGAGGGTAAAAATCAAACAGAAATAGCTGTTTCTTGACTCCATTTCTCAACTTCACCCTGAGCCCAGCCCATTTACCAAACTAGCTACATGTTTGTTGAGTAATATTTGGATAAAGTTCTGCCATTCTGATAGAACATCATGCTTCTGATCTATTACCCTTCTGAGACTTTTTCTCCCACTGGCAACAATGATTTTGCCTTGAGTCATTCCAAGTTTCCCACTGAGCCTACTCTGAGATGAGAGGCTAACTGGCCAACTGGCATGAAAATCAACAGGATAGTGCCATGAGAAAAAGTAAAGTATACCCCCTGCCAAGGGAGTCAAATTCATAACCAATATCATGAAATTAAATATGTAAAAGCTCAAAATAACTTACTCAAGGTCATCTGGCATTCTGAGGAAAGGCTAAGACTACCACCCAATGTTTTGGATTTCTAATCAGTCTACTTGTACACAAATTCTTTTCAAGGGCTCACCAAATTAGCATCATTGCAAAAGAAGAAAAAGAATATAGAAGCACATGGTGATATTAATTTTGGAACAAGTGCTCATAGTATGTGGTGCATTGTATTATTTTACTTCACATGTATTATTTTATCTGATTCTCACAACCCTATGAGGACATTTTCTATGAGCAAGTTATTTGTTTTATAAATAATTTTCCAAAGATCACAGAGATAGGGAGCAGTGGAGGATGCCAATGGCCTTCATCTTCATGCTACAGACTGCTGGCTTAGCTCTTGGAACTTCCTGGTGTTCTTTTCCCTTTTTGGCATCACTGACCATATTCATAAGTAACTAATGCTAATTACTTAAAAATATCCAACACTGCAGAGCAATATTATTAATTCAAAATTATCTAGTCATGTGAATGTTAACAACATCCTATATAATAAAAGCCCAGAGACCGAACGGCAGAACAACCAGAACAACCAGTTGACCTGTCTGCTATAACGTGCACTGACCACCAAGGGGCAGACACTCAATGCAGGAGCTGCCTCTTGGTGGTCAGTGCGCTCCTATAGTGGGAGCGCCACTCGGCTGACCTGGATGAGCCGCTGCTCCCGCTGCTAACCCCAGACTGATGTGCAGGAATCCGGGCTTTGATCATAGCCTTCTTGCCCCAGGCTCCTCCTCCACACTCCCTGACGCCTCCTCTGGACACCTGCAGGCCGTGCAGTACCACTGCCACTGGGCTCACAGAGCTGACCCCGGAGGCTGGAAGGCAGGTTTGTGGCCACCCTGGGACTGAGTCCTACTCTGCCACCTCTCAGTGCTATTGTCCCTGGGCCCGGCCCCAACTGGGTCCCCTGGAGAGGTGAGTGCTCCGGCTCTACGGAAGATGCCAGACGAGGGAGCAGCCGCTCAGAGGGTGGGTCCACAGCCATTCAGCTGACTAGGATGAGTGGCGCTCTCACAGCAGGCCAATCCCTGCAGGCCACGCCGCCCACCAGTGCATGAATCCCATGCACCAGGCCTCTAGTGTAGAAAATATTTCTATGGGCTATGAATAGACATTTCAATCCTAAGAATCAAAATTTATATTACTTACACCTCTGATACTAATAAATTTTGTCATTGAATTGATATAATAAATGACTTCAATATCAGTTTTATGTTTTAAGATTCAACATGAAATTCACACAGTTATTAATATCCTGCCCTGCCTGATGTTTTACCTGTTATTTTTCAAAACACTTTCATTGTTGAACAAGGGAAAAGAGATGACTACATCATTCTTTTTCTTTACTCTGTTCAGGCAGTCACCTTTCTCTCTTATTGTTAGTATCGAACCTGAGTTCTTTGATAGGAAATACTGTATCAGTGTCATCTGCAAGGAAGGAAACGAGCAATAGCTGCTGTAAGTATACACCTTGCTTTTGAGAGAATTTCACAAGAATAAAATGCTAACATTTGTTCTTACACATCAAAGACTAAGCAAGAATCTGGTTTCACGTCAACATGAAGCATAGCTGAATAATGGGAAGTGACCTTTGGGCTTTAAGGATTCCCTTTCTAGATTTCCTATACATTTTTCTATGCACAAGGCACAAACCTACAAAGAACTCAGAATACATTGACAATTTTATGCGGCTAAAACCTATTTGCTTTCAGGATATTTAATACCATGTCTGAAGACTTTAAGCCTCAATTTTCCCCCAGCACCACTTTCAAAAATATTTATAGGAAATGAGGTTTTAGTAGTTAAGATGCATCTTTTTCTGAAGCTCTTACTTGTGTGAACATGACTAGAATGTCATGGATAAATACAAATAATACAGTTTATTTACTAAAGAGCTTACTTGTTAAACACACCATCAAGGTAATGGCTATATCTTGCACCATATACTGGTAATTCCCAAAGAGTTGCAGTTGCTGAAAAGTAAAGAAAAGTAAGTATGACTATTGCTTCTGCCATTTTAGCATTTTATTATTTCTAACACTTTTTGAAAATAGTCAAGAAGCAACTATTATTTTTCTCTCCTCTTTAGGAAGAAAGTGACTTACCTTAGGTTTTTAGCATCTTATTGGAGAGAATGAAACCAGATCACTATTTCCCCAGTGTCTTACCTAATTCTATATTAGCAAGGGGGGTGTGCCAGTTGGGAAACACCCTCTTACTGGCCACAGTAGTTCTGGCACCTATAGTGTCAGCCTGAACAGTTCAATTTTTAACATAATATATTGAAGCCTAAAAGTTCCCTGGGAATTTCAAACTTAAATTTTAAAGTCAAGGCCAAGAAATACTCAACAGATATCTCTCCATTTTTATTCATAGTTTGAGTTCACATCATAGTGCTTGGGGGTTCATTCACTTTCACAAATTGAACAAGTGCTTCTAGCCCAAGTAAGCCCACTGCAAACTTCAGTCTGGTACACCTACCTTTCTGAGATTTATATAGACACAGGGCTTCCTTTATGTTCACATTTATTGAGTTGAAGTATTTAAATAGGAGTCAACAGTCTCTTGGAACCTGCCTTGCAATATTCCTTCTGCAGACAGGTAGGTCTGTTTATCTGCTACACGGCTATTGAATGAGCACTAAATTATAATCTGGCTCTGACTACTTTACAGACCAGATATGTGCAAATGAAAAACATTTCTGGCCTCTTAGAGGGTGAAAAGGTGCAGGTACTTGGAGGGGACCTTCTAATTTAGGTCTAGACCATCAGAGTGGATGGATTCTGAATGGACTAGGGTTCCAACTCTATCCATGAGACTTGGGAACTGAAGTTCTGCTTTCCTATTTTTGAGAGGATGCAAATGGTTCAAAAGTGTCCCTCTTATCCTACAATTCTTCTTCTGTCTTCTTTGCCCTTCTCATATCTTTTGCCCTTATCTGCTCAGAATGGTAAAATGATATATATGCAGGGTGAGATGAAATAGGGAGGAATTTTTAAAAGCAGTTTCAGTTTTCATTCTAGGAGCAGCTTATATAGAATTACAGAGGGCTTTGGGAATCAGCCAGCCTAAGTTTCCAGAGGCAGATAAAGGCTTGGCAAAGGACAAGATCTAATTTGTTCTTAGTAATAGAGTCAGAACTTGAATCTAGGCTTCCTGACTCCTAAGCCAAGTCTTGGTTCTATGCACCCAGTTGCCCCTTAGCCCTCTGTGTATGTGATCCTTGCTAGTGGTGAATGCTGGAGTCCTATGGCCCTTCATTCACCTCTCAGATGTCTCAGAAAAACAGCAGACTAATTCCTTCCATGAAGTAGTCCCTAAACCTGTAGCCTCATTTTACTTTAGAGCAAGTTGTGACTGAACTAATGAAATGTACTTTCAACCTGAACATATTTCTTCCATACAGTTAATTAATTCTTAAGTGTTTATTTTTATCATTTAATTTAGAAAGTCATTTTTTTTTAAAGAATTGCTCATCCTTTACTAATGGCACATCTAAATGTGTAATTTCTGGGCAGGTTCAGAAACAAAGTTCGGGCGTGGAAGTTTTTCTAGCCTTTGAATCCTTCAAAGTCAAATTCAACAACTTCTATTTCTTTTTATCTCTTCTTAGTCTTTTGCCAAAAATATTCCACAGTTGGTGACTGATCCATTTCCTGCTGAGTTATATTTAGGCTGTTCTGAAGCTTTACTCATTATCCAATGGAAGAAATAGAGGCTTGAAGAGGTCAAGTGTCTTGAGAAAAACAACACTCCTACAAAACAGAGCCACATCTCTTTATTTCTAGCTCCATGTTTCATGCACAGCTATACCAAGTTCCCAGTTTATAGACATCTATTTTGAGAATTGTCATTTATTTATAAAACATTAAATCCTGTGTAGGAGCTGCATCCCATCAAGAATAAGCCAGCAATGTAAATGCAATTAGAGCTAGAAAAAATTATTTTAGTTCATACCCAATAGAGCAGTGATGTACCAATAAACTGGATTATTCCATACATGGTCAAGTATTTAAATACCCCAAAGGATGAAACCAGAGCAGCACGGCCTTCTCTGTTTAAGAAAAAATAAGAATACTGGTTATGCATTATACACATCTTCCATTCTCTTTTATATTTCAAAAGGAGTTTAATTTTTAATAGCTATTGACATACATTCACTTAACCACTGGTTCATCCTCTCAACTATTTACTTAATTATTCACTCATTCATTCTCTCCTTTAATTATTACCTCACTCATTAATTCATAAACTCACCTTTATTTAGAGTTTATGAGGTACCAGAATTATGCTAAGAGTCATAGAGGATATCAATAAATCAGGCTCAGTCTATATTTTCAACAAGCTTTCAGTGAATTAGGTAAATTAACATGTACATTATAAATACAATACATTATGATACAGTGAAAAATGTCAAGCATTGACTTGACTGTGACTCATTGCACCCGAACAACACTTGCTTCCTGAGGACTGAACTGTGTATGCCTCAGAGTCCCTTAGAGACATAAAGCTAAAGTACCGGGGCTCTCATATTTTAGGAAGTGTGGATGGGACTCCAATATCTGAGACAAAATAGGTTTTGTTGGTTTCAATACACCACGAAGAACCCAGGGTAATAATCTGAGCTGGTGTGGAGATCAAAAGAGATCAAGACGAAGTGAAAATGGCAGCTTAAAAAGTAAATATTCCTTCCCTTTAAAAAATTCTGCTTGAGCTATTGCTCCTTTAACTGAGGCTTAGTGGGGCGATGGATTATGACAGGCTGAAGAAGACGAGGTGAGGTAGTGTACTAGGGGTGTGAGAACTTGGCAAACAACCCTTCCTGCAGCCTCCTCTTGTCTAGGCAGAAGCAAATCCACAAGTGAGGTAGCCCACATCCTCTTTGCTTCCAGATTCCAGTGACAGGGACACATACACTGCTCAGAGACTGTCAACAGAACAGGGACAGGGAAGGAACATCTAAAAGCTAAATAATAACCACCTTGCCTCAGGCAAATGAGAAAGGCCAGGAGGGAGATGGGCAAGATGCTGTGAGCAGCTATTTTCCTCCAGGCTATGAGGCACCATTTGTTTTCAGCACAGAGAATGGGGCAGAAGACAAACTCAGAAGGGGCAAGCATGTGAAGCCTGGATCATCTTTTGACACAAACTTTGTGATTCCATCCTTTATTTTCTGTAGTTGTGTATATTTTTTAAAAAATTAAGATGCAGACTCAAAGGCAAGTGCAAAAAACATTGCAGGTAAAGAATAAAGGATGTTTGCATGGACCTCCAGAATTACTGCTATTCCTAATCAGCATGAATCTTGAGCAGCTCATTCATTTATTTATGCATTCCACAAACAGTAATGAATGCTCTGATGCATCCAGCGTAGTGTGAGGCACAATGATAAGAAATGAATAAGGTAAAGGACTTGAACTACAACAACAGTGTTTCAAAAGGTAAAAATGTACCTCACGTCCCTCTGGAGGATGTTTGCTCCGGAATAAGCATGCATCAAGGAAAGCGAGGGTACAATGAGCCTAACAGAGCTGAACCACATCTAATTTTTATAAATCTATGAAATATAAAAGCAAAGAGTTTCTACCCTGAAGTCTTACTAAACCATCTGCCACTAGAGAAATCTTGCATCCTGACTTGTCATTTAAACCGGTATATTGCATTCATAAATGCATCAGGCCACATGCGTAAGAAAGAACACCTGAAGTTCAAATACCACTGCCTTTTGGTGGACCAACCAGGCACCCTGTGCAAGCATCCTGGAGTTTAAACTCCCTATGCGAGGTCTCCACACCTGGCGCTCCAGCTTCACCTCCACAACTCCCACATGAGAATCCGCACAGCACAATTAGACTATTGGGCCTCTGCACTCTCCAATTAAAACCCTATTTCTAAATATGGCTCTCCAATTCCCCCACCTGGAATCCCCTCCCAGCTCCTTTCTGTTCACAGATATCCTGTCCATCCTTTAAGTGGTAGCTCTCCTGCTGAAGCCTTCCCTCTGGCTAGAGCTATCATATTAAACTGCTGGGAAAGTTACTGTATTGTTGGATGTTAATTTATTTAAAGCTAATTTACTGAGCACCTCTCACTTATCATGCAGAAGTTCCTCTGTTTTGTGATGATTTCTCCATCTATCTATATTCTTCACTGGGATGTAAGTCCTCCAGGGCAAGGTTTTGTCTCATTCTTAATCCCACATATTTCCAAACACAGTATTTAAAAAGAGCCCCAGGAGCTGTGTTGATGATGGAAAGCATGAATGAGGGCAAGGGTCCAGAGCATTCTCATTTTGTAGTTGCCATGACATGAATGAGTGAGGCACTAGAAGTAGCAAGAAAAAGGCTTGGAGAGAGTCTCCAAAAGCAGTGAAACATGATGCCTGGTTGGCTAGGAGTGAAGAAGAAGAAAGAGTAGAAGGAACTTTGAGCTTCTGAGCCTGGATGAGGGACTCTAAAAACCAAATTGTCCTCAGAAGCAGGGAACCTGTGAGTTAGGAAGAGGAGGCAGGGGAGGTGTTGATGTTTGAGACTGTGGAAGGACACAGGTGCAGCAACCCAGTGTTCAGGGAGATGCATCCAGCTGTCTTCCTGACATGCAGCCAGATACGGGCATGGAATTTCTAGCCTGGAACCTTTAGGTGAGTGATTCCTGCCAGCAGCTGCTCATTCAGATGCACCAAGGGACATGACAGAGAACTTCCTGGTGCATATCTCAAGATTTGATGATGTCTTCAAGGCTATTGATGTGAAAGTTACCTAAAGTTACCCCGCAACAGGAGAATAAGACTTATGAACAAATACAAAACCCATTGTATTATTCTTAACTACACTTAAAATATGAGTAAAGACATTAGAAATGAGCAGAGGCAAGGGAAAATAAACAGTTTTTCATTCCTTCCCCTCCCTAACTATTGCCAATCAATTGTAAAAGTCTTTTACGAAATCATTTTGGATGTTCACTAATTTTTTGTGTGTGTGGGGGGGAGGGACATAACACTATTTGGGGAAGCGATCTGATGGAATATTCCCTTTCTGCTTCCTCACCCTGTCAACTGCTGAGAGAAAAGTTCCAGTAAGCTCCCAATGTACAACATAAAGGAAAGGAGAAATAAGAAAAGCAATTACTTTTTAAATACCAACTCTAGCTTTCAGCTCTCCACATGACACAGCCATTTATCCTTTAAGGCTCAGCAAAAGTCACCTTATTGTGGCTTTTACCAGCATTCTCAAGCAGCACTAAAGGCTCCCTTGCTTGGTGATCCAGTAGCACTTTACCCATACCTCTGTTGTGACAATTATCACTAAGTTATAGTTGAATTCTGCCTAGAGCCAGACTCTGAGCCTATCGGTCATGGGGGTGCAAAAGGAAGAAGTGGCTTACTTGATGAGATGAGGCACACACTCGATGTTGGCTGTTTTTGAGGTGAAAGGTGAAGCTACAGATGCCTCCTGCTCTGACAAGGAAATACCCGCATGAGCCATTTTCAAAGCCTGGAATGACAAATCCATGTTACACCCATGACTCCTCAGGCCAGGCTTTAACTACTTAAACACCATGAGGCTATTCTTAACATTATAAAGTTTATAACATTGCACCCTTCCACTCCTAGATTTCTGATTATGTTGTCCCTTCCCCCGGGATATCCTTTCTCCCCTGATCTATTAAGTCACCAACTGAAGAGATGCCAATTAAACAATGATTCAGAGGAAGAATAATGGAGTGTGTGTGTGTGTGTGTGTGTGTGTGTGTGTGTGTGCACTCTCATGTATGTGTGTGTATGTCTGTATATTGGTTGTGGGATATAGACATAATAAATAAATAGGAGTAGTCATTCGAGAAATCTATTAAAAAGATGACAGCATTTGGATAGACATTTATTATCACAATTCTTATACTTAGCAGGTCATCTTGATGAACAATAGAAAAATAAATCCAAACCCCACCATTCCCTAGGCTTCCTGACCAGCCAACTAGCTAACTGTTGGAATAAAATATGGGGCATACAGCATCTTCCCTGGACACAGGAACTAGATCACACTCATCAATGACTCATAACAGTATGTGTGTTGCCTCATTGAAATGAAGACTAATTCATTTCTCATCAAGACTGAAAACTGTTCACAGAAACAGACTCAGAGACACAGAGAAAAAACTGATAGCTGCCAGAGGGGAGGAGTGCTGGAGGGCTGGGTGAAAATGGTAAAGGGATGAAGATGTACAAATTGGTAGTTACAAAATAGTCATGGGGATGTAAAGTACAGCATATGGAATATAATCAATAATATTGCAATAACTAGGTATGGTGTCAGATAGGTACTGGAATTATTAGGGCGATCACTTAGTAAATTATATAAATGTCTAATCACTGGGTTATACACCTGAAACTAACCTGAAAATGATATGGAATGCCAACTCAGATTGAAAAATAAGAAAAAGAAATATTGTATTTCTAAGAGTAATTATAAACATATCAAATGAAAACACTAAAAAAGAAAATAAATAAAAAAAAGACTGAGCTCTGGCCAGGTGGCTCAGTTGGTTGGAGTGTCCTCTCATGCAGCAAAAGGTTTGATTCCTGGTCAAGGCACTTAACTGGGATGTGGGTTCGATTTCCAGTCGGGGAGCATTGGGGAGCCAACTCATTTCTCTCATCAATGTTTTTTCTCTCTCTCCCTTCTCTTCTCTCTAAAAATCAATAAGCATATCCTTGGGTGAGGATAATAATAGTAACAATAAAATTTTTTAGAAGATAGAACTTTTCAGAAGGTACACAGAGCAGTGACCAATAAGGAGGCCAGGAAGCCCTTGATCCTACTGGAATGTGTGGGCATAAAGTAAGATTGTGTATTTCTGCTGCTCTATAGAACTACAAAGTACCTGGATACTATGACTGGTACATACTAAATTCATGGTCAATAAATATTAAAATATTTCCTTCTTCCTCTCTGCTCTCTTAGTATTTTGCATCTCTATCATATAATTTAGTACCATCTTCTTTATGTTAGGGTTATTTTTATGCATGATTCTTTCCCCCACCAGACAATTAACTCTTTAGGGGTAAGCGCTTTATCCCTTTTAGCACTTGATTTGTTTCATCTAATCACATAATTAATGAGATTAGGCACTCATTTTAAATTTTGAAGAGTGGATTAAATACTAGTTTCTCATGAAGTATAAGGCAGAAAAATTCACAATAGTTCTCTAAGTATGAACATGGTTTTACATAGAACTTTGAAGAAAACACTTAAGAGAGAAGTAAAAGAAATACCCAGATCTTAAGTATCTAATAGGCTTTGAAAATACAAAGCAATCCTCTTCACTTCTTGTCCCACACATTAGCTACTAAAATATTTTCTTGCATAAATCTTCCAGGTAGAGTATTACTTCAACCATGTCTTTAAAACTAATATTATAAAACATGTACTGCCTTCTATTGTGTATGAGAAGTAATCTGTTGAGAATCATTAAATTTAGGTTTTGTTATCGTGTGTAACAACTGAATAGTTTGTTCTAAAAACACACAGAAATTGTTAAATATTTTGCTTATCTTGGTTCAGTCATCAATTTATATGAACACTGAAGCCAATAAATCAAAAAAAGGCTGATGCTTGGAAGGGCAGCGACAGAAAAATTGAGAAAGATTACTAAGAGCAAAGATGTGTTATTAGAGACCAAGGTTAAGATCATCCATATCCTCATATGCCCAGTTACCATGTCAGATACAAAAGTTGGGCAGTTAACAGGGCTGATAAGAAAAAATGGATTCATTTGAAATATGGTGTTGGAGGAGAGCTCTACAGACACCCTGGACTGCCTGAAAGATGAACAAATGGAGCACATTAAGGCTGAAACATTGCTGGAGGTGAAAATGACAAAACCGAAGCTGTCCCATTTCAGGCACATCATGAGAAGGCAAGGCTCTTTGGAAAAAAACAATAATGTTGGGGAAAATAGAAAGCAGCAGGGAGAGAGGAAGACAAGTATGAGATGGATTGATCCCATAAGAATAGCCCTAAGCGTGACTCCCATGAGCTGAGCAGGGCTACTGAGGACAGGACATTATAGACATCACATATTCATAGGGTCACCCAGAGTCAGCGCTGACTCAACAGCAGGAAACACACGATTTCATCGAGTGTAAAAATTTGGAGGTAAAATAAACTTTAAAAAAACTAACCCTGAAACAGAAGTTTTGCAGGAATAATGCAATTTGCACATAATTCAAAATCTTTAAACATTAGTTTCAAGCTTTTCCTTCACTGAGGATTTACCAGTTGTGTGACTTTGGGTGAAAAAAGAATTCACTTCCCTGGACTCATTTTCTTATTGATAACATGAGAGATTTAAACCAGCTAGTCTTGTAATGTCCCTCTCAGTCTGAAATCGGGGAATCACAAATAATCAAGTGATTGTGGCAGAAGGGTGAAGAAACAGACTCCAGGAGACTGTGGGTTTTTTAAGAGGGATATTAGTAAACTGCCTGCATTAGCAGAAGTAGTTACTACTCACCCCACAGTCATTGGCTCCATCTCCACACATGCCCACATAATAACTGCAGGGGAAAGTAAGAAATATTAATAACAACGCCTCACTTGAATCATTTCTATCATACATAAATAACTCAAATGCAATGTGTGGTAGAGGGGAGAGAGAGAGAGAGAGAGAGAGAGAGAGAGAGAGAGAGAGAGAGACCCGAAGACATGTGGAATCAGGCTTCAAGAAAACAAGATAAATATCTCCAGAGAAATGAGGCTATTGTATTAATTAAATTGTTTCCATCAACCATATGAAAATGGTAGTGATATTGCAGGGATGTCTACAAAGATTATCACATATTTCAAAAGAAGTCTTGCTTTATTATAACCACCAAGGTGAAGTTTAAGGGTGCACAGTCATAATCATAGCACTTGCCACAGAACCTAATGAATAGATCATGACCTAATCCATCCATGTTTTGGTTGCTAACTGCTGCTGAGAGTTTAGAGTGAGGGCAGCTGGATGAGAAACATTTGGGAAATAGTTTAACAGATATAACTGGAGCTAGATACACATACTCTTGAAGCATCTTGGAGTAAAAATGAGATAATATGTTCCCATTATACCACCTTGGTGTGCAAACACAATGACCCTATATAATAAAAGTGTACTATGCAAAGCGACCGAATGCCGGAACAACCGGTCAGTGGGGGACATGGCCAGCGAGCAGGTGTCACCAGGCCAGACAAGGCACATGCCAGCAGGCAGAGGGAGGGGACGGTGATGGGGTGGGAGGGAGGGCGGCAGCAACCAGCAGCGGCGGGGCAATGGGGGCTGGTGCCATCCCCTGATTGTCCACCTGGTTGCCTCCTGTAGAGGGAGGCCACAGGCGGCAGTAGCAGCAGGGCGATTTGGGGCAGGGCTGCCCAACACCATCCCCAGATAGGCCTGCTGGGGTTGCCTCCCACAGAGGGAGGCCACCAGTGGCCATGGCGCAATTCGGGGTGGGGCCAGCCACTCGCTGCCCATGCCATCTTGATCGGCCCGCCAGTCACCTTCCACAGAGGGAGGCCAGACTTCGGCTTAGGCCCACTCCCTGCTCCACTAAGCCATCAGAAGGAAATCCCCCAAGGGGTCCTTGATTGGAGAGGGTGCAGGCTGGGCTGAGGGAACACCCCTCCCTTGTGCACGAATTTCATGCATCGGGCCACTAGTATAAAATAAAAGAGTAAATATCAAAGCTGTTGCCAAAGAAAAAGGAATTTCTGATTCAAGACATACTCTGTCTTCTATTATAAATAAACTAGAAGCCCGGTTCACGAATTCATGCTCCAGTGGGGTCCCTCAGCCTAGCCTGTGGGATCGGGCTGAAACTTGCTCTCCAACATCCCCCAAGGGGTCCTGAATTGCGAGAGGGCACAGGCCAGGCTGAGGGACCCCACTGGTGCATGATTGGAGCCGGGGAGAGATGTGGGAGGTTGGCCAGCTGGGCCGCAGGAGGTTGGCCGAGGGGCCACAGGAGGGTCTAGGGCATGTCCAGCCCATCTTGCTCAGTCCTGATCAGCCAAACCCAGCAGCAAGCTAACCTACCAGTCAGAGCATCTGCCCCTGGTGGTCAGTACATGTCATAGCGAGTGGTTGAGCAGCCTTAGCATATCATCAGCATTTTTTTTTTTTTGCTTTGATTGGTTGAATGGATGACTAGATGACCGGACACTTAGCATATTAGTCTTTTATTATATAGGATAATACATTATAGGTATTGATTAATGACACCAATATTAAAAGCTCAGCAATAATTTGTCAAAAAGAAAAACCACATGAAATAACCAAATCAATACAAGGAAAAATAAAGGTTTTAGAGATTTCCCTTATTATTAGTTACAAAGAAATGAACACAAATTGTCAAAAGTAAACAAAATCATATTTGGCTAATGCAAATGAAAATCACCTGATCATGTACATTTCATAACTATGTACATTTGGTGAAAATTATTTCCTTTCTTCAGCCTTAAAATATATCTCTGGTCTCTGTCACACAAGGAATTTTACATATTCTAGTGTCCCCTGAATTCAGAAAGATAATTCAGACAACCTTATGCACATTGCCAATGATAAAGGCATGAAAAAGAAAATCAGAAAATTGAGACTACAGCTCATTCTGAAACTGCATCTATATATTCCTGAATTGATTTTTTTCCTTAGGGAAATATAGCTTTTTAGTTTTAAGCATTAAAGTTGGCAAAATTCCTCAGGCATTTCATGAGGGTAAAACTACTTTCGTCAGCCAATCTATGTATATAAAAGGTTAAGTATCTTTCCCACTGTCTGATCGGTTGCTATGATGTGCACTGACCACCAGGGGGCAGACACTCATCTGAGCATATGTGGATGTCTGACCCACAGAACTACAAAATAATAAATAGTGTCATTCTAAGTTTTGGGGTAATTTGTTACACAATAGATAATGAATACACTATCCTTTCATGCAATAACACCTACTTTAATTTCTGAAATTCTTCAACAAGGCTTGATTTTTGCCCAGGAGACATTCTTGCAAAAATGGTTCCATTCACCAGAATCTAAAGAGAAAAACAACTTTTGCAATAAGCTTAGAAAGAAGAACACTTCCACATAAAAGGACAGCCCTGAAAAATCATTTCTGGCCACTGTTTGAATATAGCATTGGGTTGTGGTCATTAAACCAAATGTCAGGAAAGGGAATAAGAGGATTTGATGCTTTAATGTGTTACTTTCATTCTCAGTCCTCCATCACAACTCTATTAATTCTTTCCAGGCCATTTTCCCCACATGGGTTAACCTCTAATTAATTATAATAACTAAGAAGCAGCAGAGCATGTGGGATAATAGTGCTTAAGGAAATTCAGGGTGCTTGTTGTTGTTGTATTTTGTGTGTGTTCTTTTGTTTGTTTGTTTTTTACTGAACTCTGTCTCCACACTTGTAGCATAGACAGAGAAAGGAGCAATAAATCTAGAGTTGAGAAATAAGCTCCTATTTTTAGCTCAGTCCCAATTAGCTGCACAAACCATCAACAAGTGACTTAACTCTTTGAGTCTCAACTCCCCCATCTCCACCATGAGGAATTGGACTGACGGCTTTCTGGAAGCCTTTGGGGACTAGATTCCATGGTCCTGGACTGGAAAGATGACAGAATTTCAAGACATGGTGAACAGATGGCTGCTGCCCTGGGCTTGTGCTCCACTTATCTCCTTCACACTGACAGCACAGCCCTGCACAGCACTATTTTAAAATAGACACACACAGGACAAGATAACAAATGATTTTGAAAATAAACCACGGGGCTTTTGTTTCCTCCTGTTGTAATTCAAGAATACAGACAGGAAGGGGAATAGAGCTTATCATGACATGAGTTGGTAGCTTTCAGAGAGAAGCTGACCCACAAAATAGGAACGTGTCTGTAACTATCCAGAGGGTCTCCTTGCTGGGGAAGGAGGGACGAGGGAAGCTGGGGTTGGACTGGCCACGGGGCGACAGGCTATACCAGAACTCAAAACACCCAGAGGAGGTCATGAGCATGTGGAGGACTGGGTGGATGTGGGCAGGGCCAGGAAACTCGGGTGCCCCTTTGGGGACATGTATTCTCTAGCTCTGAGACAATCCCAGTGATGTCACCTTCACTACTCCATTCCCCTTTTCTGCCTCACTAATTTGAGGAGGAAAACAAAACACTTCATTTCTCCAGTACTCACTTTTGGAAGCAAGCTGTTGAAATGCTGAAATAGCACTTGGTATGATTTCCCACTCATTGCAAAATGGTAACAGTTCCCCTGTTCTTCAGCAAGCACTGAACTGTTTCCAATGTTAATGTAGGTTTCCTAAAATCAAAAGGCATCATTTCCATGTGAGCTCTTAAAGGATCCCTCTGCTTTCTTATGTTTTCTGGAAGGAAGGATATTCATGTTTCATAACCATGTGAGGCTCAGAAAACACTTAATGTATAATTTTCCCATGGAACTTACACTTCTACGGCGAAAACCCTCAGAATGTCTCCCAAAATATTATATGAACATGCGATACTTTGACAACATGATGCTCTGGACCCTGTCCTAGGAGATAATATGTGTGATGTCATTTTACCTACGAAATTATTCTGAGGTATCAGTCAGTGATTCCAAGAAGAACAGGAAGATTCTTCTCTCCTCTTCCTTCTTCCCATCTTGCAACCTTTTATTTCCTAAGATAACTTATGATTCATTCCTTCAAAAATAATTTTTTTTTCTACACTGTAAAATTCTTCTTTTAGCCCCTGACCTCTCCCCACCAAGGAAGGTACCCGGATCTTATGTTCCACTGCAAAAGCACTACTCCTTTCCTGAAACCCTTTCCCCCTGTCTTTCACCTGTCAATGTCCCCCCTCCCCCACTGGAGAGCATCTGATGAATGCACATGCACACCTCATGCCAATAGGTGATAACGGTTTTTCATGTGACATTTCTCAGAGGGCCTTACATTTACATAGGGCTCTAAAATTCAAATAGTGTGAAAGGTGAGAAAATTTTATTCATTAGAGGTATTCATCTTAGGGAAAGCATTGTACTTGGAAGAAAAAACATTTTGACGTGCCAAATTGGAAGGCAAAGTGCATCCCCTTCCAACCCTCATTGTGAACCAGCCAACACAAAGACGTGCTCTGAAGCATACCACTTGAGGCAAGGACATGACTCCTTTTGCTTTTACTAGTCTGTGGGGAGAGAAAGTGTGGTGATGGGGAGCCAGGGAGAGGAGGAAAACCTGAGGCTGTGAAGTGACTTCTTCCAGCAATGACCAAAACGAACGGGTAGTGTGAGTGGACTGTTTGTTAAAAATTAGTGAGGACCTGAGTATCGTCACACAGTGAAATTGAGGCAATATAAATTGATGTAGAACTCTGCGGAAAGCATAGAGAAAGCTGTCATCTTTCACTGCCCATGCAATGGGGTCATTTTTACACAGCAGGAGCAGGGCCACTCTGTACAGTGGTGCAATTTGTCTATTGAACAAAGGCCTACTCTACACTTAACAATCCAAAGGGTTGGTCAGCCTAGAAGAAGAGAGCATCTTTGTAATTTATCACCTGGAGGGCTATCTCTTTGAATTCACACAAAGAAAGGTGGTGCATTTAGTGATGGAATGTCAGGCTGCAACCATTTTCCTTCACATGAAAAAGCTGTCCTGTCACAGGTACACAGGGACCTTACTCTCGAGAGAAGGCGCCACCTGCCACCTGCATGTCACAGGTACAGCACAATCTAAATACCCATGATTTGGATGGAATCAAACAGACCCAAAATTTATATTCTGCTCTGTAACTTGCTAGTTGTATGTTTTGGACAAGCTTACCTCCTTAGGCCTCAGTTTTCTCACTTGTAAAACGAATAGTTTACTCAACTGTACAGGGCAGTGGTCGGCAAACCGCGGCTCACGAGCCACATGCGGCTCTTTGGCCCCTTGAGTGTGGCTCTTCCACAAAATACCATGTGCGGGCGCACACGTACAGTGTGATTGAAACTTCGGGGCCCATGTGCAGAAGTCGGTTTTCCACCTGGGCGAGTCTATTTTGAAGAAGTGGCGTTAGAACACTCAAGGGGCAAAAGAGCAGCATGTGGCTCACGAGCCGCGGTTTGCCGACCACTGGTATAGGGTAACTGTGAGTATTAAATGGAAATTATGGATGTAAACTGGTGATTTTCAACCATGACTGAACATTGGAAACACCAGGAGGAAGGGCTGATGCCAGCTCCCAGGCCAGGAGTTCTGATTTAATCAGTAGAGCCTTGGCATTGGCCGCCTAATCATCCTCCAGGTTATGTCTACATCTAGCTGGTGCTGGTGGAAATGCTAAATGCTTTGCAAACTGTAAAGCTCTGGACAGATGTGAGGATTATTACTGTGGTAACTTGTGATGCCAAGAGAAGGCTGCCCAGGGCCAGCACTGTATCTATCAGCTCAGGCCATGGAAGGGCCTTTTAACGTTTGCTCACATTCTTCCCAGGTCCATTCTCTTGGTTCTCAACCAGCTGCCAGGTCACAGAAGCAGGAACAAACTCTTCTGGTTCATTGGCCTCAACGAGGATCACTTGGCTCCCTTGAGGGATCATCTCGGAGTTTTTTGCAACAGTAATAGCTGTTTGCAGGTTGTCACCTAGATGACAAAGAAAGTCAGTTTGCTTTATGTATAAACCTCTCAGCAATCAGAATTGAGGTCCCCCTCTTCTGAGTGTCCATACTACTTTGTTGGTGTTCTATATCAGCATTTATTGCTTTCCGCCTTATTTTATCATCATTTATCTTCCGCTCTGCCTCAGTCTGTCTGCCCCTAGTGGTCAACTGCTGTCTGCATTTCCTTCCCACCATAGTTAGCATTCTGGTATCCTGAATATTGCATATTTTCAAAACATGTACAAGTGAATAAATAAGTGGTGGTCAATTTATGACTAATACAAGGAGACTGACAGCTCTTAGTGTTGGGGTAACATGGTCCAATCTGAGAGCATAAAACCATCCTTGGGATCTGGATTCCAGTCAAGCAGAGAAAAGAACACTTAGCGCTAGGCCATGCTTCGATTTGATCATCAGGTGCCACACCTGTCACCACTGCCTTGAAGGACAGTCCAGGCAAGTCTCACACCCTTTACAAGGAGGTCTTATTGGGGTTATTGATGAAAACACATTCCTGTGTTTAAGCATTTACTGTGAATCCCTTAGCAATACACTGATTTTGGGTAGAAAGAGTGGGCATTAGACAAAGAAAACAAGATATAGTAAGTGCCTCCAAAACTCACGGCGGTGTTGGGGGAGCTACAAATGTTCCCAGGTATGACACTATACCACAGGGTGACAAACTTGACAGCAAAGCATCTTTCTTTCTGCCTCAATCATACGAACTCAGGTCACACGGTATTTTTCTTATGCCCAGGAGACATCAACTTATCAGGCCTCCAGACACACATACCGGTAATCATCACAGTCCTGATGCGGGCCTCTCTCAGTTCCTTCAAGACGGGTTTGGTTTCCTTTTTCAAGCGATTCTCCATTATGAGAAGTCCCAGAAATGTTAACTCTGACTCCACTTTCTCTCTGTGGATTCAGGAGAAAGTGAATATTAAGGCTTATTTATATAGTCTCAAGAGTTGGATTTATTTCTTCTTTCTAAAATTCCTGAGTTTTATCAATGTACTATGTGCTCATCTATATATATATAAAAGGCTAATATGCAAAGTGTCCCCTCGGGAGTTCGACTGGGAGACTGGGAGTTCGATCGCTCGCTATGATGTGTGCTGACCACCAGGGGGTGGCGTGGAATGAAGGGAGGCCCCAGCTGGCAGCCGGAAGGCCTCGATCGACCCTGATCACTGGCCAGGCCTAGGGACCCTACCTGTGCACAGATTTCATGCACCGGGCCTCTAGTGTTTAATAAATCAAAAAGAACCCAAAAAACTTATCATAAAAACCAAAAGACCATGTCTTCACACTGCCCTTCTACTTCTCAGAGGCAGCAACCACTTTTATATCTTATAGCTGCCTTTAGTTTTCAACTCCATTTTTTAAAACAATATGATTATCTTCCAACTCTTCTGGGTTTTAAAAGTATTGTTAATCATTTATATTTTTAATTTCCAAGACCTTTTTTGAGCTTAAAGTAATTTCAATCTATTACACATGTGTTAAGACATACTGCATACAGGATACTATAGTAATACTTGAATATGCTATTATTCATTTCAACTTCTATCTGTAACCTGATACATGATATCAGCCAAGGATTTAAATAGTTTTCAGAATTTGAAATTGGAGGCTTGCAAATATAATTCAAAGTTGGATGAGAACACTTCTATCTGGAGTAGAATCTAAGTTGCTACATCCTTCCTTCAAAAGTCCATTCACTAAATAACTACTTTATTTTAGATCTTATATTAGGCATTTTGGTGAATACTCAGATAAACAGATATAAATCCTGCCTTACTAATCTCAGAAAATATTATAAAAGAAAAGGTAACATAATATAGAACTTGTTGAAGTCCCATCATTTAACTTAATTAATTTCCATTATAAATTGGATTACTATTTTCTCATTAACTGGAACTAAAAGGAAAATCCAAACATTTTCTCACTGATTAATTCTGGTTTTCATCCCTACTTTATAGCTCTTCCCTTTGTTCACCATTTCAGGCACTTTGGCCTTTTGTGACTCTATAACATTTCTAGCAAAGTCCTGTATAAGGACCCTTGCGTCCACTATTCCTATTGCCTGCAAAGCTTTTCCTCTGGATAGCTGCATGCCTTGCTCCCTTACTTTACTCAAATCTCTGTCCAAAGCTTGCCTCCTCAGAGGACTTCCCTGATCACCCCCTGGGAAAGGGTGTCCCCTGTCATTTTTAAAAAATACTCTCAACCTGCTCTTTTTTTAACCCTCTGTGCATTTTTTACTACTTGACAATATTTATAGGTCTATTTTGTATACCTATATATTATCTATCTATCTATCTATCTATCTATCTATCTATCTATCTATCTATCTATCTAATATTGCATATGTATATTTTATTATCTATTTTCCCCAATTAGAATTTAAGCTCATTAGGGCAAGGATTTTATTCTATTCACTTCTGAATCCTCAGTGCCTCGAAGAGCATCTCACACAGTCAAACTCAACAGAACACTGCTAAACCAATAAAAGGGAAAACCTTGATCAAATATTTCTTCTGTTTTATAGCTTGTGTTTTATTTTCTAAGTCATCTCATAAAAGTCTTCTATCTCCTTTTCTGATGGCAGTTTCTTAGAAGTTTTTTATTTTCTAATTGGAAAACTCAGATAAATATGATTTGATTCTAAAAAATATCAAAAACCCTATCCTTTTATCCTCTTTGAAAATAGTAACTAAATTCCAAGAAACATACTAGACTCCTGAAATTCTCTTAGAAAATCTGAGATGGCTAGAAATCTAGCACATTTTATCCTTATTTTTTTATTTTGGTATATTTAGAATAAAGTCTATCTCAGTAGCAGTTTTTAAATAAGAATATCACAGCTGTCTTTGTCTGTGGCAGCTGGGTGGTGGCTGCATTCCATGTCAAGCTACATAAATCTTCTTTCACACATGATCTTAATGTTCGTTATTAAAATTTGTGTCTTGAAAAATTTTGCAATCGTGTGTGTGATGGGTCTTTATGCTTGCTCAAGAATAACTAACACCTTGAATGTTAAACCTGAGAGTGCCATTCATACATTGCAAAATGAGCTTTGTGGTTCTATTTAGAAGATTAAAATGTCATGGCTGAAAGGCTCCTTAGGGACCATACAATCCTGCATTTTACAGATAGGAGAAGTTGACACTGTAAGAAAAGGGCAATGATTACTGATTATATTAGAGTAGATAGACTTACGTTGTAAATACTAATGTTGAACCAAGAATATTCGTATCTTTTGTAGGGGAGCTAATTTTACATAAAAGTATATATCAGCCACACATACCAAAGATAAGTGATCCATAAATGATTCATTATTCAATTTTTCACAGTATTTCTCTACTTCTTTGTCATAGACAATTCATAAACAGCTGTTAAAAATTGAGAAACATTTAAAAAGATCTACAGATTATCCTCTAATGAGGACAATTCATCCCTGTAATGTAATTAAGGATACTGAATTCTATTTCATACTAGAGGTGTGGTGCACGAATTTGTGCACAAGTGGGGTCCCTTGGCCTGGCTGGCGATTGGGTCAATGGGGGCTAATGGGGGCTGGCTGGCTGGGGGAGGAGGGTTTGTGGGAGGTTGACTGTGGGAATGCACTGACCACCAGGGGGCAGCTCCTGCATTGAGTGTCTGCCCCCTGGTGGTCATTGCATCATCATAGCGACCAGTCGACCAGTCATTCAGTCGACCCATTGTAAATGTCGCTTAGGCTTTTATATATATATAGATTAAAAATGCAGTTTGCACTCACTACCTCTTCAGATCTGAGGGGGGTATATTGTTGGGCCCTGAAAGAAGCTAAGTCTAAATGATTCTGGAGAACTTTCAAGGTGCCAACTGTCTCTTTCCCTCAAATCTTTTGTATGTTGTCCTCCCAAGTAACGTTGGTCATTTTTGGTGGGATGATGGAATTTTGGTGGGATGATGGAATTCAGGGCAGAGAGAATTTGCTACTAGCATCTGGGAGTTAGGACATCTCAACCACCAACCATGTTCTGCCACTAACCAGCACTGTGATCTAATCAAGTCCTCCCAGTATAGCTCATAGTTAGCCATCTCTGAAATAAGGAGCTGAATGAGATTGAGTCTTCATCACCAAGAACTTTCTTAATGATTTAAGCTGTCCATTCATCTCCAGGGGATCCTTCACTTCATACACACAGAACTGATTTTTGAGTTTCTTACCTGGATAAACTCTCCACTTCTGAAAGCTTCCCCAGGCTCAAGGCTTTATGGGCAAGGGCAATGACACGGAAGCCTTTCATTGTGTAATTTCTCAGTTCCTGGGGGAAGTTCCTGGGCACTGCCAGGAGAGAAAAGACAGGTAAATGCAAGGTCACATTGAAGGTCACCAAACTCCTAAGCAAGACTCTGGGATGCAGCCACTGTATCTTGTTTTAACCTCCACTCCATTAAAAATGCTTTAATAGAAAAACCACAGCTTCTAGTTAAAGGCCACAAACATTTCATAGTGTGTTCTTATTACTCTGACAGAAACAAATGCCAAAGATGTTCTGGTCATCAACTAAGTGTCAAATACACTGGCTGGATTCAGTATGGACAGACCTCAGCACTATATCTCCCTGGATGAAATGAGAGAAATACCGATTCTCTAAATCAGGGGTCAGTGAACTACAGGCTAAATCTGGCCCATCGGATGTGTTTTTTGTTGTTGTTGTTGTTGTTGTTTTGTAAATAAAGTTTTATTGGAACACAGCCACACCCATTAGTTTCATTGTCTATGGCTGCTTTTAGGCTACAATGGCAGGGGTGAGCAGTTGAGACAGAAACCATGTGGCTCACAAATCCTAAATTATTTAGTACCTGGCTCTTCTAAAAAATGTTTGTCGGTCTCTACTTTAGATAATGGATGACACAATGCAAACATGTGTGTATTTTGACACGGTAATTATAACTAATGTTAGCATATTTATAAAACCTTTATGGTTTATAGTATGCCTGTAAAGGCATTAGAAAGAAGCACAGTATAATGGGAGGTGTAGCAGCTTATGTAGCAAAACACTGACTTCCAGTCTCCACTCTATTACCATCTAGCTCTCTGACCTTGGGCATGTTAAGTCTCTCTTCTGCACCTGAATTTTACAATAGAAAAAAGGAGGGGGGTGTGGCTCTATATGTACCCATTCAGCTCAGACTTACTGTGATTCTGAAGTAATCTTGCAGGTGGGTCTAATTTCAAGGAAGCTCCTACCTCTCTATTTCTTAAGTACAGGAGGGAAAAAAATCACTGAAGATGATATTAGCATTTGTAAAGGATGAGAGCTTAGAACAATAGGAATAATTGGAAGGGCTACCAGAAGAATAAGAGGTGGCAAGTGACACCAAACCTGACAGAGCAGGGTCAATAGTTACTGGTTAAAATGGCAAAGAGATACTTATATCTGTGTGGCTGAAAAAGTAGAAAGAAAAGTATAGGTCATCAATCTATAAAGGATAGAGTTAATGAGAGCTATGAAGATCAAAATAAGAAAAAGGAGGTACTTCTAAGACACAAAAGACTCCAAGTATAGAGAGAAGTTAAAGCAATCATTTGCCAAATCAAAATTCTGTGCACGAGTTGATGGATATCAGCAATCATAAGGAGAATGTAGATGAAAAATCAAAAGGAAAAGGGCAATTTATCCAAATGAATTCATTTGAATGCAACAGTATTCTTATAAATCTGGGCTGCTGCTTAGAGGGTGCATATGTTTATAAGACTATGAAACAATATAAATCAGCTCAAAATCTGACCCAGAAAGATGAAATTACTGGTATTGTGAAAATGATCTATTACCATGCTCTAATACCACCTAATTTATTGTAATCACTTTTTTTCTAAAAGACTTATCTTTTCTGCATTCTCCTTCCATCGGTGTCTCTGAGGCTCCTTTAGAGGTGCCAGCTCCCCAGGAGGTGACAGAACACCCCTTCTGTAGAATTGGTCTAGTGTCCCAGCCTCTCCCTTTGGCTCTGTCTTCCGAGTGCTTCTCACTATCACCCACCCTGGTTCTCTGAGCCCTGTGTAGCTTCCTATTCTGGCTCCCAATGCTCGCTTCGCCTCTCCTTCCATGATACCCCATTGCGGTTGGGCTTTTCTAGCTGGGCCACAGCTGGGTATTTACTCTCTGCCTCTTTGCCTTGGAAGTATCATGTCTGTCTTATCAAATCTATGAGTCCCACTTCCCACCCACCGAGAAAACAACTCCCTCCACACTGACTGACTTAGGCTTGTTTGCTTTATGTATTTGGACTTAAAACACTCACTCCCGAAAGGGAAATGTGCCACTTAGTACCTGTTTCGGATCTGCAGAACTTGGCCAACATCTCTGGGGCGCCCTTCATGTAGACGTGGAAGTGATCCTCGCCTGCTAGCCCAGCAACCACAGACATCCTCTGCAGGCTCGATGAGAAGGGAAACTGGCGCAAGATGGTAATAGCTTCCACAGGACTCTGAGAGTGGACCAAGAAAAAGGCGTTGAGCCCAGCCGGGGTGGCTCAGTGGTTGAGTGTCAACCCAGAAACCAAAAGGACATGGTTCAATTCTCGGGCAGGGCACATGCCTGGCTTACAGGCAGGTTCCCCAGTAGGAGGTATGCAAGAGGCAGCTGATGCTATTTCTCTCTCATTGATGTTTCTATCTCTCTCTCCCTCTCCCTTCCTCTCTCTCTAAAAATTGATAAAAGTTTAAAAATTAAAAAAGAAAAAAGGGGTGTTTAAGAAGCTTTTAAGTGAGATTTAGCAGATACACACCAATAAACAGGGTTTCCTTTGCAATGAGCTCAGGGACATCATGAAGTGGTGTACTTGTTACAACATTGGTATTTTTCGGGCTCCCTCTAAGGCAATTCCTTCATCAAGTTGTCTGGTCTGCAAGACCCTTTCCTTTGGGTGCCTGGAGAAATCCTAATCATTTTCCAGGCCAAGTTCACAGGTCACCCCTCCTTTGTGGTGCTTCTCTCTCCCAGAAAGAGTATTTACGCCCATCTCTGGATTCCTGTGGCACTGTGTTTGGCCTTTATTATAGCACTTGGCACATTGTATTATACTTATTTGTACCCCTATTGATTTTTCTACCAGCCCGTGTACTCCAACACAGAGCCCAACCTGTCTAGCATTGAAATCACTCCATTGCTTAGCACTGAGCACAGTGCTCTAGGTACTCAGTGGGTGTTGAATGAATTAATGGATAAATTCAGGAGTAAAGAAATAAGCAAAGCACCTATGGAGACTGTTAGGATAAGGCAAAATAATAAGGATGTAGAAATATGTAGAATTCAGGGGAGTTTCATCTGTTTTAAGGGGAAAGAGCTACATGATTCAAAGAAGCAAATCATACCTGACTGGCTTTCGGTCCTGGTTTTATTATTATGTTTGAGTCTGACATCCTAAATTTGCAGTAGTCCACATTGCAATCTTCCATTATCTGTTTTAAAATAAAAACATTCATAAGATTCCTTAGGGAAAAATAATAAGAAAGAAATTTCTCTCATTTACATAGCACTTTAATCTTTTCAAAGCCCTTTTAACATACTTTCTCTTCTAGGCCAATTATCTTAATACCCCATTGTCAGATTTCTGTTATGTTGATATACGTTAAAGGATCTTCTTGTAGAATGTGGAAAAGCCAGAAATATTGTGACTGCATTTTAAGTAGTAATTGATGGAAGAAATGTGAGCTATAGGCCAATGGCTCTTCCTAAATGGTATGTCTAGTAATTGAAGGAGGGCTTAAGTGGAGATTTACCCTTCAATGGAACTGAGCACATTAGCTCTCAGATGATTTAGGATTTCATCTTAAGATAAACATGGGACTATTTCTGATGCTATACCCATTTAATTGGGTAGCTAGAGAGTTAGCAAGTTAGCTGCCAGAAAAATTGGAAAGCATATTTCAAAAAGGTTTATATTTTTTGGTATGGTTTATATTTATTATAACAATGTAAGTCATACCACCGGAGAAACTAATATTAACCTAATATATGGGAAAATCAGTCAGATATATACATAATAAAGGTCAGAATATAAGAGATAACAGTGATGTTCGCTCTGTCACCTGTTTAACTTTGGAAATATCGCTTCATTTTTCTAGATCACAGTTTCTTCTGAAAAATACTCTAATATCCCTTCCAGTGCTAAAATTCTTACAGTCTATAAGGACTTTTCCCCTCCCCCTTACCAAAAGATGCTTAATTCCAGGCTGCTTCTCACCCAACTTTAAACTTGATGAACATTCTTGCACTTCGATGCTTTGTTTGGGATGGAACTTAAAAACAGTTCTTACAAAGCTAATATTAATGATTTATGTTTCCATACATGAGCCTAACTCATCTGTCATTTGTGCAGATAGTCAACCCTCCTGTTATGGAAAAGGGGCACTACTAAAACCAGGGTCAAAGTCACATATAGCAACAAGGACCCTGTGTAATTCATTATTGTGCCAACTCTAGTGATGTTGGTAAGACATTGCTTATAATAATTATCCTGATTCCTCTCCATTCAGATCCAGGGAAGTGAGTACTATTTTGTCTTGGTGTCAAAAATATCTCCAAAACAATTGTTCTAATTATAATGTACTGATATCAGAAACTTCCCTGTTTAACAGGTTTCTTCTTTTTATTATTCTGGCCTCTAGAAAGCTACAATTTTCCCACCATACATCTTTAAATTAAACTTTTTGTGAGATGTTCTTAATGTCCCTACAATAATTTGTTTCAATTTCTTTACAACTCTGTTTAAAATGCCATCCTGTATTTGATGTATCATTATAAGTAGCTTTAGAACATTTTTTTGGAGGACAGGAGAATCTAAGTAACTAATTCATTCATTCATTAATAGCCTCCATATGTTGGGCACTTTACAATACAGGGCCCTTTTAGGCTCACAGTCTCAATGCTCACCACAACTCTGTGAGTGAGGCTTTGTAATCTCAAATGCATGATGAGGCACAGACTCAGAGTCTTGGTTCTGAATTTGGGGTCCATACTAGAGAGTGGCAGAGTGGAGAGGTCTTCCCACCTTGTCATGACAGTTGCGATGGGTTTATGACCTTCAACTACCATTCACACTCAGCTCAGAAAATTGAACCCATTGGGCTGAGAGCCACCCAGTTTGGTGTATAAACCTATGCTGTCTAATACAGTCATTTGTAGCTATTTAAACTTAAATTTAAATTAAAGTAAATAAAATAAAAAATTTAGTTCCTCATTTGCATAGCCACATTTGAAATGCTCATTAGCCACATGTGATAAGTGGTTACTATATTGGACAGCACTGCTTTAGTCTACTGTTTCTCTGAGGATGTTTTGAAGAATATTTTTCTCCAAAACATGTTTTGGCCCATAAATAAGGTTTCTGTGGTCAAATAGGTTTGGGAAATGCGGCATTTCATAGTCTCTCTTGAATAGTCACAATGCACCACAGTATATTAAAGAAATCTTGCAGTCAAGAAATTGATTTAACTTTGTTTAAACAGCAGTTCCCAAATTCATCTGATCATGCAACCCTACTTCATGTTGCACTCATCAACAGAGTCCTTTGGCATAAAGGCTAGAAAATTCAGGTAGGATCAGACTTCTTCATATGTGCATGATTATAAATCTTCTCTGGGTTTCAACTAAACTTAGAAAAGCTTTAGCATTCCCAGTAAGGATTCCTTCATGTTTTGTCCATTCTGTTGAAGCAATAAACTATCATCTTACCCAGTTGGTACCCTCAAACATCTTGAGGTCCAGAGGGTCTCCCTGGATGGTCCCATCCAGGAGGATCAGAGAGTGGCAGCTGGCCATGGCGGCACACAGTGGGCCCCAGGGCAGAGCCCTGCCTGAGGCAAAGCTGTGGACTTCCTGGAAACTGGTAGAGAAAGTAACTAATAAGTTAAGGCCTTCAACAAAATCATTTTACACCTATGCCCCTTAAATCTCACTAACACAGAGCTTCAATAATACCCAACCCCTATGCCAAAAACCTTCAATAGCTCCCCATGTCCAGTATGATAAAGTTCAAACCCTGAGCCTGGTATTCAAGGCCCTGTCTTCTTCGTTTCTATAGTACCTTACAGATTCTACTCATACTGGTATCCTTGATGCACAATTTTTCCGGAGCCAAGTTAAACATCTTGCGATTTCTATATTTGCACAGGTATTGCCCTGCCCTTGAGCCCTTGGAGAGTTTGCAAATATCAGCTCACTTGGCTTCCTTCTTTTCTAACTGGAGTGTTCTGCCTGCATATTACTATTCATAAAACCATCCTTTGAGATGGATGTGAATTTCCTTTTCAATAGTTTTCCACTGGTGAATCAATGCTGTAATTTCAGGATATAGAATCACAAGGATTTCTGTCAGAGTACTTGTAGCCAGCACACATGATGGCAGCATCACAGGAAGGCACATTGTAAGGCTCAGAACTGATTCCTGCAAACTCCCCAGAGCTGTCTCTAGGCAAGAAGTCCCTAAGCCAATGATGCAGGGGAGATGAAAAGGATGCCTGCCAGGTGGCTCAAGTAAAAGCATGCATGGACTACAATATTTCTTCCTACTCAGCATTTTGGCCTTTGCCCCTATTCCCTGAAACTCCTGGCATGGACATCCAGCATCTAAAGCTTGTTTTCTTCTTTGACAGTAGACCAGCTTGGTTTACCTTCTTCTCCTCCAGTCTTAGAGCTAAATAGTAATTGTATCTAGATGTTTCTATCTCCCAAAATTTTTCAGAGTACTAGGGACAAGGGAGTGAGAGGAAGGATTGAAACTGCAAATACCCTTTTTCCCTTTTGTGGCTCTGACCAGTAGAGGCCCTGCCTGTCTGGACAAAGGCCTGGACTGGACCTCTACACGGCCAGAGGCAGAGACTCAGGAGTAGGGCTAGAGCCCAGGGAGTTTGTTGAGGCCCAGACCATGGGTTTTCTGCAACGCTGTGCGTGCTGCCTGCCTGCTGTCACTCTGCACCCTTTTATTCCACTGGAGTGTAAACTAAGGGAAGAGATGGTGCTCTTCTTCTCTAGATTCCTTCCACACTAGCTGCCCAGGAAGTCTTTGCAGTTTTTAATTAAGCACAGTCCTGTTTTCACTCTTTACTGCTCTGTTTTAGTCATTCAGGTTCTTAATCACTAACCTTATTCTATTCCATTTTTCATGTGGAGTTTGAAGGCCTACTTTCCCTGTCTGAGTCTGAAATTAGAACTCATTTAATTTAAAAAATTAGAATAATTGGGAGCTGGTTCCAGCCAATTATTATACATATTTTATGGGGCATTGATCCCTCAACACTGGAAGAATAGATTTGAGTAGCCCCAAGGCAGCCTCACCAATCACACATTCCTTCTTCATGAAGGTGCCTACCAGGAGTCAGCAGCGGGGACAGTCCCCCAGAGGTCCAGCCCATCCTCTGTAAGAGTGCCAGTCTGGGGAAAAAAATAGAGTTGGTATTAGCATAATATTTAGAGCTTTTAATTATATCATGACTCACATAAAAACCAAGTTCCCAAGAAATTAAAGTACGTCTAGTTATCCAAAGCTTTCCCTTTGGAAGCATCGAATTTCAAATCAGAGAAGGGCACCTGAAAGAAAGGTTCAGCAGGTGACAAATGATTCCCAAGAGACCATGTTGATAATTAGATGATTCTAATTACTAACCATTACAACAAAATGGAAGTGATTTGTTTTTGTTTGCTAATGTTTTGACTTGTTGTTAAATGAGAGAGGTTCAGTGAATGGATATATAATAAGAACCAGCTTTGACTTTTAGTTGGCACTTGTTCTCTTTGTGAAGCAGAGCTCAGAAGTTTTCCTTTCCTTTTTAAGAGTATTTAGTTCACAGTCTGCCATCTGGTTCACACAATTTCCTAAAATATGGGTGACATGGTGACTTTCCAGATTGATAATAAAATGTTGATAAAGGGCTTTGAGACTAAAAAAGAGCAACAAAGTGCTAAATAAATATTATGAATGTCCATGAATGGGTTTTATTGTTAGGTCAAGAGGAAATTAGCTGGAAGATTTGATTTTCTGTATTATGGGAGAGTATTTACCAGAAAATGTAACAGAGAATTCAAAACAGAACTGAGGACAATCATAGCACTTTTAATTTGCTCATTGTTTCACAGTTGGTCATGAACTACAGATCCCAATGTCTTCAGTAAGTAGGCTAACAGCTTTAGGCCTGCTTAACACCCATTCAAAGTAAGGAGCTGGCTACCAACAGCTTTAGGACTGCTAAATACCTATTCAGAGTAAGGAGCTGGCCACCATTGTGTCAACACTATCAGGGCAGAGCAGAGTACTACCAAGTGTTGGGGAATATCCTGTTTCAACACTGACACCTAGATCTCTGACGTACTTTTTAAAGGTCATCTCTGTATAAGACACTGAATTTTCAGTTTTCCCTACTAAACGACATCTTCTATCATTGCAGCACATCACATTAGCACAGTGCTTTACTGTGAGTGATCACAATGCTTTCAATTCTTACAACTGAGTAAATAGATAGACAGTCTCGGGCTATAGGTGACCGAGCAGCCTCAGGGCACAATGGCCTGTAAATTAGAGAGAAAGAGCCAGAATCCAGTCATCTAGAGTCTTCCCCTAGATGACAAATGGTAAATAAATTTGGCAAAGTGTGTGGAAAGACAAAGCCCATACTGATTTTTAGATTAAAGAATTAAGAAATCTTTGTTGTATTCATTCATTTGGACTTTATAGAAAGCTAACATGCCTGTGTGCATTATTTCTTGAAGGACAACAACAAGAAAAGCTATTTGCTTCATTTCCTTCCTGCATTTTATAAGAAACACAACCTATGTGTTTTCAAATCCCCTTGAGTTGTTCCATTTCAAAAAGACTTAGCAACTTAATCCAAACTGAGATGTTTTTCTGGTGATTAGATTATGTGTTTAAGCATCAATATTTTGAACATGAAAATAGAGATGGTATGGCAGCAAATAGAAATGGTACATGTTATTTATCTGCATGAAAACGACCATTATACAATAAAGCTGACCATAAAATAGAAAGAAACGTAAATTATAGCTTAGGTTATAAAGAGAATAAAATAGATAAAGAAAACTTCTTGGCATAAATATTAGCCCAGGCTTGGGCTGAATTGAATAGAAAAGAGGGAACTTGTTTTAGAAAACTTACAACAAACCAACATCAACTGAAGATACACATGGGAACAAGTGTACTCAGAAGCCCAGCACTAGATGGAAATTCAATAATTCAATTAATTGTAGAGTGTTTTTATTCCAATATCGTGCTGGTAGAGCTTTATAATGTGAAAGCTAGAAAGAAACTTAAAAATAATCTTCTTATCGCAAAAGTCATGCAGAAAGTTAGTCTAAAATTCAGGATTCGATTTCTAATTTTGCTAATTCCCAATCAAGACTCCTTTACACTATAACATGACATAGTGCCACCAGGAGTTTGGCCAAGTTTGCTGAGGAGTGGTTCCTAACACAGACTAGCAAAGAAACACGTGAGGATGGGGAGGAAAAAGCTTTACATAGGAAGTAAGATAAACAACTTGTGTAAAATTAGCTCTAGAAATAGTCAAATATAATGAACATATTTTATAAATCTCCCTCCTATGTTTTAAACAATAATGATGCCGCTGGGATAAGTAATGGGAGTACCTATCAGAAAATGTCCAAAGGGCTGTTATCTGTCCCTGAATCTAAAAGGAAGCTACTGTGAAGTTAACCCTACTGGTTCCCCACTGATGGCAATAGAGGGTTTCCTTTACCAAAGGAAATTAAGAGAGAATAGAACTAAAGTAATCTAAGAGCTATGCCACTTCCAATTGGGGATGAAGACTTGTCAAGCCTGTTCCTGTCTCTCCAGTTTGTCCTCTACTCTCCATTCTTGATCTCACTGTCTAGGATAATGAGCGTGCTCTTCAGTTACCCCCCAGAAAACCTCCTGCTTCTGCCCTATCTCCCTTCTATCCCTTCTTATCAAATTCCCCCAATGGAATAACTAAAACACAGCTATAAAAATGTCACTGGTCTTTTTAAAAAATGGGAAGGGCTCCCATTCGATTCATGACAAGGCCCTACTCCTTAGCTTGGTACATCAGGCACTGAACAATTGGGCTCCTCCTCTCCAGCTACATTCCCTACCAAACAGCCCACATTCCAGCCACACCCCAGGGAACTTTATCCTCCCATGCTGTAGGACATAAGCACATCCTTATGCTTCTCAGCTGCTTGGCTCTGAGCCTGGGGCCCATTCTATCTCACAACCAAAGCCAAGCTCAGAGATGACCTCCCACCTGTGCCAGGTAACTGCACCTCTGTGCTTCACTCATACCTGCATTAAGCATGCATCTCACTGCATTATCATCATCTTCACTTCCATTTACCTGCTTCCTCAGCTAGACCATGAACTTCTCAAGAGCTAGGAACATCTCATTATGGGGCTCTCTGCCAAAGTGGGTTAATTAAAAAGTGGCCAAGCCTTTATCAATTATTCAAATGCAAATGAACTGAGGGAACAAGCCAGGCCATTGCATTATAGCAGTGAAGCTATGAGGCAGAGAAACGAATATGCTCACTTCAGCTCAGGACAAAGCACTTCAGGGAATCAAAATGTCCCTCATTTTTTTGCCTGAAAAAGCCAGTCATATCTAGAAGTTTCTACAGTAAGAGATTGTTTAGAAACCCAAAACAGGGACAAAATGTATTAAATTTCACAGGAAAGAAATTCATGAGTGATGGCTGACCCACTTCCTTGGGTCTCAGCACAGCAGGCTTCTAAAACGTGATCTCACATGAGCTCACTATGTGGCCTTCTCCGGCCTCAGAGCTCCCATCTGTAAAATGAGGGCTCCGAACTAGACATTCTTTGAGGCTCTTCCCAGCTCTAAAATCATCAATCACCAAACGGCAAAGTTTAGTTCATACTTTGTCAAAGCACACGAGGTTTATTTGTCCGCACATATTGATTCTCTGTGGGGAGATACAGAAGATTTTCTTTTTCTTCAGCCTCTTTTGTGCATACACGATGCCTGTGGTCAGGGCAGCTGGTAACACTGGAGGGACAGTCACGGTGAGGAGGAGTAGAGCCATGGTTGCGGTATCTCTTGGTGAGACCTGGGGAGGGGAGGGACACACAGGTTAGCCCAGTCAGGCAGGCTGGCACCCTTCCTGGCACCGTCTCCCCCAACACAGGAGCTCTAGCGACTCAGAAGATTCCTACTGAGCTGGCTCTCTTGGTGGGTGGGGCTGAGGGTTCTCTTGGCTGTGCTCAACGAATGAATAAATTGCCTCCCACTGCAGAACACAGGAGACTCGGATCCTCACCCCACACCCTCCATGACCTTTCCTGCCTTGGTTTCTCTCCACATAGCATTCCTTCCACTCAGAGTGCCTAGCCCTTCTCGGCCCATCCATACGCCCTCTGGTCTCCCAGGGCACTGGGACTAGTCTAGAGTTATAATATTTCACACAGTGGCCTGACTCTTGGATTATAAATCTCTCTCCCCCTCGGGTGCAGCAGCTGTAGCTTACTCATCTTTGAATTTATCTTATTCATCTCTTGATAGAGAGTTTAGTAGTTTCTGACACAGAGGAGGTGCTCAGCACACACATTGAATGAATGACAACTTGCTAAAAACTATGACCAATATTTTGCCCAAGATCTCAGCAAATATTATTGCTATAGGGAAGCCAATAATAAAAATAGCTTGCCCTCACTGGACACACACTCTGAGATGGGCACACACATTGCTTAGTTACTCCACAATAACCTCATGATGTATATACCATTATTTTTTCTTAATCACTTAACAAGTGAGGAAGCCAAGGCTTAAAAATTAAAAACTTCTTCAAGGCCTCATGCTAGTTAAATGATGAGGATCTGAACTCTAGTTGATCTGACTCCAAGGCACATATGCGTACCAATGTGTTTTACTAACAAGCCAGTTCTCCTGGAGTGAAGATTCCAGGCAGATCTGAAGAAATTCACAGGCTGGTAAGGGCAGGGCCAAGATCAAGTCATGGGGTGTTTGTTTTTTTTATTTTTCACATGCCCTAGATATAATGGCTCAATCCTCTCCAACCTTGCCTAGGTTTTTGTTTGTTTGTTTGTTTGTTTGTTTGTTTGTTTTGAATGAACCATAAGTTTGACCATAAAGTCCTCTTTTGAGTACTGAAATCACAGATTCAAATTCAGTAGCAATGGCTGCTAAATACATCTTTGGTCCAATCTCAGTTTATTGCAAAATCCATAATTCCCTGCTTTTCCCTCCCACAGCCACAGAGGAGTTTTGACTGTAAGGACTCGGCCCTGTCTAATCTTGAACCAGTGCACATAAAGGAGGTCAACAGCACCATAGGTTTTGACCCCAAGAAGATGGGGTCTGCAATTAGCCTTGTTGCTTTGGTGCACATTAGATGTTGAGCCCTGCCCAGAAAACCTTCCTTCCCTATCACTGCCAGTACCTCTTGGTCTCAGGACAGGGTCTTGTGCCTGTTTTCCTGCTGAACACTCCTAATCCCATTTGAAACTGGTACCCTGCCTCAGAGTTCAGCTCCCCCTGGCTTTGACAGTCTGCTTCATTCTTTCAGGGTCCATTCTACTCCTGCCAATATGCCCTGGCCTCCTCCAGACGTGCTCCGTGGAGTTTATTTCAGATTGAAATGACTATCAGAGATCAAATGAGAGCATGAACATTGCCTAGATATTCTTAAGACTGTGTCTCTGCCCATTAATATTCACCCCTGCCCCCCTCCAACAAACACAGAGAATGTGCTTGATGCTACCAGTTTGGGCATTGTAACTAGGTCACCTGCACTCAGTTTCATACCCGTGTTTGAATCTGTTTACTCACATTTTTTTCTTCTTTCCTTTGAGCCCGCACCGTTAAGATTTCAGATGTCTCACAGAAAAGATGGCACAGCCCACAAGAGAATCAGACTCTCAGGACCAGAAAGGACCTCAGAGATCACTGTGACAACCTTTCCCTCTCCAGCTATCACAACTATTAAGAGAGACATCCAAATGAAACAGACACCCTGAAGCTTAAAAGGAAGTGGGAACCCATGCAGCATGCAGCGTGCAGCTCTGTAAAAGTAGACATTGAATTTCATCTCAGAACCTAACAAAACACAGGGCCAATCATTGCCTGCATGGTATGTTAAGTATTCCCTGGACAGAGTACACCCTCAAATATGTCAACACTCACAAATAATCCACATTTCTAGGCATGGCATTCAAGATCTCCTTCAATCTGATCTCTTTCTACCTTGCTAGACTTAATCTCTTAATTGCTTTCTAGTGCCAGAAGACCCTGTGCATTTCTTCTTTTGTGTTTGCTCACTCAAATTAGTATGACCTTCCTGCTCTCTGGTCTGATTAACTAAATCCTCCCCATCGCATCAGGCTTAGGAAATATGTATATCCTCTGAGGCTATTTGGCTTGGGTATCACCAATGCCACACATGCAGTAACTTCTTATCCCCATCTAAGTGGTAAAAGGAGCAACTTTCTGTAGCTACACCATCTAATATATTTTTTACTAATCACATATGGCTAATTAATGAAAATAAAATAAAATTGAAAATTCACTTCCTTGGTTATACTAGCCATGTTTCAAGTGCTCAATAAGCATGCATGGTTAAGGGCTACCAAACTGGACAGTGTCTATACTGCATAGAATATTTCCATCATCTAAGCAAGCTCTGTTGGACAGCATTGATTCACAGAATAATGAGACTCAGAATTAACCTAATCTAACCCTGTTGATTTGGGTCCAACTCCTTGAGAAAACTATACTATTAAAAAGCTTTACCCTCAGTACTTACTTTGTGATACATATATACACCAAGGGCATAGAAAAAACCCACAACTCCAAGACCGGCCAGGAACACTATGAACTTGAAGGCATCACTGTAGAGTTTGAAGTTCAGAGGCCGGGGGTAAAGGATGGATCTCACCAAGTCCCCTTTGGCTGTATTGTAACCTGCACGAAGATAATCACAGGCAGAATAAGGTCCCTTTAAACAGTTTCCCCCAAACCAAAAATGGTTTGCATTGAATTAAGAATTGGTTAGGAGGATCATTTGAATATGGACTGAAAACAGCATTTCTGTGACCTAACAGTGTATTTACATTTAGTCTTCTCATAATTCGCTGGGTACAAGAAGTAGCATTCCCGTTGCCCTGCTTGATTTCTCTTTCTTTGCGAGTCACTGCGTCAGTGGCTCACATTGCAGTTTTAAAGACCAAATATGTATTGAAAATAATAGAAAATTAAGAGAAAAGCAATGCACAAGGCAAGTAATTTCTTAAATACATATGCCTCTGATCATGTCATTTTTATGCTCAAAAACCTTCCAGAATACCCACTTTTTAGAATAAAGTTCACATAAGTAGGCATGGCATTTGAGGTCCCCTTAAAGCTGTTCCACGCCTTCCTAGCTAGACTTATCTCTCAACTGCGCACTGGTCCCAGAAGACCCCTGTGCTTTCCTTCCTTTGTGTTTTGCAGATGTAAATTAACATGTCTTTTCAGCTCTCTGATATGATTGGCTAAATCCTTCCTATCATGCGTGGCTCAAAATGCCACTTCATCAAATAAATTTTTTCAGAGTCCTACTTTTATTTCATATCAAAAATAATCTCTCTGCTTTTTGGAATGCCTGTAACACTTGGTCAAAGACATCTATCACTGCTCTGTGTTTGAGTTAGTGATAAATCCATCTGTGTCCCTCTCCACACCATAAATCTTCCTTAAAGACAAGGAATACCTCATGATTTTTTTTTTCTTTAGAGTCCTCAGTGCATAGCACTTAGTAGATACTCATTAATATCTAAGTTATTAATATCTAAGGTTGACTACTATACATTCTAGATATGAGTCAGTATTATAAATACAAACATGCCTTAATCCCACTACTTAATTGACACCTGGTCTCCTGAAACATGGCTTTTCAGGCTTTGGAGAAAAGGGGCAGAGTTTCCTGTAACCTGTTACCTTAGCACTTTACAAACTCAAATCATGTGGTTTTCATGATCTCTACCCTTCTTGACTTCTGCTTGTCAGCAGGCCAAGAGATGTTCTCCTGCCCACTGAATAGTTTGAACAAAACTTATTTTTTGTTTTAATTTGAAAAAAATCAGGTAGTAGCAGAGAGGTAAAGTGAAAGGTGCATTTTAGGTCTGTGACTATGTCAGGTGGCAGAAATACAGGTCAGGGGTGAACATCAGAGCTGGGACAGATCATGGAAGGTGTTGGCCATGTGATGTCACGTGAAAGATTGGGACTAATTCTAATATCTTGAAAAGTTTTTAAGCATGATGTGCATAAACTGCTTCAAGTTATGTTTTATAGATGTGACTTGGTGACAGATTGAGAAATAGGTTTGAGAAAGGTTGAACAAAATATAAGGAAAAGTATTTGAGGCAAAAGTTGAAAACAACTGTCAAGAAATGTTTCCGTTATAATGGTTTAGACAGGATATGGTGAAGGCCTGAATATAATGGAAGTGAAGGAGAGTGAGACAGGGCTTAGGACGTATTTGTGAAGTAGACAGGATGTGGTGCCCTATTTGGTATGGGAGAAAGTGAAAAGTTAAGATGATATGAAGACTCTACCAGATGGTGATGTTGTCAACAGGAAGAAGTGCTAGAGGAGGATGAGATCACGTTTAAATGCCTTGACTTTGAAGTGTCTGTGGGACAACCAGGTGGAGATATCCAGCAGGGATCTTAACAGCCCAGCAAGCAACTCTTTGAAGGGAAAATGCTCTCAAGTGATAGTGGTTGAAACTGTTTTCTTGGTACTCAGAGTGGGTGGAGAGAAGAGAAGACAAGAAGCCCAAGAACACAAGAAAAACCAAGAACACACTTTTGCCTTTAAGGAAATATACTTCATCCTTGTATTTGCTTCATCATCTACAAGGGTTTTAACAATGAACCATTCAGTTGAAAATGGTGGCAACTTCGAACAATAAGGGCCTAATTGAAAATGAGTGTGGCTGTTATTACCGGAATGTGGCAAACATTGTAATCACAAACAAGATTCCCCCAAATCCAATTCCCCCACCTTCAATCATAGACTAAATTTACAAAAGTGGAATTGACTCACCTGTTCGAAAAACAACTGCTCTTACTGGCTCCTGCCCAGAGGGCTTGACCTGGATCACTTCTGTGCCACAGAAAAGAACATGTTTCCGATAGTCCTCTGAGCTGTGGGATTTCCAGGGCATGGTATTCTCCATATGGGGCAATGGCGTCTTTGTAACAGGTATACTTTCTCCTAAAGAAAATTGTATTTTGTTGATTTTGTGTGAACTCGAGTTATTTAGAGCTGGTGCTTGCCAGTTTTAAGAAAGTATACAGACCACAGCTAATCAGGTCTGAATGCTCATCCCTTGAGTCAGGTGACTGTTCTTAGGGATACAGGAGACAAAATGTGGGGCACTTTATTCTATTTCAAATATTTATTAAATTTCTTCCTATATTTCCAACATCTGACCTAGTTATAATTTTAAAAACAGCCTATTTTAGCGAAAAGAGTCATCACAATCAATCCCCAAGTGTTCTTTAAGCCCAATACTATTCTAGGCAATAAAGGAGCAAAAAAAGATGTACATCGTTCTTATTATTTGCCTCTCATTCACCCATTCATCTGCCCATTTATCCATTCATTCAACAACTATTTTTAAGTGCTTACCCTGTGCCAGGCACTGTTCTAAGACCTGGGCATATAATGATGAACAAGACAGACAGAAACCCTGCCCTCGTAAAGCCCGGGGAGCCAGACAAGTAAGCAACCTCTCTCCTGGGCTCTTATCCCAATTGTGGGCTGTCCATCCCAACCTGGACATCCCACTAGCATCTCCATCTCATCATATCTAAAGTCCATATCAGTATCTTCATCCTTAAACTTCCTCTTGGCTTTCCTTTCTTTATGGTCCCACTCTTTTGCTAAATCAGTTTTACAACCTCCAAATCATGTTTCATTCTTCCTCTTCCCATACTCTGCTCTACTTTTTCATAGAATCATTCTCTGAGTCCTGATGCTTTTTCCTTGTGAATGCACCTCACCCAGTCAGTCTGGAACTCTTCTTGCATCTAGGTCCCACTGACTTCACTAGTAATCTCTGTCTGACTCATAGTAGTTGCATTAACAATGGATAAGCTGTGAATTGTTTAGCTCTTTGGAGTACAAACACATTATCTGGATGATCTGAGGCTACAGCGGGACTAATAAATCTTTTTTATTAATAAGTTATCGACCACAATCTGCCTTGACTTCCTGAGTTAAAAAAAACAACAACAACCCTCCAGTCCTTCCTTCTATGTTTTTCCTTTACTCTCACACTACTAACATACAACACTTCTGACCCCACAAGAAGCAATTTTATGATGCCTGCTGGTTGTCCTACAATCTACCTCAATTCTGACACTATCTACCTAGAGATAGCATCAGATCCCACAGGTTGAGGGCTCAGTCCCACAGGTCTGCTCCCACCTCACTACAGATGCCAATTGGAAATCTATGTTGTCACCTGTGCTTCTGACCAATAAACCTGTGGCTCCCAATACCCCCCTCCTCAGATTTGATTAATTTGCTAAGTGGCTCACAGAACTCAGGGAAATACTTACATTTACCAGCGTATTAAAGGATATGTTAAAGGATAGAGAACAGTCAGATGAAGAGATACATAGGGCAAAGGCTGGGAGGACCCCTGGTGCCGGAGTTGGGGTGCATCACCCTGTTACAAGTAGATGTGTTCATCTACTTCGAGATCCGTGAACCCCATACCAAGCACTGTCCTTAAGTCATTACTTTAGAACAATTATGACATCTATCCAGTGTGTGGATTTATCAGTTGCATTCTAAATGGTTTTGTAAAAAGAATCTCTTGGCAAATCTCCAAATTGCTGTGTCACATTGTTTTTAAATCAACCTTTGCAAAGGCAGATACTTAGAAAATTACAAATGTTTTTCTGCCTTTGGATCACAGAATATTAATTCACAATTTATAATTAACTAGAGGCCCAGTGCACAAAATTTGTGCATGGGTAGGGTCCTTAGGGGCTGCTGGCTGCCGGCCAGGACCTCCCTTCATTCTGCGCTGCCCCCTGGTGGTCAGTGCATGTCATAGTGAGCGATTGAACTCCCAGTTGGTCAAACTCCCGAGGGGACACTTTGTATATTAGGCTTTTATATAGAGAGATGAATAGTTTCTGCACACACAACCAACAGTATGGGAAACAGCCAGCCAGCTATTCAATCACCAAAAATGGAAGTCATTGGATACAGGTTTCATAGATAAGGTTGAAATCAGATGATTGTACACAGAGATGATTTTAAAATCTCTTTTACTCTGTTCACATATTAATAAAGAGTCTTGTGCTAGGACTTTCTTAGAATCCCAAGAAAGAATGGATCCTCCTACAAAAGTTTGGACATGGCTAGAGAGGGTTTCAGAAGGAAGTTACACTCACTGTTAGCAGTTCAGTTGGCTTCCAGGACCTGGAGATCCTGGCTGCTGAGAAGAGAGATTGTCTCCCTTGTCGCCAGTGAGCCTCTGCATGGTGACAGTGTTTTAAATGCCACGTCCTTGTCTGTTTACATTGGCTGGGACCATAGGACTATAAACTATTTGAGGGCAGGGACATTTGTCTTAGTGATCAGCATACAACACAGCGCCTGATACATAGTAGGCATTTTTGAATCTTTATAGAGTTAATGGATAAACAAAAGAATAAATAAAAGAAAAGGGGGGTGAGAGGAGAAAAGGAAGAAGAGAGAAAAATATTGGACCTACCAACTGATTTTAAGCTTGTCTAACAGAATATAAATGTGAACTAATTACTTAGGGAAATTCCAAGGTGTCTAACTCGGATCATGCATACTTCCCACACATACGTTTCAAATAAATCAGTAGTTCTAATGAGTTGAGGGAGAAGGAAGGGGATTGTGGCAGGGTGTCTACTATTCCTCCACCCCACACACAATTACCCCTAAGAGAATGAGGAGGCAGTAATTATAAGCACAGGTTCTGAGGTCAAAATGTCTGGGTTTAAGTGTTTTATTTTCTTCATAAAATTTTCAACTGTTGGAAAGTTATGTCATTTACCTATTTTCATGCCTCCCACTATAATGTCAGCTCTAGGAGGGCAGAAATCGTATCTGCCTTGTTTCCTGCTGTATCCCCAGCATCTGGTAGAGTGTCTGCTCCATAGTAAGGGCTACTAGAACCTTTGTGAAATGAATGAATGAACAAATACACAAATGAATTTAAATATCAGCACCACCACCTCTTAGCTTTGTGATCTTAAGCAAATTATTCACCCTCTCTAGGCCTTAGGTTCTCACCTTTACAGAGTTGTGGATTGAATGAAATAACACACGTAAAATGTTGGCACAGCGTCTAATACATATAAGAACTAAGAAACATTAGCTGTTTTGCCAAGAGGAATTTTTAAAATGTTGATAGGATTTCCCCTATGGTATTTCCTTTTGCCTCTTGACTGCTTTGTGAGGAGCTAGATCTTAAAAGGAACCATTGTCTCAAGAGGCAGGAAAAAAAGGACAGAGGAGTAGATAACTAGTTTTGGGGTTTCAAAAGTCACTCATAAGTTTGATCATGAATTTTAGAGAGTAAGAACAAAGCTTTTCCCTTTCTCCTACTACTCTGCTAGCTAAATAAAAAATCCCTGGAAAGGCAGCTGAAAGAAAAATCCAAAGGAAATTTAGATTGTGGAAACCGAGATCCAAAGGCACCTGGATCTGCTTCCTTTTCCAGGTAGATAAGCCTGGGACATTTCCCAAGCCCAGAATGAAGTGGGGGCACCAGAAAGGATGGGATGCCCTAGATAAGATCCCCCTCCTCGATGCCTTGTACAACATCAGCAGCTAGACTAGGATCTGAAGGACCTCAAATTCATGGGGATAACTATTTGATTTATACCAGGTACTTCACAAAGCACACTTCCAAGGGTGGCAGTATTTGGAACCAAAATAATAATTAAGTGTAGCTATAAAATAAAGTGAAGCTTCTTGCTTAGTTGAGCTTAATGTAATAGGATGAGGCTAAGGAGATGAGGAGGAGGAAGATCTTACAACAGGCATGTGCTATGGATGGGAATACCCAGCTGAGGGGAAAAGGAGATAAAGCAATCACACAAAGAAATGACAGCAGCAGCTTTGCTCACCTTAGAATCCTCCTCCTCACTCCTATGGCCCCTTCTGAGAACAAATGCCAATTCCATTTCTAATTCTCTCACTTGCTATCTGAGCAGCCCTAGTATCTTTTCATTTCAATTTCTATATCTGTAAATTGGGTATTATAATAGTTCCTGGTCAATTTGTTTTATGCCACAATGAAGTGATATATAAAAGTTATTTGTAAAATGTATGAAGATGCTAGGAGTACTTGCTGATCTTACATAAAATAAAGACTTCCATAGATGTAAAGGTCTATTTTGCAAATGGGGGAAACTACCTGAGTCACATTTGTGGACCAATGTTCTAGGAATACATTTTCACTTTCAGAAGTTAACCCTAATCTGTTTTTTTCAATCAGCATCCTTTCCACAAATATGTACATGAGTGGAAAAGTCTATGTGGGCTGTGTGATCAAGTATTTAAAGCATGATGGTACTTAGCTCTTTTTGAAGCAATGAATGAGAAAGCAATATTTCTGTTTTATGTGTCTGTCTCTAAAATTTACTTGTATCAGTACTTAGTTATATAGATATTAATGCTGGTGACTTTATTTTTTTTTTTTTCAGAAACAGACCCTAGGAAAAGTCACTTACTATTTAAGGTGACTTTAGGTCAATTTTGCACATTTATTGAAGGAGAGTCTTGTTTACCATTTCTACTTCACTGGAACTCTCTGAGTTTTCCTCAGAATCCAGGCGAGAACTCCACACTGAGTCAGACTCAGGCAAGTAAATACTGCTTTCCACCCTACCTTGTTTTTTCACAACCAGGCTCTCTGTCACCAATGAGAGAAGCCATTCCTCATGGGCAGGCTGCTGGGAAATGTGGCAGTCACTGCCTTCGAGTGAGGAGGACAGTTCTTGGCTTAAGGTTTGCACAGTGGGTACTATGGCAACATCCTGGATGAAGGATATGATTAGCATGCAAACCTCATCACTGTCATTATAAGAAAGTTAGATTTCAGCACATTAAATGGATATTTTGCAATTACACTGAATATATTTGTGTTTACCACATTTTCTTCTCTCAATTTTAAATTAAGCAGACTCATTTTTAATTTGAAATCAGCTTGTGTTGAACAATTTAGGAATAGATAACGACTCCCTTTACATTTAGGTGATGTTAAAAAGTGTGTGTGTGTGTGTGTGTGTGTGTGTGTGTGTGTGTGTGTGTGTTCCTATCTTTAGCAATTTGGAAACAGAAAAATGCAACAATTTGTAGCACAAAAGACAAATAGTTTCTATTTTTGTGCTGCTGTAGAATCTCTTCTTCTCTCATTAGGATATTCTGTGTGTGTGTGTGTGTGTTTGCCTAAAGAATATTTTGCAAATAGTGCCTTACTAATTACACAAATTCAAGTGGACTTTACAAAATACAAATGAGAGCAAGGACAGTTTAAATAATAACTAGAAAACTGGCTTTCTATTCAGTGAGATCATCTAGAAATACAATTCTAAAGAACAGAACTATTGCCCAGCTGATGTTGCTCAGTGGATTGAGCATCATCCCAGGTACTAAGAGTTTACTGGTTCTATTCCCAGTCAGGACACATTCCTGGTTGTGTGCTTGATCCCCAGTATGGGACATACAGGAGGCAACCAATGGATGATGTTCTCTCTCATTGATGTTTCTATCTCTCTCTTCCTCTCCCTTCTGCTCTCTCTCTCTCTGTATAAAAAAATAAATAAATAAATAAATATGTTTAAAGAACAGAACCATTACACTGCCTTTCCCCAAAGGTACAACTCAGTCTCCTTCCCAGTAACTCGGATTTCCATCCACAGAGAGTAGGGCTGGATAAAATCTTTGCACTCTGCCAGTTGTGAGAGTTGGTAGTTTTAGGTTGTGTTTTGTTTGGGTAAAAATAAAAACCATTCTCATATTTATGAAGAGATTGTGCATCAAACAGTGGAGTGGCCCCACCCTCCTCAGAACCCAACTCATCCTATTCACGCCACCCATCAGGCAGTTAATCAATCACATCTTGTATTAGATTTTTTTCTAGTTTTGTATTTCTCATGGCTTGATTCTTTTATTGTTAAATGTTTCCTATTTGCATATACCGTGTCTCCCTCACCCCTCTCTCACTGCTTAGCATGGGCCTGGTATAAGGCAGTGTGTATACATTGGTCTGCTTTGCTAACACTTGGCCTAGTTGTTGGACAGGAAAATGAAGCTCCATGGCAGCTGCCTACCTGTGAGCATGCCTTCGTTCACCACACAGCTCCCATCAATCAGAATAGCATCACACGGCAATGAGCATTTTCCTGGGAGAATGAGGACATCTCCAGGGACCAAGAGGCGGGATTCCAGCTCCTGCACACCTACACAACAGCAGAGTTTCCGTGACTAGCTGACCTTCTCCTGTTTTCACTTAAAAATGAAAGGGACTGCAAACTCACGTCAGCCTGTTGGCAAGAACTGCCCTGGGTGCTCACCTGCTCCAGCCCCTTCCCACTCAATCACAAATTCCCAGGAACCAGGACTAGGGAATTGATTCCTGGGCCATAGCAAAGGACCAGCTCAGCAACAAGACCGCACCTTGATCCTAGTACCTGGGACAGTGCTCTGGCCATAGGAGTCACTCAAGGACATTGGTCAACAGAAAAGACTGCCCCTTTCCTGCTGCTTTCTCTTTTGGCTGAGTTCCTGACCCCCTGCGGCACACTCTGTCCTTTGAATGAGAACTAGTGTAAACCTTGCAGGCAGCTTCTGCTGCCCCAGATACAGCTCCTCGTTCCTCACAGAGAGCCAGGGACACCGCCCACCCCCCAGGCTAAGTCCAGAGCCAATGCCAGTGTCCAGCCAGACATCTACAAGCCTCATTCAGGCTTGTGTTCTGGATAACAGATCAACATGTATGATGCAGGGTCTGTTTGGAATGGTTAATTAGGAAAATTAAAAAGCCATAGGAAGACTTAGCCAGTAATATTTAAATAAATGAAATATGGAGGGTAGAGGAAATTTAAAGCAACCCATACATGGGGTAAGAATGGTCTAATCAGGGCTGGGATGAGGATGATCCATGCGAGGGTACAAAATTCAACAAGATTCTCAATCTCAGGGTACCTACAGGTACAGGTCAGCATTTGCATGATCTTGCCTTCTTAAATTTTGCACCTCAGATGCCTGTTTGTCTCACCTTAGCCCCAGTCCTGGGTTCAATCAGAAAAGCCTTTTTCTCACGGACTAATAATAATAAGTGAGACCGATTCCACCCTAAATGTTAGCATGCTAACTACGGCAGAACACATTTTACTTACCTTTGCCTTTTACGGTGATTGTAACCTGGACTTTGTTGTGATCCTCCACGAGGTTGTGCAGCTTAACTGATTGCTACCAATTGAGAGTCAACGTTTCAATATTAGTCCATAAGGAAAACAGCATCTTCTCAATACAGTAAATGTCAAGGCTACTGTCACAGCCAAACTGACTCTGAGCAAAGACTTGAATTCAACTTTTGATGCTCCTGCTTTCCTGCCTCAACGCCTACTCTTCCCAACCCCCTATCTGCAGAAGCAGATATGCTCATTAATTTAATGCTATTTCAATCCCAGGAAAAATAATGCACAGCCACTGCCCTCACGGACCTAAGGTAAAGCACAAAGGCTTCACTTCTGGAAGATGTATGATTAGATTGGGGAAGAATGAGATCATAAACGGGTCACTTCTCCCTCTGTGCCTGTTTCCCTGTCTGTAAAACAACAATGCTGAAGGCGGCTTGTAAGTGGCTTTCCTCTGGAGGAGTCTGTGAATGCCTGGGTTGTGTTTTAATTGACCGTAGAACGGTCATCCTCTCCTTTATGACGGGTAGGTTTTCACATTGGGGAAATCTGCAGAGTAGAGCCACACTGCTCTGATGTTGGAATCCTGATGCTGCCACTTATACGTTATTTAGCTTATCTAACTCCTTTTTCTTCATCTGAAAGTAGAGATGACCTTATATATTCTATAGGGTTGTTTTAGTTCATTCTTATCTTAATTATTCCTTTGGATAGTATTGACTACTCTGGTAAGAGCTCAAAGAGTGTTAATGATTAATAAGAAGTTGCTTGTCTGAGTACGTCAGCTGGAAGAATTTGCTTGAGGTGGGATAACTGAGATATGACCCTGTGCAAAGCAGTCCGGAGAAGTGGAGGCAGAATCTCTTAGGATAACTCAGGAGACAGGGAGGCAGAGGTGAGACTGCTATGCTGTCCACACAGTTTCCCACACCCACTGTAGGGGGCGCTGTCAGCTGAAGGGAGTGAGATGCTGCCCCAGCTGGGTCATCCCTGGAAGGCACTGCCCATCTCTGTATAGATGTCAGTTACTTAGATATCAATAAGTAGAAGAGATCTGAATAGTGTCAACAGTACTTAAACACAGCTTAAGCTAACTCAAATACAAACCTTTTCCTTTTAGATGTTAGAGTAAATTATTTGTATCAGTTCTATGGATGATTTTTGACATTATAAATGTCACCAGGCTAAGACAAGCATTATACACAATTATGCAACTTTCCTCTTGAGAGAACATAATGAATTCTGTGTTAATATTTATATGGAACAATTTATTATTTACTTCAGTTTTGCGTGAAAAGCTAAACTTCAATCATTTGGACCAATTGAGTGGAAGAAATGATATTACTGTTAGGCACAAATTCATTTCCCTAACTTGACTTCCTGAGGCTTGCCTGTTGGGGCATCCACTTTAATAATGGATAATGGTGAGGAAGTCAGCAGCGGTTCTATGGCAAGAACACTGGATTCCATCAGGATTCCCCATTTGTGTGTCAGGCTTCCCCACTACCCAGCTATGTACCCGTATATCAGAAATGTCATCTTATAAGTTAGTTGTCTCCTCTGTAAACAAATGACATTGAATTGGACCACTTTCAAGTTCCTTTCAAGCTCTAAAATGGCATTATACTGATTAATTTTATATACCAGAGATTTATTCAAAACCTCCAAGGCTTCATAAAAGAAATACCCAGAGTATCTAAATGACTCAAATTATTATTATTTTAAACAGTTTAAAACGTTATGCAACTGCTTTGTGCCTGTCACTTGGAATATGGTACTTGATTTTTAAAAAATTTAAAGTAATTCTATAATGAAAATTTTTTCTCCAATGTACATATAAAAAAAAAAAAACAGGAAGGTTTGAAAATGTTAAAGTAACTTGTCCACAATCATTTACTTACTAAGTATTAAGATTGACAATCAAACCCAGGTTCATCTGACTCAAAAGCCTTTTATGTTGATGAATATGTTTTCCTAAAGTGCTTAAAAACAGCTCTTTTTCCTTTAAGAAGATAAACATCCTTCATGATAAATTTTGTTATTTTCTTACATAGCAAACCCTTTTAGTCAATGCCACGATAACTTCAACCTAGCTTAAGAGGATGGTAATCAACACATTTGGAAGTGATGAAGAATGCATTAAGTATGCTTGACTGTAATTCTCAAAACTCATTATGGCATAAAGTTCGATTTGTATATCAGACTTAACATTCTTCGTAACCTGCCATGCTTCCATGGCTTTGCTCAATCTATTCCCTAGGATGTTCACCGCAGTTTTCTACTAGCAAGCTCTTTCTAATTCTTCACATAAATCCCTGCTCAAATGTCACCTCCACTCCATAAGTCCCTAACATCCCCAAGAAGAATTAATTGTTCTGCTCTCTGTGTTCCCACCTGTGTTAGTGTGCTAATCACATTCCATTATAGCCATCTGTCTTCTTGTCAGGCCTCCCCTGCGAGTCCGGCGGTCCTAGGAGGGGACCACACATCCACCTGTGTATCCCCTGAAGTCTCTCACATAGTAGGCCCTCAGCAAATATTTATTTAATAGAATTGAATTATTCTACTTCCCCAGCAACCCTGAGATAGGATAATGTAAGCATCCTCTTTGAGCTAATGTGCTCAGAAACTCTACAAACACAGGTTTCTATGACAACCAACCAGCTAGGAGAAAGCAAGTGCTGTGATGCTTGCCATGATTTTGAAGCTCGCTGCCTGATTTTCATTAGGCCCCCTCTGGTTCTCTAGTCCCTGTTCAGTGGGACCAGAATCCGTTTCCAAGACTATTTGCATACTGTTATTATTCGGCATCTGTTGCTATGCATCGTCCTTGTGTTTGCTGTGGCTGGATTTCCTCCAGGGATAAGTAATGAGGGCATTAAATCAGGTATCTCTTAAGCCCAGCTCAGTCATGAATGAAGCAATATGGGCCAGGCACTCTAAGCACTATTCCTAGCAACCACCCATGGAGCCAGCAGTGGAGTATGTAATACAGTTCAATGGAAATACGGTTGAGTGTTGAGGTTTGCACTCAAACATGCACCAAATGTTAGAAAGGGACTGCACAGGGTGTTTCTTGCTTTGACAAAGTAAGGTCTCTCTGTGTGGCATGATTTAGGGCTACAGTAGATGCAGGAAGACTCCTGTCAATACCCCCTTCTTTCAACTTTTAAAGGCATATATTTGTTCAGCATGATAGGGGATGGCAGTAGATGCGCCTTCTTTCATTCCTACCAACATCCTTCCCCGAATATGCTTTTTGCTAAAAATATATATATATATCAGTCATTTACTATCCCAATGAAACTCATAGGTCTCTTTGAGATTTTGTTCAATGGGATGGTGTGTTGTTTTTAATTTGGAGTCTGGAAATCTGGACTAAGGTCTATGGCATGAGCAAATCAATTCACTCTCTGAATCCCCTGTCCCTCCTCTCAGGTGGGGGTATAACAATGGTATGTGTATCACTTTGTTTACCATGCCCCACATAAGCACATTCATTATGGATGCAGGAGCCCATTGTAAACTATAAAGTGCTAAACAGATATTGACTATTAAGGATTTATGATTTAAGCTGCAAAGATAGTTTCAGGAAACTGGCCCATTTTGTATAGTATTACAAGATGCCTTACAGGTTGGGTCAGATAAGCTTCTAGTGACAGATACCAATTGCTAATAGGATTAATGTCTTTTTAAAGAAATCTTGCATTACTGCCATCAAATCTAAACTTCCCATATTAGTCACTGTTCTGAGTAAAAGCATTTAGGAATTCTGTTAAAATGTAGAACCTGAATGTTTAAATTCCCTTAAGGATTTTAAAATAAATATTTCAAAAATTATAAATAAACAATGGACAGAGACAGCAGGGGGGATAAGGGCATGTACGGGAGTGGGGTGGAGGGGGGGCAATGGAGGGATATGGACACATATGTAATACCTTAATCAATAAAAAATATATATAAATAGAAAGAAGAGAATACCAATAATTTTGGAAGATAACATGTTTAGAAGCAGAATGGGAAAACCAGAAACCATAAAGAAAAGAAAATGACATTTCATTAGACACATTTTAAATAACCAACAAAAGTCAAGAAAAGAAAAATAGACCAAAACATAAAACTTTTCCACATATATGATAAATATAGAGGCAGTAAATAGAAAGAATACAAATCTTTACCAGACAAAGAAAAATGCATCTCTTTTCACTAGTATTCAGATAAATATAAACTAAAACATTAATGAAACAATTTTTAAAACACATATTAGATTTAAAATGTTTAAATATCAACATGTAATACCAAATGTTAGTGAAGATCTGGGGAAATGAATACTCTCATATGCTGCTGATAGGAGAATAAATTATTTAATTTGGGATAAGCAACATTAGTATCTATTAGTATCCAAAATATACATATCTTATCATTTAGCAAATGGGCTTTTGGTTGCTTTGCTTTAAAAAATGTAAATACTAATATGTAAGGACAACTATATTATAGTTATGTTTAATTCAAAATATTTGTGGTGGAAAAATTGGAGAGGAAACTCATTATTTTTCATAAATAAGAGAATGTTTGAGTAAATTATTGTACGGTACCATGAAATATCATGTCATAGTTTTTAAACATGATCTAGAAGTATTTGCTTTCTTGGTGGTCATTTTATATATTGTAAAGTGAAAAATGCAACTTCCAGATTGACATCCATAGTATAACCCTTCTTTAGTAAAACAAATTAATACATAAATTAATCTCCACATATTTTGGTGTATTTTATAGAGTAAAAAGAGTGAAGAAATACAAAAAAACTGATGATAACAAATAGATAGATGATGATAGATAGATAGATAGATAGATAGATAGATAGATAGATAGATAGATGTATTTGAGATCTTAGTGCTTGAATTTGTCCTTTGGGGGATTACCCTAAAATACCAGCTCTTATGCCTTTAGAATGCATTATAATCACCTGTTAGGAAACAGTTGAAAAGTGCAGATTCCTGTTAATACCCTGGATATTTTTATTTAATAGGTCAAGAATTCAGGTAATCTTGAGTAATTTCCTCACTGAAACATGGTTTTCTAGAGTAGAGAATCAAACCTATATTTTCTTTCAACAACCCTTCCCCTAACTTACACATAAATTTCTAAATTTCTTTTTGGTTTCCTTAAAGAAAGGTAGACCTGAGTTCCAAATGAAGAAATGGACATTGCAAAAGGATTTTAAAAGAGAGACTGAAATTTGTCATAAACACATAGATGGGAAATGTATAGGACAAAAAACAGTATCTAAGTCAAGAGAAATATGTGAAAACATTCTAGGGGACATAACAGATCCTTCACTTGGGATTCATTGATTGTAAGTAATTTTTAAATCTGGTTTAGGCAGAAGATGAGAATTTGTGAGGATGCACGGATGTCTTATGAACCTAAGGTAGGAAGTGCAGCCAAGTCTTCCAAGGGCTCCGAATGGGAACAGGAAATGCCATGAGGAGCAGGCTACTCTTTCTGTCTCTGCTGGACTGTTCATGGCTCACCTCTGTGTCTCATTGCATATTTGGTTCATTCTTTCACTCTCTTTGCTGAAGTTTTTTCTCTGCTTGTCCATACACAGGGATCAAGTGTGGCCACCCTGGTCCTGGCTATACATCATTTCTCAGATGATGTTTCTAATGCAAATGAGCAGCAGCTTTAAGCCCTTATTTTAAGATCTCAGGCAAAAAGACATGTTAGCATCACTCCTGTTGATGGATTGGATTCCAGTGGGTCAAGTGCTCCTGGTACCAACTAACTGTGGCAGTGGAGGGATAGAGCCACATGGAACAAGCTAGTTGCAGGCTGCCACGGCTCAGGTGCACCCAGTTTTCAAAGAAGAGGAGTGAAGGTGGAGCACTTTCCCCAAAACATGTGCACTTCCTCCCATCTCTGTCAGAGACTAGGAGGCCGGAGGGAGTAACCAAGTTCTTGGGTTCAGACCGTGGTAAAGTCCTCTGTACTTTATGTCCTTGGGTTCCATGAGCTACTGATGCATATTTATACTATAGATCCCTTTTGTGATTAAGGTAATTTAAGTGGATTTCTATTATGTGCACACAACCTGACTGAGTAGTTTATCTGGATAGTTAGTCCAACATCTAACAAGGTCCTACAGGAGTTGACGCAAGTCTGCAACACGTGCTCCCAGGTCTCCAGGGACTAGAAAGTTTCTTATTGTTTTAAAGTTTTCAAGGGCTTTTTTTTTTTTCTTTTTGCATTCCTTATTGGTGGCTGTGGCAAAATGAGTCCTAAAGAAATGGAACCTTTAATAAAACAGAGTTTCACCTCCACCATTTACAGCTGAGAAAAGTGAGCCCAGGAAGGAGAAGAGAGTCCCTAGAGTCACAAGATGCGTGAGTCACTGGTCCTTGGAAGCCCTGTGTATGCTGCTTCCTTGTTCAAGTTAAGTATAGGGCTCTTCCCTTCAATCTCTGTGCCCCCTCCCATCTTCCCATCACTTACTTCTCCACTCCAGAAATAATAATAAAAATAGCAACAGCAACACCAGTGATAACAAGAACTAACAATATGTGTTTAGTGCCCACAATGTATGGGAACATAAGTTCTTCACACACATTATTTCACACCATACACACACACACACACTCATAGATAAGGAAGCTGATTATTAAAGTTTCAAGTAACAAATAGTGTCAAGTAACACAAATCGTAAGGTATATTTTGTTAATCCTCGCAGAGGATATTTTTTCTCTTTGATTTTTAGAGAGAATGAAAGAGGAGGAGAGATAGGAGAAAGAGGATTCATCATTCAGTCTGATGAATCCTAAGCCGGGGCCAGGGATCGAACCTGCAACCCAGGTACATGCCTTTACTAGGAATCAAACCTGTGACCCTTCCATGTACACGATGCTCTAACCACTGAGAAACACTGATCTCCCTGTTAAAAGTCCTCAGCATGTTCTGTATTTTTTCCCAGGACCCTGAGATGGTTTGTGATTATCTGGTCTGTTTGTGGTATGCAGATGTCTTCCCAGCAGAATGAAGCACATTGAGAGGAGAACTGTACTCACTAATGTTTGACTTATGCCAGAAAGCGCATGAGTGACTTGCAGGTATCAAATTAGATATTCTATTAAAACAAAGATTTCTCAAAAACCAGTAACTAGACACTTGACTTGGGGGCTTCACATTTCATACCTTTACAAAATGCCAAAAGTAAAAGTTTGGAACACTATAATTCCCTACTGTGGCTGAGCAGAATGTATCTGGTCTTTTATTGTCCTGGTGTATATTTTCATGCTTTTGCTCAAATGCTCAGAGTTTTTACCAGGACAGTCTCGCTGCCCCTGACTTGACAGCCAGACAGAAAGGTTTTTTAACTATCAAAGGGAGGTTACTGGTCACTGTTAATATTTTTGTGATTTAAATTAGTTCATGAAGGAAAACACTCAGTTACTCATTCAAAAAAGGAAATAAACAAAAATAATCAAAGCAAAGCCCTCTAGTCCTCACTTTCTATCTCAAAGTAGCTCCATTCATTTAACCTTCATTCATTTAACCTTTCATTTTATGTCCTATTTTCTAATTCTTTAAATACATATGGCTTTTCTCTTATTTCTCATCAAACAGTTAATAACTCAAAATGTGTAGCACTGAATACTAGATAAAAAGCCAATATTAGACCTACTGAGTTTTGAGTGACTGAAACAGAGTAGGAATAAGGTCTCTTTTTGTTAGGCTTGTTCCAATACCTCTACATCTGCCTCACTAATACTTGGCCAGAGTTTACTCTGCTGACAGCTAGAATTCATTCTCCTATGGCGATGTTTAACTTCATCGCTGGCTATGGTGCTACTTTGGAAAGGGTTTTGTGCTAAGGAAATATGTACATTCAATAGAATTTCATTTTATGAAAAGCCAAGAGCTCAGCCTCTGTCACCAACCCACTTTATGATCTGGATCAAGCTCCCTGTGTCTTAGTTTCCTCCTCTCTAGATGAAGACTGAAGTTTGAGAGTGGATGGTTTCAACAGTTCAACAGAGTTGATAAGGTGACACAAGTACCATTGCTCATCATGTCTAAAAAGCTAATTCTACTGTCAGGCTTTAAAAAATATACAACAAATACAGTTAGATATTCCTTCAGGGATGCTTCATGATTCAGTTTGATGAATTCTAAACAAAAGAATAAAACATTTTCTATAAAGATGCTATAGAAATCTGAGACTTGGAGGAGCTGTGGAATTATAGGTAATAGTCAACTAATACTATTTCAAAATATGTTGTTATGTCATTTATAAGACTGATTTTTTAAAAGGGAAGATTTTAAATGGTTATAAGATACACAGAGATGGGTAAGAAAGAGAGGTCATAAACTATGAACTTACTATCATCAATGAGAAGGGTTTGCATTACTCAGGGATCTAGGAATTAGCAGGACAGCCTATGAGGGGCTTCAGGAGTGAAGGGAAATGTGAAGCTCTTAAAAACCATATTCTGATTAAAAATGTGCTTGCATGGAAAACATAAAGCTCCTAGTGAAAACTAAATTGGAGTCTACCATGGGAGAACATTTAGTCACAAAGGAAAATAGCCTGTTTTACAGCATGAAGGACACAATGAAATACTGGATAAAAAGAGCTCAAAGAAAAAGGGTTTGGAGGCAGATGAAAGCATGTGGCGCTGCCATATTCCACTTCCAACTGTCCCAACAAGGGTCTTTTGGGGAATATGGACATGGCATAAGTAGGGATTTCTCCCTCTTCAACTGAGATCATGAGCCCTAAAGGGATATATACCTGAGACTGTTGTGGCCATCTTTGCCACTGTATGGAGAGTCTCTATCTGGGTGTAAAGACCACATATTGTAGAACATTATTTCTCAAACCATGATTCATTGAAAATGACCACATGCTTGAGTGTTAGGACAATATCAAATTATTATAAAACATCCATAAATGGCTACTCTTGAGTTAAGTAGTACTTATTGAATCATAGACAAATAACCAATAGTTTGCAGACTAGTCCCAGTCCACAGACCATACTTTGAGTAGCATTCTGGTAAAGCAGGGTGAAGAGATAAAGAGAAACAGATTCCTATTCATTGTTTCAGTACTGTATCTGAATCTATCTAAATACAAACAACCCTAAAATGGCTTAAGTGAGTTGCTTAATTTAGCTCAAGTTGGGTTTCTGTCACTACAGACATGAAGCAGAGTCTTTATTAAAACACACAGCTAGGATGCTGCCAATCATTCTTTCTAAAACCATGGCGGGCATCATTAATCCATCACAGCATTCTTTCCCATAATATTCAGACACAGCATCAGAGTCCTTCTAAATATAGTGTTCAATGCAGCCTTCAGCCGATAATCAGTTTCCAAAGTCATTTAAACCTACCTAGTATTCCTGAAGCCCTCCTCCTGAGATCTCACACGTAGTAAGTCCTTGTTTTTTTCTTTGTTTTGGCATATGTTTAACAAAGCAAGTCCTTGCTGTCAATGCAAATTTCATGTACTTTGTTTCTCATATAGCCAGAAAGTAAATAGAATCCAACTGTGATTTCAGTTCTTACCTGTCGCAAATCATACACAGTTAAGACAATGGAGATAACAGACAAGATGATGATGGCCACAGAGTATTCTATGTAACCTTGAGACAGCCACAAAGTCAAGGTAAAGGCTTGGAACACATAAAATGGATTTAAAACCTGCAGGTACAAAAATAACATTTAAGTCACTTATAGTCAAGATGATGTCATTTCTTTATAGAGTTGTATTTCCCATTTTTTATAGCATCCAACAACCTCTACTATTTCAGAATGCACTTAGAACTCCATTAATTTTGGTGGAGGCAATGTCAAGAACATAGAATGTAATAAGGTGGAAACAAAATTATTTTAAGCACTCAAAGGCATGGCCACAAATTGATCATTCTTATTATTTTGAATCACCCATAGTGGTAAAGTATCCGGATTTAGTCTCATATTAAAACAAACTTCAATTTTGAACATTTTTACTGCAGGTTTTTTCCCCCCCAAGTTATCACAAGGTATAGATTTAGTCAAACGGTATAATGAAAATTAAAGATTCCAATTTTACCCGGACATTTTAAAATAACCTACTCTTATGTTACAGATCTTCGAAAGATCCTCTGAGAGCCAGTCAAGTCAGCATAGGCCTTCCCTTGAACAGGAGGAGCAGTGAAGAAAAAGGTCTTATCCAAGTCTGCAGTAAAAACCAGGGGCAGAATGCACTGCCAGCCCCAACGCTAGTTATCTATGCAGGTATATTTTGGTAATACTTTCAACTACATTTCCTGCTGATTACCCTATTAATGACAGTAGCAGAGAGAGCAACTTGATGGGTTGGAGCTAGAGATGGTCAGATGACACACACAAGTAGTGAGAATTAAAGAGCCCATCTGAGCAAAGCAAGGATTCTTTTCTTGGTGAAGCACTCTTTCTGATGATTATAAATTAGATGAAATACCTAAAACCAGTGCCATTCTTTCTTACCTCTATTTTCTATAGTTCTCTAATATATTAATTACACGTCTACTTTAGTCCTAAAAGTGAATTGATGTCTTATTAAGAACTGAATATGCTGTACCTTAAGAGTTTCTTAAACCCTTAGGTATATTTTGTATATTAAAAAAGCTTTTGTTCCTTAATGGTTCTTATTATTTCCATTGCACAATGCCTGTTTTTTTGTTTGTTTGTTTTGTTTTTTTTTACAAATTATAGCTTTTCTGGTTGCTTGGCATAAAATGTTCTAATTGTAGATTATGCATTAATGATAATATGATTTCCAGTTTATATAAACTTAGTAGAAAACTTGTTAAATACTTCTTGTTAAATACCATCATAATTAATGTAGTTCTCTTATTCAATATTGTTTTGAAACCAAATGTGAGAAAAACAGTTTTACTCGCTTTTTTTTTTTTTTTTCTATTAAAGGCCTGGTAAGTAGGTGTTAAAAAAATACTAGCACTTCTTTCAAAATAGGTCAATTGACACTTGGGAGAGTCTTTGGCAATTTGAAAATGTACTTGAATACAAAGTTTAAGAAGCAACCTTCTTTTCCAGAGTGGCAGAGTCTGTGTATATATGGGGACATGGGGTAAATGGGAGATCTCTGTACTTTCCCGTCCATTTTGCTGTGAACCTAAGGTAAAGAGTCTAATAAAATTTATTTTATAAAATATATGACCATGATAAAAAATAAAATAAAATTACCATCTTTGTGGATTAGAAATAGACTAGAAACATGCAATTGAGTGAGGACTAACATGATCAGCCTACTGAGTTCCAGACAAGGACAGAAGAGGGATAGACAGAAGCTCAGTTGTATTGGGAGTAAGACAGAAAGTGCCCCATAAGTGGCAGGGGACAAAACCCAAGCTTACAGAGCAAAACAGGGGTAGCAATGGGGTTCCCCTGCCTAAGAGCAGAGGTTGAGAAAAGTCATAACAAGCACTGGTTCACCAGCGGAGAGAGAAGTAGGATAGAACAGAGCTCATGGTGCAACTGTGAACTTGTCCAAGCCCCAACCTGGCTCAGCACCTGCACCTCATGGATCCCTGAGGGACAGAGCTCAAACCTCCAGTATAGGCCCTATTTCAGAACTGGGGACCTGAGGGGACCAGTAAGAGGCAAAATGCAGAGCCACTAAAGAGGGAGAGTGAGTACTGGAAGACAGACAAAAATGAAGGAGGGGGAAATCCCACTTGAGGTGAGTTTACCAAAAAGATAAAATAACTTCAAAGCACACAAAGAAAATACTCTAAAAAACAAACAAACAAAAACCTGCCAACAAAGGAAGAAGTCATTCTCAGAAAATGAAAACAGCAGAGCAATATAAAAAAAAAAAAAAGACCAAAATAGTATGTCTAAAATCCTCAAAAACATCATAGAAATCTAAGCATTGCCCCCCCCCCGCCCCCACCATAATCACTATCAAAATTTTAAGAAAACAAACAGGAGATTATGAAACAGGACTTTCCTGCCAGAAGCCAATTCCAGCATGTCAGCAGGGCTGAATCATCTGGGAATGGCTAAAGGCATTTCCCCAAACCTGAAAAGGATACATAAATTGATTGCCTGCTGCCAGACAGCTGAGGGCATCTCAATCTACATGTTATTGCCTCCTGCTGGCCAAACACCTGAACAGCCAAAGGCAATTCCCCAATCTGACAATGGATTCTGTATAGGAAACACTACCCTTTGAAGTGTATATCTCCACCTCACCTTAGGACAAATTGTGTTAATAAAAAGCAAGGAGTCCTGAGACAAGGAGAACTTAGTTCCTTTAGCTAAGTCTTCTCTGACTCCCTAAAATGCCTTCCAAAATTATGCTTCGTCTCTGGACTCATTTAATTTATGCAGAGCGCCTTCTCCAGGTTCCTGAATCCTTCTAGATGCTGGCATCTTCCCTCAGACTGCGAAGAGATTTTTTAAAATAGATTTGAATTTAAAACAAGTGATTATTAAAAAGGACCAGTACGAAATCCTGGAACAACAATATATACTTTTAAAAATATTTTTTAAAATAGGAAACCTCAATAGGTAAGAAAAGCATAGACTAAAGGCAATGGGGCAATAACAAAAAGAATTTGCATGAAACATAGACTTTGTTCACATCAAAGTACCTGTGTGTTGCTTAATATTCCCCTGAGTAGTAGAAAATAAAAAGTAAAGGGTGGGATAAGAAGAGAGAGTTGAATGGTTGGCAAGACAGCCAAAGTAAATTGTTAAAAATGGAAAGGAAAGGAAAGGAAAGGAAAGGAAAGAAAAGAAAAGAAAAGAAAAGAAAAGAAAAGAAAAGAAAAGAAAAGAAAAGAAAAGAAAAGAAAAGAAAAGAAAAGAAAAGAAAAGAAAAGAAAGAAAAGAAGAGAAAAGAAAAAGTCTTATTGCGATGGTTCATTTTATGTGTAAACTTGGCTAAGCTATAGTGTTCAGTTTGGTCACACCCTAGACAGGATGTTGCTGTGAAGGTATTTTGCAGGTGTGATTAACCTTTACAATCAGTTGACTTGAAGTATATAAGATTGCCCTTGATAATATGAGTTGAAAACCTTAAGAGCAAAAACTGAGATTTCCCAGAGGAGAAGGAATTCTGCCTTAAGATTATAATATAGAAATCCTTCTGAGTTTCCAGCCTACCAGTTGCCCTACACATTCCAGAGGCAAGACAGGGACATCAACTCTTCTCTCAACTTCCAGACTGCCTCCCACCCTACAGATTTCAGGTTTGCAAGTCCCCACAATTGTGAATTCCTTAAAAAACATTCACATCTATATGTAAAAAAAAAAAAAAAGCAACGGATGAGAGTTCTTTTGTTTGTTTTTCCAAAAAGAAAGCAAAAGTTACTTACCTGTTTAATAAGCAGCTTCCATATGGGTTGAATTTCCACCTCAATGGCATTGGGCCCACACACAAGTCTCCTGTAGGAGATCGGTCATCGATTAGCATCATACTTCCAAACTCATGAATAAATGGATACAGGCAAATACTGAGCAGAAATCACTTCTCTATCTTTTTTGGGATTTTGTGCTTTCAATTACAAATGAATGTGTAAATCCTAAAATACTAGTGTATTTTTAAAATGAAAGTCAGTGCATGATGAGTAAAGCTGTTTTCCTGGGTTAAAAAAATATCTTAAGTACAGTAAAGCTCAAGAGCCAAATGAAATTAGAAAGTTATTTTGAGTTATTTTTCAAATAAGTTGATTATACTCTAAAAGCAGCTAAACAACAACAACAAATAAACAAAACAAACCCTAACACATAGAAACACCACAAACATGAAGATGTTCCTGGAATGTGCAGGCATTCAAGATTACTCTTGATGTTAGGGATCATGTCTGTCTTACCTTGGTCTCTCCAGCACCTAGGACAGGCCCTTAGTGTATGAACTCAAAAAAATACATGAATGAATGAGCCAACAAACGAAGATCATAGATGGTCTTTGTGACTAACATCTTGCAAATCCAAACATATGTACATTACAACAAGAAGCCCGCGTGTTTGTATAGCATTTTACAATTTATAAAGCTCTTACAAAAAGATTCTCCCATTTGATCCTCACAAAAGTCCAGAGGAAAGGGCTAATATCCCCATTTTTCCAAAGGGAGAAATCATGGAGAGTGCATGTTTTGTCAAAGGTGCATAAATATAATATAAATAATGCAGTGTGACTTTTGAGCAGAGATGACAGTTCAGAAACCACAGTTAGCCTTTTATACATTATCTCCTTTAATCACCACACTATCCCATGAGATTTTATATTATCATCTTTATTTAAAGACAATCAAAGTTCAGAAAAACTAAGTAGTTTTTCCAGAGTCTCAGAGTTAGAAAGAAGCAGAGCCATGCTTCATAGCATGATTAACTGTGACTTCACTTCTCACTCTGCCTCAGGAAGGACCAGGGGTCAAAGTCTGCAGAGTGGATCTTTGGTCTAAGGTATAAGAGGAAGTAAACCCAGGTTTGTCTGACTTGTAAGCCTTGTTGCTCCAAGTAAAATTATTACTTGCAATGGTCAGAGAGAATTCAATCCAAGGCCTTCTGGCTCTGTGCCATGAAAACACTGAGGTTCAGAGATGTTGGGAAGCAGAGAAGTTGAATTCATGTGCTGCTGTTTGATTTCACAAGTCCCTAAACCCCACACTGGAAAGAGACCATAACTGAAGTCATTTTGGTGCTAAAGATTTTCTTTTCCAGGATCCATGGAAATAACCTGTTTTTGGCCAAGGATCAGAACTCCTCGGGATGCTGAACTTGGTCTTTTCTCTGCTTAGAATGCCCTCCCCACATTCTTCACTTTGTAAAAGCCTTCTCAGCCTTTGAGAGCCAAATCTGGTAATAGACTCTAGTGCAGTGGTTCTCAACCTTTCTAATGCCGCGACCCTTTAATACAGTTCCTCATGTTGTGGTGACCCCAACCATAAAATTATTTTCGTTTCTACTTCATAACTGTAATTTTGCTACTGTTAATGAATTGTAATGTAAATATCTGTGTTTTCCGATGGTCTTAGGCTCTACAGCAGTGGTTCTCAACCCACATTACGATTCATTAACAGTAGTAAAATTACAGTTATGAAGTAGAAACGAAAATAATTTTATGGTTGGGGTCACCACAACATGAGGAACTGTATTAAAGGGTTGCGGCATTAGAAAGGTTGAGAACCACTGGCCCAGTGGTTGAAAATTTTGAGATATAACAGACCTGGGTTTGAATCCAGCTAAGCCTTTGTACTTGCTTCCTGCACATGAAACCAGTTTTCCCCACATCTTTGCATGGCTCAGTTTCTCATTTCATTCAGGTTTCTGTTCAGATAATACCTCCTTATTGGAGCCTTCCCTAATAATTCTTGTTAAAATAGCTACCCCAACCCCAGTCAGATTTTCTATATCTCCTCAACCTATCTCATTGTTCTTTAAAGTGCATTTGATAATATAAAATTACATCTTACTTTTTTTACATGTTAATAAGCATGCAAACTATAGACTGTATCCTCCACTGCAATATAAGCTTCTAGAGGACACTGACTGATCCTGAATACATAAAACAGGGCCAAATACATATTATGCATTCAAGAATGTTTTGTTGGATGAATGACTAGGTGAATGAGAGGTGGGCCTTAATTCCTTATGGGTGAAATGGGTTTGATAATACATGCCTAATAAAATTGCTATCAAAAACAGGTGAAATGAATATGTAAAGCATTTAGCATAAGTGCCTAGGACATGACCAACTGAAGTCTTCCCTACTCCAAACAAGCCTGATTAATAACAACATCTACTTCCTTGAATTGTTGTTACCTATGTCTTTCCCTTAAGTTTCCTTAACACTCTTTAATGGCATGGATAGAGCTTTTTCAACTCTGTTTTTCTAGAATCTAGGAGCAGTGTCTGACACAGAGAATGTTCTCTAAATGTTGGACTTAATCACTGAGGACCTCTGTGATCCATGTCTAGAATACCCTCTCCCTTAACAGGGCTAAAATCCCAGTTTACAGAACTACAGCAGCACACAGGTTATGGAAAGTCAATTCAGTGAGGAACAGGCCCAGGGCCCAATGCACTTCCGCTTTCCCTGTGGTGAGATGGTCTCTGATATCAGTTTCTAGTAAGGCAGAGAAGCTCAGCAACCATGAGGACTGAGATCCAGAAGATGAAATTTGCCTGAAAATTATCCTCTTCAGGGCTTATCTGGGCCATGTTGGAATCACAGCCAGCATGCCCCTTGCTGCTTCATCTTTTCCAGTATCTCTTGCCAAAAATATTGTGTATTTAGGGATTGTGTGCTCATCTCAGTCTCAGCACAAGCCAAACAGAACTTTCAGGGACAGTGACCAATGGCTGAGCAAAGGAACAAGAGGCTTGAAGCTGGGTCTCCCAAGGAAAATTCCACGGAACAAAGCAGATTATATGCCCTGACTTTAAAATCTGATGAGCTGGCAGGGAAAAGAGGTCAGAGAATTATTCCAGGTGGCCTTGCAGTACTAAACAGGCTGAATACAACTAAGTAGACTTGCCTAATATTCAGAACTAGTCATTATGGTAATAGTTGCCTTGGAGGTAGAAGATCTCTCTCTAAAAGAGATTGAAGAATTTTTAACAGGGAAGTTATGGAGAGATTTTCTGCACTAGCTGTACGTTAGACTTGAAAGATGACTGAAGTTTCCTGCAATCATAAGATATGATTAAATCTACTAGAATATATTTATTTATGAAAATCAAAATGTAAGTAAATTGAAATAATTTCTTTTGGAGATGGTCTGTATCTTTTTTAATTTGATCATGCATACATCCATTGATTCATTTATCAATTTATTAACCAAACTAGAGGCCTGGTGCACAAAATTCATGCACTGGAGTGTGGGGTCCCTCAGCCCAGCCTGCACCCTCTTGCAGTCCGGGAGCCCTCAGGGGGTGTCTGACTAATGGCTTAGGCCTGCTCCCCATGGGCCTAAGCCATCAGTCTGACATCCTTAGCACTGTTGTGGAGGTGCGAGAGGCTCCCAGCCACCACCACTATGCTTGCCAGCCGGGGGAGCACACTGATCACCAGAGGGCAGCTCCTGCATTGAGGATCTGCCCCCTGGTGGTCAGTGCATGTCATAGCAACTGGTCGTTCAGTTGATTTGCATATTAGCCTTTTATTATATAGGACTAGAGGCCCGGTGCACGGATTCGTGCACATTGAATGGAAATTAGAAGGTGGTCGGCGGGGTGGGACTGGGTGAGATAGGCCAGACACGCCCTGGAGCCAACCTCCTGGAGTCCCTCCTGGGCCAGCGGCATCTGGGGTGGTGCTGGGACTCAAAGGGCATCTGCAGAGTGAGCAGGGTCCCTCTGGCAGGTGGGGTCCCTCGGCCAGGCCTGAGGGGATCAGGCCAAAACCGGCAGTCCGACATCCCCTGAGGGGTCCTGGGGTGCAAGAGGGCATTCTGCAAAGTTGCTGTTGTTCGGCAGCTCCTGCATTGAGCATCTGCCCCTTGGTGGTCACTGCGCAGCATAGCTACCGGTAGGACAGTCGCTTAGGCTTTTATATATATAGATAATTGCTGAGAATATGTTGTGTGCTAGACACTTTAGGCTCCATTTGGTGAAGACTAGAGTGGTCCTGACCGGAGAAGGACTGTGTTAGAATTCTTGGTGAGCTTTTTCAAGCTACATATGACTGCTCTGCTTCCATTTTGATAAGCCACCAATAGAGTGGGTGACTTGTAGTTTTCCAAGCAGTTAATGCCATATCATGACACACTCTGTAAACTGTGGAGTTTTTAGGAAGCATATTTATAGAGTTTTTAAAAATTCTCAGGCATGAGGGTCTGGAAAGTAGAGGACCAGGAGGGCAAGGGGTGGAGGTGGGGGTTGAGAAAACCCAGGCAGGATCTCCCCAGGGTGACTCAAGCTTTAGGCTTAATGGTGTCACCATAGTCCTTTGCTCTGAACAAGGCATTGGAGTTAAATGATTTTATATCTTGAATGGACTCATACCCATAGAACCAAGGATGTGACAAATATCTAAAAGAGAATGTGGATCTCAGTGGCTCATTCAATTTGTACTAAATACCCTATACTATTTTTAAGTAATTTATTAACTTCTAACTAAATATTAAACATTGCCTCTCTCCTCTACTCCAACCAACACTTCCTTCCTAAGCATGAGTTTCTACAATTGGAATGTTTTCTAGGAACAGAGCTTGTGAAGGGTATAAAAGTCATGGTATAAAAGCATGATTTCTGTTCTGACTTTTGCTACCCAAAAGACCTGAGGAATAAAAGAGTAGGGTTTCAAAGCAGCCCTAATCCCTTTCTCTCTCCTGCCTACTTTTGGATTCTTCTTTCTCTCTGTTTCAATAATCTTTCTTCTCCTGGAAAGCTTCCACCAGCTTGGGTCTGAGCATTAACGGAACTTCTTTCCTCTGCTACTAACAGGCATGCCTTTTTGCTCAATGGTGTGACAAATGTTGAAAATTAAGTTTAGTCCTGCAGAACCACTGAGCCTAAGGTGAACATCTCTTTTCCACTCCACGTTCAGGGATGTCACACCAGTGGATTGAAATCAGCCATGGTGAGAGTAGTTCCATTACAGAAATTGGCAAACTCTACCCATCAAAGCTTTTTTTCTTTCAGAGAGTTGGGTTACCAAGAAGGTAAATTGTTTGGAGCTAATGCCATTAGGGGGTGCCTTCTATCTCCACTGCCAGAAAGTTCTCTTGTCTTTTTAGGAGATTTAAACAAAGGAGGCAAGAGGAGGCATGGGCTGGGTAAAGAGAAAATGAAGAGATGCTCAATTTAAAAACTGTCCTAATAGGAAGACTATGAGATGGATGGGGAGTGAGTAGACTTGTTTTTCCCATAGGGGCCTGTTTCCATGAGATAAGAGAATTAACTTAAGTGTCCATGAACCTGTCTAGGACCAATTCCAAGAAGGAAACTTGAGTTGAGTTCATGAATGAGTGAAGCTAGGAGCATGAAACCTCCTGGGATAATCTTGCTTTCATTCTGATGCCCTTTGACAAATTCTCTCCATGGTAAATGTATCTCTTTTCATGCCCTGATTTACTTTTTGCTACTTAACAGTGAGGACTATGTAAATCTGTGTATTTTCTCTCCTTTCCTGGCTACTTAGAAGGCTAAATAGGAGATTAAATTTAGACTGTGGATTTTCATCATCCGAGATTTTTGGGTATTTCCCTTCCTTTATTTCACATATCAAGCCCTTACTTTTCATGCAAGCAAGCTCATGGAAATTGATATCACTCACCAGTCAGATTTATTTTTTAAAGGGTTAGTTTTACACTAAAAAACGAGGGGGAAAATAGGGAGAAAATGTTCCACATTCTATTTATTGTCTTTACCCTCCAAATAGATAAGCCCATAAAATAAAATATGTCTATATGTTTATAAGTAGATTATCTCCTCAATTCTTTTTATTTGGAAAACTGTACTCTGTCTTGTTTATTAGATTGTCAAGTTCTTTATTGTGTGGAGCAGATTTAAATTTAATTATGTATGATGTTTATCAAAGCCTGGGCTTGATAAATAGGGGCATGTGAGGTGGCTGCACTGATGGAAATCTTTCCTGCAGAAATGGTTTTCTCTACAATACATCTACATTTATCAACTAGATTTCCTAAATGCCCTAGATCAATCTTTTAAAGTTTTATGCTTAATGCTATTAAATCAATATGTTTTAATGAGTTTGAAAACTTTTTGTACTCAATATATTAAGCATTGTATCTGAAATCTCATGTAATGATACCATTTGAAAGGCATTTTGCAATATTGTCATAGACTAGATGCTTGCTTCATTTTTTCATAGTGTTCAATCAAAGAGAAAACTTACAAACAATAGATCAGCAATTTTCAGACTTGGGGTGCATAAAAATTATGAGGGTGCCTGATAAATATGCAGTTTCTTCTTACCACTACTTCTACCTACTAAATCAGAATTGTGGGAGTGGAGTCCAAGGACCTGAATTTGAAGCACCAAAAGTCTTCTTAGCTTGAGAATTAGTGTTTCTGCCTGACCACAAAGAAAATAATGTCCTTAAAATTGGAAGAAATGAAGCTGCTTATTAAAATTTTGGGGAAGGCTTGCAGTGGTTTTCTTGCAGATTCATCAGAATTTACCACTTTGGTTTATAGATGAGGAAAGTGAGGACTCTAGAGCACAGTGAGTTAATGCATAGCCTAAGCATTTCATATGCTACTACCATTATTCTTAACCTATTTGCTACTAGAGATATCATTCTCACAATCATACAACTATTCTTTTTCTCTAGTCAGTAAATGTCCCTGGACGATGACTAAGTCTTATTTGTTTTTGACATCCCTAGTGTCTTGCAGAGTGCCTGGCATATTAAAGGCATTTTGTTAATAGATCCATGAATGCATTCATTCATTCATTCCACAAATATCTGTCGAGCTCCTATCATGAGTCAGGCACTGTCCCAGGTGCTGCAAATACAGTAGTGAATGACACAGCCAACTGAACAAACAAAATCCTCATCTCCAAGGGCTGTTCTTTAAAGTAAAATGCAATCATAATATTGTCTTTGTCTCTCTGAGGATGGGAGGATTAAGAAGCTGATGTTTATGAAATGACTCAAGATGTTTTTGAGAGAAAAATTAAAAAGACAACACAGAGAAAACTGTCATACAATCCTGAAAGAAGGGATCAAATGTTATTTGATTGCATGGTTCTTTTAGACTTTTCTTTTTAATAAGTTTGCCTATGATGTGAACAATTTAGAATATCTCTTCTCATACCAGCAAACGAGCTGGGATTATATGAAGTTGATGAAGCATTATGCCAACAATTCACTGAGCACATGCCATTTGATATTACACGTTCTGCTGGCAGGATTCTCTCAGAGAGTACTGCAAACCCTACCTGACCTCCCGCTCTTCACGGGTCAGACCCAGGCTGAACATATGATGGATGTCATAGCAGGAGTGGCTGTCTTCCAGCAACCTAGGATGCGGTCAGGACAGGAACCACACTTCAGTTCATGGCATGCAACAAACCAGTGTTCTTCCCTTATATCCTGATGCAGAACCAAGAAAAAGCCACACTTACCCCACTTTCTGAAACCTCTTCTCCAAGTTGTCCCAAACATACCTAATTTTCTGCACTTGGATACATCGTAGCTGCAATGACAAATGTGATAGGAAATATGTCATTCATAAAGTCAAGCTTACCAGGGAAGGGGAGGCTTGTTTAATGAAGGACCTCACACAGCCCTCCCTTTTGTTAGTAGATAGCTACAATTCCCAATCCACCCGTGGGATATTCAAACCTTGATCTAATAAACACTTGCATAACTTTTATTTGGCAAAAACTTACCATAACAATGCAGTTTTAAAATCACTTACTTTTAATTCTGGTTTCAGTATGGCATGGTTTATGACAGAGTGGTGGTCAGCTACTAGGAGCTCTTCCGGGTTCTTGCTTATAGGAAACTTAAGTGTGGATAAGTAGAGGCAGATCACTTTCTTCCTGATATATCTTTGAAATTCATCCTAGAAATGACAATCCAGCCTGTGAAATTCTCAACGGTTATTCAGTAAGGCACTCAATCAACCAAGTGCCAGACCAGTGTTTCCCAAAGTTTGGACTACAGACAAAAGCATCAACATTATCTTGGAAGTTGCTAGAAATGCAGATTCTCAGTCCCACCGAAAACCTAGTGAATCAGAACTTCTGGTGTTACGGCCAACAGTCTGTGTTTTAAAGAGCCCTCCAGGTGATTCTGACTTGCACTAAAATGTGAGAACCACTGTGCTGGAGAATAAAAAGAAAAATACACTTCTCAGGAAAAAGCAGAAAATAGTTACTGGCTATCTCAAGATCACATCTACATGTTTAAATGTCTAATTTCCCTCAGAATACATACTTTTGAAAGACTGAACGATCATTCCCTTGTTATGTTTCTAAGAGCTGTAACACTGACAGCCACTGTTCATGTAATGGCTAAGAGCATTGTCAACTATCCTAACATGGTAGAAATTTCCCCAGTCTGACATGCAAGAAATAGCCTTCATTCTTGGGTTAAAATAAGAGATGTCAAATAGATTGCAAAGGTAGTTTTGCCATCTCCTATTTTGGGACAAGAAAATTCTTTAAATGAAGAAAGCTCTCCCCTCTGAAGTGCTAGCCAGTCATTGGTTGTGCCACAAATGCAACACAATAGGGCACCCACAGTTGTCCTTAGCAGAACGGTATCTGCTTCTTGTAAGGGGCACGGGATGCAAGTGGCCCACACTCTCCACTGGGGCCTCCAATAGAACACCAGCAGAAGGACCCCACACGTCAGCACCGATGCTGCAAGGCAGAAGGCTCTGCGAAGACTCTGGGTCTGGTAACCAAACACCTCCTGCAGAGAAAATAAAAGATCACTCTATTTTTCTTTTTTCACATAAACATATCATTTTTTTCTTAGAAACAGACTTTAGATGTGGGGGTGTTGATAGGGAGAGAAATCTGGCTTTGGCTGGTTGAATCAGATTGATTGCTCACAGCTGTCAGCTGACAGAGTAAAAAACGACTCATTTTACTACCCTGGCATCTGGAACTAAGACATTAGACAGGAGAAGCAAGGAAGGGTCAGAATTATTTGGTTCTAAATACTCTTAAGAGTCACCACATAATTTTATAAAATACTTCATGCTCTGGACCAGTTCTATTTTTTTTTAAGTAGAAGTTTTTTTAAAAGTATTAATATTAATTTACTAGAGGAAGATGATAAAATAATGACAGAACATGATCCACATTTAATGTCTAGCTTTATTCAAATTCAGCTTTGTTTAATGATAACAGGATTGAGAAGCATTAAAAGTATTAATAACTCTACTATTTTCTGAACCAGTAGGATGATATAAATTAAAAGATAATTTGGGACATGAAAGGCTTTCAAAAGACAGCTTAAAGGTATTCACTCAAAGAGTAACTTGATGAAATAGTTCTACTTTTAGTAATAGGTTAGTTAATATTTGTTTATAAATTGAATAAAGATTTAAGATGCAGTTTTAGGGGAAAACAAGTAGCTGAAAATATATATTTGTTTGTTTAAAGCCAATTTATAGTTTCCATCTTCTACAATGCAGATTCACAGTATAGTTTTTTTAAATTTTATTTCTAAAACTAGATTTTTCAGACAATGAAATGGTGGCAACCAGGGGATTGATGGGTGGGGAATAAGAGTGATGGTGTCTAAAGGTACAAACCTATAATGAGTACTAAAATAGCCATAGAGATTTAATGAACATAGACAATATCTCTGTATATAAAAGACTAATATGCTAAGCATCTGTTCAGGTAATGATATCACCTAGCAATGCCTGGCTTCCTCTCCCTAGTGACAACTAGCCTCCTTGCAGTTTCTTCAGACCAGGAACATGACTTGCTTTATAGCCAGGTGCAAACATTTCACACTACAACCAAAAGTATGTGAAGTGTTTTCACGTGCCTCATCTCATTTGATCCTCACAGAAGTCCTGGAGTAGGGAGACAGGAGACTGGGTGGAATCCTATTTTCTTTTTATTGGCCAGAAAACAGAGATTTAGAAAGTTTAGAAACTTGACCTGACTGAAAAGAAGTAAGAAATGGTGGACCTTGAAAATGACTTCAGGTTTTCTCACTGCACAGAATATAGTCAAACACTGTTGCAGTTAAACATTTTACCCTTTATTCTCTCTGTGTGACCTATAATAATAATCTTCATATTGATATTTATTGCTGTGTTGCTGAAAATTACCTGAAAGAGAAGTTGGGTGCTTCACTGGGCTGGAAAAAAAGTTTAGCTACATCAGAAAGCAGGTCTAATTAAGCAAGTTTATTCTATAGCTATAAAAGGCTAAGTTGACTCGTGCATGCATGATACATATAAAGCTCTCACTGGCGCCAATCACATGCATGTGTTTCCATCTGTCATTGTCGATCGTGAATTTGGTTGACACTTCTATTATAGAGAAAGGGCGAATAGTGATATTGAAATATTTCTTCTAATTAATTTACTTTCAATGTGCACAAATTTGTGTACTAGGCCACTAGCTGTACTATAAGTATGTAATGTGATAAATATGATTACATCAGCAACCATATTACAGTATATAAATATACTAGAGGCCCGGTGAACGAATTCGTGCACCAGTGGCATCCCTCGGCCTGGCCTGCGGGATCGGGCTGAAACGAAACCAGCTTTTCGACATCCCCTGAGGGGTCCCGGATTACAAGAGGGCACAGGCCAGGCTGAGGGACCCCACCAGTGCACGATCGGGGCTGGGAAGGGATGCAGGAGGTTGGCCAGTTGGGAAGGGACTGCGGGAGGGCTCCAGGGCATGTCTGGCCTATCTCACTCAGTCCCTATTGGCCAGACCCCAGCAGCAAGCTAACTTACAGGTCAGAGTGTCTGCCCCCTGGTAGTCAGTGCACGTCATAGCGAGCAGTTGAGCAGCCTTAGCATATCATTAACATATTACTCTTTGATTGGTTGAATGGACTACTGGACAACCAGACACTTAGCATATTAGGCTTTTATTATATAGGATTAAAGAAACATGCTACCTTAAATTTATACAGTATTACCTGTCAAACTTTTCCAATAAAGAAGCCTAGATTCTTAGTGTATTTGGAAGAGCCTGAGGGATGCTGGTTATGAATGACATTGTTGCTATACTATGATTTTAGGTTCTGATATTATTTGTGTGTGTGTGTGTTTTTCTATGACTCTGAACTCCCATGTTCAGATCATAGAGGTGTAATGTCAAGGAAGTAAGTTTTCACTTAATTTCTGTAGCACTTTCAAATAATAGAATCTTCTGAATTTTATACCAGTTTAGATTATTTATAATAAATCTCTTGGCTTTATTCTTGGAAAAGTTTCATCTTCAATATGGCTATTTTCATTAAGTTTTTCTAATAACTCTGTGGTAGATGAAGATTTTAATAACAGGTGTTGAAAGCAATCCTTAAACATAGTGGATAGGTCACAGGCTTAAGAAGCAAAGATGTAAACTTGAGTCAACTGCCTGCCAGTTATCAGTTATGTGAACTTAGGTAAATCCTTTCACCTCTAGGGAATCCCAATTTACTCCTCTACAAAAAAAAGTAGAAATATGTGCCTTACAGGGTACTTATGCTCAAATGAGATAATGTCTCCTCAAGTGCTCTGCAAAGTAATTACAATTTTAAGAGTTCCTTTCCACTGTTCCTCAGCACTATCACCCACCTGAGGAAAGATGTTCATTAAGTTTAGTGATGCAGCCACTGTATTTTGAGATTATTCACACTAAGGTTTAAAAGTTATTTAGAAGCATGTGTTCATTCTGCTTTTAAGCATATTTTCAGTTGGTCTCCTTTCTCCCCAAACTTCCTTCTGATTCTATAAACCTGCTTTGGTTTTATTTGTGAATTTACTTATTTATAGTTTTATTAGTTTTATCAAATAAAATGTATATGCCAGTTCACATATTATGTCATAAATAATTGAAAGTATTAATAACTGTACCAGTAGGAAGATATAAATTAATAAATTATTTGTGGCCATGAAAGACTTTCAAAAGACAGCTTAAAGGTATCACTTATTTTACTAAGTGATATAGAGGGGTTTAGGGCCAAAGCCCAAGTGTGTGCAAAATAGATGAAGAAGAGTTAGAAATTTTAGTCCAGCTTATATCAAAAATGACATTTGTAAATGACTTCCCCCCTTTATGTTTATGTACCCACAGAAATGACATTGGTAATCACAATTCTGATTCCTTTCCATTCTTTTTTATACAACAACTTTTTATTTAAAAAAGGAACTCATAATGCTGGCAAGGCTGCAATGAAACCACTACAGCTACATACTGCTAATAAGCTTATAAATTAGAATAATTCTTTAGGGAAAGCAAGGTGACAAGATTTATATCAAATTGTATCAAGAATTATAAGGATGTTGCTATTCCTTGAATCCGTGATTCCACTCCCAAGAAAACACACCCTAAGAAGCACAACTTAAGAAAATATGCATAAAGTAGAAATTTATATATATAAAGATGTTTGGTGCAGAATTATCTGTAACAACAAAAGTTATTGAAAGAATAAAATGATAACTAATGATGCAATAAGATGTGAAACATCAAAACAATGGACTATTGAGGAGCCATTAAAAACAAAATGCATAAAGTCAAGATAAGCACATGGGATATTCTGTGATATAATGTTAAGTGAAGAAAATAAAGAACAGGTTGAATAGATGGAAAACAAAGAGAAACATTATGAACTTTAACTCAATTATATCAGTAATTACATTAAATGTAAATGACTTTAATTGTATGATTGAAAGCAAAGATTGTCAGAGTAAAATAATAAAAGAAGAACCACTATGTGCTGTTTACAAGAGACATATCCTATCTAATAAAGAGGGAATGTGCAAATTGACTGTCACAACATCACAAAAATGGAGGTGCCCACAGCAGAGGTGGGGTTTCCATAACACAAGATGGGTGCACCCACAGTGGAGGCCGAGTTCTCCTAGAGCCTTTATGAGCAATCAGCAGGGACCTGATGCTGTGTGGCGCTGGGCCAGGGCAGGAGACCTGAGGCTGCACCCCCCGCTGGGTGGGACATGACAGGGAACCTTAGGCTGCAACCCCCATCCTGGTGCCAGACCGGGGGACCTCAGGTCATGCCCCCCACCTGACAGGGCTTGATGGGGGACCTCAGGCCACACCCACCGCCCAGCGGGGATTGATGGGGGACCTGAGGCTGAACCCCCCTGTCCAGTGGGGCTTGATGGAGGACCTCAGACCATGCCCCCTGCCCTAGCAGGGCTTGATGGGGGACCTCAAGGTGTGCCCCCCATCCCGGTGCCAGGCCAGGGGACCTCAGGCCATGCTGCCTGGTGTGTGCCAGGGGACCTGAGGCTGCACACCCCTGCCTGGCACCGGGCAGGGCTTGACAAGGGAGAGGCCAGCCAGGTCTGGATCTCGCCCAGTGGGGGTGGGGCCGGCTGAGTCTGGGTCTTGCACAATTTTGAGGTACCATGTGTGGGCGGGGACTTGACTCTGGGTCCTGCGTCATGCCCCAGACTCTGACAGGAGGGAGATTTTCATATACATTTTACTAATTTTCTTTCATCTCTGAAACTTCTATTATAGAGAAAGGGCAAATAGCAATATTAAAATATTTCCTCTAATTAATCCCCCTTTTTTTTTTAACATATTTCATTGATTTTTTAACAGAGAGTAAGGAAGAGAGTAGAGAGCTAGAAACATCGATGAGAGAGAAACATCGATCAGCTGCCTCCTGCACACCCCACACTGGGGATGTGCCCGCAACCAAGGTACATGCCCTTGACCGGAATCGAACCTGGGACCTTTCAGTCCGCAAGCCGACGCTCTATCCACTGAGCCAAACCGGTTTCGGCTAATTAATCCCCTTTTAATGTGCATGAATTTCGTGCACTGGGCCACTAGTTTTAAATATAAAGAAGCAGAAATGAATTACTTAAAAGAATCAGATAGTGTAAAAGGAGGAAAAAAGGGGAAATGTGTCATGCAAAGACTAACAAAAGAAAATTGGTACATCTATATTCATATCAGATAAAATTGACTTTAAGGAAAGAAATATTATGAGAAAAAGGACATTTCATAAGCTAAAAGATCAACAGGAAGACAATAATCCTAAATTTTTGTGCACCTATAAACATAATTTCCAAATTTTTAAAGTAAAATTGATAGGAATTAAATCCATTCTCATCATTCTCAATAACTGATAAGACAGGTAGACAAAAAGAAAACAAAATCAGTAAGACTACCAGAAGTTTAAACATTAACTAAATTGCCCTAGTTAACAAATACAGAAAATCACAGCCCCAAACTGCATGATTCAAATTATTTTCAAGTACACATAAAATATTTACCTAAATTGACTGTATTATGCAATGATGGCATTATAATTAAATTAGAAATTAACAGAATGATAACTTTAAAATTCCCAAATGTTTGGAAACAAACATGTTTCTGAACACCAGTGAGTCAAATAAGAAATTACAACAAACATTAGGAAATATTTTGAAAATAAAAATTAAAAATAGGGCCCCAAACTGCAAACATCTAAAAATACATTAACAGAAGAGAGATAAATAAATGTTGTGTTTGCATACAATGGAACACTACAAAACAATAAAAAGGAATGAACTTCTCACACACACAACATTTCACAGACATTATATTGAGTAAATGAAGTATCATGAAGCAATGCACAATTCTACTTAAAGTTCAAAATTAGCAAAACTGATGAAAGCCATTAAGATAAATTAACTTAATTTTTTAAATGTTTTTATTAATTTCAGAGAAGAAGGGAGAGAGAGATAGAAACATCCATGATGAGAGAGAATCATTGGTTGCCTCCTGCACTCACCCCATTGGGGATCGAGCCCTCAACCCGGGCTTGTGCCCTGACCAGGAATCCAACCATGACCTCCTGGTTCATGGGTCTATGCTCAACCAGTGAGCCACACTGGCCAAGATATTTTTATAAATTTATATAAATACACCCACTGTATTTATATGTTAATAAAAAGTTTTAGAAAAGTGGAATGAATTTGTTTATTAGACACTCTGTTCCAAGCAGGTAGAATATATTCTAATTATTTTAATAATATTAGATTGAGAAAGAAAAAATGGCAGCATAATATTATAAATGAATAAAGAGACAGAGAAGTGACTTCTATGGAAAATGGGGAGTTTGGTGACCTGGGGAGACTGTAGATGCTTCCTGGTGTGGATGATTGGGAAGAACAGACTTCCCTTAAAGCAGAGGTAAAATCACTAAGATGGGAAAGAGGGAGGTTTCTGATCATGACTCTGCTTATTGCTGGAACACCTCAATCAAAATGTCAGCAGATTTATTTCCCTGTCTGTTAAAAAATTAAGCACATAAAAGTAAGTAAATAAATAAATAAGAACTTGTAAATGTCAGAATAATGTTCAGATATGTGTAGCTCATTGAGCAAGGTGAACAGAAGCAATGTTTTGGCTTCTTTGATAAACTGACCTCATAATCCTTGGTAAAATTCCTTTCTAGACTATTTCTCAGTCTTCCCACAAGTTATAGTGCTGGATATGGGACTTGAGGTTTTGTCTAAAAGAATCACTATTTTATCTGGCATTCTTTTAACCAAATACTCTTAAAGGACTGGCCAACATTTGTATGTTTCCACTTTGACTAGTTAATCTCAAGTATAAGTTAATTGTTCTAAATGATTAATCTTCTGATATAGTAAGAGTCCCTGAGATTTGTCCTAGATATTTATACACTCCTAGTAAAATCCACTAAGAAATGCAGGAGCCATATTTATACCATAACAGAGGAAGGTAAGTAGAATCCAGAAGTCTTGTAAATGTAAGGATACTGGGGACAGAGGATCAAAAATCTCAATCACATTATACATGGTCTCTCGTAGTAAAGTGAGTTTTGTCACCTATGACCTATGTGACCTCTGGATTTAACTTCTCTAAGTCTCCACTTCCATTTCTGAACTTAGGGAATTTTAATAACACACACTTGGAAGAATGGTAGTGAGGATTAAATTAGGTGTAGCTGTTGAGCATAAAGCAAGCTCTCAGTCAGTGTCAGCAGTGGTTTGATAATTGGTCAATCAAAGGAAGAAAGTGGTGGCTGTGAAATATAGAGTCAAGATTGGTAATGGAAACAGGCTGTGTTCTAGAGAAACACAGATCTGCCACCACCTATGAGTTGAGTTGAATAGTACACAGGTTGTGCCTTTACTGTATTCTCTCTAAGCAGTGATGTTCGCTTATTTTGTTTGTTTGTTTCCCACTAGAACTCTGTATTCCAGATCCCAGGAGAGGTAACACAGCCTTATTTACCTTTTTCTAAACCCAGAGTGTGGAAGAAGCAGAGGCATTAGGAGCAACAATAAAATACACACATGCCTTTTGACAAATTAGAGCCCTGTGGCAGCCTATCAGCAGAGCCTCTGTTCTTTGCACCCCACCCCCATGCCTTCTAGAAGTCAGCACTTCTGTTTCTTGCTCCATCACTTACTAATTGTGATCTCAATAAATTATTTAAATTCCCTTAACTTTAGATTTCTCCTGTGAGAAATGTGGTTGATTGTAAAATGCAACAGAAGTAGTCTGGTATAGCAGTTAAAAGCTGGGGATATGGCATGATAAAAACAAGTTCAAATCCTCTACCATGTAGCCACAAAAAGTGACCTTGGGCAATCCACTTTACTTCTCCTGATGACTCATTTCCTCCTCCATAAATGAGAATAACAACAATTATCTTCTAGGATTGTTGTGAGAAACTAACAAGATAATATATGCAGTTCAGTTCCTGAAACACTTTGAGCACACAGTATGTGTTAACATTAGCTTGAGTGATATACAGTTCAACAAAATTTCAAACCATTGTAAAATGATTTGACCACAGGCAATATTCAGAACTCAATGTTATTTGCCAAAATCATAAGTTGTATTTCTAAAAGTGGTTGGTCCTTAAATGGCTTAAATGGAATTTTTGCTTTTTCCACAGAGCACAAATTGTTCAAGTTGAAGTCAAATATAGGCCAAAAAGAAAACTACTCAACTTTGTAATATGTGAAACTGAGAAAAGAGTTTAAGTTAAATACTAAATTGATTCAAGGGTTAATTAGATGTCATAACCATATATATATATGTATATATACACACACACACACACACACACACACACACACACACACACACGTATATATGAGTGTGCATGCACATACACACATGCACACACACATATGTACACACACATATACACAAAACAGCACAATCATTCTTCACTTGTACAGGAGGAAAACAGTGTAATAGAACACCCTCTGATGTTATGTAATGTGATCTTATATATGTTACTTAGCAGAGCCTCAATTTCCTTAGTTATAAAATGGATATTTAAGGCATTAGCTCATAGGGATTAAATGAGAACATACATGAAATTCTAGCACATAAATGGCACTTTTTCAAATACTATTTTTTCTTTCTTTTTTTTTTTATAGGTAACTTACAGTTGCCATAAAAGATAGAACTAATTGGCTAAATTCCTCAGGAAAGAATAATTATGAGGTGCTGCTTCATCTAAACATGGTTTTTTTTCCAATACTCTCTGTTGGGGATCCTCTTAGTCATATGGAACCATCCCCTTGGTCACCACCTGTCCTTGCTCCTGGATTTTCATTGCATCTGGAGCACTAGCATCTATGCACATCTGATCTTGTGAACAGTCCTTTTTAGTTTTTGTAAATCCTTTAGTCCTTATGTTCACTATTTGTGTGTTTATCCATCAAAAATATTTGTTGTGTACCCACCATGCACAGGCACAGTAGTAGTGGCATCCTTGGAATGGGTATTCTGGATGATTGCTCATAACACTTTTACTTACCTAAAGATTCTCATAGCAGTACAAGGTTATAACTTAATTTACTCAACTAAGACATAAATAATTCTCAGTATTACCTTATCTTCTGTGAATGGCAAGGCTAGTTTTTTGCTATGACATGCTAGGCTTTTCCATGGGTGATAAGGTCCAATAACCTTAGAGTAAGTTAGCTTTTTCTACATACGCCACAAATTTCAGTCCATTGAATCAGGACCAAGGAAAGATAATATTCTGTGTCCTTTCATGAGACTAGAATTCATCATGTTTTAGCTTATTTCTTTTTAAAAACAACCATAACAGCACCAAGTTTCTATTCATTATTCACAATCTACCCTTTGTTTTCTTTATCTGGACATGCCAATTTGTGTTCCTTTATGTGTTAGATAGGAGGGCATTCTTAAAGCTCTCTTATCTCTAACTCTGCCATGTTTCAAGGTTCTTTTCTTTAATGCAAAGATAATATTGTCTCTATTAATGGACCCTGTTAGTGTTTCTCACCTTCTATTACTGCTTGGGCTTGGCCACATGTAGTAATTTGTGGTAGTTATCACTAATTACTAAGCATTGTTAATTATAGTTTTCTATATAGTAATTTGTGGTAGTTATCACTAATTACTAAGCATTGTTAATTATAGTTTTCTATACTTTGTCCTGCATTCATGCCATGGAGTGCCCTTTGAGTGGGATAAAATGTCTTGAATCACTTTCACTTTTGTCTATATTAGATAATAAGAACTAACTTTTGTAGCATGGTGACTCTCGTGGATTCCTGGACCCAATTCCCACTATGTATGTTTATGTGGCGAGGGCAAGGCCTTCCCACACAACACAAAACAATTCTCAAACACCAGCTAGGCATCCTACAATTCAGCTCGATTTTTGGCACTGTCTACCTGAAGATAGCATCAGATTCCACAGGCTGAGGGATCAGTACTTCAATACTGCCTCTCCCCAAGTCCAGACACCAGTTGCAAGTCCAGGTAGCAACCTATACTTCTAACCAACTGGCTACAAATTGGAGGTTCCCAGAACCCACTCCTTGACTTTGATTAACTTGCTAGAGTGGCTCATTGAACTCAGAGAACTATTTTACTTACTAGAACACTGGTTTATTATAAAAGGATATAATGCAGGAACAGATGGAAGAGATGTATAGGCCATGGATTGGAAAGGGCACTGAGCTGCCCTCTCCTCATGGCTAACTCCCAGCACCTCCACATATTCATCAACCAGAAAGCTCTCCCAGCCCAGGCCTTTTAGGTTTTGGCGGAGGCTTCATTAACTAGGTATGATTGGCACTGGTCATTGGCACTTCCAGCCCCTCTCTCCTCCAACTCTGGAGGCTAGTGCAATGCCTGATTCAATGGACTGAAATTTGTGGCGTATGCAGAAATCACCAAGTGATTCAACTTCCAGCCCCTCTCTCCTCCAACTCTGGAGGCTAGTGCAATGCCTTAGATCTATGCTGAGCTCAGCAAAGTGATTCCAGGCTGCACTTGAATAATCTCACAGGCCATCCCCACTCAAATAGGTTCTTTATGGGTGTTTGATTGAAGGAATTTATTATTTGCCCGAACAGTGTGTGGTTTTCACCTCAGATCCTCTCACATGATCACAAGTGATTGTAGTTGAGATGATTAATGCAAATAGAAATCAGAGTGGGCCATGGGGAAACCTTTGGGAAAGTAAACACAAGTGGGGAGAGGTTGTAAAAGCCATGACTGATAGCCCTCAAAGGCTGGGACTAGACTATTCCCAGGCTTAGTTTGGCCTACCTATTATCAAAAAAGAAAAAGAAAAAAGAATTTGTTTCCAAAATTTATAATAAGGCTATTATTTCACACAGCATATTGATTTCTGGCTTCCCTTTCAGACTCCGAAGAGGTGACAGTACTGGACCTGTTGACTTGCAGGACAGCAGTGCCTGGAGCTAGGTGGCAGCTTCCTCTTAGCCTATCACCTGGGTGACCCCTGTTCCCACCAGAGCTACCTAACTCACCCAGGGTTCTGGTCCACCTGAGTAGGACTGGAATCTGTGCTCTGTACCCAAGCTCACAAGTAAGATTTATGAAGAAAGAATCCATAGCCACTTCCTGCTGACAATATGCCCTCACAACAGGACATCAGCGTAGTGGGATTCCTGATAGAGTTTTTTGGTGGGTGTTTCTAGAAGTGTTTGATAACCAACAAAAAAGTAAACTATGGTGCCGGGCCTGTTACTTATTGCTTTGATATCTGTGCCGCCTCTGTGATTAAAAGAATTAACCTTTTACACTAGGATGTCGAGTGTGACTCGACATGGTTAGCATTGGTAGCAGCTCGAGAAAAAAGCAAGCGAGTGCAAAGGGTTAAAATACTAGGCTATGAATTTTACAAATAGGTCACTTCATTACAGAAAAATAAAGAGCAACCAAAGGCTTTTATGAACATTTATCTGCATGTTGAAAAAAAATCAGCACTGGCACAGAGCTGTTTGGAGTGAACACAGGTGAGTAGACTTTTACTCTGTGAATTTCTTGTCTGAAGATTTTAAAGTGCCTCTCCATTGTCTAAATCAATGACAAACCCATGGGAGCCACATTGGTTATTTAAATTTCCTAGCAGCCGCAGTAAAAAAAAAAAAAAAAAAAAAGTGAAATTAATTTCCATAATATATTTTATTTAACCCAGCAAATCCAAAAATTGTCATTTCAATGTGTAACCAATATAAAAATTATTGAGTTCATTTCTAGGTTGTTGTTTTTTACCAAGTCTTTAAAATCCTGTGTGTATTTTACACTACAGTCAGTGTCTTTCATTTCAAACTAGCTACTTTTAAGTGCTCAAAACCCACATGTGGCCAGGGTTGCCGTACTGAACAATGCATGTGATTAAATCACTTTTTTTCCTTCAGCTAACAAACAAGGGTAGATGGATAGATTTCCCACAGAATTCATAGGGAACTGGGAGACTTTCTGATACATGAACTCTATCCTCTGGATTCCTTTCTGCCTCCCGGGTACCTTCTCTGCCCCAATCCCCCTCTTTTTTTTGTCTCTTTTCTCATTGCCTAACCAGAGACACTACTGCAGCACAAACATATGGGGTGTAAAGGCAGAAGGAGTGGGCTGGATACCCAGCCTGTCCCTTGCAGGTTTTGACCTTGCAAGTTATTCAACCTCCCTGGGCTCAGATTTCTTTTTTATGAAATAGGATTAATCTCTTCACTGAATTCTGTAGATCAAATAAAATAATAAAGGTAACTTGTCAGCACCAAATAGACATGGAGTATTCAAGCTTTCAATGATTATTTTTCAAGATTTATATATGTTTGGTGGAAAGGGCAATGGGGGGAAAGAATTACAGAAGTAAGAACTTTAAGATTTGCGCTAAATCCTATTCCACACTCAATTCCTTCTTCAGTACTTGATGCTTAAAACCCCTCTAGGCAACTAGCATGACTTCCAGCCAAAGCACAGCCAACATAAGTTATACACACACACAAACACACAAGAATAATAAAAAAAAAATAGTTTGTTTTTGCCTGAGTTTGTCCAATTGTCTTGAGACCCAGAAGATAAGGAGGGAACACCTCATGTAGGAGTGCACCTGATTTCTTTGCAAAATTTCTGAAGCGGAGGCTTCATGCAGTCCAATGCCTTTTAGGACGGCAAGAGTGCCCTCATCTAGAAGACCCACTTTCTCAGCCCATTAGGTTCCCTCACTATAATACTGCCCTGGACCTCAAGGAGCCTTACCAGACTGAAACCTCTCCAGGTTCTAAAGCCAGCACTACTTCAACAGCCCCTGCCCACAGCTCAGTTACTTTGAGAATCCTGTAATAAAAAGAAGGGAAGACTCACCAGTTCATTCTCCTCTCCTTGGTTAAGCAAAGCCCGATGGTCCTTCTTACTTCTCTCCTCCATCTAAACTGGATCTCCTGGCTAACTCCCTGAGGAAATGTAAAACCAACAGAGGTTTAGGTGAACTCTGAACAATCACTACTTGTCCTTGTTGTTCTCAGGTGCTTAATGTCTCTTAGCACATACCTCACCCATTACGTTAACAAAGGAAAGGGGGAAAAAAAAACCTCTCCTCAACCATAGGATTAATCTGTTAATCTCTTTGCTTCTAGCGAAGGTTTTTTTTCTTCCTAGTACTTACTTGCTGAGCTGGATGTGAGTGCCTCCAGACTGAAGCTGCCGAACTAGATAGGTAATCTCCTGGGCTGTCCATAAACATCGCAGCCAATGAATGGGAATGGCCACTTCGTTAAAAACATGAGACAACAGGATTTGAATAAATGAATAAATATACCATGGATTTTGAAAAAGGAACGGGCATATTGGGGGTGACCATGAGAATTGAAGGAAGAGAGGTTGGCTCATACCTGGGAATGTAGAAATCATTATGGAATCAGAAAACTCTGAATTATAATCCCTGCTGTACTAATGGACCTGGACAAATAAGATCTGAATTTTAAATTTCTTTGTAAAATGTCTATAATAATTATAGAGTTGATATGACTTTTAAGATATTTATTAAAGTCCAACTATAGGTTCCTTCATACTCAATAAGCGATAGATCATCATTACCAAAATCATAACACTAATCAAAAAAAAGACAAGCTTTTAAATAGTAAACTATAATAACAATTTAATTGTTTTTATTTTCCCTTTTCAGTTTACAAAAATTTTCAATAAGTGAAGTATATGGAGAGAGGAGGAGCTAAGAAGACTGAATATTGGGGATGTCATCTAAATTCCCACAATTGTATAATCACCATTACATTGGATATTTTGAATTGTATAAGTTCACAAAAAATTAGATATACTGTGATCTACTCAAGGTTTAGTTAATTTGTTCATGTTAAACACCTTTGTCATTTTATTGCCTTCTTATCGAATCCAGGCTACTTGACAAAATTATTGCCACTTCGGCCATGGAGGAAAATTTACAAAGAATGAAGACTAGTAGAGGACAATAGTCTTTCCACTGCCTGAGATAGTCCTTGGTTGTCTTATGGGGGAACCAGTGCCCACCTTGAAGTTCATCAGAGTTCAATGTACTTTCTGGCCCAGAAGAAAGTAGCTGATGAAAATAAACAAATAATTATAGCTTCTCATGCCAAAGAGGCTGAGATACCCACACTAAAGAATAATATGCCATCATAAACATTGCATTTTTTTTAATTTTATTTTTTATTTTTTATTGAGGTATTATATGTGTACATATCTTACCATTACCCCCCCCACCCCACACCCATACATGCCCTCACCCCCCAGAGTTTTTCGTCCATTGTTTATGCTTATATGCATGCATACAAGTCCTTCGTTTGATTTCTTATCTCCCCCACCTCTCCCTAACTTTCCCCCTGTAATTTGAAAGTCTGTTTGTTGCTTTACTGTCTCTGTATCTATCTTTTTGTTCATTAGTTTATAATGTTCTTTATTATCCATAAATGAGTGAGATCATGTGGTATTTTTCTTTCATTGACTGGCTTATTTCACTTAGTATAATATTCTCCAATTCTATCCAGGTTGCTGCAAATGATGAGAATTCCTTCTTTTTTATGGCAGCATAGTATTCCATTGTGTAGATGTACCACAGTTTTCTGATCCAGTCATCTGCTGACAGGCACCTAGGCTGTTTCCAAATCTTAGCTATTGTAAATTGTGCTGCTATGAACATAGGGGTGCATATATCCTTTCTGATTGGTGTTTCTAGTTTCTTCGGATATATTCCCAGGAGTGGGATTACTGGGTCAAATGGGAGTTCCATTTTCAGTTTTTTGAGGAAATTCCATACTGTTCTCCACAGTGGCTGCACCAGTCTGCATTCCCACCAGCAGTGCACGAGGGTTCCTTTTTCTCCACATCCTCGCCAACACTTGTCGTTTGTTGATTTGTTGATGATAGCCATTCTGACAGGTGTGAGATGGTACCTCATTGTTGTTTTGATTTGCATCTCTCGGATAATAAGTGACTTTGAGCATGTTTTCATGTGTCTCTTGGCCTTCCTTCTGTCTTCTTTTGAAAATATTCTGTTTAGGTTCGTTGCCCATTTTTTTATTGGATCATTTATCTTCCTTTTATTAAGTTGCATAAGCTGCCTGTAGATGTTGGAGATTAAACCTTTATCAGTGATAGCATTTGCAAATATGTTCTCCCATACAGTGGGCTTTCTTGCTGTTTTGTTGATTGTTTCTTTTGCTGTAAAAAAGCTTTTTATTTTGATGTTGTCCCATTTGTTAATTTTCTCTTTAGCTTCCATTGCCCTAGGGGCAGTGTCAGTGAAGAAGTTCTTTTGGCATATGTCTGAGATTTTGTTGCCTGTGGATTCCTCTAGTATTTTTATGGTTTCCCGTCTTATGTTTAAGTCCTGTATCCATTTTGAGTTTATTTTTGTGTATGGTGTAAGTTGGTGATCTAGTTTCATTTTTTTGCATGTGTGTGTCCAATTTTCCCAACACCATTTATTGAAGAGACTGTCTTGACTCCATTGTATGTTCATGCCTCCTTTGTCAAATATTAATTGAGCATAGTGGTTTGGGTTGATATCTGGATTCTTTATTCTGTTCCATTGATCTATATGTCTGTTCTTGTGCCAGTACCAGGCTGTTTTGAGAACAGTGGCTTTGTAATACAGCTTGAAATCTGGTATGGAGATCCCTCCTACTTTATTCTTCTTTATCAGGATTGCTGCGGCTATTCGGGGTCTTTTTTCCTTCCAGATGAATTTTTGGAGAGTTCTTTCTAGGTCTGTGAAATATGCTGTTGGTATTTTGATGGGGAGTGCATTGAATCTGTAGATTGCTTTGGGTAGTATGGACATATTAATGATGTTGATTCTACCAATCCATGAACGTGGTATGTTCTTCCATCTGTTTACGTCTTCCTCTATCTCTTTTTTCAGTGTCCTGTAGTTTTCCGCATATAGGTCTTTTACCTCCTTAGTTAAGTTTATTCCTAGGTATCTTAATTTTTTTGGTGCGATGGTAAATGGGATTGCTTTTTTAGTCTCTCTTTCTGTAAGTTCACTATTGGTGTATAGAAATGCCATAGATTTCTTGGCGTTAATTTTGTATCCCGCTACATTGCCGAATTCATTTATTAATTCTATAAGTTTTTTGATGGAATCTTTTGGGTTTTCTTATGTACAATATCATGTCATCTGCAAATAAGGACAGCTTCACTTCTTCTTTTCCAATTTGGATGCCTTTTATTTCTTCTTCTTGCCTAATTGCAATAGCTAATACTTCCAGTACTATGTCAAACAGGAGTGGTGAGAGTGGACATCCCTGTCTTGTTCCTGTTCTTAGGGGAAATGGTTTTAGTTTTTGCCCATTGAGTATGACGTTTGCTGTGGGTTTATCATATATAGCTTTTATTATGTTGAGGTATGATCCTTCTATTCCCACCTTGTTGAGAGTTTTTATCAAGAAGGGGTGTTGGATTTTGTCAAATGCTTTTTCTGCATCTCTTGATATGACTATGTGATTTTTATCTCTCAATTTGTTTATGTGATGTATCACATTTATTGATTTGCGGATATTGTACCATCCTTGCATTCCTGGGATAAATCCTACTTGGTCATGATGTATGATCTTTCTGATGTATTGCTGGAGCCGATTTGCTAGGATTTTGTTGAGAATTTTGGCATCTATGTTCATGAGGGATATTGGTCTGTAATTCTCTTTCATTGTGTTGTCTTTATCTGGTTTTGGTATTAGGGTGATGCTGGCTTCATAGAAGGAGCCTGAAAGTGTTCCTTCCCCTTGAATTTTTTGGAATAGTCTAAGGAGGATAGGTTTTAGTTCTTCCTTGAATGTTTGGTAAAACTCTCCTGTGAATCCATCTGGCCCCGGGCTTTTGTTTGCCGGAAGCTTTTTGATGACTGCTTCAATTTCTTCCATAGTTACTGGCCTGTTGAGCTGTTTAGATTCTTCCTGATTGAGTTTTGGAAGGTTGTATTTGTCTAGGAATATGTCCATTTCCTCCAGGTTTTCCAGTTTGTTGGAATAGAGTTGTTCGTAGTATTTTGTAACAATCCTTTGTATTTCATCGGGGTCTGCTGTTATTTCACCTCTTTCATTTCTGATTTTGTTTATTTGGGTCCTCTCTCTTTGCTTCTTGGTGAGCCTGGCTAGAGGTTCATCAATCTTGTTTATCCTTTCAAAGAACCAGCTCTTGGTTTTGTTGATCTTTTGTATTGTTTCTTTGGTCTCTATGTCGTTTATCTCCGCTCTGATCTTTATTATTTCTTTCCTTCTGCTTACACTGGGCTTTTCTTGTTGCTCTCTCTCTAACTCTTTGAGTTTTTGGGTTAGGTAATTTATTACCATTGTTTCTTGTTTTTTGCAGTAGGCTTGTAGAGCTATGAACTTCCCTCTCAGGACTGCTTTCACTGTGTCCCATAGATTTTGGATTGTTGTGTTAAACATTGCATTTTTAAGGAGCACTAATCTAGAGTTGAATTCCAATTTGGAGAAAAGAGTAATGGATTTTAGTAAAACCTAAAGAAAAACTTTAGGGGCAGTCATCATTCTCTTTTTACTGATCATCTATTCACTCATCCTATCTAATAAAGAGGGAATATGCTAATTGACCCTCACACCATCGCACATATGGCTGCACCCACAGCCAATAAGGAAGGAATATGCTAATTGAATGACATGCCCTCAAAGATGGCAGTGTCCACAGCCACAAGATGGCAGTGCTCAGTCCCTTCAGGCCCGCCGGGGCGGCAGGCAAGCGGCACTCCATGCGCCTGCCTCCAGAGTCCCCCAGTCCCCTCAACACCCCCAGCCACCCAGGGCTGGCCTGAGGCACAGGCAAGCCTCAGATGGTGGCTGCCCAGCCACCCAGGGCAAACCGAGGCTCAGGTAACTAGGGCCAGCCGAGGTTTGTGCTGCCTGCAGTGGCAGCAGCAGAGGTATGATGGGGTGTTGCCTTCCCCTGATCACTGGGTTGCCTCCTGCCCCTGAGGGCTCCCAGACTATAAGAGGGGGCAGGTTAGGCTGAGGGACACCCCCTCCAGTGCATGAATTTTCATGCACCAGGACTCTAGTATTATTGCTAAAAGAATGACTACTTTGTCTGGGCAGAATGACTTCAGACAAAAGCACCAAGGATGAATCATGATTTGCTTAAAGTGGGCATGTGACCCAGTTATCAACAATAAAATCAAAGGAAAAACAGGTGGAGGCTGGAGTCTTCTGGAAAGGATTATCCAATTGTTGAGAGAACTTTTTTCCATCCTTTACACTCTTCCTTTCTTTAAAAGTGATGTGTCAGGAGGCAATGCATAGAGCATGACAGCTTTCTTTAGATTGTAAAGAGAATGAAAATTGCCATGTTAATGTTGATAGACAAAGGAATAAAAGAGCTTAGATTCTGATATCACTGAGCCATGGAACTAAGCCTGTGACTCCCTAGCTCCACACACCTTGTTAAAAATATAACTAAATGTTCTTAATAAAGCTACTATTGTATGCAATTCTGTTCAACTTTTACTCAGCAATTATATGATCCAGACATTATGTTAGGCTCTTGGGATTCAGTGGGAAAAAGGGAGTCACTATCCTGAAGGAGTTTAGTTATTTGGGAGAGAGATTAGTAAATAGCCTCTTAAATAGGAAAGACATTGAACTCAGACTTAATGGGAACAGCTCCCTAAAAGAAGTGATATCTGTGCTGACCTCTCAAAGATGAGCAGAAGTTAACCAGGTGAAGGAATGGGAGACAGTGGCAGAAGGTGGGCACACTCTGGCCTGAGAACAGACAAAAAGAATGTGTGATAAGGTTTAAGAGAGGTGATAAAATATGGGGTATTTGAGGTATAAAGAGAAATCAAAGTAAGAGTTGAGAATAGAGGGGAAAAGGGGAGAGAATTGAGCCATGACATTGGAATATAAACAGAGAAGTACCCAGCCATAAAGAGCTTAAAAACCAAGTCATAGTAGTTGATCAATTCTTTGGATGACATATATATTGGCTTTGCAAGTGGCAAAAGGACTCTTTCTACTAGCCAAGACCTGAGACTGAAACCATTGTAATTAGCTAGTTATTAATAATATGAAAGGAGTAAAAGGAAGGCCAGACATTATAAGCATGGTCATCTGGGCACTTTTCCAAGAAGCCAATTCCAGCATGTCATAATTGCAAGAGTTTCATCAAAAGGTTGATGCAACTTGGGGACTCAACAAGGGCTGAGTCACATATGTTGTCACCTGTTGGGAATGGCTAAAGGCATTTCCCCCTAACCTAAATAGGATGATTGTTTGCTGCCAGACAGCTCAGGGCATCTTAATCTACATGTTATTGCCTTCTGTTGGCCACACACCTGAACAGCCATAGGCTATTCCCCATTCTGACAATGCTTCTGTACAGAAACCCTACCCTTTGATGTGTATCTCCACCTTGTCTTAGTACAAATTGTGTTAATAAAAAGCAAGGAGTCCTGAGACAAGGAGAACTTAGCTCCTTTAGCTAAAGTTCTGACCCCCAATGCCTTTCAAAATTATCTTTCATCTCTGGACTCTTACTTCAGTTGCACATGTATCCTTTCTCCAGATTGCTGAACCCTTCTTAATGCTGGAACAAGAACCCTGGCACACCTTCACCAGGAAGCAGCAATTTCACACTCCCCAGGGAAACACTGGCCCATTCCCTACAGATTACTGGGGGAAGAAACTGGACAAAGGAGAATATAGGCACATGCACAGTGAGTTGGGATGACATAGGGAAGGTGCTTGCTGCCAATCAAACCTGGGAACAGAGATCATTGGCTAGGGAGAACAGGGCCACTATAAACCTGCAAAAATTTGGGGATACAAAAATCTCACAGACAAAGTGAGAGCAAACAGGGCAGGGGTCCAGTGGAAAACAAAGGCAGGTAGAACGTAAGCAAAGGCAGACATGGCAGTTGAGCAAGCCTAATTACAGAAACCAACCAAGCAGGAATAACAAAATGTTTTTGGACTCAAAGTGGGAGGCATGTGAAAACAAGAGAGGACCTGCAACAATAAGGTGAACTGACGCATAGGAATACAGAAAGTTCAGTTCTATTGCTGGGCAAGAACAATTGAGGGAATCCATCAGGTGATGGCATCGATAGATATAGAGCAGACTTGTAGCAAATATATACCCCAAGACTACAAGGCTTTGGGGGCCTCCCCATGTGGGAAGTCTGAATCTGCTTGTAATAAATTTTCCACACTTTTGTTTAAATCTTCTGGTTCATGGAGCTCATTCTTCATTGTCCTGAGGGTGAGGGTGAGGGACCTTGGCTCACAGTTCCGGTTATCAAAAGGAACTCTTTCCTGGCTCTTGGCACTCTTGGCTCTCTGGTTCCTCTGGCTTTGCTCCTGCCCGTGTTCCCTCCATAGCCATGTGACCCTGCAGATCCCACACACAATGGACTGATGAACTGCAAGGGGGAACACAAACTAAGTTAACCTGATGCTAGATTAGACTGTGTAAACATGGAACAGAAATTCTGGGCAACAGCTTTAACCATAGCTCTTCTGAAGCTATAGCTACATTTCTTCTATTATGGGACAAAAGGAAATGAGACCTTGGAAACTCAGGGGCTTGATTCCATAGAAATAAAGCTTTCTACAATACCTCATTCTCCTGTGCTGTTCTCAGTGAAGGGTTAAGGGATGAATCAGATTGGATTCTATTCCTTGGGGGACTCAAGTCTGGTGAAAAAGCAAAACCATGCAGATGTGACTACTATACAAGTTGGAAAGAGGAAGGCTTGAGTGGTTGCAGACTAAGGAGGAGCATACCCGAGAGGCCCTAATGTCATGTGACAGTGTGTGGAGTGGAGTATGATATCTGACTGAGTGACCTTGTGAGCTCTCTGCAACAACCACAGGTCAGGAAAATATTTGACTCTCAGTACATAACTAATCCTCTATCTGAAATATGGACTCAAAGATGTCAGCAAAGTTGTACTCTTTAATTGCACTTAATCTGTTAATAAGCAGAGCCAACCAACTTTTACTCCTTCCAACCCTAATCAACACTGCATCAATATAACCCACACAATCTCTACAGATCAAAACAGAGCAGTGGGAGCTCCCTCTAGCAAATAAAAATGTGGGCTATTGAAGGTGAAGGCATGATTTGGCCTTTCCCACTCCCTGCCTGAAAGTTCTATTTAGGAGGTCATCAAGTTGAGAATTTGGTGACTATGTCAAAACTTAGATAAGTAGAAGTAAAATCTGTCTTATCTGGGAATAAAAAAAGAGCCCAACCTGTGAAAAGAGACCTTCTCATGACTTCTCAGTTTCTTTCTATCCTGTTAATTCATTTAGCAAACAGCTTCTAAGCTCCCACACCAGGGTTAGTGAAATGAATGACAAGAACAGCTAGAAAATAAACATACATAGACACTAAAAATGGACTTTTATTGAATTTTGTATGTGTAACTATGCTAGTAAAAATAATTTTTAAATGGGAAAAATATTACTATACATAAAGGAAGAAGTAATGAATAAATACCTTTCAATTATATCATGTATGTCTACAAAAGAAGAAAAATGCATACATTGTAATGAATAGTAACATTGCATAACTAAAGCTAAATAAATTTTAATGAAATCAAAACATCTGAAAAAGGTAAAATTTGGGCCATTATCAAACTATTCTACTCATGTAACATTTTATTTCCTTGCCCCTCTCTTTAGTTTTAAAACCATTACAAATGCGAAAGGAAAATACATTTAATTTTAAAAATGTTATTCAAATAAATAATTTATTTTAAGCATGAACTAAAATTTGCTCTTATCATACAAAAATATTTCCACTTGCAAAGTGCACTCTGTTTCATTCTTTTCGAAGAAGAGCCTTGGGGGGGGGGGGGACTAGACAATTAAATTAGAGCCAGGGAATGGAATTTAGAACAGTCTAGCTAAGGAATTAGATTTTGTAGGCTTTGCAGAAAGCATCCTTTGGGGGTGTCATAGTAGCTCCCCAAACTCTTCAGCTTTCCTTAGTCCACTTCTGCCCACGTGTGTGAAGTATTCTAGGCCTTAAAAGGAGAACCCAGAGATGATTGAGGCTAGAACCCTGCCCTTGAACTCAGGCTACTGGAGACATGCTCCTGCATGTAAGTCTGTGTTCCCCACTTTCCTCCAGCTACTCCTGAGACCCATATTACAAAAGGGCTTTGACAAGCTCTTCTCTCACTGACAGGTTCAAGGTTGACTGGTCACAGATATGTAAACCATTCATTGCTTAGCTGGATCCTCCAAGATGCCTTCTTCCTGTAGCAACTAGATGGTTCAGAATCTGTTGGCAGAAGTGATGATGTTTGAAAGTGACTGATAGTTGGAATATGTGAACTGGTGAAAGAAACAAAGCAGCCCAGGGACTTCTGATTAGAGCATGTGAAGCAATGGGGAAAGAAATATTCCACCTCACCCACTTACAGCTGACTCCTATCAGTGAGGAAAAGGCTTCCCTCTTCTGTTAATGACTTTTCCCTGGGGTTCCCATTTCTGCTCCTATTTTAGGCATGGCTGCTCCTCCAGCTGCCCTCCAAAGGCACAGAGACACAAGTTAGGTAACTGAGCTAGCTCTTCCATGGCCCTCATGGGAGTCAAGGACCAGAACTTGGATAAATCCTAGGCTCTACTTAGTCCTTATTACAAAATGAGCTGTATGCATTGCAGATACTGTAATTTGGTGTGGACCATTGAAGCCATTGTCCTTTTTTATTTAATTGTTTCTGTTTGAAATTTAGAAAACATTCTCTTTAGTCACTAAATAAGTATTAATTGTTTTACTCTATTATGGAGTCAAGTCTATTTCCTAAAGCTTTATGTCTTTGGCTTGGTGGTCTTCACTGCCCTTTGGGTCCACCTTCTTTGCTTTGGGGGCCATTCCCATAGCTTTTTATACATAAGTAAAAAATGCTCCTATCACATTCAAGGGAAAGAACACTCATCTTCAAATCCAGGCACTTAACTCAGATATGGCAGGTGCTCAATAAGTATTGTGTGAATGAGTAAGTCACTTTTTCTACCTTGAGAGTCTGCTTTACAATATTAAATTTTTCAGATTAGGTAAATGTTTACAGAATGTTTTCCTTTAGGATGGTCAGTGACAGAGTGGAAACTAGAGCTAGAACGGATATTGTCTGTGGCCTGTTCAAATCCCTTTGGATGCCTTCAATGCCCCACAGGCATTTGTATGTTTTCGTTTAATGGCCTGTACCTACATCTCTGCATAGCATTGCCCTTGAGCCCCTTTGCCCATCCCAGCAAAGACCCAAAAGTGCCTCGAGTTTCCACCCCACCTCCACCCTGCCCAAGCAACCCTGAGCCAATGACTGAGGCTGGAGTCTGAAGTACTTCTCCCTTGGGACATTGAGGTGAAGTGTATATTCCAAAGCTCCCTGATAGCATCGGGTTGAAGTTAAGACTTTTCCCAAAAGTCTTATTTGTTTCTTCTTCCACTCCCTTACCAGTTTCTGCTAGGAACGCTTCCATTATAAAGTAAATTCATGTCTCAGTGTCTGTTTCTAACTTCAGAAAAGAACTAAGTGTTCTTAATATTTGTATCCCCCAGAGATCTATGTAGGCACCATCAACACATTTCTTTTTGAAGGGGGGAGAGGGGAGACCACCTGCTACATATGAGCAGATTTCATCTTTTCATTCTCTCACCTGGATGTTATTCATTACTCTTATTTCAAAGCCTCCAGTTTCCAAACTCCTTAATTTATTGTGTGTGTGTGGAGGGGTGTGCTTTTTCCATCTCTATTTAATTTAAAATTCATGCAACCACCCTGAATTTGTTCTAATCATTTTTCCTGCCTAAGATATTAAGATTGTTCCAGGAGAATTCAATAGCTCATTTCATGCTACTGGAAATGTGTTGACTATTGTCAAGGACTTTAGGCTTCTCAAAGCTTATGCCACTTTGCCATGGTACTCTGTGTATTTAGTAGCTGCATAGACACAGAATGTCTGTTTAACATTCTGGAAGGTGTTCCAGATGACTGGCCCTAAGGACAAATCTACACAGACTGCCAGTTGTATGGCTTGTTGGCTGAGCACAGTAAGTACCAGCAAGAATGAGTCAAGTGTTAACCATGTTTGTCAGGTAAGTCACCAACTGGAGACTGACTAGTGGCCAAAAAGATGTCCCAAAGCTGTCAGATCATTTAATGTTGGTGAACATTAAACTTGCATCTGTGCCCCATCACTGCTGCTGAAAACACTGATGACCACTGAGCCCAGTGAAGGATGCTGAACAGAAAGGGAGAGGCATTTCTGAAATCAGTGCTGTCTCTGCTCAAAGAATGGGTTCAATTTAATTTGTCAACTCAAGAGGTTTCCCCAGGAAGAAAAAAAAATAGAATGAGGTGGGATGATTACAAAAATACAGAATGGATGTAAGTATTACACAGTAAACTTGATCCCAAGACCTATCCTTAGAAGAACGTAACCCTCTAAAGTGATGTCCTGAAGCTGGTTGATTTCTTACTAATCAATTTCAGATGATATAACCTGGTTGGAGAGATGAGGAGTCCTTTGATATAATCAGACCTCCCCATGGTCCAGGATCAATTATTCTTTTTTCCCTTATCTGAAAGGTGGACTAGATTGAATATTTTAAGGAGTCAAGTTTTTTGGCATACATTTTCAACCAGCTTCAATAATATGAGATATTAAACACTATTCTATGTTTTTTACTTTGGCTGATGACAATGTCTTCCCCACTGCACTTAGCCATCAGGTGATTGTTTTGTCAAGAATATAGTATGTACTTAGATCTCTAACAAAGAGCATTGAAAACTGGGTTCACCTCATGGAGAGAAATCCATTAACAGGGTTTCTTACCACCAGGGACAGCTCTTATAATACTGAGTAGAGAATGCACAGGGACAAACATAACATTTCCAAAGGAAATATACCACAAAATGTTCTGTCTGAACTGTGGAAGTTGGCAGGAAAAATTGTAGTGAGTATCTATAAAAACAAGTGCAAGATAGCACACCTAGGGAAATAATCTTTTTTTTTCTTTTTTTTTAAGGAATATATTTCCTAAGCCTGATTCATTGTCAAAATCACTTGGAGAGCTTGATAAAGGCACAGCTCCCCAGAACCCATCCCAGAAATTCTGATTGAGTGTGTCTGAGGTTGGGTCCAGGGCTTTATTTCTAATAAGCTCCTTGGGGATTTCTATGAGTCAAATTTGAGAAGCATGTTCCAAAGAGAAGCCCATGAAGTGCTATGGATTATTCCCCAGAGAGATGGGCTAACATGAAGGCACAGCAAAAACACCAACCACACAGCACCTACAGCTCTGTCTGAATCTGCATTGTTTCATACAGGTCTTTGCATCTCAAGGGAGAATTTGACAACTCAGAAATCATCCAAGAGAGGCCTATTTATAAAGCATTTTTTTTTCAAAATAGGCAGAAGATGAAACGTGAAGGGCTGCAAAACGAAATCTAAAAAGAAGTTGACTCTTTTGAAGTAGAAGTAATTGATTCTGTAAACAAAGGCTGGAGGTAGGTCACTCTGTGTCTTATTTTAAATAAGTAAAAATAAACAGACAAACTAAAAAAGAATAATTTTAAATAGTTATTAAATCATAGATAATTACACAGAGAATTATATTCACTCAATTCCTAGAGGTGTGTGGTGTGTTTATTACTTCATTCATTCTCCATTTATGCATTCTTTTATTTATTCCTTTATTGATTGACAAAGCACATTAAAAAGCTATGCTATGTGCAGGGCCAAGATTTAAGAATTCTCCTTAAAGCTTGAGACATGCAGGACAATAAATTATGTGCCACGTTTAACCTCCTTTGATTTTCACAGTTATGCATAAGGTAATAAATAATATTCTCATGACAATAGCCAAGAAAGCTAAGATGTAGACATAGTGACTAATTTGCTCAAAATCACAAATCAAAGAAGTCAGGATTAGAGATCAGACCTGTCTGACTCCTAAGCTTATACTCCTTTTTAAAAATATATGTTTTTATTGATTTTAGAGAGAGGAAGGGAGAGGGAGAGAGAAACATCAATGAGAGAGAAACATTCACCAACTACTTCCTGCATGCCCCCTACTGGGAATTGAGCCTGCAACCTGGGCTTATGCCTGACTGGGAATCTAACTGGTAACTTCCTGGTGCATGGGATGATGCTCAACCAACTAAGCCACATTGGTTGGGCTAAGCCTTTACTCTTAACTGCCAATAGACCATATGCCATTTTTGAGATTGACTTTATGTATCCAAATTCTGTGTGACCCCTAATGATATGGTCATACATGGGGTACTGGTTGAGAGCCCATGATTTCAGCCCTGAGCCAAACACTCTACCCTAGGACACCTGTGAACCCTCCTATCTGTTGTGCTAAGGTGAGGTGTAGGCAGATACAAAGATTTGGCCTTTCCCAAATATGACTTTTGGCATCCAGACCAAATCACATTTCAGGACCCATCTAGGGAGGTTCCAAACCTACAAAGTTATCTCCAGATTAAACCAGTTTCTCATTAGTCAAGGATTGTGGCTGAATTCTTGAGGCTATTTAAGCCATTATCAAACTCTCGAAGTTAACCTTGGGCTAGGTCATGAGAGAACTGGCTTAGCTTTCAGGAAAGAGCATCCAGCCAGTTGTGGAGTCACCTTATCTTGTTTTTTGCTCAATTCCTGAGAAGATCAGGAATACAACGTGGCCTTGGGGCTCCACGCTGTTTACTTAAAGTGTTGTCTCTTACGTGTTCCTGCAAGGAGTTTCACCAAATGGAATTCACCTAATGGGGAGGTAAATTTTCTATCTTTATAACTTATGTTTCCCTGGTCACATAAACCTGGGACAGTAGTCAAAAACAGGCTCATAGAAGCTCTACCACTGTGAAGTCCCTTGTGAGTCATTAAGAAATCTGCAGAATGTTGCATGCAGGACTCCTGGTGACAGCATGCTCTTCCCTCCTGCAATCTGTGTTGGCTGAACGGGCCACAACCCACCATGAAATGATCTCTGCTGATTCCATGAGGCTTCTCTGGGCCTGGCCTGACCCTGAGATTGCTTGCAGAGTCCCCCAGGTCTCTACAATTGCATACCACTGTGTCACCCCTGGTGACATTCTCCATCTCTTTTAACCAATTTCCACATCCTTTAGCCATTGGGAGACATGATCAGACTGTTTATGTCACCTTTGTGTCTCTTTATGATACCATCAGCCACTAGCAACATGCATCTTCCACATCACAAAGTCACATCAGTGCTAGGTGACAAAGGCCCCGGGCATACTCTCTCCACCCTGCTTTGATTACACTTTAACATAAGACCACTTTATTTATTTCTCTATCTCTAACTCTATCTCTGTCTCTATCTCTAGCTTTCATTTTATCACAAATTTATTTTACTCAGACCCTTGCAAAAGTCCCTAAAGGTAGGGTAAAACCAGATAGAAGATTGAAAAATACACACCCAGTTGTACTCAAAAGTTGCACCTGTTCCCTAAAATCTTGGTTTTTAAGCAAGTTTTCTTGCCTCAATAGTCTCTTCTCTTGGGTTGAGTATCTTCCTAATAGAGTCTTTGCACTCGTGTGCAAATCAGCCTTTAAGTCCCTCTACATATTGAAATAGTTTTTGTAGCATACACCCAACCCTTCTAATTCTACAGCCCACCTCCACATGCCCACTGTATAAACGAACAGTCAAACTCATTAAGCACAACATTGGAAACACTATACTTTGTACTTTTGTTGTTTTTATTGATAGTCCTATTGTTTTAGTTCAGCTTCTTTGTACTGAATGGAAAACAGATGTTCACAGACAAATGAGGATAAATAAATCAATAGTGATTATGTATTTTTTTATTCAATCATGCCACAGCTGCTTTGCTTTGCCCCAACCATAGTCCTGTGCTAAGTGCAGAGTGGGAAGATGAAATGAATCAGGCTTAGTCTCTACCCTCAGAGAATGTGCTTTCTAGTTAACATGAGGTTGCATGGGAGTTGGAGGAAGTTGAAATACCACAAGGTAAAAAGAGCCACACACCACAAAAGGAATGATATGCAGAGTGTGATGCATGTGCAATTAAAGGGATCTCCCTTCTGGCTTGACAGATCAGTATCATTCTAATTAGATCTTGAGAAATGGGTGGGATTTTGATATGTGGAGATAGAAGTAAGAATTTTTGATGCCCCCAAAGAGAAAACAGGGTGAGCAAAGGTATTAGTGAGAAAATTGCTGTATGATGAGAATAAGGGGGTTACTGAATGCTGGGAATAATAGTTTGTTGCATTACTGAGTACAAGGAAAAATGTGTAAGATTAGCACAGATGTGGCCTGTGCAAAGGGCCTTTAAGTATTTAGTAAGCAATCTGTATTTTATTTGGTAGATAATTTAAATTATGAAGGGTATCTGACCACAGATGTGACATGATCAGAGATGGGCAATAGAATACAATAGAGACCTTGAGAAGCAAAGATAGAGAGATCTCAGTTGGGGAGACCAGTTAAGAGGCTCTTAAAATCATGTAGGTGGTGTCTGAGGGTCCTGGAGAATAGGAGGGTCTGCATGAGAGATAATACCAAGAAAGAGTGCAAGGTCTTAAGAACTGATAGAGGTGGGACAGGAGAGATTCTTCATTGTATAATCATGTCTGTGGTTACAAAAGTAAAAGTTCTCACCTACAAAGCCTTCTTGATATCACACATAATCACCATTTTTGGTTTGCAACATAATGTGGATGGTGCCCCCTTGAGTTGTGCAGTGCATAATACATGCAACATATATGAGACCTTTCTGCAGCATTCACAACGTCTACAGAGTTTCCATAGTTAGTCTGTGTGTAGCCTTAATCACAGTCCAGTGCTTTGTCAGATTTTTCATGGAGTCAAACACTCAGGAGAGAGAGTTGGGATGAGACAGCAAGAAAATAGAACTGGGAGAGTCTGAATGACATTCTGAGTGTTCTTCAATCAACCATGGACATTGCTCTACAACATCCTACATCTTTTCCCCAGTGGATTAGCTAATTTGATTAACAGTATCTAGCCAGGTGTGAAGAACATAAAGGACTTTGATTTGGAAATCAGTGGACTTGAATTGTAGAATTGGGTCTCCCATTTCCTAAATGTTTGATCTTGAACAAGTACTAATCTTTCAACCTCAGGCACCTGAAGGGTTGCCCAAGTACTATGTAGAAAACAATCCAGCTAGTGGGGCAAGGACACCATTAGATAAAGTAGTCAGGGAAGGCTTCTTTGAAGAAGAGATATGTGAGCTGAAATCTGAAGGAGAAGGAATCAGCCAAGAGTGTGGGAGGTTGGTGGTACAGGGGGAGCATTCAAGGCAGAAAGAATGGCAAATGCAGTCTTCTTGAGGAAGGAACAAGCTTGGTGTGGGAGAAGGCCAACACTCTTTCAACAAGTCCAAGAGAGGTGTGCTTTGTTGTTGTTATTTAAAGAAAGTTATTTTATGGATAAAGTTTAGAGAGTTATTTTAACAAGTCTAGTGGAAACCAAAATGTGGACCAAATGCTGTGTGGCAGCAATTTTCAAGTTGTTTTTTTTTTGTTGTTGTTGTTTTTTATGCACAAAGACATGAGTATCATTCAAACCAAGAGAGACTCTATCTAACCCTAAAAAGCTCTACAAAGCAGGGGCTGAGCAAAGTTCAAGCAGAGATATAGGTTTCTCTGGCTTTATGATTTCACTCTCTCCACAGTGGGAGTCAACCTCTTCTGTAATTGATGGTCAGGTTTAAGAGAATGTATATGAAAACTAGAAACTCTCTCTAAAGAAAATTATAATCATGATGGCAATCCATTGGATAATTGCCTCTCTTCCCTCCTTGGTTTTCAGTGCTACAAACATTTCATTTAGGGGAAACACCATGGTAGAGACACATGCAGGCAGAGGTCCTGTGTCGGAATCTAGCTCCCGCTCCTCCACTCACTCGCTGTGTGCCCTTAGACAAGTCACTGAATCTCTTCAGAATAAGGAGGTACCTCATCAAAATAAGGAGAATAGTAATCCTTGCTCTGTATTTCTCCTAAGATCATTATGAGGTTTAAATGAGAGAATGAGCATAAGAATATTTTATATGTGCTTAATGCCCTGTGTACAAAGCAGGGAATAATAGCATCTGCAGTATTAAGAAATGACTGAAACTTTGTAAAGATGTTGCTTTGATTCAACATCAGTGGAATAGACCACATCATTTTATTAGCCAGAGTGAAAGACTCTACTAAGAGAGAAAGAAATTGATTTTAGAACAGAATTATAGATTTTACTTGCCTTTTAAAATACAGAATAATTTATTTCATCATAAACTAAATACATGGCTCTGAATAAATAATCACTTTTTCCAGTCATTACATCTGCATGTGGGTACATGTACACTGTGAGAGCACATAGGAACACAGATGGCACAAGCGTATTTCCACTCTCAGATCATTCCATAGTTAGTGAGGAGAGTCCAGAGTCAGGGTTCTTTTCTGTGGATAAGAGCTATTTACCTTGGAGTGGACAAACAGGGGACCCTCTCAAATGATTTGGATCAGGTGACTGTCCATTTCTCCTCCAAGTCCTGGTCAGAACAATATATTAGGCATTGATAACTCTGCTTTTGGGTTGGGATGCTCTCCCAGGTTCTTTTCCTCAAAAATTTCAAACACCTATTTCTAAGAAAGTGCACATATTGGAAGAATTCCACAGATGTCAATTTGACAATCAGGACCCCTCTTTTTTTAGGTTCTTACCCTTATGAGAAGCCATCTTCCAAGATACAGAACAGTCATGTCTACTTGTTCACACCATGGGACCTCACAGGGCTGGGAGCCCACCCTCCCCAGCCCATGTACCCATATAGGTCAGCCTAATATTCTGTGTGGGAAGCAGTAGTAAATGGTTGACATCACTGTGTAAGACTGACTGGACATATCCAGTCTGGAAGGGATCTTGCAGGTAATTGAGTTTCATCAGATACTTGACTTCTTTCCCTAATTGGTCTTGAATATCCACTTGCATCTCCAATGTCACAGAGCACACACCTCCTGAGGTCACCAACATCCACTCCCATCAGTGTTGTAAGGGCTGTAGTCTTCGTGTCAGCCCAGAGTCATTCCCATGGTGCTCTTTACACACTGGCTGTGCCCTGGGCATAGGTTGGAGCCTTCTTTCCCACGGTAATCCTTCAAGTATTTAAGTACAATTCTCACCCGCCCAGCCTACCCATTTTTTTCCAGAGTAAGCACTTTCTGCTTCTTAATTTATTGCCTTCAAGATATAATTAGTCTCAAGTGAGTCTTCAGAATGTGTCCCTTTTGTCAAAGATTTTAGGATTGTTTGTCTGGTCAGAGATTAGAGTCCCCCATCCCTGTCCTCTGCCAGCCATGTGCGAATTGCTGAGGATGGAATCACTTAGGACCAAGGCAAGAGCAACTTTGTCTCAGAAAGACAAACAGACACTTGGTGGTTGTGGTTTCATTTTGTTTTTAGCACACTTCTAGCCCAAGTCTGGCAAGATACCTGGAAATTATTTGAAGAGAAGGCCCTGGTATTTATTAGCACAGGGTTTCCTCCTTCCACCTGGCACATGAGAAACTCATTCTTTGTTTGCCTGAGAGATGACACCAGGCACCTGCCCTGCTGGAGCTTAGTCATGAGAAGGCATTTGGAAACAACAGATTTGCTCAGAAGATAGTGTCTGAGGCTCGAGTCTGCTCTCCTCAGCCTGGGTTGGTTTTCTCATCTGTAAGGTAGGGATGAGTCCTTCCTTGTCTGGGTCCAGGAGAATTGTGCAATTCACATGGACCAGTGGGGTGACAGCACTTGGTGAGGGACTCTCCTAAGTATGAGATGTACACACTGTCTTTTTTATTTTATTTTTATTGAAGTTATTGGGGTGATATTGGTTAATAAAATTATATAGGTTTCAGGTGTACAATTCTGTAATACATCATCTGCATATTGCACTGAGTGTTCACCACCCCAAGTCAAGTCTCTTTCCATTGCCATTTATCCCCTATTTACCCTCTCCTACCTCCCCCACCCCACTTTCCCTCTGGTAATTACCACACTGTTGTCTGTGTCTACAAGGTTTTTTCCATTTGGTTAATCCTCTCACTGTTTGGACCAACCCCCTCCCCTCTGACAGCTGTCAGTCTGGTCTCTGTATCTATGAGTCTGTTTCTACGTTATTAGCTTACTAGAGGCCCAGTGCATGACATATGTGCACTGGGAGGAAGGACGGTCCCTCAGCGCGGTCTGCGCCCTCTCGCAGTCCAAGAGCCCTCGGGGGATGTCTGCCTGCTGGCTTAGGTGAGCCTGGCTTCTGGCTAAGTGGTGCTCCCCCTGTGGGAGCACACTGACCACCAGGGGGTAGCTCTTGCATTGAGTGTCTGCCCCCTGGTGGCTAAAGCACATCATAGCGACTGCTCATTTTGCTGTTTGGTTGATTTGCATATTAACCTTTTATTATATAGGATATTCTTCATTGGAGTCCACATATAAATAAAATCATATGATTCTTGTCTTTCTCTGGCTGGCTTATTTCACTTAGCATAGTACTCTCCAGGTCTATTCATGCTGTCACAAAAGGTACGATTTCCTTCTTTTTTTACGGCTGAGTAGTATTCCATTCTATAAATGTAGCATAACTTTTTTATCCGCTTATCTACCATTGAGCACTTGGGCTACTTCCAAATCTTGTCTATTGTAAGTAACACTGCAATAAACATAGGGGTGCATATGTTCTTTCAAATTAGTGTTTCGAGTTTTCTTCAGATATATTCCTGTAAGTGGAATCACTGGGTCATAGGATGTTCCATTTCTTTATTTTGTGAGTTAACTCCATATTGCTTTCCACAGTGGCTGCACCAATCTGCATTCCCACCAACAGTGTATGAGGGTTCCCTTTTCTCCACATCCTCACCAGCACTTTTTTTTTTAAATTTCTTGATGTGCACCCTGCTTTTGCTTGTCACTAGGTTGTATACCATCTCCAGTTTGCTCTGCCCACAGTGCCCCCACTTTTTAAAAATAGGAAAAATTATCCACTTTAGAAAAAAGATATTCGAAGTTGTCATATCACTGCTGAGGCTGACTTTGTAAATGGAAACATTTCTTCTGTACCAAGCAAGACAGTGATTCTGCAGTCTGTTCTAATGATTCCTCACACCCCAATTTAAAGCCAGAAGCAAATGGTGCCTTCACGGCTGGGAAAACACCAGGCTCCCAGAATTATCTATAGCCACAGAGCCACCAACCATGCCCAGGAGTTCAGCCAGGGAAGGCAATGACTGCAGGTGCTGTTGAGAGTAGCAAAGCCAACCACTTGTTCTGGGCCAGGACACCCAACCCTGCCCACCTCATTCTCCTAGGACTTGATGTGCATAATAAAAATGTTGCTTTTGCTCTAAAATAGTATTTGTGGATTTTCTCCTAGAATTCAGTATTGTTTGCTGAGCTAACAGAAGCCTCGGTGTTTTCTGTGATGAATAAATCAAGTATAACCAAGCTGTAATAGTGATAAAATGGGGGAGATTTTTGTTTTCTGAAAACTGAAGCCTGAAACCTAAGAAATATGTAGGCTGTGTAAAGACTTACATCGATGGTAACATGTTGTAGCACAAGACTAACTTGTATCAAAAATAACAGAGCAGAGGAGTAAAAATCCTGGAGTCGGGCATGTGCAAGGAGGATTATTAAAACTCAAAAGTTCATAGGGTCAGGAAATTTAGAGATTAATGGATAGTATAAGGACTCTTTGATATGTGCAATGGTCCCTTCTTTTCCAGGAATACAGGCTGGACCAACTACACAATTTGTGGGGCCCAGCATGAAATGAAAATGTAACAACCTTTATTCAAAGAATTTTAAGATGACAACGGCAGGGCATTAAACCAAGAGTGGGCCCCTCATGTCAAAGCATGGGCCCTGTGTGACAGCACAGGTCATATGCCCATGAAGCCAACCCTAAATTCAGGAGACTGTACTCCCCAGTCCCTCTGCCACCCCCGGTTAATGAGATGTGAGTGGTGGAAGAGACATGTGCCACTCTTGGGGTCAGGCAGTGAAGAACCCTTGTTTGATCTCCATTCTCTTCCTTCCCTATCGCATCTTTGTGTTGAGTGGATGGAGCCATCAGATTGGAGCAGTCACCTCTCTGAGGAGATCTCTTCTAAATAGTCATCTGAACCAAGAAAAAGAACTTCTTGTGTGCTAAGCCACTGAGATATGGGAGTTGTTTGTTACTGCAGCATCAGCTTAGGCTATCTTTACTAATACGTGGAGAAGGCCAGAAATAGAAAGAAATGTCTCAAATCTGAAAAGTACTGCAAAGGGAAGGAAACTAGATAGTGAAGATTGTGTGATGGTTTCCACACGTTCGTTTCTCTATCAATGAAATAAGAACTCAAAACTGATCTTTAACATGCTATGATTCTATGACTATACATAGTGCTACTTTCCCTCAACTCATTTAAAAAATATATTATCTAAGATGAAAGAGCACATCTTCTCCTTTAGCTTTCCAGTCTCTTGGCCCATCGCCATCCTTGGCCCAGTCTTGATTCACTGAACATGTCCAATACTTTCAGAGGCCAAGAGGAAGGCACTCTCCTGGGGCAGTATTCTGCTTTGCAGAAAGTATTTTACCAAACAGACTTTAATTTGTCACCATGATCGAATAGGTGCTTGATTCCAAAATTTCCTGCTGATATTGTAAGAGTCTCATTGCTTTAAAAATATCGCTGGAACTGGTCCCTTTTGTCCTTGTTTCTATGTTTTCTCAACTTGAATATCCCATTGCCTTCAGAGTTGTTCCTCGTTGCTCTCAAACACCGGGTTGCTATAAGACACTTCCCCGCCACACTCCGGCAGGTCGGAGGGAGACATTTGGTTCAGTGGGGGCCATGTAGGGTCATTTGCCAAGGCCCGGTGCCATATCCGATACTGGCTTTTTGATTGATAGCCAAAGTACCTTTTGATTATCATCCATAGGGCTCGGTTTTCAATAATGGCCTCCTGCAAAATAAAAGAGTTGCTCTTTACAACCAGAGGTCAAGTGTTTCCAGGTTATGGCCCCCATTGACTCTAGTAAGACACTACTGTGTTGGCTGCCAAAGCCCAGCTTGACAAAGAACTTCAGGCCTAGACACACAAATCCAAGGTGGTTTCACATGATAGGTGCTCAAACCTTTCCACTTATGGAACTCTTCTGGGAGAAGAGTGAAGTACATGTTTTCAAGAATCTGGAAACACAGCTTGAAGTAGTCTGCCTCAAGGATGAAATTTCTTCTGAATCTCATATAGAAATTAAATTTAAAACCATAGGGTCAGGAAATATAGAGGTTAATGGACAGTACCAGGTTCCCCTAACATTTAAAATCATTCAAATGTCACAGTCCATTCCACACCACATCCATATTTGATTTGATATAAAATGGCATTTAAAATTACTCACCACCAATTGAAATGGACCCTATAGAAAGATGTGCCACATGTATGGTGTGGCTTTGGTAGGCACATCACTGCATAGTTAAGAACAGAGGTCAGTGAATTTGGAATATGGGCCACAGCTTTGGAGTTGAACAGATCTAGATTTAATTCCAGCTCTGACACCTACTATGGACAAATTAATTACCCTATCAGAGACTCAGTAATTAGAAATAATAATTCCTTCCTCTTAGGTGTGTCATAAGGATTATATAACTCCCATCACAATGCAGGGCATGGCATGGCTCCTACCTCCCTTTTCTACCCTCTGAACTATTCATTTAACAGGCTGTGCACTATGGCCCTGTTCACATATACCTCTAACCTTCACCTGCAAATAATTACAACGTATTTTTAAGATTACCGGATACCTCTCTGTAGAAACATTTTGGACTGTCATTTTATTTCATGAGTTAGACTTAGCCTCAAATAGAGTCCAAGATAAGTTACAATACAGAGTGCATGGGAGGGTATTATCATTTTTATCATGTTTAGTCATGAAACTGAGGGTCCTTATGATTTAGATTAAATTTAGGTTTTGAAACCAACCTCTAGAAATAATATCTCTCTTTCTTTGGGTCTGTAGCACTCAAAGACTTATTCTTTCCCTGGATAACAGCAACCCCCGCGGCAGCAGAAGACAGTTGCCTGGACCTGACTAATGATCACAAGGCCCAGACCTCTAAAGGTAACATCGTGACCTAAGTTATGTTTTAGTTCCTGAGCCCAGGATGGAACCATCTCCTGGCTACTTTCCTATGAGACCAAGAAGAGGGACACTGGAAAAGACTTCAGAGCTGTCCTCAAGGCCTGAAGAAATAATTTATTACCCTTACCTCACCTCTGACCAATCAGCTCCCAGCAGGACTGTGAACCTCTACCCCACTGTGTCTTGTGATTTTGCCCTGTATGATCTGTAACCTACACATAACAAGGGAGTTCAGGCTTTTGAGCATTAGCTTCCTGTTCTCCTGGGTGGTGTCGTTCATCAATAAAGTAAACAATCTTTCTCCACTGCAATTCTCAGGGTCTAGTGTTTGGCTCTGCTAGCACCTGTGAACGAACTCCTTCTGCTCCCTAACAGTCACAAAGGTTGACGATCTTAAGTTATGAAAGAAACAAAACAAAAAAATATGAGGAGCCAAGCTGCCCCACAGAATTAGAACTGGTTTTGGTGTCTATCACAGGTATCTTTGTTGAACTGAAAGAGTGAATTCTGTAGTATTCTATAAGGAACTTTGCCAGGGATAGTAGTTTTCCTGAAATCCACCCATTGCCCATGGAAATAATAGAGAACAACTAATGTGAACCTTCCTTTAAAAACTGATCATTCACTAGCAGGCTAAGATCCACACAGCATTTTATCAACCTTGCAAACCTCAGGGCTCACTAGCCAAACCTGTTATTCTACTTTCCTACAGCAAAGCTTTTGTCCTCCTTAACTTAACAAGAAAGTAGTAGTTCTCCTTGGAGCTGGGATAAGGCAAGATCATGGGTATCCAATTAGTGGTTTTAAAATCTAACTTACCTTCTGGAAATCTTAGCAGGCTTTAAACAAAACAATGAAACAAATCAACACACACACACACACACACAGAAAGATTTTAGTGCTCTACAACGTGCCTTGAGATTTTTCACAGTTCTAGACGTATGATGGCCAATATCACTCTGCTACTCTGGAAAAGAAAACTGAAGGCCTGAGAGATAATCTGTCCTGTCACTCTACATTGTAAATTAAATTCAGAACTAGAAACAAAAGAAATGCCCTGATAAGATGCCATTCCTAAAACAAACAAAAAACCTAAAAAAAATTCCTCATGAGCTCTCAAATAATTCACATATATATACATACAAACACATCTATAATAATAAAACCCTAATATGCAAATCGACCAAATGGCTGAACAGCGGAACGACCACCCAGACGACCACGTTATGACACCCACTGGCACCAGGCCAGCCAAGGCGGGTGCAATGCGATTGGTCAGGAGCTCGGCCATCGCCCCATGATTGCCCTGCAGAGGGAGGCCCAGGCCACCGACCTGCGGGTTGCGGCGGGTGGGTGGGACCTCCCTCTGCGGGGGGCTATCCATCGTGGGGCTCCCAGACTGTGAGAGGGCACAGGCTGGGCTGAGGGACCCATCCCCCCTCAGTGCATGAATTTCGTGCACTGGGCCTCTAGTAAATAATAAAAAGGGGGAGGGATTAAAGCTATAAATATTAGCTCCTCTGTGTCTCAGCTGATGGTTAGATCATACAAATTGGCAAAATAAGGGTAAGGTCTTGTTCAAACCTATTTGTTTGTTGGGATGCTCTAAGATTAAGGTTAGGGTTAGACCTCTCAGCAGACCATAGGGTTAGACCTCTCAGACAATACTCAGGACTCTGCAAAAGGAAGCCAGCCATCTCCCATGTTTGTAGCTCAATACCTCTCTGGACCATCTCTGCCATAGCCTGGCAATCTAGTATGGATTTAGCACAGCCCATCCTAAGAATCCTTATTATCTTGTGTCAGACGCACCTAAAGGAAACCTGAGGAAAACATCTTGCTGCATCCATAATAGTGTGGGGCCTTTACCTACTCTGCTAGGCTCACCTCATGAGGCAAGAATTCTCCATTATAACTGACTTCATAAAAAAAGAAAACAGAAGTCCTGAGAGATAATCTGTCCTATCACTCTACAGCAAACATGTCAAACTCACAGCCCCAGGGCCAAATACCTCAATTATTTGGCTTGTGTTAACCTTTGAGTTTGACATGCTTGCTCTACAAAGACTCAGATGGCTTGGGTTTATTCCTGAGTATGTACTGACAGCAGAGAATCGGTAACTTCATGGAGGAGACTCAGAGTGGGACCTGGAACCCTGCTATGCTATTTCTCAGTTGATGCTATTTCTCAGTAGACACCCACAAGTGTCAATTTCTCACTCAACATGAGAAGCAACAGAGAAACTTTATCTTCCATGAGTATTAAATCACCCTCTCCATCAGCTGGCATCATGCCCTAGGATTCAACAAATGCTTGTGGAAAGAGTGAATGAATACACGAATGCCTGAATGATTGGTAGATACAAAGTAATAAATGATAAGTACCACAGAAATAATAGAATAATCTTAGCTTATATCTACCAAGATTACTTACTATATGCTTTTCACTGTTCACATTTCATACTCATAGTAACCCTTGAGGTAAGGTATCATTATTATCACTATTTTATAGGTGAGGAAACAGAGATACAGAGAATTGGAGTAGCAAGTACTGCCCAAAGTCAGGGAGCAAGAAAGGGTGAAGCCAGGATTTAAACACAGGTAAACAACCCCCGGCTTATGCTCCTAACTGCAACTATGCTGACTGTGGAATGGCTTCCTGCAAGGGGACTGCAGCAGACCGTGTTGCTCTGTTACCCCTACATCTCATCCCTCCCAACCCTTCCCTGCTTGCCTAAAAGGAAGAACGAACAAACACATAAACAGTCTAAGCCAATATGTCTAACGTTTTGGTACAAATCCACTTTCCCAGAATTCTTTTCTACTCAGGATGCCAAGGAGACACAGTTATAACCAATGAGCATAAGTAAAAGCCTGCAGATGGGCTGTAGGATTTCTTTTGTTCACTGGTAAAAGATTCGTACTTGAAGGAAAAAAGCTTGCTGGTGCCTCCCTTCCTTTTTCTCCTACACTGAAAACAGATGCAATGCCCAGCTGTGCAGAAGCTATCTGGGCGCCATAAGCAACAAGCACAAACATGAAAGACCAAGATCTAAGGCTAGTGGGACAGAAAGGTAAAAGAAGGTAGATCCCCCATGACACCCAGTCACTAAACCAGCCCCGAAGCCACTTACCTCCAATCTTTTTAAATGAGTCAATACATATCTTTATTGTTTAAACCACTGTTAGTTGACTTTCGTTCCTTGCCTAACTGAGCTAGGCGTCCAGAAAGATTCATGAAGAGCATAGTCCTGCAGCTGTGTCACTGAGGATAGATGAGCATTTTTTTAACTTAACTTTTTTTTAAAGTATATATTTTTTTTACTGTTGATAGTATTACCAGCATAGCATTTCAACACACAGGAATGGAAAAGAGGTAATAGACAGAGGAAATAATGTGATACATATTCCTTTAAAGGGCAAGGACTATCTTCCGCAATTCAGTATGAGGACTCCCCTGATGATGCTCTTTCATTAACTCGGTGGCTTTGGAAACCATATGCTGTAGCACAGTGCTTCTCAGTGTGTGGTCCCTGAACTAGCAGCACCAGAATAACCAGGAAACCTGAGAAATGAAAGTGTGTGCCTGCTCTAGATCTACTGGATCATGAATGTTGGGGGCAGGGTGGACAATCTGTGTTTTAACATGCCCTCCAGGTAATTCCCATGTCCAATCAACTTGAGAAGCCCTCAAACTTGGGCATAGAGAGAGAAGCTCCAGTACCCTATTCTTTGTCTTATTCTACCACTCGTTCCTGTGCAATCTTTACCCTGCTCAGTAAGGAAAGTTTGTTGAAGTCCTGCCTACAAAATACTGTGGGACGTCAGGCTATAGTGCCCTTAGCCCTCCATGAATCCCCCTTCACTAGAACAAGCCTGCCTTTGTAATGAGGGCAGAAATGGGGACAGATGGGGTCCTGCAGTTCACCTCTCCTTTGACATGCCTTTTGGGGGACACCCCTCCTGACTAACAGTAAGTTTTGAAGAGTGGAGATTATGTCCAACAGCACTGAAGGAGGACAGAGAGAACCACATAGCACAGTAGAGGGAAGTACAAACTCATTATACTGAGGAAATGGGAGCTGAAGAATAAAGGCCAGCAAAAGCTCACTAGGAATCTCATTTCCCATCTGTACAGTAAAAATGATACAAGTTCTTAAGTATAAGAAGCCAGACACAAAAGGCCACATATTGTATGATTCCCTTTATATGAAACTAGAGGCCCGGTGCATGAAATTCATGCACTCGGGGGATCCCTCAGCCCGGCCTGCACCCTCTCACAGTCTGGGAGCCCTCGGGGAAGCGGGCCTATGCTGGCAGTCAGACATCCTTAACACTGCTGTGGAGACGGGAGAGGCTCCCACCATTGCCGCTGCGCTTGCCAGCTGTGAGCCCAGCTCAGGGTTTCTGGCTGAGTGGCACTCCCCCTATGGGAGTGCATTGACCACCATGGGGCAACTCCTGTGTTGAGCGTCTGTCCCCTGGTGGTCAGTGCATGTCATAGCGACCGGTCGTTGTGCAGTTCAGTCAATTTGCATATTAGCCTTTTATTATATAGGATGTCCAGAATAGGCAAATCCATAGAGATAGAAAATAAACTAGTGGTTGCCAGGGGCTGAAGGAGGAAGAAGGGGAGGTGTGGAGTGACTGCTAATGGGACAGGATCTTTTTGGGGGTGATGAGAATGTTTCAGAATTAGATAGTGGTGGTGGTTGCACAACTCAATAAAAATACTAAAAATCACTAAATTGTACACTTTTAAAAGGTAAATTTTATAGTGTGTGAATCATATCTCAATTTCAAAAAAATGAACTGAGTTGGGCCTTTATTTGTCAATTTTAGAAATGAACAGGACCTTAGCAGTCATAGTCCTAGTCCACTTTACAGGTGGGAACACAAGCACCTTGTTTTGAGCTCATCAGAGGAAAGCACCGTTGCTCATGTTGCCAAGGAATGGAAGCCCCTTGCACTGCTGAGCCTTGTCAGCTAAAGCTGTTCCTCTTTCAGACTCCCCTAAAGTGTCACACACACACACACACACACACACACACACACACACACACCAGTGATCAGCAGCCTGAGGGCACTTACCTCCACAACAAGGGACACAATGAAATTGCAGCTGAGCATAATGACAATGCAGACCCTCCACAGGACAGGAGTGCAGAGCAACTGGCAGGAGATGAAGCACAGTTAGTCTAGAGACAAATATATGCTGGAAAATATCCACATGTTCACAGTGTACACTTTCATAGGTTATAAATCACATATGCAATAGACATACACATGTGTACATGTTATACACATGTATAACAGGTATGTTTTATGTATGTAAGTATTTCTATGTATGTATGCACAGAAAACACTGTGGAAAAATTATATCCAATGATGCCAGTGATTTTGGAACTATGATAACTACTTTTTTTTTCTTTTCTTTTTTATTGAGGTATTATATGTGTACATATCTTACCATTGCCCCCCCACCCCACACCCATACATGCCCTCACCCCCCAGAGTTTTGCGTCCATTGTTTATGCTTATATGCATGCATACAAGTCCTTCATTTGATTTCTTATCTCCCCCACCTCTCCCTAACTTTCCCCCTGTAATTTGAAAGTCTGTTTGTTGCTTTACTGTCTCTGTATCTATCTTTTTGTTCATCAGTTTATAATGTTCTTTATTATCCATAAATGAGTGAGATCATGTGGTATTTTTCTTTCATTGACTGGCTTATTTCACTTAGCATAATGTTCTCCAATTCCATCCAGGTTGCTGCAAATGATGAGAATTCCTTCTTTTTTATGGCAGCATAGTATTCCATTGTGTAGATGTACCACAGTTTTCTGATCCAGTCATCTGCTGACGGGCACCTAGGCTGTTTCCAAATCTTAGCTATTGTAAATTGTGCTGCTATGAACATAGGGGTGCATATTTCCTTTCTGATTGGTGTTTCTAGTTTCTTCTGATATATTCCCAGGAGTGGGATTACTGGGTCAAATGGGAGTTCCATTGATAGCTACTTTTTTTAAAATCTTCTTTTCTTTCTTATTTTTTCTCTGTAATTTCTAAATTTCCTAAAATAAGTCTGGTCACCTTACAACAAAAAAATAATAGTAAAGTATTTTTTGTTTGCTTGTGATGTTTTGTTTTCATGAGGGAATATAGGGAAGTGGCTCTACTCCCAGGAGGCTCTGAGGGCACACATGCCACAACCTGTCTCTTTCCCCACTTCCTCTCTAAATCCCTAGCCCCGCCCCAGGCTCAAGATAGATATGATATATATGTACAGTAAATGGATGAATGAATGAATAAGAGAAACACAGCCAAGTGCACTGTACCTGGCACTGCCTCTTACATTGCCTTTACACTGATGGGAGTAAAGACTGGTACAGCTCTATGGAGGGACATGCTATTAAAATTTAAAGTTCAAATTCATTTCTAGGAATTTACCCTAGAGATGTACTTGTACTTGGTTGGAATGATATATGTATAAGGTTATTTTATTGCAGCTTTGTTTGCAATACTAAAAAATTTTGAAATCTAAATGTTGATCAATAGGGGACTGCACATACATTATGGCATGAAGATATATATCATGAAATACTACATTAGCATAAAAAAACAATGAGGAAGTTTTATGTACTGATATGGGATCAATTAGAAAAATAGACTGTTACACAAAAGAACAAAGTGCAGGACTGTCGATGTGATTGTGGCAGCCAGGACCAGGCTCCACTCCGATCTGCTGCCGAGAGGATAAGTAACAGGTGCCCCAGCTGATAGACGCAGAATTCATTCACCCTGAGGCCACACTTCCATGGGCTGCTCGTGGCTAATAAAACTGAGGACAGCAGGCTTCCAATCACATTCATTCTGTGAGATACTAGACACCTCTGATGAGCAACTTTGGCTCAACTTTCTTATAACTGTGCTATAGTCTGAAACTACTCACCTACCCCACCTTCCTTCCCTCTCTCCTGCACAGAGGTCAGACAACCTAGTGTAGTACCCTCTGCACCTTCTCTAGCTTCCTGAGTTTTTTCTTCCATAGGCAATCCCTCCAGTAACTTTCTTACACATCTCATCTTACCTTGACATCTCTATTTCAGAAGACCTGAACAAATGTAATAGTTTGCTACTATTTGTGTAACAATGTGGCAGAATATACATATAAGACACATACACATTCATATATTTGTGTACATATCCCAAAATATGTCTGAAATTATGTAAAATAAACTGGTGTCATCAGTTGCCTCCAGAAAGGGGAACTGGTAGCTGGGAAACAAAGAAAGAAGGAAGATTTTTTTCCCCTATATAACTTTAACTTTTGAATTTTAAATCATGTGAATATATCCTCTGTTTAAAAAAAATTCATGCGTTTTTTAAATGAGCAATAACTAGGTTGCAAAAACCTCGCAATTCCATTTGAAAGAAAATAAATTTCATAAATCAGACAGTGCACACTTATAATATACTAGAACCCTGGTGCACAAAATTTGTGCATGGGTTGGGGGGGTCCCCTCAGTCCAGCCTGTACCCTCTTCAATCCAGGACTCCTTGGGGGATGTCTGACTGCCAGGGGCCTAAACTGGCAGACGGACATCCCTCTCACAATTCGGGACCGCTGGCTCCTAACTGCTCACCTGCCTGCCTGCCTGATCGCCCCTAATTGCCCTCCCTGCCAACCTGATAACCCCTAACCGCCTCTGCCTGCTGGCCAGATCGCCCCTAACTGCCCCCCCTGCCAGCCTTGTCACCCCTAACCGCCCCCCTGCTGGCCTGATCACCCGTAACTGCCCCCCCTGCCGACCTGGTTGCCCCTTACTGTCCTCCCTCCGCCAGCCTGGTTGCCCCAACTTCCCCACTCTGCCAGCCTGGTCACCCTTAACTGCCCCCCCCCCTGCTGGCCTGGCCACCCCCCTGCTGGTCTGTTCGCCTCCAACTGCCCCCCTGCTGGCCTGGTCGCCCATGCAGTCTGCTGTTTGGTTATTATTGTTACTGTGGCGGCGTCTCGGACAATTTGCATATTCCTCTATTATTAGTATAGATGCATTTTCAAAGATGGAAGGATAAAGTAACAATATTATAATTTTCCCTGCCTGCATATTCACATTTCTATAATGTACTCACAATTTCATACACTAATAAGAAAAGTGACTATTTTTAGAGTAAGCAATAATTCCTTGCAGAATCCTTTGCCATCATGCTGGCAGTGACTTCACACATGTTCCCTTTCAACCAAATATGTTCCTTATTTCATTATGCTAAGGCAGTTGTCGGCAAACTCATTAGTCAACAGAGCCAAATACAACAGTACAAAGATTGAAATTTCTTTTGAGAGCCAAATTTTTTAAACTTAAACTTCTTCTAACACCACTTCTTCAAAATAGATTCGCCCAGGCTGTGGTATTTTGTGGAAGAGCCACACTCAAGGGGCCAAAGAGCCACATGTGGCTCGCGAGCCACAGTTTGCCGACCACTGTGCTAGGGGACCGAGCCTCCCAGTTAGAGTGCTCACTATTAAAGAGTGCAACTCAGCCCAACATGTCAAATCTTCACTTCTGCAGGGCTACAGAGTTTTAACCCACTTGGAAGACTAAAGGACAAAGACTATCTTCATAAGTACTTAATGTAATTTATGAAGACACTTAACAACAGTGGCAATTACATTGTTAACCACAGTACTCTATAATAATAAAAGGGTAATGTTCTAATTAAACCAGACGTCATTCCGGATGTCATTCCAGACGTCCTTCCAGACGAAGCCAGGACCAGAAGGAAGCCCGGGTCCTGGGTGCTTGCGGGCGGCCGGAGGGAAGCGAGCTGGGGTCCCAGGTGCCAGAGGGAAGCCGGTGCCAGCAGCCGGGGGAAGGAAGGCCTACTATTACACGAATTTCGTGCATCAGGCCTCTAGTGCAATTATAAAAATGAAAACTGAATGTACCACTAGTTTATGTTACACTGGGTTTCTGAAGGTACTATTGGTTTGGAATACACCATGTGCTCCAAGTGCTTGTCTACATTTAGGAAACTGACATATAACCATCCACCAGTCATTTGTTGCCATTTTGTACCCATTTATTATGCAAGGCACTGTCTATACAAGAACAAATCAGATAGGATCTTGGCCCTTGTGAAACTTGTCTTTGAGTCAGAGAGGAAGGGAAGCAGGTCTGCAAAGCACTAAGTGAAAAAAAAACCACTCAGTTTCTTTGATCTTCTCTTCTGCTTTCTATTTCGTGGTCTAAAAGACATTTAGTAATGCTTAACTTCTATTTGAAACGTAGGATAGGTTAGAAGAATCAAATTATATTATTTTCCCTTGCTTGAACTTATAAAATTTCTCTTATAATGTTTCAAAGTTGTAACAAAAATCTAAGAGAGTTCATGAGGTAAGGCCTGGCTTTTTTAAATGTAAGTTTTGCTGACATTAAGTATGAATATCAGAAAAATACATTTCTAAAGAGGTAAAAAGGAAAGATGTAAATACAGATTTAAGAATTAACTGAAAAAGTGTTATAGGCGATTCTGTTTTAAACAGCTTCAAAAAAGAAGCATTTAGGGGGAAATTCTCTCACATTTGAAAAAAAAATGTATAAATAGATTTTTCAATCTTAAAGGGAATCCTTTAAAAGAAAAATGTTTGGTGCTTTTGAAATACTTGAAATCAAGACTAGACCAGCTTAAATAAAAAATATGAATAAATTTGGCATTTTACAAAACTGTCCTAAAAGAACAATTGGTGTCCGAGAATCCATGTCATTGCAGTTATGGCCTGCTTTTTGAATTCAGAGTGTTAAATAACTGTAAACATCACCATATCCCAGAGATAAGACTTACATCCAAACGCCTATATAAATCTGGAATATCAGCAAATAGGATGAATAGACACACAGCCAGCTGTACAATCAGCACAAGGACAAATATATCTGAGGAAATAAAAACACAAGTTATCATTTAGAGAAATCAGAATATAGAGTGTCACATCTATTGAAAGACATATTCTAGATTAATGCTGATTAAATTTACTTGATTTTCACATCCAAACACAGCATAATAAATGGAAAGTACTCATTTCTATGCAATGGTTCTCACCTCTAAAATGCCTATGCATGTCCTTGATGCAAGTGGAAATAGATAGAGGGTAACATTGACAAAGTACACTTTGATTATTACAAGAAGTTATTTTTATTATTACAAAATAAATGCCGTGAAGGCATTCAAGTATCTGAGTGTCTTTAATGCAAATCATCCACCTCAAATCTTTTTCTGGGGGAAAAGGATGGCTGTAAATAAACATGTTTAAATTGCAATCATGTAGAGGTCACTATTCTATTGCTTTGTCATCCCAAGAAGAAGGGCAACATAATTTTCTCTGAACAAACTTTTATGAGGATATTGACTTTTTAAGTTGTGCTTCTAAATTTTTCTGATTAGAGGGGGGTAGTGATGGTGTCCAAATAAATATCCTGAAAGCAGGTCACATATTTCTAACATACACTCTGCTCCCAGCCCAGAATGTAAGGAAGTAGGAGACGCTTTGGCCAAGAGCCTCCACAACTGTCTGTAGTCAGGTTCCTCCAGGCTGAACCCACTCCCAGCCTGCCAACCACACAATGCCAACCTGCCCATTGTCTTCATGGCAGGAGACATGTTCCAACTGAGCCTGAGTGCTATGTTCCTTCTCCCCACCTCCTCCAGGATGAATTCTGACAAGCAGAGAAATAAATGAGTTTTTCCCATTTGGAGTGATCCCATGAAAAGATACCTAGAGACAAACTTCTGGTGAAGGTAAGAGGTGGATAAAGAAGCCTTAGCATTTCATGCAGTTTTGAGGGAGGGAACAAAAGATCACAAAGTGAGGCTGTACAATGTGTTTTACAGCAACCTGGAGTGGAAATCAGGATACACTGAATAAGTGCCAACTCTGTAGCGGCTCCCTGAATGACATAGGCATGTGTGTCTTCCTCTCTGATGACCTCTCACCTCTGACCCTGTACGATTCTACTCACAGTTTTTATAGGTCGGCTGCCTAAATGGTTTTCCTTTAGAGAAGATAAGAGCCACAATAATGCAGTTGATTGTTCCCAAGAACCATATAGTTGTGTTCTCAAAACTTGTGAAGTCATCATTACTTCCAACTTTTTCTGGAGCAGTTGGTGGCATGGTTAAATTTGAAATGCTTTTATTTTGCACTGTACAGGCACTAAAAAGGAAACCAAAGAAGCCAATGAAGTAAGATGACAGATACCTATGGAGAATACATGAAAGACTCCGTGACCTCAGTGTTTCTATAATTGCCAGCACTTTGGGAAAGAATATACTGAAAAAATAAGGAGAAAGAAACCAGCACAGATAGAGCTATGTTTTGGATAGGTAGATAAATGATAGATTAGATAAGTAGATCCAAGTTATTTATTTAAAATATTGAGCACCAATCATGTATATTAATGCTATGTGGGAGAGAGAGAGATGAGGAAGTCATGAATATTTCCCCTGGTGTCTTAATATCTCTTAACATTTATAAGTAGAGTGACCACATAATTTTATAGTTCAATAGGAACAGATCTGAATGTGGAAAGAAAAGATATTAATAATGTCATTGGCTATCAGGTTAAACTGGGGATGTCCAAGCAAACTACAATGCATGGTCAGTCTTGATAGAAAAGATGGTCATAGAGGATCATCTAAGACAGGCAAAGATGAGTGCCAATGAATGTTACTATTAAGTTTTATCACAGAGAAATGAAGGTCACTGGAAAAGTACACAAGGGACTAAAGGAAGCCAAATCCTTTGGCAGAATGAAGACTCAGTTGCCTCCTGCTGTATGGGCCAGTTGATGGTTGATAGAAATTAAAGAGTGGGAAGCTGGCATCAAGTCTGTGATCTTACCTGTGCATCTCCGTGTTGTACCAAGGCTGCCTCTGAACCAGAATGAAGCCCACAATCTGCATGGCCAGGCTGAGAAGAACGTTGAAAATCACAGAGAGCAGCAAAGGTGGGGAGATCAGCCGGCCCACAGGTCTGAAAGGCACTAGCTTGGGGTAGGCACCATTCAAATTCACTGTAAAATAAAATCAAGTTTTATATGTATGAGAGCAGAAAAATGTTATATTTTTACTTAGAAAAATGGTGTAACTTCTTGGGCCCACATATCTGAGGAAATTGACAAATCAAAGTACATCACAAACTGAATGAACAATACAATAGTAGATTCAAACTGAAGTCATATGAGAAATTGTTAAGGCAGCAGACATAGAACAACCACAAGATGCCCTTTCTATGTCTATTAAATGGGCAAAGACTATTACATTATAGGTGAGGGAGTATTAAAATGCACACTTTTCTTACACTGAGGGTAGGAATATAAATTGATAAAAAAAACCTTCTGAAGGGCACTTTGGCAATGAATATAAAGAGATTGAAAAAAAATTTCATAACTTTTCATATAGTTATTCCACTTCTGGAATTTTATCCTAACCTAAAAATATATCAGAGATATAGAAAGATGTTAATCACAGCATCATTTACAATAAATTGTGGCACATCTATATAATAGAACAACATGCAGTCACTAAGACGTAATGCTTTTAAATACTTAAGAAATTAAACTATGAGAACATCAGCAAAATAGCACAGTAAGCAGCTCCAAGATCCCATCCCTCCATGGAAACATTGAAAAATAAGCAGAAACTGTAAGAACCAACTTTGTCAGAACTCTGAAAAGTAGACAAAGGTTTACAGCATCCAAACAAATGCTGAATCAAGAGAAAGGCAACTTGAAAATATTAGGAAAGCTCTGTGAATTTTTACCTGCCATTGCCCCCTTACCCCCAGTTCAGTTACAAACTTGAAGATGGTAGCACACATATCAGATGGGAGACCCTGGTCCCTTATTACAGAGAAGAAAGAGCAAACTTTATCCACAGATTATTCTGCATGTGTTCTAACTTGTCTGGGGAATCCCGAAACCCTGGTGCAAGGTGCTCATCTCTGTTTCACCTAATGCAAAACTTACTTGGGGGTGGGAAAGCAGCATGCACTGCTCCAAAGCATTGTAAGGTTAACAAACTACCTGCAGTCACTGAGGCAAAAGATGACACATAAAATAAATGCCTAAAGCTTAGAAAAAAAAGCTAAAGTTTCTTTGGGAGATTGTGGTATTCACAATCGCCTGTGCGTATTGGAGGAATATGGAAAGCCATGTACATGACCAGGACAAGATTCATGCTCAGAAATGACCAGAAAACCCCTATGCTTTCATTTCTGGATGATCTCTAAACACAAGCTTGGCTAAGTGTTGAAGTGCCCAGCACAGAACCAATCTGCAAAGATTGGAGGAGGTATTTCTTTGTTCATATTTTTTAAACTCACAGAGTTCAAGGAAATCTCTGTCAAAACACTACCTGAGCCTGGCTGGCGTGGATCAGTTGTTGAGCATTGACCTAGGAACCTGAAGGTCAGGGGTTTGATTCCCAGTCAGGGCACATGACCAGGTTGCAGGCTCAGTCCCCATGTGGGGCATGCAGGAGGCAGCCAATCAATGATCAATGATTCTCTCTCATCATTGATGTTTCTATCTCTCTCTCCCTCTCTCTCTCTTCCTCTCTGAAATACACACACACACACACACACACACACACACACACACACACACACTAGAGGCCTGGTACACAAATTTGTGCATGGGTGGGGCCCCATTGGGGGTGGGGCCAGCTGGGGAGAGGGGCTGTGGGAGGGTTCCAGGGCATGTCCGGCCCATCTCGCTCAGTCCCAATCGGCTGGACCCCAGCAGCCAGCTAACCTACCATTTGGAGCATCTGCCCCCTAGTTGTCAGTGCACGTCATAGTGAGTGGTAGAGCAACCTTAGCATATCATTAGCATATTATGCTTTGATTGGTTGAAAGGATGAATGAATGACCAGACACTTAGTATATTAGGCTTTTATTAATAGAGTATATATAAAATAGAAAAACCCTGGAGATGCTTGTTATCATAGAAGAAATGAATATTGTTTTCAAATATCTGAAAGACTGTCCTGGGGAGGAATTCAGACTATGCTGTGCCTCCCCAAATGGCAGAACTGTGATGGGAAAACTTACACAGAGATAGATTTGGCCTGATGTGAAGAGAACTCTGTTAACAATAAGGACTGTCAAGGGTGTTCTTTCAATAGATTCAGCAAGTATTTAATGAACTCCTCTGCTAAGTCAGGCTCTGTTAGAGGTACTGGGAAGACAGCAGTGATCAAGATAGACAAGATGCTACTCTCAGGAAGTGCACACTGAGGGTGAGGGGAGGCAGGAAAAACATAAAACAGATAAATATCATACTTTCAGATTGTGACAAGTACTGTGAAAAAAATAAAGCAGAATTGTGTGCTACAGAATAACTGGCTTGGTCATTGTTTAAAGTGACCTTTATGATGTGGTGACATTTGAGCTAAAATCTGAGTAATAAAGGAAAGTCAAAGTCACATGAGAATCTAAAGAGAAAGTAGTTTGGGCAAAAGAAATAGCAAAATCAAAGGTGCTTAGATGATCACAACGTGGCAATGCTCAAGAGACAGAAAGACTCGGGTGCATGGAATAGTACACAAGTAGCAATGTGGTTAGACGTGAAGTCGGAGAAGTAGGCAAAAATAAATTCTGTAAGACTTTGGACTTAGTGGAAATGAGAAGCCACTTGAGCATTTTAAGCAAGAATATGACAACAATATTTAAATTAAAAAAGAAACTAGTCCTTTTATCACTGTTTGAAAGGTAAATAGAAGTGAGGGGAGGGCAGTAAGAGTGGAAGCAAGACAGTTGTATGGTTTTTGCAGTGATCTACAGAAGAGACAATGATTTGTGACAGTGGCTACAATAGAGATGGAGAGAAGGGATACAGAATATTTTTTGGAGGTAGAGCCAATAGGAATTTCATAGGTATTGTATGTGAAGGGTAAAAAGAAAGAAAGAGAGAGAAATTAAGGATGATTCCAGGTCTTTGAATAACTAGGTAGATTAATGGTGCTAATTTTAAGGAATTTTATTTGTGTGTGTTTTTTTCACTGACATATTCCAAGTGCCAATATCAATTAATGTTGACCAAGAATGGCAAGGCAAACAAATGCTTTATTTGAGGCATTAGGAAATGAAATTTATGGCACACAGATTTGGGTAGAAACCTGATTGTGTGCCAAGGTAAAGACAGAAAAAATGTGGGGTTTCCAAAGGACTTATGCAAGCTGTTTTGAAAGAGCTGTGATTGGTGCTGGCAGGCAAACTTACGCTATGCTATACATGATTAATTGTTTCTAGGTGAAATTGTTATTCCTTAATAGAGAGTTCAGTGGTGCAAAGTCAATTCAGGATGTAGCCATTTGTAGTTTAGCTCAGTTCAAAAGTTCACTTTCACATGGAGGGAGGTGAGTTAGCTTCGCTTCCTAGAGGCCTCCAGATTCCATTTTGCATTGCTCTCTTGACAATATTAACTCCATTTTACTGCTTTTTTTCCATACCTATTTCAGTAAGTAGTACAGACTAAACAGTAAATATTTAATGGTTTTGTTAGCTATAATATCTGATAGAATAAAGAGTTCTATTTGGGCATGTTAGGCCTACATTCTGTTAAATATCCAACATTCGGTGCTGAGTAGCTACATTTCCAGAGCTCTGGACAGACATCAAGGCCAGGGATGTAAATTTGGGATATATCAGCATGCATAGTCATAGAATTGGTTGAATTCACTTAGGCAGACAGTATAAATTGAAAATACAAAAGAACCCAATAACATTGGAATGAAGACTTGTAACATTTCCAAAGTTAGAAGACAGGTAATGAAGCAGAGGTCAGCAAAAGAGATGGGAAGACTGTCTTCACCAAAGTGATAGATAATCCAGGAGGGTGGGGTATCACAGACCCAAGAGAAGAAATCTTCTGCTGAAGGAGTGTGCTGTTGAGAGATTCATGTACAATCAGGAAAGAGAAGTGGCCATTGCTGTCAACAGAAGTCACTGGTGGACTTGACAAGAGCAGCATCAGTAACGTGGCTACTGAAGCATAGATGGTAGTTGCTCCCCTTGAGCATGTTCTCCGAAAACAGTCTTTGAACAAGTTTTTAAAATAAGTTGGCATGATGGTTTTTAAGATTGTGATGAGAAGATATAAAAAGAAATAATGTGAAAGCAAGACCCCGAGGCATGTAAAGAGGCAATGGGAGACTCGTACTTTTTCATGTGTCAGCAGAGAGCATCCTCCCAGCCAATGGTGGCTGGAGCTGGCTCACACTGGCTCACACTGGCCAATTTCTGCTAAATTTGCAAGCCAATTATTAAATGCAGCCATTATAAAAAATAAAGGATGTAAACTTACAATTAAATAAATATACGAAAAACAAAGATAATGAACACTCAAAACTGATAACTTGTAAATTATTTTGCATTTTAGAATTATCTATGTTCTTGAAGTTAATAATGGAGATTACACTTAAAAGTGTGTCATGTCTGTAGCCATTACATTATGAACAAATTTTTTTCTTTTTTTTAACCAAGGAAATATTCTTCCAGCATTCAAAAACCATTATCTAATTCAGAAATAAGTTGTTTACATCACTGATGGATGGTTAAAGTTTCAACATAAGTTTTTGTTGTTTTGTCATTAAGAGAAAGAAAAATGTCAAGAAAGTTTTATGTGAAAACTAATTTAGTCATCAATAGCATAGGTTGACTATGGATACAAGAATTTGATAAAACTCAGTGAAAGCATTTTGTGAGAATTAATTGACAGAATGGAATTTACAATAAAGACAGTGTATATTTAATTATTATTTGAAAATTGTTCACCACACATTTTTCTTTTCAGTAATGTTTATGATAAATGTATGTGCATATATGTAAAATCATTTTTTTTTAAACATTTGCCAACCTACCACTGCATCCTCCCTAACACCAGCATAGACCAAGCATCCAAATTCATGCCCTTAAGTGTTAGAATCTGGCTGATTGAAATGATAGAATTAGAGATGGCAAGTGGAGAAAGTAGGCATACACAACTAATTGGGAAGTTTGACAATAAGGGGGACAGCAGATAGTGGTGGATTTTGGTCAAGAATGAGTTTTTATTTATTTTTTAAATATTTTTTATTGATTTCATAGAGAGGAAGGGAGAAGGGGAGAGAGATAGAAACGTCAATGATGAGAGAGAATCATTGATCGGCTGCCTCCTGCATGCTCCCTACTGGGATTGAGCCCAAAACCTGGGCATGTGTCCTGACCAGGAATTGAACCATGACCTCCTGGTTCTTGGGGCAATGCTCAACCACTGAGCCACGCCTTCTGGGCAAGGAAGAACTTTTAAAGAAAGAAGGTATGGAAATATATTTACATGCTGATGGGAATGATCCAGTAGCCCAGAGAAAAGATGACCATGATGGAGGAAGGGATTATTATATGAACAAAGTCCTTAAGGAGGTAAAGGGAGGTAGGATTCAAAGTACAAGTGGGGCTGTTGGCATTTATATGTAACAGAGAGGAAAGCAGAGAATTTGGTAAAGATGATGGTTAGTGCTTGGGTAGGAAGAAAATCCCAGAGCAGGGAAATTGTAAAGACGTTCACTTATTAGTTAGAAGGTGCGAGTGGCAGTGGTTTAATGGCAAGAGGACCTTTCTCTGTTCTAGATCTTGTGAAGCAAGGATTTGGAGATGGAAAACATATAAGCTTTATTAAGCACATTTCACCTATAACTATACCTAAAAGCACACTAAAGTCAGCATTCCTGATTTTCAAGGTGGGTTTTGTTTTGTTTTTTTTTGTGTTTTTTTTTTTTAAATATTTAGTGACCTTTTATGGAAGCTCCACCTTTTGTGGAAAACAGCAAAATGACTAGCCAGCTTTTCCTTTACTAGCACTTTCTTTCAGCACTCAAAAATGAGGATTGCTTCCTCTTTCCCTCTCTGTATACACCGTTGGGAATAAGTCAAACATCACATCTGCCTCAGCTGCTGCCCTCCCCTCCTGGTGGGCCTTCTGGGGAGCACCTCTGGGAAGAAAGTTTTAAAAACCTCTTACTTGTTGCACCAATAAGAGTTGTAATGGCCAGATCCTGGAACAGAAACTGGTAATTTGATAGGCTGTTCATCTCCTAAAAATAAAAAGGAAAACAGCTCAAAAAGAGTTGTGACCTTCTGGGTGAAGTTTGATATCAATTTCATTCACTTTCTCATGGCAATTTAGGATTATCAAGTAAATTACCTAGAAGATGGTGAGGTCAGAGGCCTGTTTATATTGGTGGGAGTGCCAAAGGCAAGGCTGTGAAATCCTGTCTCACCAGGAGGCCCCTATCATGTGCATTCTGGGGTGGGTCCTTTGTGCATCACTATCTCCCCTTGCTGAGGGGAATAGCTCACTCTCCCAGATTCATCTCTGCTCTCTTCTCTACTTAGCAAAAAAGTTGGGGTTTCATCTGACACTAAAAGAGTGCATTCCCAATAGTAACAAGTGACAAATGTGTGGTGATCTTACCTAAATGTTACTGATGAAAAATGACAATAACTGAACCAACTATTTGCTTTCTTGGGTGTTGATAGAAAGTCCCGGATAATACACCTTGCTGTTCTTGAGGAAAAAAAACATTTAGGCCTTACATATTTTAAGTAACTTACCCCTTGGTGGAAAGGCGATAATGATGACCTATGTTTAACTCTAGTTTTGAGCAAGTTATTGTGATTTCAAAATAGGATCAAATCTCTACAAATAACTTCTCCAGTTCATTCATTAGCGAGTGGGAAAAGACATAGGTAATCTGAAGATAACAGAGCTAAGACTTTCAAACCAGGAGCGAGAGGCATAGAAATGAATCTAGATATCTCCGGCACAAGGAGAGTTCCCTTTCTCTGTGTTAGCTACTATGAGAAGCCCTCACATGTTGAGTCCACAAACAGTAGTCATGGATAGTCTCCTTTTATGTTTGGTTAAATGGTAAAAGACCTATGGTGTGTGTGTGTGTGTGTGTGTGTGTGTGTGTGTGTGTGTGTTACAATATGCCAATTTTTAAATCCCTATGTGCAGAGAATCAGTAATATACTGGCTTGTACTAGCTCATAGGAGTCTATTGCTAGATTTTCAGAAACTTTGTGACCTGGTTGTTAAACACAGCCTATATAAAATCTTAAATAATACAACTTTACTATTAAATAAATTATGAAAACAGAGGCAATAAATACTCAAAACTCGGCACTTCCCAATCATTTTCCTATACTTTACTGTTATCTATGTCTTTGAGATTATTTATAACTCTTGTATCTATATGGTGCAAGAACTACATAAAGTATGCTATTTTACATTTCTCTCCAACTCCATGTTCAGCTGGATCACTTGACTCCAGCCATGGTGGGAGTATTTACACCACTGAAATTGGCAAACATTAATAAGCAGGGCTTATTTTTCCAGAGAGAGCCAGTTTTGAAACAATCCAGCACCTAATCAGAGAATCATCTCTTTAATGAGTGGTATGCAAGAGGAGAGTCACATTGGACTGGAAAAACAGAGACCTGGTCTAAGTAGACGAAAGCAACAGTGACAGAGAAACTGATTTGTTCCATTCTGATCCTCAACTAGCACTAGATAATTCTCTCTCAGAGAAATCACACCAACAACTTTTCCTGTGTACATGTATCTATTTCTGATTTATTTTCAAAACATGAACGATCATTTTTAGAGGGGTTGTTAGTGCTCCAATCTCCTATTTGCACTTTAAGAGGCGTCGCATGTTGAGAGTGCACCACCCCTTGTCCCAGTTCTCACTAACCAAGAGGCTAGGTCCCAAGTCATACCCAGTAGAGCAGCAGAACACCAACATACTGAATCATGCTGTACAGAGCCATGTACTTAAACATGCAAAATGAGGTAACGAGGGCAGCACGTCCTTCCCTGTGTGAGACAAGAAATGAGAAAGTAATGAAAGTGATGGAACGAAATGAGGTCAGTTATTCTGTGCTTTTCAGCTGAGCTCAGGAGAAAAGATCAAAAGTCTGATTAACTCCATTGTGTGCCTGACAGACTGGACAGCCTCGAGCTAGTGGGAGCGGCTGTCAGCGAGCTAAATGACTATACTTTCAGGAAAGGCCAATTCCACTGCAAGGTCCACGGGCCTCGATCCAACCAGAGAGCCAGAGTTAGAGCTACTCATCCTCTCCGCAGACATTATTTTAGCTCAGAGTCTGGGGACTTGGGCTGGTCCCAGTTCTCATACCTACTCACTAATGTGATTTGGAAGGTCATTTCCCTTCTCTGAGTCACAGTTTCTTCATCTGTGAACCAAGGGCTATAAGTAACATTGCAAGCTTGGGGGCTATTTTCATGCAGGTGCTTCAGGAGTTTGGCCAAACATTTCATTCAAATTTCATTTGTGAGTCCCAACTTCTTCTAAAACTGGACTGAAATAATATACACATTCAAATTAGTCATGTATCACATTTAAATAGACTAGAAACAATGAGTCTATTCATTTTTGTTGCTATTGTTTTTCTTTGAGTAAAGGGTATATATTTAAAGCATGAAATAAATTACTTGTAAAATGCCACTTTTATTTCTTTCATTTGGGAAAAAATAGGGTGTAAATTTACTTCTGGTTGGAATGGTTTCCTGGGATTCCAAAGCCTGATCCTCACCCCCAGCTTTTTCCTGTGCCAGGGCTTTGCTGCTGCCATTCGCTCTGCCTAGAAGGCGGTTTCTCCCATCCCTCACCTCCTTAGGCACGCTTTCCCACACCACCTCACCTGGCGCAGCCAATTCCACCTCCCTGGTCATCTTCCTACCTTTCACATTGGCCCTGATTTATCTGTGCGTATGTTTATTGCCTGACTTCTTCACTGGAGGAAAACGTCATGAGATGGAGGGACGTCTGATTTACTCGCTTCTGCCTCCAACTGTTTCTGGCACTAAGTGTCTACATTATAAATGTTTGTTGAACAGATGAATAAATAAATAAATAAAAATGGGAAAGGAGCTAGCCAAACCATCATTTTAATGTGGGGGAAGGAGTATGGCATTTGTAGATAAAACACATTTAAACAAAATTAATTCTAATACCATCTCCAATCCTATAGGGCTGTGTCAACTTGGGTAGTTCTCTGAGCTCAATTTCTTTCTTTCCTTTTTTTAAAAATTTTACTTTTTAAATTATTTTTTTATTGTTGCCACTCTTACACATGTCCTCATGTTTCCCCTCCCCCTTTGCCTGCCTCAACCCAGCCCCCTCCCATAGCCTCAATTTCTCTATTTATAGAAGAAATAGTGACCATTCCTACATCTCCAGGCTTTTTATACATTACCAGTATAAGAAAACAGGCATTAGAGCACTTTATAAACACATCCTATATAATAAAATCCCAGCGACCATAACGGCAGAACAACCAGAACAACCAGAAACCAGAACCACCACGGCCCCTCTCTGGGCTGGCCCTGCCCCCCAGCAAGCAGTTAGGGGCGATCAGGTAGGCAGGCCAGTGATTGGGGGCGATCAGGTAGGTAGGCGAGTAGTTAGGGGCAATGAGGCAGGCAGGCAGACCCCCGGGACCGATGCCTCAAAGAGGGAGACCCAGGCCACAGCCTGTGGGAGGGATGCTGGGCGGCTGCGATGGGAGGCGCTGGCAGTGTGGACGCTGCAGGGCAGGGCTGGCGCCAAGGCGGCTCCTGAGCGGGCATGGCACCTGCAGCCTGGCCCAGGCCCCAGGGTGGCAGCCTCTCCCTGCGGCTTCTGCAAGGGCTGAACCGCCACTCCTCCTGCTATGATGCCTGGGTAGCTCCCAGACCCTTCCATGACTGTGGGCTCTCTGCCAGGGCTCGGCCCCCTGACTGGACTCCCCAGCTCAGCCCTGACTGAGAGGAGCTGAAATCCTCTGACATGCACAACACTGGGGCCATGATCACCCCTTTGCACTTCCTGGATGTAAAACTGGGTAAGAGGCCTCAACCTGTGAAAAGTGAGGTAGACAATGAGGAGGAGAGGAGGAAAAGGCGCTGGGGAAAGAACAAAGTGGCGGCAGCCCCATGCCGGAACAAGAAGAAGGAGCAGACGACGGAGTTTCTTCAGCGGGAATCTGAGTGGCTGGAGCTCATGAATGTGAAGCTGAAAACCCAGATGGAGGAGCTGAAGCAGGAGTGGCAGCAGCTCATCCTGATGCTCAACCGGCATCGCCCCACATGCATTGTCAGGACCGACAGCGTTAAGACCCCCGACTCAGAAGGCAACCCACTGCTGGAGCCGCTGGAGAGGAAATGACCATGGGCTGGGAGGAGGAGGAAGAGATGAGGAGGGGAAGGAGGAGGAGGGTCCCAGAGGGCTCTTCCTTGCTGCATGAAAAACTCTTCAGTGAGGCTCAGCACAGCCAGCATCGGCCAGGCTTTTTTGTGAAACTCAGATCTGCCACACCAGGGGAAGAAACGCAGGCTGATGAAACCCAGCACCAAGCACTGAGACCAAAGTAGTGCTGAGGAGGGGCTGTTCTGCCTGGGGCCAGGCTTGCAGGAGGCAGGACAGAGGCTCTGGGCCGGAGAGACGCCCAACCAGGCAGCTGTGGGCACTTCTCCGGCCTCTCCACCAGGGTACCCACCCAAAGGACCTCCGAGCAGCCAGGAAAAGCCATGAGTTGCAACCAAAATCAGGATGAGTATGGAACTCAGAGTGAAACTGCAACCTGCTTGCCCCCAGCCCTGACCCTGACCCTGACCCTGACCCTGATCCTGATTCAAGGCTGGAGAAGGGCACAGTGCCAGGCCCTGCTGTACCCACCCTCGTGGTCCAGCTCAGTCCTGCCCAGACTGGCAGCCGGGGCGCACCCTCACTGGCCCTGCTGGAGATGCTGTGGGCACAAGGCATGGGAGCCTTTTCAAAGCACATGCTCACTGAATGTTTACAGACTGGCTGTCCTGGCAGGGCTTTTAACTGCACATGTTATTTTATACTTTCTTTTTTCAAATATTTTTTACAAAAAAAAGATTTTATATAAGCAATATATAAATGGATTTCTATAATCACTCGATGTGATACAGTATAAATAAGCTATGGTTTGTTTGTTACGAACAGATATTCAGCAGTTATGGCCGTTGCGAGTAACTTCTAAGTACTTTAGTCCCTGGGTGTTGAGGGTGGCAGGGGCAGGGTGCGGTGCATTTCCATCCTGGTAAACCCTTCATAGTACTCAGTTCTGTATCACTCAGTAAACATTACTCTTACTTAAAATAAAATAAAATAAAGAGGGAGGCCCAGGCCATCGGCTGGCGATGCTGTGGCAGGTGTGCTGCTGGCCAGCAATCACCCCACAGAGGGAGGCCCAGGCCAGCCAAGCCATCACACCCCACACCTATAACCTGTTGCCTGCAGAGGGAGCCGACCGGTGGCAGGAAAATGGGGGGGGGGGGGAGGGGGGGAGGGAGGGGGAAGTGCTGCACAGATGTCAAGTAGTGGCAGTGGTGGGGGTGGCGGGGGTGGGGCCAGCTGCCTACAGCCAGGGGAAGGAAAGCCCTGATAGTCCCTGATCTCAGGCCAGGCCTAGGGACCCTACCCGAGGGGTCCTGGATTGTGAGAGGGTGCAGGCCGGGCTGAGGGACCGCCCCCCCCCCCCATAAGTGCACGAATTTTTATGCACTGGGCCTCTAGTACTAGTTATAATAACCCAAAGCAGCCACAGTGCTAACTACCTCTGTCATTTAAATAATATGCCAGAAGTATATATTCAAGGGGGTGGTAGAGATAAAGCACCAAGGGAAATTTTAGTAGAAGCAGCAAAAATAAATATTTTGGAAACTAGAGATGGGAAGGATATCCCAAGGCGGCATAAAGAGGCAAGAGGAAGGAAAGAAAACGGGGAAAGTTCCTCTCAATTTCTCATTATCAAGCATCTAAGGATATACATTTAAATAATCATCATCATAATAATAATATGATCAAAACTGTCAAAGCAGTAACAAGTTCCAGATTCCAACTTTCTAAAAATAACCTACTCAGTGATTTTTATTAGAAATGCCACTGCTCTCCCAGGGTTATTTTAGCTCCGGGGAAGTCCACTGGGAAGTAGAATATTTGACCACATTCTCCTGCAAAGCACCTCCCCACCCAAAGATGCAAAGTTTCTCTGGTCTTTGACTTGCAGAACAATGGAATCTGATAAGTCAGTCAGAGAAAGGCAGATACCATATAATTTCACTGATGTGAGGAATCTAGAGAACAATATAAATGAACAAACAAAACAGAAACAGACTCACAGATACAAAGAATAGACTGATGGTTGCCAGAGGAGGGGGGAGGGGGAGGGATTGGGTGAAAAAGGTAAAGTGACTGAGAAGTATAGATTGGTAGTTACAGGATAGTCATGGGGATGTAAAGCATAAGGAATATAGCTGGTAATATGGTGCCAGTTGGGAACCAAAAACATCAGAGGAAACACTTCATAAAGTGATGGTCTAACCACTATGCTGCACACCTGAAACTAATACAAAATAATATTGAAAGTCAACTGTAATTGAAAAAATTTTTTAAATAAATAAATGATAAAACATAATAAAAAGAACAGTGGGATCTGTACCTAGAAGGCAGGAGAGATTAAAACAATGCTGGTGAATAGTGCTTACTTACTTGATAAGTTGAGGTACACACTCAATGTTTGGAGTTTTGGAAGTGAAAGGTGAGGCCACAGATGCCTCCTGCTCTGATAAAGAGATGCCCACGTGAGCCATTTTCAAAGCCTGAAAGCAAAGAGTTAGCTTACGGTCCGTGCACACTCACATACATCTCTCCTGAGGCCTCATAAGAAAGGGGCCAGTTAAGCTGTCCACAGGTGCCTTGTGGGCCTAAACACTAGCTAGGAGATGACACCAGACTTTGTTCTGCCTGCCACATAAGAAAGAGATGGTACTGGGACACCCAGTAAAAGAAGTGGGGACTTCAGAACCAAATTCTACCCCATTTAGTCTATAATGACCACTGAGTTATTATGTAGCTTTGGTTAAAACTCTCCCAAATGTTCAGCATCAGTTTCTTCAACAAGAAGAGTGGAGAGAGTGTATATCCCACAAGATACTATCTCTGCAGGGCTCTGGGCAAGTACAATCCAGTGTAAGACAATGGTCCCACACCCTGGCAACTACTTACCCCACAGTCATTGGCTCCATCGCCGCACATACCTACAAAGTAACTAAAGGCGAACCATGTCAATTGTGGAATATATCAAAGCAATCTTAAATGATAATTTCTCTAATTAAAAAGATAAAATGAGCTTCATTGCTTAGTGTTTAAACTTATTACTTTAATGGAGTTTCCTAATAGTCTGGTTTGACTAAAAAGTAAAATTTGACTCAGCAATTCCTACAACGGATAAGAAATCCAGGACATCATTCTTGACTCCAAGCACTTTCAGGAATGATGCACTTTACTGTTTAGAAAGCAGCTTTGTCAACTGCAAAACAGGATGCTCACAATTATATGTAAGACAGCATGGCACGGTGGAGAGGGCACAGGGTTTGAAGCTGCAAGATCTAGATCGTTGACCTGATCACTTTACTGTTTAGACTAGCATTTTTCTCCCCTGCACAGTGTTATGAGTATTCAGTGACGTGCAATATGGGAGAGTGCCTTATAAATTCTGAAATAATAAATAAAACTTACTTGTTGGTGCTGTTAATAGTACACAAGGAAAAAATCTGCCATGTTAGCAGTCACTCAACAAAAAATGCAGTGCCAGGCCCAGGAGTTGAAGAAAATACATCCCTTCTTCAGGGTGGCTTTTTGAGGCTGAGTGAATACTGCTCTGTTAAATGGTTGGCAAAGATTATTGATAGTCTGCTTTTTAAGGAAAGAGCACTCTGATCGCATTTAAAGAATTTGCTGTGCTTCTTTTCACACATTGCTTTCTAAAGGCAACTAGTTTACTGTCTAGGTTTTCAACCATGTTGAGAAGACAGAGCTTTCTGAGTGAAGATGCTTGCCTAGTGACTTAATCAAGTGAGCAGCAGGATGGAGCTGCAGTGAGTAGGGGTAGCAGTCGTATCTATGTGGTCTAGCACCAGAAGTAGAGGACTCTATGGGTTTCATTTACCAAAACATAAATAAATACATAAATAAATAAATAAATAAATAAATAAATAAATAAATAAATAGTCCCAAATGATGGGCACTTTATTTGGACTGCTCATTCTATCAATGGAGACCTTTTGTGTTAGAAGATAAATTATTTTTCTGACTTAGGATGAAAAGGATGCTTTGGCATAGAATGTTTTAATATTTTGAAGGTTATGTGAATCTCTTGTCATGTAAGCCTTCCTATACCATAACTGTGATAATAATTTGTAAAAATGAAGTCTAAATTTCCCTGTCCTTTTGGGAGCTGAGCTCACATTACCTTTCTAGGCTTGTTTCTCACCTTACCTTTTCATGACACTTGCGTTCTAGTCAGTGCTTCTCAAGTCTGGATGCAAAATTGACTTAGGTGAGGAGTTTTGAAAAAAATACTGATGCCCAAGCACCATGTGAGCAAATGAATTAGAATTGCTATTTCTTCAAAGCTCCCAAGGTGACTAACGTGTGCAGCCAGGGTAAGAACCACTGTCCTAGCCAAACAGAGTGACTTCCTGTGCCTCTTACTCTTCCTCTGACTGCCATGCCCCTTGCACTTCATACTGAATAGGAAAAGAACCTACTCCAGTTTCTGAAATTCTTCCACCAGACTGGATTTCTGCCCAGGAGACATTCTTGCAAAGATGGTCCCATTCATCAGTATCTGCAAGGAACCCAAAAGAGAAATAGTTTTTATGTCAGCTGGTCATACATGAAATAATTAATAACACTCATAACACTGACAGGGTAAAGAAAAAAAGAATTGTTTTCCAAATTGTACCTTTGGATTTTACAATAGGCATTGGTACATAGGTCATCAGATAAGTGATCAGGAAGACCAAAATCAATAAAGATGACTACTTCATAAAAATATTTGGTGAACATGATGACCTATACTAATTTAGTTCAGCTGCCATAGAGAATGTGGTCCTGAGAAATCCTGATCTTATGGACCTAAGCCAATAGAACATGAGAAACTGCAAGGATCTCAGGACAAGAAAATGAGGCATCTGCCTCTCAGAAATTTGTTCAGAATTAGCAGAAAAATAGCCTACTGATGAAATAGTAAAGTAACTATCCATGGTCTTTGACTTACCATACCATCTGGGTTTGATCAGTTATAAAATTCAGTTGATATCCCAAACCTAATTTGGAGTATGGGACATTGATTGTTTGGTAGTATAAGAACCTCTACCAACCCCTCCACCTGAGCTCCATTCTATAGAATCTAAATTTTTCTTTGTTAGATCTGCCTGTCCCCTGTTCTCCCTGGCAGTAAACTCGGTTTAGTGTTCACTAAATCTCAAAGTCTTTATTCATTTTTTTCTTAAACAGTGCCTAAGATGGTGAATAATTGACTAAAAATAAATCATCTGCCCCCACTATGGGTTTATTCTTCATCAGAAAAGTTAAGTTTGAGTCTTTTCTGTGTAGAGGTCCTCTATGAAAAATCTACAGAAATTCCTCTATTCAAGCCTGTCTTCTTGTATAATTGCAGAATTTCCACTATACTGTGAGACTCCTAACCATGGCAATATAATGACAGCTACTCAAAAGCAATTCTCATGACTTGAGAAGTCACTAGTTTAAGCCTATAAATTATTGATTTTCAACCTTTTTCACCTCATGGCACCCATCAATGATGAGATAGAAACATAAATCGGCTGCCTCCTGCACGCCCCCTACTGGGGATTGTGCCCAGGCCTGTGCCCTGACAGAATTGAACTGGACACCTCTTGGTGCATTGGACAATGCTCAACCAACTGAGTTACACTAGCCAGGCAAGTTTATTTTAAATCTAGTAGGATATGAGACTAGATTTTGCAGTAACCTCTGCAAAACTATCTGCCTCTTTCATGAGACATTCAGTAGGTATATCTTACCTATTTAGAGGTTTGAAATTACTGAGGATCATGCTTTGTAAATGACATTGTCAGCATCTTTACCAGGAAATTAGTACCCTCTGAGAACTGACCTTTGGCAGTAGGCTGCTGAAATGTTGAATTATAACCTGAAAAGATTTTCCACTTAGGGCAAAATGGTAACTTTCTTCTCTGCTATTATCAAAGACTTCTTCCCTGATGTTAATGTAATTGTCCTGCAAAACAAGAAACAGTTATTTTAGACTTGATAGAGTGGATAGGAACCACAGCATATCTGAGAGAAGACAACTATGGCTGTCCGGGGTCTCTCTGTAAATGTCAAACTCCAGTCCTGATTCCTCAGAGAAGCACTTTCTCTTTGCTGGATCAGTCTTTGCACATCACAGCCTCTATAGTAAATAGGAGAATAACACTTCCTCATGTCCTGTTCTCATCCTGATTTGATCTCGGTGAGTCCCAGAGAAGAGCACATTTCACACGTTTCAAGTGTAAAATACAAAAGCACTGAAGCTTAACAAATCTCTCCCTGAAGTGAGAACTTACAAATTTTTTTTCTTAAAGAATTAATATTGTTCCACAAGGACACAATAGAGATAGGATACTGACAAGATTGGAGATAAATGAATAAAACTTTCTTCCCTACCCTGAAGATACGGTTTGATTTTCCATTTCACACAGTGGTATCTCTCCTAGGGATTAAATCCCCTTTGAACTCAACAGGGTGGCTGGCAAGCAAGGCAAAAATGGGAAGTTGAATTCGGAGCCCCCTTACTATATTCTTTCTCATACAGAGACAAAAACTTTTTAAGTTTCAAAGAATGGATTATCTCCAGCACCCAGGAAAGCCCTGTACCTTAAAGCTCAGTTGGAAAGATGTGGGGAAACTGATATAATTGATCACTTCACACTGCCTGTGTGAGACATTTGGAGAAGTATGTTGACCCTAGGTCACCCGTATACCACTGCCAGTCAAAGTTGCTAGTTGCCCACACTGTGAAGCAAGTTGGATAATATGGCGGAAAGTCTGTTTTTAGGTATACCTGATTCCCATATGCAATGGGTTTCTTCTCTTCTACTAATTTCCAAGATATGGATGCTGATGAGGACCCAGTACTTTCACTCGCTTCAATGAGAATGACTTTCTGGCCTTCGGAAACCATTCCAGAATTTCTGGCCACTGTTATTGCAGTCTGAAGATTGTCACCTAGAAGAAAGGAAGAACATCCTAACATGAGGTTGAAAAGAAAGGACAAATTCTTAGAGGGCCTGGAAAACTAGGATAAGGAGTCAAGACTTGATTATAGGTGTGAAGAGAAATAGCCTCTAAGGTCTCCCTCAGCCTGACCTTCCTTGATTTCATGGTTGCTTTTCTGGTTCTTGCTGCTTTTCATCTGGTTACTTCATATATTTTTGTAATAGAGTGGGGCAAAAAAAAAAACAAAAGGGCAAAATTCTAATTTACTTCTGTCATTTTTTAACAGCTTGGTAAACATTTAATAAGAGTCTACTGGTTTTATATAGTATCTGGTGGTCCCACTCCCAGCAAAGATGGAGAATAATCCTACTATTTCTCTCACTGACAACAATGGAAAACTCTGAGAAAAAATACAAAAAGCAACTACCCAAGGACCTTGAAAGTAAACATAAGCAGGAAGAATATGAAAGAGAGTCAAATTTGGAGAAACAATCTATCAGGTGTTAAGATTCTCAGCTTTTTTCTTTTTCCTTTCACATATTTAACCCTAGAGCTGTGCAGGTAGCAAAATCTCTGAGAAACTAGCCTTTCTGGCCAGAAGAACTAGGAAAAGGGGTACCTGGGGCTGGAGAGTTATGAGGAAAATCCTGGAAAAGAAAGTCCTAGATAAGGAGAAAAATTCAGTATGTGAACTATGTAAGTCCCCAGCCCAACTCAGAGCTGTGCACATGCAGAACAAACCCAAAAAAGAATAACAAAGGCAATATATATTTGGAATATTTAGGATACTCGATATACAAAAAAAAAAAAAAAAAAAAAAACACCTGAAAGTCTGGCCAATTCTCAAGAAAAAGTAATCAACAATTGCCTGTCCCAAAATAACCCAGATGTTGGAATTATTACACTGGTTTTAAAGGAGCTATTGTAAGCCTCCTCCACACTAATCTTCTTAAAATAAATGACAAGATAGAAGTCCTCAATGGAAAGAACTAAGCTTTTTATTGATTTTTAGAGAGAAGAATGGAGAAGGAGAGATAGAAACATCAATCATTAGAAAGAATCATTCATCTCTGCCTCATGCATGCCCCCCACTGAGTATTAAGTCCTGACTGGGAATCAAACCGTGACCTCCAGGTTCATGGGTTGACACTCAATCACTGAGCCACACCAGCTTGGCTAAAAGAAATTCTCTAGATTAAAAGGAAATGATACTTAGAATATGAGGAATGAAAACATAGCAACAGAAATAATAAAATTTGGGTAAATATAAGTCTATTTTTCTTCATTTATGTTCTTTAATTCTTGACTGTTGAAAGTAAAAAAATTTAACATTGCCTGGCATACACATGACAACTACAAAGGAAAGAAGGTAAAGAACACTTCAGGTTGTAAGGCTTCTTGAAAGGTAGGGATGGATATTGTAATTTCTAGAACTACTGAACAATAAATAATGTAAGATCTGGATAGCTATCCTTAACACAGGTTTCTACCAAAACTTTATGAGGATCCTCAAAAGGCTAACTGATGGGAAGGAGATGCTGTACCCTCAGGTTGAGAGCTAAGAGGTTTCCTCTCCCTGCCTCAGCAGGACATCAGCAGCTAGTCTGCTTTGCAATGCAGGCCCCTTTTGTATCTACCACCCACTGGAATTCTACTGTTTGGAATATGCAACCAAGGCTGAGTCTTAGTCATCTGACAAAGATATATAACAACCTATTTATGAAACCCCAGTAGCTAGATAAGAAAAGATAAGGAGAAACAGCCAGAATACATGATGGGTAAAGTAGAATAGCTGCAGGAAACAGATTAAAACTGCACTAAAAAATAAAAATAAATTTTAAAAAGTTTAAAACCACTCACAAAACATGATTTAAGAACTTAATTCAGCAGGTGATTTGGAGAAGATAATAGTCATTTTTGAGACCTGACTTTGTGGTTTAAATAAACTGGGTGAAAAAAAAAAATCTTAAAGCGCAAAGCATAATTATAAAAATATATCAGCCAAAAGAAAAAAGATAAGAAACTGAGAGTATATATGCAGGGGGGCCTGTTATATGAATAATAAAAACTCTAAAAGGGAAATAGGAAAGGGAAAGAATAAAGGCAATAATTAAATGAACAATAGAAGAAATTTTTGAACAATAGAAAAAAATTTCCTCTGAGGAAGAAGACAGATTTAAAGTGCTCACTATGTTCCAGACCAAATTAATGAAAAAAGAAACTTACAAGCATATTCTGATAACATTTCTAAACTTCAAAGTTAAAAGAAAAGTATCATATGCAGAAAGGAACAAGCCACCCACAGTGGACTGGCATTGAACTTGGAATATGCAATGCTAAAAAGCAAAGGACAAAGGAAAGACACAGATTATTAAGAAAAAAAGGAATGTAACCCAAAAATTCTATAATCATTCAACTGTCAGAGCAAAGAGATATTCCAGGCTATGTAAGAAACCGGAGAGCATATCATCCTTCTATCTTGTCCAAGGACAATTCTTGAGAAAAATATTATAACCAAGCAAGAAAAGAAATGGAACAGAAATTTAATATGAGCGAAGAAGTAAAGAGGGAGGGTAATCAACCCTTGTTTCTCCATAAGTCTAAATGATTAAGGATAGATTATGAGAATGTGTAATATAGTGCTAAATATTTTATAAAACAGAGGCATCATAATGTAGGGGATATTTTAATAAGTAATAAATTAACTCAGCAACACCTAAAAGTTGGATAGAGGGACTGGAAAGGGAGAGAGTAAAAATTATCCAAATGTCTCTTGGATTGTGGAGATGGGGATAGGAGGATGGAAAAGAACAGAAGGGAAAGTAAAAATATTCTAGAGTTCCCAACAGTAGAATTAAATTCAGGAGATGTGGGGTGAAGAAATATTCTATCTTGGTAACACAATTAATAGAGTTGAATTGTTTATGAGAGCAGGGAAAGGGAAGACACACTTAAAAAATATGAATGCATTAGGAAATCATTTCTTCTCTGTTCAGAAGCATTTAGTAGGAAATTTCACACATTTCTCTTGCATGATCTTTTCTCACTTCTCCCTTATTTGTGTGACTTGGGGCTTAGGAGTAGAAGTAGAGAGGACAGCATTGTTTTTAAATCTGCAGAACTGTAGGTCTCATTATTGGTGGGTTTTGAGTGCAGTTTACAGACCATGCTGACTAAGCATTCTTTTTCTCCTAATATTTGACAATGAAATCATCATCTTTGCATGGCTTATATCTTCTCATTCAAGTGATATCACAAATGTCTCCTCCCAGATAAGACACATCATCCAAAGTATCCGGTCAGACACTTTGCCACATCACCCTTTTTTGTTTTCTGTACCTCATAACTCTCATTACTAGCCATTTATTTGATTATTTGATTGCCAATTTATTGACTGACTTTCTATCTCATCTGACCTGAATGGAAGCTCAGTGAGAACAATCACGTTGCCTTTTTCTTGCCCATCTCCAGCACCTAGAATGGTGTCTGTTCCAAAGTAGGTAGTCAACCATATTTGCCAAGTGAGTGAATCTCTATTTCCGCATCAAATTCTTCCTGTTTTCTACTTTTTATATACCTGTGATCATTACTGTCCTTATCCGGGCTGAGATGAGCTCTTCCAGGACAGGTTTTGTCTCTTCCTTCAATCGATTCTCCAAGATTAGCAATCCCAGAAATATCAGGTCTGCTTCTACCTTGTCCCTGGAAATATATATATATCAATGATGGAACAGAAATAACACATCATAGTCCTTCTTACAGTTAGAAAAACAAAGACAAATATCTTTTTGTCAGAGTGGTACTGACTCACTCATTCAAGCACCATTCCCAAGGCACTGAATATGTGCCAGGAACCATCCAGACACGAAGGGGACACAAGGACACTGAGACATTCCCTCTGACTGAAACAAGAGGAAAAGAGAGTACTCACTAAGCAAAAAAAAAAAATTAAAAAAAAATTGGCTTTAACCTTTGTAGAGAATGACCTAAATGACCACAAAGGTCTCTTCCATCTGCTGTGGTGATTTTCATTACCTCACTGCTGGCAATCACCAGAGAGGAGTTCTACCTCTGGTACAAAGCATCATGATAAAGAAGTGAGGCACAAGAAAAATAGAAGATGCCAGTTTTTCTAGAAACCAACGCTACAATCAATATCATTTTAGCCCCAGGGGTATGAGGCCATAATCTCAAAAGCATAGTTTCTCTTTAAAGTCCACCCTCCCCCTCTATCTGTCAGCTGGTAGCATTTCTCTTCTACATAAAGTATGAATGTTTCTGCAGCAAGTGGGGTCTCTAAGGCTCCCATTCACTGCAAGGACATTTCCAAGACATTCCACAGGACCAAGTACAGGGGCATACATTTGGGGTTGGGGGCTGAAAGATTCTTCCAAGATTAATTTATCTGAGACTCAGACACCTCTAGTAGACACAAGAGCAAGACATCAACATTGCCTGTATCTAGCTGAAATACAGATGAAAGGAATACCCAGTAAAGCCACTTGGCCTTGCTAGCTATGTGTGCCTCACATCAGCCAGGGGCATGATGCTCACAGAACACTGCTAACATCTCCAGAGTGGCAGGGAGTAGACAATTGGAACTACTCATCTCAAATTAGGCTTGGAAGGATAACATTTCCTATTCTGAACCTGACATTTAACTCTCTGTACAATCTGATTCTACAGTGTTTTTTTCAGGTTCATCTATCACTAAATTCTTCATCTACCCTAATCTCCAGCCAAATTGGGCCACTCACCATGGGTATGCTCTGTATTCAACCATCTTTAAACATTTTCTCTAGACTGCCAGAGACACTCTTTCTTATTTCATGAAAAAGGTTATATGTTCTTCCTGATCTGTCATTGAAATCCTTTCTATATTTTGAGGGCCAATGCACATCAACTTCCCATAAAGGCTCCCCAGATAAAAATACTTGTTTCCTCAGTATATTATTTCTATCTCAGGTTTTCTCGTATTTTATTTGTCTATATATTATCACTCTTTTCTATCTGATCTATCTCTATTTCAATTTCTTTCTTGAGGGTAAAACCACCTGGTTTAACAAGTTCAACAACACCCACGTGGTACTCAACACAGAGGAGGTGCTCAGCCAATATTTGCCTAGTTGAAAAATTCTGGTGTCTGGGGTTACCATTTTTGCCAGACAACCTATAAAAATTCATTTCCTCTTTCAGAAATTCTACTGCCAGAGGGTTTTCACAAGAACCAAAGCCAGTCTGTCAAGTCAATGGTCATTTACTGAACACCTAAGAAAGTGCAAAACTTGGACTAAGGAAAGGAGGAAGAATATGCAGAGACTATAGTAGCTCCTGACTCCAGAGATTCCATGTTCAGTCAGGAGGACAAGATCAGACTTGACCACTTTGGTCATATAGAGGGCTTGGAAAGGTACCATGATAATGCACAGATAAGAGTCCTTTGGAGTCAGAGAGGAAGGTGTAATTATTTCTGGGTGGAATGATTGATAAAGTTTTCCTGGAGGAGGTGATATTTGAGCTGGTCATTAAAAGATAACTTAATTGATTTAGGTCCTCCAATCTTTCTACTGGCCCTCATACTCATGCCTCAGGCTTTAGATATGTCCAGAGATGATATGACATGATCAAACCACAAAGCATTAGATCAGGCCAAGAAAATGGACAGGGGGTCTAGTATCTGACATAGTCTTGCAGTCTACCTTGGCACTCATATTCTGGTTCCTCTGGTACATAGTCTTTGTAGGGTTTAATGCATAGTAATCAGGAGTCCAGAGTTATAAATAATTCCAGCTCTGTTCCTACCTTGCTGTGTGACCAAGAGTAAATCACTTTCTTTGTCTGGTAATCTATTTCTTCTTTTGTAAAAAAGTTAGCAAAATGAATGTATTTCCAAAGTCTCTTAAAGCTCTAACATTACATGTTTCTTCTTTTCATGAGTAGTCAGTCTCAGCCAAGAAATAAAGAGGAAAAGCAGTCCCTTAATGGGTCTCAAGCTCTGCATTTTGGAATAACATGCTATCTTTTTCTGCTTCCTGCATAGACTATACCTCCTCCCAAAGCCTCTAAAAATAATAAAGAATAAAGAGTGTAATACAAAAGGAGCATTGTCATTCTTGTGAGTATACTTCATGTTCTTAAAGTCCATGAGATTTTTAAAGGATGAAATATGCACAAAGCAGGCCAAGAACCCTCAAAGAAATTATGATACCTGTGCTGGAAACACTCTGAGCGAAAATACACACAAACACCACAGAAAGAATGTTCTGTTCAATCAGGGATTAGCAAAGGTTGGGTAAATTAACCTAGCTAGGAAAAGATGTAGTGCTGATGTGGCTTTAACCCAGGAGGGGCAAATTGATGATCCAAGATCAGATCGAATTAGTGAACTTGTGTTTGGAACTTACCTAATTTTGAAAAGTTGGAATTTCAATGCTCTTGGCCAGGGCATGTACTCTGCTGTGTGCTGCAGCCCTCACCATTCCCTATTGCTCATGTGTCTCCACCATCAGTCTTTGTTGCATGTACAAGCCCTGAAGCCATGAGTTTGAAACTTGTAGATATGCACAAATCCTATATAATAAAGTCCTACGACCGGTCACTATGATGTGCACTGACCACCAGGGGGAAGATGCTCAATGCAGGAGCTGCCCCCTGGTGGTCAGTATGCTCCCACAGGGGGAGTGCCGCTCAGCCAAAAGCCAGGCTTATGGATGGCAAGTGCAGCAGCAGTGGTGGGAGTGGGCCTCAGCTGGCAGGTGGACATCCCCTGAGGGGTCTCGGACTGTGAGAGGGTGCAGGCCGGGCTGAGAGACCCTCCCCCAGCCAGTCCACAAATGTCATGCACCAGGCCTCTAGTTTTATTATAATAATCAGAAGCAACAGCATAGTATCCAGAATCTTGGTATATATCTGTAGACAGGCGCCCAGGAAACAAAATTCCATTCCCAATTCTGCCACATCCTGGGCTCAACTTTTCTCTTCTTTAAAATGTGAGATCTGATCTCAAAGTTTACTTCTGCTCTCTGACCAATGATTTGAGTGACCTGAGTTAATTAAATTACAACAAATATTTAGAGTTGCAATAGCCAAAGTGACCCTTAACCTAAGGGTCACTTTGGCTAAGGGTCACATTAAGCTGGCCCTGAGGAGAGTGGCCCAATATGCCCAGGAGTCTAATACTCAATGACTTTAGATGAGTCACTTCTGCCTCTGGGCCTCTCTGTCCATTCACAAAACGACAGGGTTAGGACACAGTTGTGTTTCTCAGCTGGGGCACTACTGCCTCTAGAGGACATTTTGGAAACTTTTAAGACATCTATGCAACATTTTCTGTAATGACCAATGCACAATGAATAATTACCTTGCATCCCAGGTGCCCTTTGAATATTTTACAGGACATTCATGATACTAAAAGATTGTTTATACTTTTCTAAGTCAGTATAGGCTTATCCTGCTTATATTATACCACATAGCATGGTATATCACAGTATATATAATACAACTATATTATGATAAACAAACATAAAATTGTTTATACTTCCCATAGCTCTGCTTTATATATAAGCACAAGGTAATTTTGCACATTTTTAATATTCTATTGAATTTTCCAGGGATGTAAGTACTGTGTAACTCAAAAGGATTTTACTAAGAGTTTTAAAGCATTTCACAGTCACCTCGTTGACAGCAAGACTGCTGGTGCTATTTGAGACTGCAGTGTATAACACCTGTATCAGTCCACATTGCTAGCCCTAATGATCCTACACACAAGTGCAAGCAACATATTGCTTTATTTTGTTTTAGTGGAGTCAGCTAAGCTTTATTGAGTTATCTGTTACTTTTGTAATACATTGTATTTTTTGCTTTTATTTTTACTGTATAGGATGGAATCATATTTATTTTTACAAAGAATATGTGCAGATTATATACATATGAATTTATTTTAATATGTAAGAGGAAGTGGTACAAAATATAGTTGCAATAAGAGAGGGTTGTTGAGCCTGACAGGGTTGAAAACAAATATGTTAGACCTCCCAAATTTAAAATCCTAAGTAACAAAATAAGCCTTGATTATCTCCATAGTAGTGTTACCAATAATGGCTGGAAAGAGTACTGGACATGGCATTGAAGGTGAAATAAACACAATAGCCTAAAAACAGTGAAAAATAAAACAACAGATAAAATTGAATTAAGAGTTCATTTTAGTCCTTGAGGATCCCTATTTTAATCTAATTATATCAAATCTTTCTCTATAATGGCCACCCTGAAGCTTTTTCTTGTTTTTCTATAGATATTACTTAATTTATACAAGTCCAAGCTATATGTTTTTCATTAAGTTGTATATTTCTTATCAAGATATTTTTCAAATGTTATGTTTTCTAACTTTCAACTAATTCACCAACTATAATTTTAAAAATTAGCTACTTGTATTTGGTTCAAAATGAGGGCATGACCTTAATTTCACACTATGAAACATTGCTTATAATCATATATGTGTTTTCACAAAGCTGTACAACCATATCCTATTTCACAGTGTATACAGCTATTTCTCATAAAGTCTCCCAGTCATCAGCTTTGTGATTCAGATAGGGTAGAGTGGACTATATCCCTGTCTACTAAGTTTAGAAGCATTTCATGCCCATGAATCCTGCAATCTATGTTGCTGAGTCTACTACCCGGCCTGGTACATCTTTCCACCCAATCATCCTGCTTTATGAAAATCCTCCCACTCACCTCATCAAGGCAGTGGTGTGGTGGTCCATTTCCAGCTTTTTGTAGGCCAGTGCTATGACCCGGAAGCCCTGTGTTGTGTAAATCTGAAGTTCACTAACAAAATTAGCTGGCACTGTTCAGAAAATAACACAAGATTAGTAGGCAACATTTACTACTCAGTTGGTACTGGTAGAGAAACAAATCTAGTTTTTGCAAAAAAGCACACAAAACAAGCAAGCAAACAAACAATGCCACCACATTTCTAAAAATGTACACAACAAGTCAATGGAAACCCACCCTAAATGCAACTACATTGCCAAGATTGACCTCTTGGTATTCAGTGAAGCTGAACTGAGAAGGAAGCATTTAAAGAAAGAAGAAGACGGAGATGAAAATGAAGATGAAGAATAAGAACAAGAAAAAAAGAAGATGGGAAAAATGCATAATTCTTTATTTCTCCAGTTTAACTAACAAACATTTACTGACAGTCTGCTATGTGGCAGGCATTGGCTCTGCAGTGATTAAACTGCAGGATCTCTGTCTAGTAAGGTATCAAATAGTAGACTAACAATATAATCTAATTTCTATGACCCTGCAGTGTGTTATGCTATGGAATCACTTAGACACACATATACAAGTCTGGGAGGAAGTGGTTAGATGAAGGAAAGGAAAGGACATTTTGGCTGAGGGAGGACCATGTGCTCAGGCATGGACACATGAGACAGACAGCCTTGAGTAGTAAGTTCAGCTCAAGAAAAGCACAGTATGTGAGGATAGGAGTGGTAAGTCATATCTGGGAAGTTTAATAGGAATAAGATCATGAAGGCCTTATATAAGATCTTAAAGGAATTTGAGATTTTCCTGGAGTCTATGGGAAGCAACCAACAGAAGAAAAGTGACAACATAGTTATATTTGGTGATGGAAAACCCAATCTAGTCAGAGTATAAAGTATGAATCAGGGTAAGAGTGACTGGGAGCAGGGGTCAATTCACCAACTATTGAAGTGATCCAGTAGAGGGAAGATGAGGGCATGAGCTGCAGGAGTGATGGGACTATGGGTTAGCAATTGCCAAAACAGAAGCACTGAGTGAGAGGGACAAATCTGGAAAGAACCTCAAATTGGGGGAGTAGGAGAATGGTAGTGTCATTCACCATGATGGGAAATATAAGAAGTGGGAAAGATAATCTTGATTTTGGTACTGAGCTTGGCATGTAAATGAGTCATCCTATTGGCAATGATCAATAGGCGATTGGATTCTTAGGTCAAGTGCTCAGTGGACATATTTGGGCTGGAAATACAAATTAGCCAGCTGTAGTACAAGTCTGTTCACTTACCTGTCTCAGGTTGACAAAAGCTGGCCACCTTCTCTGGCGCACCTTTCATGAATACCAAACGGCCACCCCCCATCTCTTGGACAATGACTGTCATCCTCTGCAGGGCTGATGAGAATGGGAACTGATGCAGGATTGCAATTCCTTCCACTGGGACCTGGTTGAGGGGTGGGGAATGAAAAAGGACACACCAACATAGCTTCTACCTATTGGGAATTAACTATTCCTCCCCGAATCCTGTTTTTAGCAAATAAGGGACACAAGTTCTCACCAGTTTTCTCGTGTGGAATTCAAAGAAGACACGTCTATGACCTTTCAAAATTGTAGGCCTAACAGGACTTTCCCCTTGAGGTTGGGTGTTGCAGAGTGGATAGCAGATGAGGCTTACCTGGCTGGTTGTTTTGCTGGGCTTAACTACCATGGCGTGTGCCGGCACTCCCTTGATGTGGAAATTGTCCCCAGAAATAGCCATTTCCTATTTCACAAATGGAATATATTTTGTAGAGATTTATTGATACTATGCTCAAACCCTTGTCTTGAGAAAATCCTTAGACCACCTCAATGTTTTCTCGGTTCTCCTCCCTTGGCTAGATGGAGGTGAACCAGTTTTATTTCGTCACAGGGGGGAAAATGCATTGAAAATGCTGTGGAACTTCAAGGGCAAACACGTCTGAATTATTCATGCAATTTATCCTGCTTTCTCTGTTGGAGCATGCTGTGTAAAGGTCTCAATCTCTATTTCTGAAGAGCTTGACTCAAAAATAGTGAGCATGGATAGCCAGACTTATTTGTGTGTGAGGCAAGCACCTTACTGTCTTTTTTTTATCCTGGAGTTCACTGTCATTCCTGCTCTTCCCTTTCTGTCTAATTTGAATTGATGGTCCTCATGTACAGCACAGCAGGGACTGTGATGTACATGGTTGATGGTCAGTAAAGACTCAGTAATTGCTGTAATGATGACCCTAAATCATAGTCACAAGAGCCTTTTACCAAATATGTCAAAATACTTTCTAACCATCTCATTGAGTGGCTGAAAAAAAATATCAGAGGAAATTGTAATCCCTACTGAAAAATACAGAAACTGTAATCCAGAAAGGATAAGATTAGCAAAGTCATATCTAACCACTACAGAACCATGCTCTACTAGAGTTGAAAGGGACCCCCCTAAGGATTGTCTCCTTCGGTGGGGCTCACACATGTATCACAGGGGCCCAGAGCTGCATCTGGCTACAGGGTACAGGGGTGGTGGGCTTGTGGCTCAGTAGGTGGGGCTGTGTGTTCCCTAAACTTTACCTTTACTCCCCAACTCAACCACAGCCACTCCAACTATTTGCTTTTTATAAAGTGCTTCTAAATAAGGTTTCCTTTTAAGAAAATATTCCAGGTGTGGTTCTTTTTGTTTCATTTTATGTAAACACTGCTGGTCTACTTCAATCCCTTCATTTTAAGATCATGGAGACCTAGCCCCAACATGAGAGATGACTTCACAGGGTCAAGTGCTCAGCTAGAGCAGAGCCAAAACTAGAACTGGGAAAGCCAGATTCCTCTTCTTGAACAACACCCCTTGCTCTTAAATCTACTTTAGAGTCTCAATGAAAGCGCTCATGTTTCCCTGTTTACTAGTTCCAGTCTTAGAAAAAATCAATATAAAATGAATAGGAATAAAACTCCTGATAACAATGAGTTATCCGCATGGGGGGCAGTGATGTTCCCTAAACCCCGTGTTCTAGAAAACTCTGAAACAAGACATTGCTCATACTACAACCTGAAAATTTGGAAATAATAACTAAAATTACATAATAATTCTAATTACATTCATGCAATTGAGCCTGTGATATGTTCCAGGGATTTTTTAAGGGCATAATTTCATTTAATCACAATAACCCCACCATGAGGATACAATGTTCAGGGGAGGAAACGAGGCTCACACTGGTCTGTCTCTCACTGCTCTATGTCCTCCATTATTGGAGACCTCACATCTTACAAGTATTGACTATCAGTGATAAAACCTCTGTTTCTCTAGCATTGAAGAAGCTTCTTAGATTCTCTGCAGGTCAGAGGCTTACCCAGTTGGTGGCTTCAAACATTTTGAGGTCCAGAGGGTCTCCCTGGATGGTCTCATCGAGAAGGATCAGAGAGTGGCAGCTGGCCATGGCTGCACACAGTGGGCCCCAGGGCAAAGCCCTGCCCGAGGCAAAGCTGTGGACCTCCTGGAAGCTAAAGGGGAAAAGGGAAAGGGCTTCAGCCCAATTCTCCATCCAAAATGGAGCTTCCAGAGGTGACTTTTTGAAAAGTAATTTAATGTGTTTTGTTACATTATATACCCACTCTCCAATCACCCAAATTAATAGTGCTTCATTTAGCCATCATCCTTACATGAGTTCAGTGAAAATGAGAAAGTCATTCAAGATCTTTTCTTACTCTTTCTCTGGTATAGATTTAATTCCAGAAGTATGGAAGGAACTAGAAGTATCGCCTTTAATTCTAAGCACATCTACTCCTGCTCCAACTCTCAGACCACTTCATTTCCAATGCTGTGAGACAGAACAGCTTTGCTCATGCTATGGTTATTTGTGTACATGTGTATTTCCCTCCTTAATCCTTTGGGGCAGGGCTATGCCTTCTGTATCTCTCCAACATGTTTGGCCAACATTAGACAGAAAACAAATGCATGCATGAATGAATGAATAGGTCCTGAAGATCTGAAGAGCATAATGGCAAAGAAATATAACCTAAAAATATTTTTTAAAGGGATACTGCATTCCTTTCTTCCACTCTGGCATCTAGTGTATCATACTGCAGTCATCATCACCATCACTTCCTGCAGAGAGTGGCTTCATCTAAAATCGGCTGAGATACAACTGTCATGTCAGATGCAGTGTGCTGTCACTAATTCAGGGTTGAAGTCATCAAGTTCAGCCTCTGGCCCATTAAAGGACTGTCCTCTGCAACCTTGTTGTCAGTCCCTTCTTAAATGTGAAGCACAGTAGATGGTTCATAGAGCAATTCATCCTACGAGGACTTCTGACAGCAGAAAGTGCTTCCTGAACATTGAGGCAAAATGCGCTTCTTGGAGCCAGGCAGAATCTATCTGTGCTCCTACTTCTGTGGACCAGCTCAGCTAGAGGTTCCTGTGTAAACCCTCCCTTCCTCTGGGTTTACAGAGGAACCCTGCGCTGTGCCTTTAATACACAGTTTGCAGACCACTCACTTTTCTAGTTACTTTCTTGAATACGTTTTTATTTGTCATAGTTGGCCTTAAAAATGTGGTCTTAAGGATCAGATTATTACTTCTCATGATATGGACACTGCATTTCTTTAAATACTGCCTTAGGTTGTTCTAGCCTTTTGTTTTTGAAAGTCTCCACATCACAGTGTTAACTTATATTCCAGCCATATTTCTTGCTGGCTTCCTCATCCAAGCTTCTCTAAGAGTTCAAAACCTCTTGGCTGATTACTGACCCTGTTGATCATATCTATTATTATATATCAAAGGATTACATTATCTTCGTAGTTCACAATAGGCCCCTGGCATTTTGGTAAACATGTAAAAGAAAGAAGCCACCAGCAGTGTGATCCACATGGATGCTTAAGCTCACACAAATCAGGGAAAATGGAATCTTATTTTTCACATGGCACACGCATTATCATCAGTATGTAATTCTGAATTCCTGAGATTGGGCCAGACTCTAGTTTACACAACAAATAAATAGAACTCTTCTCTTATCCCTGTCCTTGTATTTTTATTTGAATGCCTGAGATTTTCAAACTCAGATAGCCCCGGTAGTGTGCCAGAAGTTCTTTAAGTATCCAGCACATTGTGCAAGCCCTTTTTGGAAAAGCTAAGACTTATTATGGCTCACCTTTTATCAGAAGATATTTAATAGACTATAAGTCGGAGGCTAACTTCTTACCTAGAATTGAATCTGCTTTCTCTCATGTTATGAATTAAAGTTGGTAATTTTGTTTAATTTTAAATTGTTATTTAAGTCATTTGAAACCAGCTTTCACTTTTTTGAAGGAAGGCAGGAATAAAGAGTAATGGGCCTATTAATCAATAGCTTAAATATTATATGAATTATTTTTATTTAAATTTGTCAAGTTTTGTTTAGAAATAAAAAGCTTAATAAATAAGTCTGATGTCAATTCAATAAGTAGAATAGCATTCAAAAGATGGAACGCGTTTAGTTCGTTTTGGATGAACAAACATATACTGTGCATCTACCTTTTGCACCTGATATAGTGCTACAGAATAAGGAACACAAATGTAAATAATAAAAATATTGCTCTCAAGATGTTTACATATTTTAATAAATGCATAAACTTTTTGTTGAAGCTGAAACAGAAAAATATTAATGAACAAGGAGACCAGAGATATATCCAAATCTACCTTCAAGGAAAATAAATAGAACTTCAGAAAATGTATACTGATAAAAGGCTTCTTCTGTAGACCAAGTACCAAGATCAATTTATTTAACCCAGGAAACAGACTTGTTTATGAACACTTTATATTCAGGTTTTAATATGAAAATGTATTACACACTTGTAATTAAAATATTTTGTGGATAAATTGTATGTCGTCTGCATAATGCAGAAGAATGCTATGATCCTTTTATGACTAAAATGCTTTGCGTTTTAGTTTGTAAGTGAGAAATACCTTCATTAATGAAGGAAATGTCGAAAGTTTTCTGTTCACGCTGGAAGTTGCAGAGAGAAAAGCTGGAAGAGAAGTAATCCAAGTCATGGCCGCCAGGGGGCCTCAGGAGAGGTTATGCAAATCCCTACCTGGAACTGAAAGCTGCCCAAACTGAGGAGTTCTGGGGCAGCCAAAACGTGGAATTCTCAGAACTAGAATACCAAGGAAAATGAGTACACTGGCCCCAGCTCCACGGACGTTCCTTTTAATGAACTTCATTGTACAAAGGTGAATAGGGTGTCCTTCCTCCTGGCACAGAAGAAGGCTTTGAAGGAGAGTGTCCTACGGGGCCAACTGAGGTTACACTGGGCCAACTTCAGTCCCCTAATATGCTGACTGCAAATTGTATTTTAGCAAGGATTTGAATGCAGTGTCAAAACTTCTCCTTCATCTCCTGGGTTTGTGTGCGGCATGTGGCAGGGGCTGGGACAGGGGCAAACAGGTTTTAGCAGAAAGTATTAGTGGAACCATTAAGAAGCAGACATTAAATGAAGCTATGCTGGCAATCACTGCTCACCAAAGCCAAAGCTAAATTGTCTCTATTGTTAATTTTCCTAAGAAAACACAAAGTTCCAGGAAAAGAAAAATGCAGTGCATTTAGTCCAAGGTACTATGGGTGAAAAGGGATTCTATGGAAAGTAACCTCACAGGTGATCTGGTCAAAAATTCCTAACTGGGTAGTCATGGTGGATAGTTATGCCCAGGCCTATAACTTATTTAATAAAAGGTTTATCTTTGCCTTAAGCAGGCCCTATACATTGTTTTGTGCATCTAGGTCCCTTTTTTGGCCATGCCCCTCCTAAGCATCTCTAAAATCCTGATGCCCCTCCCCCCCGTAACATATAATTCTTATTACTCAAAAAGTGAACTCCTATTCACGTGGAGGAAGCCTAAAAGGCCATTAATTTGGTCTAAACAAGCTTCCAAAGAACATGGCATCCATGAAAGAGAAAAGTAAAAGAAGGAAAGGACAGTTGAAGTACTGAGGAAAAAAACACTAAGAAACTGTTTAAAAAAATAATAATATGAAGTAATATGAAAAAATAGCAAATAAAGTTTCAAAACGCATCATAGAGAATTGAAATGCATAAATATCTCACGATATATATTTATATACTGAATATGAGGCCCCTAGAACCATAAGAAATGCAAAAAATTCACTGTTAATAACTCATTCTAAAATTGCCCCCCCTAAAAATCAAATTGTCCCCCTGTGGGGCATGTGCCCCATGTTGGGAACCACTGATCTAGGTTAATGCACCTTTGAAATAATCACCCTCAAAAGAGCACAAAGTCTTGCGAACTATCCTATAACCCAACCCCTTCCTTGCTTTCACCCTATGCAGTCTTCCTATGTTCCCTCCTTAATTTCAAACGCATAAAAGAAATTGCAAAACTGTCATTCTCCATAGCACTTGAGGTCTTGCTTGCCAGCAACTGTTGTCAGTTTTGGCTCAAGTCACCTCTTGTGAAAGTTCTCTACAGGTTTGGATGCTTTTACGTGGACAGTACTCACCCATTCTTATCGCAGGGCATGACTCCCCAGAGATCCAAGCCCTCCCTTGTCAAGGTGCCTGTCTAAACAGAAACAAGCACTCAGTTTACTCTGAAGATCTAGCTCTCCATTGTGAAGACAAATAAGGTTTGTCTTAATAGAATAACATATGCCACAAAATTTTATAGAGATCAGAACTTCAAGCAAGAACACAGTGAGGTGGGTATCTGGACTCCCGGGGGAAGCTTGGATGAGCTCATCCCAGTTGTATGGCCAGCAAGCACTTAATCTCTGCACTTTAGTGATCTCAGCAATGAAAGGAAGAAAGCCAAATCTGCCTTACATATTTCAGAGGCTTGTTCTGAGATTCTAAGGCCAGATTAAAGAAGTGGGAAAGTTCTTGGTAAGCCTACAAGAGCTAAAAATAATGGGTGAATCCCAGTTCTTATTGCAGAAGTTAAAAGTGTGTCATCAGAAATAAGTAATGGGAGTAGGAGAGTTTTCTATTGTCCTCAAGAAATGGTTTGTTATTTGACACACACTTAGTTAAAAGGTGCTTGTTGGTACTTTTCTCAGTGTAGTGTAATGATGAAGAGTTTATCTGGGCTAAAACACCAACTGTGTGATCTAGGCAAATTACTGAATTCCTCTAAACATCAGAGCTGTTTCCTGTAACATGGTTATAATCATATAAAGTTGTTGTGAAGATTAAATGAGATAATACAATAAAGTGCTTAATTTAATGTCTGGCATAGAGTAAGAGCTGATAATAATGATAATTACTCATAATAATTATTTATTTAATATTCAAATTCTTGTCACAATTATCTTCCCACCCCATTTCTTTTTCCAAGTCCAAGGATAATATGATTTCATAAATAGAACATCTTTCCTTATAATGCTAGTTTGATCACAAAATAATGCTGAAATGGTAGCAAAAGCCACATTAACCTTCTGTTCTTGGTAGATAGTTTGATTAGATAATATAGCTCCGATCTCATTAATTATTTGCTGTCAAAAATCTTCAATGTATTGTTTATTGGGTACAGACTTATGTTTGGTAAGGTGAATAGAATTCTGGAGATGGGTGGTGGTGATGGTTGCATAATAATTTGAATGCACTTAAAGCCACTTAAGAAGGTTAAAATGGTAAATTTTATATTATGTATATTTTACCACAATAAAAAGAATAAGAAAAGGAAAGGCAACAATGAAAAATAAAAACCTTCAATAGCTTCCCACTGCCTAAAGAAATATTTCTTAGCCAGACATTCAAGGTTTATAAACACGCTTTTCCATTACTAATGTCCTGCTCTGGTCAAAACCACATTTTATTGCTCTTTAGACTCTATGCCTTTGTCCATAATCTCCTGCCTATAATAGTTTTGTATTGTACATATTTTAAGTATTTTTGTATTGTTTGACATCTTGAAAAGTATTTCTAGCTGAAGAGACACCACCTCTAGTAGAAGAGACAGCAAGGAACTCAGGCAAGAGCACATATTTGCTATGCAAACTAACCATTGGGTAGCCAAACCTCCCCTCTCTCTGGTCACACTCCCCGGGAGACAATATTCCTCTTCCTTACTCACCCCAGGGCCAGGTATCAGACAACTAGGGACCATCTCTACAGCCCAAAGCTCACCAGAACCATTCAAACTAGCCAACCGTCAGTTGTTTACCCTGCCTTGCCTTGCATTTCCTGCAGAAACCTCAATAAAGACCATGGCTTAAGCACTCCCCTCACTCCTGCTTTGCTTCCTGATCCAAACCTGGCATGCTTCCTGTGGCCTTGCCCGGTGAGCTATGCCTCTTCTTTCTAGAGGGAATGTGAATAACATTGACCTTTCCCTGTCATCACTCAGTCACCTTTATAAATTAAGACCCAGGCACAAAACCACCTTTCATTTCCATCTTATCCTCTCACAGCTTCCATCTTTACACCAGCATATGTGTATACAGACTAGAAGAATACCTTCAAGAGAAGGTAGAATAAGAAGCTGGCTGGGAGTAACTGCCATATAATCAAGGATAACTTTAAACAAAACCTTCCTTTTCCATTCATTCACCCATCCATTCACTCACTCATTCATTAATTCAATGAATATTTATTGAATACTGACTATGCCAAGCAATATTCTTAACATCAGGGATACAACAGTAATCATAATAAAAGATTTAAATTTCATTCTCTGAGGGTTTTGGTGATATACAGAATGCTATTTTAATTAATTGTGTTTCATAGACCATTGGAGATGGAAGGATCCTAAAAGATTCTCTAATGCAGTACCTACTGTCCCTTCTCTAAACCCTATAATCTGAGAGCTCACGAGATGTATCATTCCTAGGTCACACAGCCAACCAGGGATAAAGTGAAGTCAGATACCCACATCCTGTTTCCCGACTCATGAGAGTGTAAAGCACTTATACAGGATGACAATGATGATTAAAATGGGGGTGAGCATGAAGATGAAACACACATACCTTGTCAAAGCAGACAAGGTTTAATTGCCCACATACATTGATCCTCTGGGGACTGATGCAAAAGATGCCTCTCTTCTTTAGCCTCCTCTGGGCATAGATAATGCCTGTGGTCAGGGCAGCAGGTAGAGCAGGAGGAACTGCAATTGTGATGACATCCAGGGCTTTCTTCACCACCTCCCCAGGAGCTTCCTGCAAGATACCTCACTCTCACTATCACAGATAAATCAATCACAAAAAGCTTTGTGCAAATGACTTTTTCCTTCTTTTTGTTTACTTATTTAGATTAAAATTTTAGAAATAATATAAGCAAGTCAAACATGGGTCACAGGGTATGAACATATTTTGGTTCTCAATACATTTTGCCAAAGTGCAATGAAAAAGGCTTGTAAACGATTCATATGCTACCAGCAGGCAACCGTGGGCCAATTTGCCATGTACTCTCACCAATTAATATTTCTCATATCATAGCTACTGAATATTACATTATTGCAATAAATATATTCTCAGATTAAAAATAATGTAAGGAAATATTGTGCAAGCGTAGAATCATGTGGATATCTCAATAAGCAAAATGTTTTATCCCATTAGATCGAATTGTTATTATGGACCTTGGTGATCAATTGCTTATGTTGGAGAGCTTGGGAGTACATAGGTCAGTTTCAGTGCTTGGCTTTGTTTCCCATGTTTGTAATCCCTAAATTAAGGTCAACATGTAGAGTATAAAACAGACATGGGTGAGTATGTATGTACATGTAACAAAAGCAGCTTACCCCGCTGAGCACGTAGACACATAAAGTATAGATCATCCCAATGGTGGCGGTCCCTACGAGGCACAGGAGGAACCTGATGGCATCCCGGTAGAGCTTAAAGTTCATCGGCTTGGGATACAAGATGGATCTCACGAGGTCCCCCTTTGCAGTGTTGAATCCTGAAGCAATAAACACACACCCCACCCTCTCAGGGTGACAAATCCTATGCTGGTGCTCTTCTAAACCTCAGTCCAACATTGCCTTTGTTTCCTCTAGAGTCATTTAAACAGCATTTAACCCCAAGTGCAATTACAGGGTAATTGAGAAAATATCTCAGTGCCAGAATGGAAATATCTATTTCAGAGCTTATTACTCTGGCCTTCCTTCCCTCTACTTTCAATTCCAATGCATTCCAGAGACAGGGAACGACTCATGAGCATGCATGCACACACACACATGCTCACTCTCTCTCTTTTACACACACACACACACACACACACACACACACACACACACGTCACTTGAATTTAAAGTAAGGGGCCCAGTAAATACTGATGGGTTCAATTTCTATTACGTTTGAATGTCAAGTTTTCTGTTTCTAGTCCTGCCTAGAAAGAACTCAGGATTTGAGGTTAAAAGACCTGAGTTCTGGGTCCAGCTCAGCCAGTGCCTGGCTGTATGGTTTGTGAAAGTCCACTTGAATTGTGTGGGCCCCAGATGACTCATGTCGGCACTTGTTTTGCAAGTACTATATATGCAAGTAGTTTATAAACTACAAAGCACATAAATAGTATTTTTAAAAGGCATATGCCATAGTTCAATTCACATTTAAAATATATAAATTTAGTATATTTGGTTTGTTTTCTAAAGACTGCTCCATACCTAATAAATTTAAGACATTAAGTAAACTGAACAAGAACATTTAATTAAAATGACAAAATGGGAGGAAGAGATGCTGACTAACCAGTCTGCAGTACCACAGCTCTCACAGTCCTGGAGCAAGCTCCCTTGGCCTGGATAACCTCTGTTCCACAGAAGAGGATGTGCCGTTTGTAATCCACTTCACTCTGTGTTTTCCAGGGCACAGAGCTATCCATCTTAGGTAATGGCGTCTTAGTGACTGGGATACTTTCTCCTATGGAAAACAAGCCATGCACTTTGTGAGTCAAGATGCCCTCACTCATTTAAATCATGCATGCACTCACACATCCTATAGGAGATGTTTGTTGTGAGCCTGCCACGGGGCAGGGACAACCCTAGACACTAGAAATACAAGGAGGAACATAGTGCTTGTTTAAGAGGTCCGTAGTCGGAGAAGAACACATACATGTAACAAATAAATATAATGACATGTTATAAATACTTTGAGTACTATAAAACCAAACATGGATGCTGAAATAACTATGTAGGAAATAGCAAAATGTACAGTTTAGAATGTGGGGGTGTTGGGAATAAAGGGCCATGAGACCTATGGAGGAGCCAAAGCCTGCGGGGCCCTAAGTGCATGTTGCATTGTGTTGTTGTTTTTTTGTGGGTTTTTTTTTTTTGTGTGTGTGTGTGTATGTGTTTTTCCCATAGGCCCTAGTGGCAGAAAGGGAATGGGGAGATGTTTAACTGTTTTGTTAGGTTAGAGGCTGGACATTGAGCTGGAAAATGATCAGAAGAATCCCCACTGGAAAACATGAGGTTTGAAATATGGCAGCTGGCAGTGGGAGTAGAAAGGAAGTGCTGGATTTGAAAAATAAGGAAGTAAGAAGCTACAAAACTTGGGGAATCCTATATAATAAAAGCCTAATATGCTAAGTATCTGGTCATCCGGCCAGCTGTTCAACCAATCAAGGCATAATATGCTAATGATATGCTAAGGCCCCTCAACTGCTCGCTATGATATGCACTGACCACCAGGGGGCAGATGCTCTGACCTGTAGGATAGTTTACTGCTAGGTTCCAGCTGATTGGGACTGAGTGAAATGGGCCAGACATGCCGTGGAGCCCTCCCAAAGTCCCTCCGCAGTTGTCCAACCTCCACATCCCTCCCCAGCCCTGATCATGAACTAATGGGGTCCCTCAGCCTGGCCTGAGCCCTCTCACAATCCGGAACCCCTTGGAGGATGTTGGAGAGCAGGTTTCTGCCTGATCCCGTTGAATGCAGGAGCTTCCCCCTGGTGGTCAGTGCACTCCCACAGGGGGGAGCGCTGCTTAGCCAGAAGCTGGGCTCATAGCTGGCAAGTGCAGCAGCGGTGATGGGAGCTGCTCCTGCCTCCGCGGCAGCACTAAGGATGTCTGACTGACAGCTTAGGCCCTCTCCCCCAAGGGCTCCTGGACTGCGAGAGGGTGCAGGCTGGGCTGAGGGTCTCCCCACCCCCCCCTTACCCCTGAGTGCATGAATTTTGTGCACCGGGCCTCTAGTATTTTATATTGTCAGTTTAGAGGGACAGATAAATTGAAAGTGGCTTCCTGGTGTCTGACTTTGGAGAATGAGCAGAGGGTGCCATTATTTATCAATGTAGGGATATAGGAGGAAGGAGGAATTGCCTTTGATCACCTTGATTTGGAGAGGCCTGTGTAACAACCATGTTGAGATGTTTTGTAGCTGGTTAGAAACTTATTTGGGTCTGGAGCTCAGAGGAGAGGTTTGAAGGAAGATTTTAGTCAGAGTTCATCACCTTAGAGGTGATATACAGGCAATGAGAAGACCACTTAGAAACTGAGTGTAGGGTAAGAAGACATAGCAGCAACAATCAAAAAAATGGGGGAAGAGGAACAGCACAGGAAGCTGACCAGCTTGGTTGGTGGCAGAAGAACTCAGAGAGACAGCATCACCTTGGAAAGTTAGGGAGAAGAGAATTTTCAGAAGAAAGAGATGGTGAGAATAGTCAAAACCAGCGGAGAGGTCAATAAAAAGATAAATTTAAAGACTCCATTGGGTCCTGCCGGCATGGCTCAGTGGTTGAGCATTAACCTATAAACCAAGAGATCATGGTTCAACTCCCGGTCAGGGTATATGCCCAGGTTATGGGCTCGATCCCCAGTGGGGGACGTGTAGGAGGCAGCCGATCAATGATTCTCCTCATCATTGAGGTTTCTATCTCTCTCTCTCTCCCCCTTCCTCTCTGAAATCAAATATATATATATATATATATATATATATATATATATATATATATTCTTTTTTTTAAAGAATCCATTGGATTTGGCAATTGAGACATTAGTGATTAGTGACTTTGGCCAGTGAAGGGAGAGGGGCAGGTTGCAGTGGGTTGAAGTGCAAACACAGGTGGTAAATGAAGTTGTGAAAGTAGTGATGGCTTCTGAGGAACAAAGCTTGTAAAACTTCCACTGGTTGCTGCAGAGTGGGCAGTATAAAGTCAGACACATGTTCCTGTATGCTAGGGCCACTTGGCATTGCAAAAGTCTGAGCACTAAGGGATGTTTATAAATCTAAGGATTCCTTAGGAAAAGGAAACAGACCTGCCATGTTTTCTTTGCTTTTTTTTTTGTTTGTTTCGGTAAGTTCACATAGGAGTGAGGTGTGTGTTTGTTTCCATTTCATACCTTTCTGACAAAGGGATTTGACTTGGACTTTAATAGGAACCACAGGATGTCAGTGTGTATTCGCAGCCTCCCGTTTAGTCTCTGAAAGACTTTATGACTCTTCTTTAACTTACAGAAATATTGACACACCACCTCCTAATAAATGCATACGGGAGTGAGAATTCAAAGCACTGCGACCTTGAGCAAGTTACTTCTCCTCTCTGGACCTCAGTTTTCTTATCAATGAGATGCAATGACCTCTAAGAACCTGCCCAGCTCCAGCATGCTATTTAAAAATGAACTCCAGTTAGTCCCAAATACCCAGGTTTGCCAAATCCTGCATCGTGAACTTTTTCAACATTTTCAAGCAAAGCTAGGAAGAGCTTTCACTTAACTCTGTGGGTTTCAGGATGTTCTTGAATGTTTTCAAACCCTCAAGTTTATCTGAAGACAAATTTTATATAAAAAATACTAAATATAAGAACCACAGATAATTCGGAAACGTCTAATGATCTCTACAATATTTTAAAGTAAATCACAGGGTTGTAAGAACCCTTTGTTCAAGAAGGAAATGCTCAGGACTCAAAAAGTGACCACTGTATCAAAATCAGTACACAGAAAGCAGCTTTGAATTGAGCTCTCAGATATATCCAGGGCAGAACTGTTAATGAGATTCGTGGGAATGGGAAGGGCCCACAACTGCCCCACACGTTGCCCTTGTCATTCAGGTAAAGGAGCCTGGGAGCACTGGGAAAGCAGAAGAAGGAGACAGAACCTCACCTGTCAGCATGCCTTCATTCACCACACAGCTGCCATCAAGCAGGATGGCATCACATGGCATTTGCACTTTGTTCCCTGTCAAAATTAATAGGTCTCCGGGGACGAGAAAGCGTGACTCCAGCTCTTCGACTCCAGCTGAAAGTGTGAGAAGACAGAGTCGAGTCAGTTCTTTTTCCCACAAAAACATAGTCCAACATCTGCCTAAATTAGAGATCAATTAAGAAAGCAACCAGGGCACTTTTAAAAAGGTTATTCCTCAACATTGATTTAAAAATCCAGAAACAATCAGAAGAAAAGCAATACATTCAATTACAAAAAAATAAATAAAAAACCTTCGTGAGGCAAAAAAATAAATAAATAAAGAAAAAATGAATGAGAAATTCAGAAAACATGTTTGAAACTGAAAGTATAGACAAAGATTAATATTCCTAATACATAGAATTCCTTAAAAAAGAGAGAGAGATGTATAGCAAAATTGATAGGACATGTTAACAGATAGTCTCCCCTCCACCACACACATACCAGTACACACAGAAATTGCAAGGGGCATGTTAAACATTTGAAAAGATGCTCATTCTTACTCATAGTAAGAAAAATGAAAATTCCTTCCTTCTTTCCTTCCTGCTTTCCTGCCTTCCTTTACTTCTTTCTTCCCTTATTCAGTCCCAAAGCTATAAGGACTTAAGCAAGATAGGTGCCCATCCAGGTGTCTGAGTGAGGGGGAGATGGGGTGGTAGCTTGTGTGGATGTTGGAACCTAAGAAGGATGGCCTGGTGCAGGGTGTCAGAGCCCGTGTAGGAAGAAAAGGGCCCCCAGAATGGCACTGGCCTGGTGACAGATATTGAAGTCCTAGCATGCGAGTGCGGGGGGGCATCAGCAGTGACTGATAATGAGTTACATCCAGGTAAGACTGACACAATAACTAGATATAAAGACCTTGTGGGAGGCAGATTTCTCACTGAAGCAAGGAAGTTATAAATATAACCAGAATGAACTCTGGTCTCCATAGAATTGAAGACAACAGTATAAATTGATGGTTTTCAGTAGACAGATGGAGAAGTAATATAGATGTAAATGGCAATCCATTAATGTAGAAGGAAAGATAAAATTAGAAAATCACCATTTAATTATTGAAGCAATATTTAATCTAGCCAAGGGACATCAATGGACACTAAAACTAGTGGGTGAAAATTTGATGAGGATGATATATAGTCTCAAAGTATCTCTTAACAAAATAACTACTAATTACAAAGAGAAAAAAGTAAATTTACAATAGAAAAACCTGGCAGACACCATTTAATTAAGTAATCCACACTAATTTCAGTAGTAATAGGACAAATTTAAAGTATGTACCACATGAAAGGAAGCCGTGAGAACTCAGCATTACTTCTGTGACATGCCAGCTAAAAAATGCATAACCTGAATTTAACTATGAGGAAACATCAAACAAATCCACGTTCAGGGACATTCTACAAAATAACCAGATCAAAGAGTCAAGGTCAAGGAAAAAATGAAGATTAAAGAGACATTGCAAATAACCCTATTGTGCACTCATAAGTGCTTCCCTATAAAGAACAAGAAACCATTGGAGCAATTTGACTAGGTCTGAGCTTTTGCTGGTATTAATATGTCAATGTTCATTTTCTGTTATTAATGTTCATTCTGCCATTTATGTAGAAGAATGTCCTCATCTGTAAGAAACATACACTAAAGTACGGAGGGTTATGGAGCCACATGTCAGCAACTTCTTCTTAAATGGCTCAGGAAAGAGGTAATATGGACTATTCTTGCAACAACTCCATAAGTTTTTAATTATTTCCTAAAGAAAAAATGAGAAATATATATGACATAACATTGCTCACCTATCTGATTAGAAAAGTCTAAATGTTTGCCAGTATATTCTGTTTGCAAGACGGTGAGGAAACAGGCACTTTCACACATTTCTGGTGCAAATGCAAACTGGTACAAAGTCTAAGGAAATGAACTTGGCAATATCTATCCCTTAAAAGTGAAAATGCATTTATTCTGTAACTCAGCAATTTTACTTCTATACCAATACACTGGCAAAGCTATGAACAGACACAAAAAGTATGAAAAGACATATGCACAAGGATTTTTTTTTTTTATTACAGCGCTGTTTGTCATAGTAACAAACTGAAAAAAATAATCCTTCGGTAGAGAACTGACAGAGTAAACAATGACTCCTCCACACAAGACAGTACTATGCAGCTAAAACAATGAATGAAGAATATTTACATCTCTTTCCATGAAACATAGTTAAGTATGTAAAATGTATATATCAGGAAATATAAATTAAGTGCATATGTTACACTCCTGATATCTAAAATCAGCAGCATAAATGTGTCCTATTCTGTAAATATACTATATAGCTCTAAATATTATGAATGTAAGAATAAGCCAAACAAAAGCAAAAATGGTAACTATAGAGAGAATAATTATATAAGGTAGAGAGAAAAGGGATTAGAATCATATTGTTGCTGGGTGTGTTGGTTTGTTATTTTGAGATTATTGTGCATAACAGGATAAAGCAAATGAGTAATTTATTGCTGTCATTGAGAATCCCCATTTTAGGTATGGAGAAAGGAGAGACAATAGTACAATTAACAACGGTAAATAAAAACCCATGTTTCTAAACATGAATTGGAACGGTCCATACGAACTCCATAATGTATTTTATCTTTATATTCTTTCCTTGGTATGCCCTCTGAAAAGGCCTAGAAACAATTAGTAACACCATAGAAATGAGCACTCCTTATGCTCTGATTGATGTCTCCAAGTACCATACCTAAGAGCTCCTTGGGAAAATGGGTATGACTCAGTTTGGAGCAAGAATTATTCAAAATGAGTTTGGAATACTTGTTATATCAGCAATCATTAAAACATTCAGAGACTACAGGATCATGTCCAAGGAACTCAAGAGCCAACCTAAAGAGGCTCTGAATGGCCAAAAATGGGATGATTTGAATAAGAATAAAAACAAAAACTGCAATGGATGGAAATGTATCAACCATGTTTAACCTTGTACATTCACAATGACACTAAGAAAAAAAAACACCTTTGAAAATGCTAGAGGATTAACGCATTATTTTGAAAGCTGATAAAGAGGAATAGCCTTTTTATACTACAGACTTTCTTAAACTGTATCTCCAGATAATGAAATAGTTTTTTGGACTATTTACTTAAATAGTCCACTTAATATATAAATATGGCTTGATAGAAATAGAAATTTGAAATTCCTAATAAAATAATAAATCTCGATCATGAGCATTTATGTCTACTAATATCACAAAAAGAAGACATCAGATACCTGTCAATAGAAGTACACAATGCTAACTAAGAAGCATTCTTGCCAAAATACAAGCCTCAGATCTGACTACCAATTTATAGGAAATACAAGGAGTAGAAAATGATGTTAAATAATTTCATGAGTATGCAATTAATATAATCTGAACTGTGGAAACCATGGGATGAACCACTTATTTTCTTTATCAAAAGACATGCATGGAAAGAATATTTGACTTTGGGTAATGGGCACACAATGCAACATACAGATGATGTATCATAGAATTGTACATTTAAAACCTATATAATTTTGTTTACCAATGTCACCTAATAAATATAATTTTCAAAAATTGCAAGAAAAAAATAAGATATGGAAGACAGAAAGTGTGGATCTAAATAAACTTGTGACCTATCAACCAACTGCATATGGACTTTATTTGGATTCTGATTTGAAAATTTATAGACTGTATATGTATATTATAAGTATACTAGTATATGTGCATGCACACACATACACACTTCTGACTCAGTTGATAAATTTCAACACTGCCTGTATAGTTTATGATTTCTTAAATTATAAGATTATTATTTTCGATATGCTAAAGGAATTGAAAGGGAGTCTTTACCTTTTAGGTATATATTAAAATGTTTTTTAATGAAATGACATGGCAGCTGGAATAGTTCAAAAATAATCCAAGGTGAAGGAGGAAGTAGAACAGAAGAAAAAAAATTCAATGAGTTGATAATCATTGAATCTGGCTGATAGGTACATGAGTTTTCACTATCATAGTCTCTGCATTGTTGTATATGTTCAAAATATTTTATCATAGAAAATTAAGATAAGAAGATGCCCAGGACATTTTTAAAAGGTAAAGATTCGTTTTGAGCCAAGATATAACAACAACAACAAAAAAAAAACAGCTTTATCTGCCCATCTGGAAAAAAAAAAGCCATACAAAATATATGAAACAAAATAAAATAAAAAGAAAGAAAGAAAGAAAGAAATTGGGAAACAAATAAAAATGCCCTACAATTGCTCAATTTACTACCTTTAGAGAGTTTCCAGGCCACCACGGAGGGAGAGGGAACCCAGATTATGCTCAGAGGATACTTGAGTTCAGTACAGAGATAAAAGTTTATGGAGGGCAACGGACCTAAGTAGTAGATACTTTTAGGAAGAGAACATATAGAGGCCAAGAGGCATATGAAAACTGTTCAAAGTCACTAATCATCCCAGAGATGCAAATCAAAATGACAATGAGGTACCACCTCACACCTGTCAGAATGACTATCAACAAATCAACAAATGATAAGTGCTGGCCAGAATGCGGAGAAAAAGGAACACTTGTGCACTGCTAGTGGGAATGCAGACTGGTGCAGCCACTGTGGAGAATAATATGGAGTTTCCTCAAAAAAACTAAAAATAGAACTCCTATTTGACCCAGTGATCCCACTTCTAGGAATATATCCCAAGAAACTAGAAACACCAATCAGAAAGGATATATGCACCCCTTATGTTTATAGCAGCACAGTTTACAATAGCTAAGATTTGGAAACAACCTAAGTGCCCGTCAGCAGATGAGTGGATTAGAAAACTGTGGTACATCTACACAATGGAATACTATGGTGCTGTAAAAAGGAAGGAACTCCTCCCATTTGCAACAGCATGGATGAACCTAGAGAGCATTATGCTAAGCGAAATAAGCCAGTCAGAGAAAGATAAATATCACATGATCTCACTCATTTGTGGAATATAATGAACAACATAAACTAATGAACAAAAACAGATGCAGAGACAGAGAAGCATCAATCAGACTGTCAAACCTCAGAAGAAAGGCAGGGAGGGTAGGTGGGTGGGAAGAGATCAATTAAAGGACTTATATGCATGCATATAGTCCTAACCAATGGACATGGACACCAGGGGTGTGGGGGAAAATTGGGGGGATAAGGACACATATGTAATACCTTAATTAATAAAGAAAAATAATAATAAATTTTTTAAAGTCTATGGAGATTAAGGTGGTTTGACTTCACAGCCCAGAGTATTAGAGAAGAGACAACTGTCCAGAGGACAGCCACAAAGACCTGCAGAGAATCTCTCTTTAGTATTCAGCAGACTAGTAATTAACAAACATGTAAGGAAACTATTAGCACATGAACAATTGGATACTTACATTTAAATGTCATTTATAACAGCATCAAAATATAAAAAATACTTAAGAATAAATCTGAAAAAGAGTGTGAAAGACCCATACACTGAAACCTGAAAAATACTAAGAGAAAGCACAGAAGACCTAAATAAATAGGGAGATATACCATATCCATGGGTGACAAGACCCAAATTTGTCAATATGTCAATTTTCCACAAATTAATCTACAGATTTAACATAATTCCAATAAAAAATCTCAGCATGAGTTTGTTTGTGTTTTTTGTTTTTTTTGGTAGAAATTGATAGGTTGTTTCTAAAAGTCATATGGAGAAAACCAAGATGGCGGCATAGGCAAACACCTAAACTGCTGCCTCGCACAATAATTTCTAAACTACAACTAAAAGACAAAATGGACATCATCCAGAACCACAGGAAAGCTGGCTGAGTGGAAATTCTACAACTAGAAGGAAAGAGAAAAGCACAGTGAGACTCAGCAGAGCTGCAAAAGGCAGAGGTACTGAGACGCATGCGCAGAGAGGGCAGGCAACTGAGTGCAGCTGGCTTTCTCAAGTGGGAAGGAGACAAAAGCTCCTGACTGCATTGAACTCCAGTTCTGGGCAAGACTCTGGAGACCCAGACTCATTCGGGGTGAAACTGGACTGTCTGGCAACGGGGAGAAACTTGAGGGCAGCTTTCTCTCAGAGGTGCTTGCAGCGATTACCGCAGGACACTAAGACCCAGGGGCCTCTTAGGGCAAGGCTGACAGGGAAACCAATGTTGTCTCCTCCGCCCTGAGACTCGGCCCCATCCAAGCTGAACACAGAGGCTTTTGCAAGTCTTGTCTCATAAGGGTGTCTCCAGCACAGAAGTTCTCCCAGAGTAGACACAGCTGATCCTCACAGCCAATTGGCCTGGAGGTCAATTCCTCCCAGTGATACCAACAACAATCAAGGCTTAACTACAACAAGACTGTGCACATAGCCCATAAAGGGGTACACCAAGAGTGTCCACCTCAGCTAACTGGGGAGGCTGAGCCACTGGGCTCTATAGGACACCTAGCACACAAAGCCACTCTATCAACTCAGGGAAGCAGCCAAAATGCGGAGACAAGGAAATAGATCACAAATGGAAGAAATGGAAGAAAGCGAACGACTGGATATAGAGTTCAATACCACGGTTATAAGGTTTTTCAATAATTTTCTAGAAAAGGCCGATAAATTTAGCGAGACCCTCAGGGATATGAAAAAGGACCAACTAGAAATTAAACATACACTGACTGAAATAAAAAATATTATACAGAGATCTAACAGCAGACTAGAGGATCGCAAGAATCAAGTCAAAGATTTGAAATACAAAGAAGCAAAAAACACTCAACAAGAAAAGCAAAAAGAATCCAAAAATTTGAAGATAGTGTAAGGATCCTCTGGGACAACTTCAAGTGTACCAACATCAGAATTATGGGGGTGCCAGAAGAAGAGAGAGAGCAAGATACTGAAAACCTATTTGAAGAAATAATGACCAAAAACTTCCCCACCTGGTGAAAGAAATAGACTTACAAGTCCAGGAAGCGCACAGAACCCCAAACAAAAGGAATCCAAAGAGGATCACACCAAGACACATCATAATTAAAATGTCAAGAGCTAAAGACAGAGAGAATATTAAGAGTAGCAAGAGAAAAACAGTTAGTTACCTACAAGGGAGCACCCATACGATTGTCAGCTGATTTCTCAACAGAAACTATGCAGGCCAGAAGGGAGTGGCAAGAAATATTCAAAGTGATGAATAGCAAGAACCTACAACCAAGATTACTCTATCCAGCAAAGCTATCATTCAGAATTGACATTTATCATTCAAACAAAGAGCTTCACAGATAAGAAAAAGCTAAAGGAGTTCATCACCACCAAACCAGTATTATATGAAATGCTGAAAGGTATTCTTTAAGAAGAGGAGGAAGAAGAAAAAGGTAAAGATAAAAATTATGAACAACAAATACATATCTATTAACAAGTGAATCTAAAAATCAAGTGAATAAAAAATCTGATGAACAGAATAAACTGGTGAATATAATAGAATCAGGGGCATAGAAAGGGAGTGGACTGACAATTCTCAGGGGGGAGGGGAAAGAGATGTGGGGGTGCAGGAAGAGACTGGACAAAAATCGTACACCTATGGATGAGGACAGTGTGGGGGGTAAGGGCAGAGGGTGGCGTGGGAACTGGGTGGAGGGGAGCTATGGGGGAAAAAAGAGGAACAATTGTAATCTGAACAATAAAGATTTATTAAAATACAAAATAAAATAAAATAAAATAAAAGTCATATGGAAATGTAAAGGGCCCAATATTGCCAAAAAACAACTCTGAAAAAGAATAACAAAACTGGAGGACTAACATTATTCTATATCAAGACTTATTATAAAGCCACACTGTGTGGAATTGGTATAAAGGCAGACAAATAGATCAGTAGAATAGAATGAAACCATGAATAAATCCACCTATGTATAACCAACTGATTTTTCACAAAGCTGAAAAGACAATTCATTTGCGAAAGAATAGTCTTTACAACAAATGGTATTGGAACATTTGGATATCTGTTTGTAAAAAATGAACTTCAATTACAAACACTCAAAATATAATATATACCTAAATATAAAACCTAAAACTATAAAACTTCTAGAAGGCAACATAGGAAATCTTTGGATTACATAAAGACGTCTTAGCTATGACACAGAAAACATGGTCCACAAAAGAAAAAATTAATAAACTTAACTTTAACAAAAGTAAAAGATCTAGAAGTAACAAATAAGCACCTGAAAAGATGTTCAATGCCATTAGTCATTGGGAAAATGCAAAGTAGACCAACAATGAGATATAACTCATAATTGTAAAAATGGCTAATGTTAAAAAGACTGATATATCAAGTGTTGGCAAATGTGAATCTAATGGAAAAAAATGAACTAACAAGCAAAATAAGTCAGACTCAGAGATAGAGAACAGGCTGACAGCCATTGGGGTGGGAGGGTTGGGGAGGAGCTGGGTAGGTGGGGTGGAGGGTTTGAGTAAAAATAAAAAAACTCATGGACACTGACAACAATAGGGTGATTATGAGAGGCGGAGGAGGTGGAGGAGTGTATAGTGGGGATAAATGGTGATAAAAGGAGACTTGACTTAAGTGGTGAACACACAATACAGAGCACAGACGATGTGTTGTGGAAAAAAATGTGGAGCAACTGGAATTCTCAATCATTGCTGGTGGGCATATAAAATAGCACAGCCACTTTGGAAAACAGTTTGGCATTTTCTTTGAAAGTTAAACATTTTCTACCACACAATCCAGCCATTCTACAGTGAGGTATTTTCCCATAAAAAATGAAAGTGTATGTCCATACAAAGATTTGAACCCAAATGTTCATTGTAGCATTATTTGTAATAGCCCCAAACTGGAAACAACCCAAATTTCCATCAACAGGTGAATGGATAAACAAATTCATATAGTGGGATTCTACTCAGGAATGAAAAGAAATGAACTATTGATATACTTATCAAAATGGATGAATTTCAAAATATCTATAAACTTTAATTCCCCCCAAAATTAACCCAAAATATATTTTGAAAGACAAAAAATGCATACTGTATGATATAATTTATATAAATTCTAAACTTGAAAGCTGGTTGCCTGAGCATAGGGTTAGGTAGAAAGAAGTTGAGAGAGAAGATTACAGGCACAGGCAACTTAAGCAGGTAATAAATAGTCATTATTGTTATCTTGGTGATAATTTCATGGGTATGTACATATGTCAAAACTATAAAATTGAATAGTTTATGTTTAGTTTATTCTATATCAGTTTTACCTCAAAAAAAAAGTTGTTTGTTTAAGGTAAAAAGATCTCCAGTCTCCCCTCTCTTAGGTAAATGACAGAGATAAAAAAAAAAAAAAAAAGAGTAGTAGGAACCATCAGAAATATAAATTTCAATCATTTTCTGATTCCATATGGACAACACATAGATCTAAAATAGTAGGATTTACCTTTTCTCCCACATACAGGAACTGTAATGCGATTATGTGCCTCAACTAGACGGTAGAGTTTTACAGATTGCTGAAAAGGAGGGAAAATAGAAAAGGTTTATTTATTTGAGGATAGGTCCCAGGTATTATTCAGTGAAATGCTCACCTTCCTTAAAGATGGAGCACTATCTTGTGGCCAACTGGAAGTACTGGCTAAAAACAAGACTGAGTAGCTTGTTACACAATTATAAAAGCATTCAACTGTGCTCTTCACGCAGCAATGAGAACTGCATATTCTTTAGTATAAAGGAATTTCCCAGCATGCTCTTCCATTCAAAAGTTTTTGATATCCATAAGTTCCTATTTACTTTTTTAAGTAGATAAATAACAGCTAAAACTTTGATCATTCAGATATACATTTATGCTAAGTATCTTTAAGAACTAAGAATTATTTCAGTTTTGGGACATCCCACATCAGAGTTCTTAATCTATAACTTGATAAGGAATTTGGTTGTTCCTACTATTTGCTTGTAGTATTTATTGTTCTAATATATTAAATATATGGTATATTAAGAGTGAATCAATAAAAGATAGCAAGAAAAATATAATAAAATTACATTTTATTTTACATGTATTATGCAACTTAGTGTGAAAGACCTTTTATCTGGTTCTGGGGGTGGGAGGGTTAAAGGTACTTATCATTTAGTGTGAGTTTTTATTCTGATATTGTCATTTAAGACACTCTCTAAATCTACTAGCTTCAAATCATTTACAAATGTGATTAATATGTCCTAAGAATGATTAATAGAATAGATAAGATCAAAAGCAGAGTGTTCTGCTATTAACTCACTTTTATTTATTCATACATTCACTCAACATTTGTTGAACAACCTTTATGCACCCCAGAACTATGCTAACAGTTTGGGGATATTATGAATGGTCAACAACAACAAAATTTGGTTCTTATCATCAAAGAATTTACAACCTAATGGGAGAAATACATTTAATTAAATAATCATATATATTAATATATCATTGCAATCAGTAGTAAGAGGGGAAAAACATAAGGTGCTTTTGGAGCATATATAGCCAATGGAAGTGGCAGAAATCTTTCTTGAAGAAGTGATATTGAGTGAAATAGGTTGTGGTATCTGAGTTTGGAACTCAAAAGAGGTATTTGGACTTGAGATATATATAAAATTAAAAGTCATTAGCATATGCCTTTAGAAACCATTGATATATGCAGCTATAAAAATAATGAAAAATCTCTGTGTACTCATGTAAAAACACCCTCAAGACATATTATTAATAATAATAAAGCTATGTAGAAAATAATATAATTATGCTACCTTTGCATAAGAAAGAAAGAAAAACAAAATATATATATTTATATTTTCTCAAATTGCCTAAAACATTTTTGGAAGAATGCACAAGAAACTAATAAGAGTGATTGAACAAGTGGAGGGGGAAAGAAAACTGGAACACACATGGTATACAAGATGATGTATGTGTTGTATATATTTTCATATTGTTCTTATTTTTAGACACCCGTTATTTTAAAAAGTCAGGCAGGGGAGGATAAACTATAAATGAGACTGGAAAGGAGCAACTAGAGAGCATGGAGAGTGGGTTATCAATGAAGCCAAAGGAAAAGAGTACTTGGTAAAGAAGCACTGGAGCCATTAACTATGTCAAATGCAACTGAGAGGCTTAGTGAAATCTGTACTGGAAATAAAAGGATCCACTGTGGGAAGGAGACCATAAAATCAGCAAGCAAAAGACCAATAAGCCACCCAAAATTAATGGAGCACAAGAATACAGTTCATAGTAAAAGAAACACAAACAGCTTAAAACATGAACAAGTGCTCCACTCAGTGGAAAACATACTATTAAATTTATTGGATTCTATTTTTGTTTATATTGGCAAAGATAAGGAAAACATTCATCTACTGTTGGGAGGAGTGTAAACTGTTGTTACTTGCGTAAGGGGCATTTGACCAATATTTATTAAAATACTATAGCTAGCTCATGATTAAGTAATTTCAATTACATAAGTTTTATATCTTCATATCAATATAGATATAGATAATTATACATATATCTGTTGTAACATATGTATTTATATGTGATATAAATTATATACTTATAATTTATATATACTTATAAACATACATGTATGTGGGTGTGTGAAAAGATTTATGTGCAAGAATCATCATTGTGGCATTGTTTTAATAGTAAAAGACTAGAAACAACCTAATATCTATCAATATAAACCTGGTTTAAAAATTATGGTACAACTAGAGAAAACATATTTGTGCAAATAGAAAAAGATATTCAAGATTTATTCAGTAAAAATATGAAAGCAAGTGAATGAAAGTATACATATAATGTACTTTCATTTGTATAAAACAAATTAATGCATATGTGTATAATATTGCTGAAAGTATATGGGACATCTGGTTCCAGTAGATGCCTCTTGAAAGGGAACATGGACACTGGGAGAATTCCAGTGGGAGAAATATTTTACTTTTCATTTATACTGTTTGAAATTTTTTATTATGTCCATATATATTACTCCTTCTATTAAGAAAAAAATAGCCAAAAAATGACTTTTTTAAAAAATTAAAACTATCTCCAGGCCTTAAGATCATAGTGGTGACCTTAAAAAGAGTTGTTTAAATAGAGTCATGAGAGAGGAATCTAGGTCAGTATAGGCAAAACATGAGGAGATGAGTAAATAATGACAGTGTGCATGAAGAACTCAAGAAGTTTTCCTGGAAAGGGGAGTAGAGAGGTAGACTAATAGCTGAAGGTAAAAGAATGGTCAAGATAAGTGATTGTTTCATTTATTTAAGTTTTTTTAAGTTTGGAGAAGCTTGACCATGTTTAAGTGCTGATGAGAAGGCTCTTGGGGAGAGGGAACAAGAAGGGATCATCCGTACGTAGACTGAATAAACACTCTGAGCAGGCTAGAGAGGATGCTCTCTCAAGGCAGGCAGAGGGCACTTTCTCTATAATGAGAGATCAAGGCGGGATGGAGGGGTCATTTGACAATTGGAAAGTGGAGAGTTGAGCAAATTCCTGTTTTATGGCTTCTATCTTTAAGAAAAATGTGATAAGGTTATCTGCTGAATCAGAGGAAAAGTGGAATATGGGCAGCTAGGCATTTCAGAAACTTAAAGGAAGATTTTATTTGAAAGCTTAATTTCAAAGAATGGGACCAGAGACATATGGAAAGCTTGCCCAGATGAGATGGGCATTCATGATTTACAGTGAAATCAACTAATCTGTCCTATGTGGGTTTTTTTTTTTCCAACAGCACCTACATGCCCTGGTGTAGACATAAAGAAATCCATGATAATATGGATTTGGACTTGGAGAGTAAGTACCAACCAAACATAAAAAGCAAAGAAGTTAATATTATACAGAGACTCCTCCATCTTCCACCCTCTTCCATCATCTTCAACATCCATCAGTATTCTCTAGATATATTTTTTCATTTATTCACAATTCATAAGTATGTGCATTATCTTCTGCCTAATCACCATGAATAAGCCACAGAGAGAGCAAATATAACTTGAAAGTTTAGGAATTGGGATATGAGAGAATAAAAAGGACTAAAAGTAGTTGAACATCAGCTATTGTGTTAGATATTAAAAATGTGGTCTCTTTTATTATGGAGTGGACAATAACTATGTCCTGACTGTCCTTCCTAACATAATTTCAATAAAGTTGTTATTGCTCTCTTTCTGAAACCATAAGATTTGTGGGAAAACTTACCTCTCTGAGATCATATACTGTCAAAGCTATGGAAATGGTGGACATAATTATGATGGCAAAAGCATATTCCTTATAGTCTTCACTAAACCACAAACAAACACTGAAGAGTTGAAATATGTAAAATGGATTTAAAACCTGTTGGCATACAAAAACAGGAAGATAGAAAGATGTTTAGGCTTTACACTTTCTTATTCGCTGACATTCATTTTCATAATCATCTCTATTACATAAATCACCCACACAATACTCTTATTATATTTCTTCAGCAATTGCCATGTGCCAAACACTGCACTAAGCAACTTCACCTGAATTTACTTATTTAGTTCCCATAATTACATTATTAAACAGATGTCATTACTTATCTCCATTGTAAAAATGAAGAGACTGAACCTTAGCTCTTGAGAAACTTGCTCAAGCTCACATAGCTGTGACTTTCCTGGACCAAGACTGGAACCCAGGCAATCTGGCCTCAGAGTGTCTACTTTTAATCACTACTACCCTTATAATTTACAAAATAGTGCCTCACATATCCTTGTTTTTACCATTACAACAATTGTGTAAGGAATAGGTATTATCATGTCCAGTTTACTGGCCTTCAGAAAGATGAAGTATTAGATTAGGTTTACAAAGTTAGAATGCTTCCTAGTCTATTGGTTTCTATGACACAATATCTGCCATAATTGAAGCATTAAGGTACCTTTACATTAATGGATGAGTTGAAGGTGATATTTCCTCATAAGAGCCAAGCTGAGAGTAGTAAGCTGTTACTGAGCATCTAGAACACTGGGGAAAAGTAGAGGCTAATTCCTACTGGTTGTAATCCTGCTTCAGTTGAAAATATCCTGTGCCCTTACTCAAATTCCCGTCTGTCTAACACAGGAGTGGTAATCTTGCCTCTGGTTAGGGACGAAGCACACGGGAACTTTGCCTACCAGATTCTGTTGCTTTTTTTCGTACCAGAAAGCTTGCTAGAAATATTGAGAAGGTACCTTGAGTTTATTAGCTTTATTTTAAGACAATGAGGAGTGTAGGTGAACTGCAGGGAAAAACCCAGAGTATAGCTATATGGTTATAGTTTCATAATAATCACTATAAAGTGAAAAATAAACCCAGTGATAGAGCCAAAGAGGAAAAGTTCACTCAGTAAATGATGGCCAAATCATTCTTTTCCTCCCACACACACTTTGAGATCAATAGAACTAAGAAGGCTGAACAGATATTTTTCTTTCTACAATTTTGGATGCTAAAGAAATTGTATATGTTCCCCATAAGAAAATAATAGGTTTTCAATTTTTATGATTATTTTAGTTTCACAAAGTTGAGGCAGACTAAGAAACAAAGGAGTAAAAAAAGAAAAGGAATTTGTGTTCATCTAGTCCAGGCATCCTCAAACTACGGCCCGCGGGCCACATGCAGGTGTTTTTGCCGTTTTGTTTTTTTACTTCAAATTAAGATATGTGCAGTGTGCATAGGAATTTGTTCATAGTTTTTTTTTAACTATAGTCTGGCCCTCCAACGGTCTGAGGGACAGTGAACTGGCCCCCTGTTTAAAAAGTTTGAGGACCCCTGAGTCAGTAGGGGGTAAGTAGACACATGAACATCGTATCTTATACTGTGTCAGGCACTGTGTGCAAAAGGTGGACTTCAAGAAAAAGAGGAAAAAAGAGATATAAAGGAAATGTGCTTGTCATTCTTTTAAAATATCCCAAATTACAGTTACCTATTAACAAGTAGAATTCTTGATTGTTTGACTGGAACCAAACTCCTTTATTTTCTATCCAGCATCAAAAAAAGTAATATTACCTCTTTGATGAGCAGTTTCCAAATCGGTGTGATTTCAACATCAATAGTATTAGGCCCACATATTAACCTCCTATTGGGAGAGATCACAGATCACTCAGTAACTAATAATAAAAATGAAACTCATTTCTTGCCCATTCAAAAAATATCTAGTTCATATTCACTTTCTCACTTGTGGGATTAATGTAAGCCTTCCTCATGACATACCCCTAATCCTTCTCAAAATAACTGGGGAGGGGGAGAGATACCCAGGTACCAAAACAATAAATACAATCATATTGCAACTATTAAACTAGATTCTATCTGAAGTCTAAGTATTTCCCTCGGGGTAATTTTGGTATTTAATATTAGCAATTGTCTCATTCAAGTGTTTTGAGATTGGCATGCTCCCCAACTCTGGCTCCATAGAAATGGGAAGAAGGAGTCAATAGGAGAGAGTACTTCTACTGATAAGGAATACTGTACCTACCTTTCTACTCCCAATCAGTTTTAGGAAGCTGTTTCAATTTTGTTTCAATGTGAATGAAAATGTGTTGTGCTCTCAAAAATATCTCTACACAGAGTTATATAGCTCTTTAATTGAAAACCCAGAGATGTGTTTCTTTGATTATCACAGCAATGACCTTTATGAGTTTTTTGCAGTTGAGAATACTAACCACTTTCTCTGTGGTTAGTCTTTCTCTTTCTTTTCCACTCTTTCCTTCTACATAAATGTTCATATCCAATGGCTTGCTCGAATATATTAGAGCAGTGCTTCTCATACTTTAATGTTCATATGAATAACTTTGTGATCTTGTTAATATGAAGATTCTGATTCAATAGGGTTGAGATGTGATCTAAGATTCTGCATTTCTAACAAGCCTCCTGGTGATGCTGATACTTCAACATTCTAGGTCTATTCAAGATACAGGAGATGGGGTGCAGGGGAATGTGAGAATCATAGGAACTTAGGACCAGCAAGGCCTTTATAGAGTTCTCCTCCCCCTTTTAACCATTAGGAAACTAAAGCCCAGAGCGGAGAAACTATTTGCTCAAAGCCACACAGTGAATTAGTGACAGGCTCTTGATAGTCAATCCAATGCCTTTCCTAAAACTTCTTCTTTGCCTAGTAACTGATTTGGAATTGTGGAACTGTAGGTCTTGCATGGTATTCTTCTGCTGCTCCACAATTTTTACTTAAGTATGTTATCATAGGATAATATATATTTTCTGATTGCAGTCAAAACTGGCTCAACTTTCCTACCTAATAAAAGAGTAATATGCAAATTGATCACACCTTCGCTACGTCCAAGCCACACCCACCAGCCAATCAGGGCGAGTATGCAAATTAACCCAACCAGAATGGCAGTTATTTTGTATACATAGGCGCCCTGAGCGGACCCCCTGGCCAGATCCCAGGGAGCTGGGGACCACTCCGGCACCAGGCCGAAAGCCTCTGCCGGAGGCTTTTGGCCTGGTACTGGAACAGACCCCCTGCAATCGATCCCAGGGAGCTGGGGGTCTGCTTTCGGCCTGGGCAGGAGCGGACCCCCTGCGATTGATCGCAGGGAGCTGGGGGTCCGCTCCTGCCCAAGAGGCTCTCGGTCTGGGCAGGCCTGGGCAGGGGCTGAGCCGGTGATTCTAGGGAGCTGGAAGGTCCTGCCCAGACCTAAAGCTTCGGCTAGAGGCTTTAGGCCTGGGCAGGGCCCAGCCCTCGATTGGTGTGAACTATAGAGGAAACGCCTTTTCTGAATGCACATTAGCTAAGCTTCCTGTATGCCACTGGTAATATTCTTAGTAACTTGGGTAATAAGAATCCAAAAAGGTGATCTAGGGTTTTTCCACCACACTTCTGGAGAAAAAAATGAAGGTCCACTGCTAGAAGGCTAAGAAATGTCATATATCCTGCCCTAGCCAGTTTGGCTCAGTGGATAATGCCTCGGCCTGCAGACAGCAGGGTCTGGGTTCAATTCTGATCAAGGGCATGTACCTAGGTTGCAGGTTCCTCCCTGGCCGGGGCCCAGATCAGGGCTCATGCAGGAGGCAACCAATCAAAGTGTTCCTCTCACTTTGATGTTTCTCTCTGTCTTTCCCTTTCTCTTCCACATTCTCTAAAAGTCAATGGAAACATATCCTCAGGTGAGGATAAAAAATAAAGAAAGAAATGCATATCCTATGAAAGACACATCTTGAAAATGCCTAAAGAAAGTTTTCATTTTTTCTTGGTGAAGGGACTGGAGTCCGTGTTGATGAAAACACCTTGGTGGCTGTGGTGACTGACAGTGGCTGCAGCAGTAGGGTGATGGGGCTGGTGCCTTCCCCTGATCAGCCCAGTTGCCTCCCACAAAGGGAGGCCAGACTGCGGCTTAGGCCCGCTCCCTGTGGGGCGCGGGCCTAAGCCGTCAGTAGGACATCCCCTGAGGGCTCCCAGTATGTGAGAGGGGGCAGGTTGTGCTGAGGGACCCCCGAACCTCCAATGCACGAATATCATGCACCGGGCCCCTAGTATTATTATAATAACCTTAGAAGACTTGGGTAGAAAAGAAAGAGCACCAAACCTACAGTCAGAAGTGTGAGACTCAGTTCTTTATCATTCCACATCTGTGTGATCTTGTGCAGATCATTATACCTCTCTTAGCCTCAGATTTCTCATGTTATTTTGGGATGAATAAGGTGTCTGTTCTACCTGCCTCACAAAGCTACTCTGATAAAGTGAGATAATATATGTAAAAGCATTTAGCTCAATACAACTAAGTAGAGCATTATAATGTTTTCTGATATTGATCAGTTAAGATGATTATTAACTTATCTATTTGACTAACTGGTAGGAATCCTTTTGAATAGGTATAGATAACAATATGCTTGGTACCTAATCTCTTGTTCTTCTCTTGTTAGACCTGATCCAAATTTTAGATGTATCTTGGCAGAACTGAGCCAGTCTTCCAAAGAGCTAAAATAATAATAATGAGAAAGACATATTTAGCAATAATATTTTTGAGATAATATTTTTCTTTTTTGTTTGCAATTGTTGAAACAACTTACCCAATTTTCTGGAACTGTCCTTCCAAGTTGTTCCAAACATATCTTATTTTCTGCACTTTTATGTATCTCACCTACAAAAGAAAAATACTAAGAAAGTCTCTTGTTTGAGGATCAGCATAAATACAATGTTTAATGGCTAAAGAAGCATTTGTGGAAAAAGCAAAGATAGAGCCCTACTATGGGTATTTAAGGGTTTATCTTTTCCTAACTTGTCCTATCCTTTCTGACTACACAAATGGCATTCTTCATTAGAAGTCATCATTCAATTAACTGGAATCTTGGGCCTATTATATGGATAAATATCTGAATAAAACTCAGTCTCTGAATTCCACTACCTTATAACCTCAAAAGGAAATAAAATATATTACAAAGCAAAGAAAACTATAGCATACCATCAAATATGAGTAAGTCAAAGGAACAAAAATAAAATAAAGTAAAAAATATAGTATTGAAATACCATAGAAATATGGAGAAGGTAGATGAGGCATTATGGAGAAAATGACAGAGGCATCGTGGAGAAAATGACATCTGAGCTTCAGCCTTGGAAGACTGGAAGAATTTTGCTCAGATGAGATGGCAAGAGAGCATTTCAAAGACATTTTGCATAAGTTAGTTGTGGAGGAGGGTCAAGTCAGTGTGTCTGTTAAAGAAATGGTGGAGGAGGGTGGAAAGATAAATAAAACTCAGCCCTAGCCAGTTTGGTTCAGTGGATAGAGTGTTGGCCTGCAGACCAAAAGGGCCCAGGGTTTGATTCCGGTCAAGGGCATGTGCCTTGGTTGCAGGCTCCTCCCAGGGCTTGTGCAGGAGGCAACCAATCAATGTGTTTCTCTCACACTGATGTTTCTCTTTGTCTTTCCCTTTCTTTTCCACTCTTCCTAAAACTCAATGGGAAACTATTCTCCGGTGAGGATTAACAGAAAGAAAAAGGAGAGAGAGGGAGAGAGAGAGAGAGAGAGAGAGAGAGAGAGAGAGAGAGAGAGAGAGAGAGAGAGAGAGAGAGAAAGGAAAGAAAGAAAAAAAGAAAGAAGAAAGAAAGAAAGAAAGAAAGAAAGAAAGAAAGAAAGAAAGAAAGAAAGAAAGAAAGAGTTAAACAAAGATCAGATTGTACTGCCTTAAATGATAGATGAGGTATTTAGGACTTTATCTTAGAGTCAATGAACTTGCAGAGTAAACTAAAAAAAAGGGGGGCGGGCACTAAAGAGGATTAGACTGGCAGCAGGTACTAGAAGAGGGTGATGAGGTTATTGCAAGAAAAAGTGCTCCAGGAAGTGAGGATCTGAGAGTAGGGTTGGAAAGAAAGGAAAGGCTAATGCTTATGACAATTTTGCCTTTTTGTTTCTGATTTCTTTAAGCAACTTTGTATATGAATCTGAATTTCCATTAACTGGTGACCTAATTAAGCACAAAGAAAAGCAGTGATTCTGTCATATTGCTATGGAGCAATGGTTATAACCTCATTTTGACCATTAGAATCCACTGGAGAGCATTGAAAAAGTAGTGATATAGGGTCCCACCAATAAGAGATTCTGATTTCGTTTATCTGGGGTGCAGTCTGGGCATAAATATTTTTCAGTTTCCTCAGGTAATTCTAATGTGCAGCCAAAGTTCTGAAACAGTGTTCAAGACTTTGTTTTATAGCTACTTTAATAATTGTGTCCTTGAGAAATTCAACTAAATGTCTCTACACCTCCGTTTTTTGGTGAATAAATCGAGGTCAAATCATTACTGAGTTTTACTGCAACTCCTTTGAACATGTTCTATACATACAAATATTGTAGCCAATATAACAATTAGATAAATACTAAAACTAGGAAAAGTATATAGCTGGTACATAGTAAGTGTTCAATACGTTTTTTATTAAATAAAATAAAATGTTTTTTATAGCAAATGTCAACTAGACATAGTGTTTAAATTCCTCAGCTCCAAGACCTGGGCTACCTCAAATGAATCTCTGAACTCTGTTCAATAAATACATGTGAAGGTACACAGTGCATGCACATCTGCATTACACACACACACACACACACACACACACACACACACACTTGTAGTTACCAAGTAAGAATGTTAAATGATATACTTTTTGTTTTTACAGAATGGGTGTATTTCAATGAGGTTGGTTGTATAATACCTTTTAAAAATAAAACCTATTTTCCAATTGATTTTGAGCATAAGATTGGAATTAATTGCTACTGAAAATGATTCTTTCTCCTTCACAAGTTGCGAGTTAGAGTGAGGAAGAGTATTTGAAAGTAACCAGCACAGGGTATGATGGCTGTCATGGCCCATCTTTGAAACTCAAATTTCTTTTTTTTTTTTTTAATATATTTTATTGATTTTTTACAGAGAGGAAGGGAGAGGGATAGAGAGCTAGAAACATCGATGAGAGAGAAACATCGATCAGCTGCCTCCTGCACACCCCCTACTGGGGATGTGCCCGCAACCAATGTACATGCCCTTGACCGGAATCGAACCTGGGACCTTTCAGTCCACAGGCCGACGCTCTATCCACTGAGCCAAACCGGTTTGTGCGAAACTCAAATTTCTTGCCTAACATCTTTTCCTTTCCCATATTCCTTGCAATTTTGCTAATGGAGCTGGACTATAATCATAGCTACTGTTTATGAGTACTTGGGAGCTTTTTACACCTCCTCTTTAGTCTTTTTCATCACCCTGTGGTAGGACAGATATTATTTTAATCGTCACTTCACCTCCAAAGTTCATTTTGATTAAGTAACTTTTCCAGATTGAAGCTATTAAGAAGCAAAGCTAGAATTCTAACTCAAGCCCAGATGGCTCCAAAGTCCAGTTTCTCAAATAATCTAATCAAGCTAGTCTCAGAAGAAGGTCTGAAAATCCCATAACTTCCAGGAATTATATAAAGGAAGGGTTCTCTACTTTATTAAGTCAATAAGTTCAAAATTCATGTTGGAAAATTTTTAAAGGACAAGTGATGGTAGAATGTGAGGCCACTGCCAAGTTAGAGAACATAGGTCAAGAGGCTGTGAAACCACAAACTGAGATTGAGAAATTTATAAAACATATTGGACACAAAACATCAGCAGAGGAAGGCAGCAATAATGAGGAATAAAGAGGTTACTGATAAGTTTTACCTCAGGCCAAAAAAAAAGAAATTCCATTAACTCCTGACAATTTCTATAGCCATTCTTCAGAGTAAGAAGAATGACTCTATCATAGACCTTTTAAATACCTTTGAGATTCCCCTAGCAGGAAATATTTCTGCCTAGAGTTTCTCTGCTTCCCTCATCACCTTCTGAGGCTCTAGGCTGGTAAGAGGGTAAGCATTATATTTGCAAGAGGTGGAGTTTATTTGCCTATTTCCTGGAATTTGAGATTAAAAAACAAAACAAAACACAGTAATTAGGAAATCAGGGATCTGCTACAGAGTGAATTTCCTCTTTCAGCTCAGATCCAGGAAGCTTTTCCTTCCCTGGGCTTCCTGCTCTTCGTTTCTTATTGGAATATGTTGTAAGAACATCCTGTTGAATAGGTTAGGCCCTGGGTTTCAGTATTACATGCAATCCTACAAGATGGCTTATAGAGTCTCTCTTAGCTTATGTTTGCAAACTTGACAAAGTTCTTTGCTGCAGTCTCCAAACTCCCTCTAAAAGGCCCTGACTGGTTATCATTTTCTTTTTGTTGTCATTGTTATTGCCATCAGTGTTGTCATGGTTGAGCCTGCGATATCTCTAATTTTAATGAAAGTTTCAGTCCTTTATGAATATAAATCACCTTAATATCCTTCTTCTCCTTTTAGGTTCAAACAGTCCTGAGAAACAGGCAAAGATGAAGTAACTACTCTTACTTTACAAATTAAGAAACTCAAAGCTCAGAAAGGCAGTAACTAGCCAAACTCCCTGTGCCGTATGCTGGTAAATGAAGATGTCAAGCCTGGGTACCAGAATGTTCCACTCCAAAATCTCTGCCCCTTCCTCATATTTTGATTCTTTACTTGAGCATTCCTTCATTTGTCTGTCCACTTATTTGTCTGATGCAGTTAAAGATGTCAGAGCTTAATCATACTCTAAGGCCATGTCCATAAGGGTGATTTGGGATGTTTATTTCTCCAGGTGAATGGCCACCTAACAGATTAAGCAATTGTTAGTCGGAGGTGCTTGACCTCTTTTGATTTTGAGTAATAACAATTGACAATACAGAAACTGTTCAACAATTGACAGTTGTTATTTTTTAAAATTGACCTGGAACTCATAAAACTAATTTAAATAGCTGTTTACACACACACACACACACACAGACACACACACACACACACACACACACACACACACAAGAGAAAATGGTCAGTCATATAAAATATTTTAATATGAATGTTAACTAGTCATAATCCAAGTAGTGCTCATTTAATATGGAGATGTGGGAGTAACTCAAATACATTTGAATGACAGATTCAAAATAAGGTCATCTTGCAGGTATAGGAAACTCCCGGGGCTATTCCTGGTGTTAACATTATTGCACAATAAACTCTGTTACATAGATTATTATACAGGGCTTGATTCTACTAAGAGCTAATATGTACTGAGCATCTACTATATACATGGCATCATATTAATCTTGGTATACCTCAATTTATTAAATTTTAGCAATTAATATTAGAGGTGGGCAGAATTTAGTAATTGGTCCAAGGTTGCATATAACCATTTAAATGTTCTACACTGTCAATGGAAGAATAACACAATGGGGGATCTGAATTTAATCTTACATTTTTTGGGGGGGGAAAGATTAAAATTTTCTAGCATCAGCAGTAACCATGAATCTACTTACCTTTAGCTCTGGCTTTCTTATAGCTCTATTTATGAGACACTCCTCATCTGTAATGAGAGGGTGGTCAGGAGTGAGACCAAACGTGCTGTTTAATGCTGACAGGTAGATCCACATTACATTTTTCCGAGAGTAGGTTTGGAATTCATCCTGGGGAAATAGACACCAAAACCCCCGTGAAGTTAAGAGACGTCATCAGGTTAAAATTCAACCTAAAAAAACATCAACATCATTTCAATATAATTCTATATGTTTGTGGAACTAATCAATATTCTAGACAGAATTACATACCTTAGAAAGCCGGTAGATATAGAGCCCTGAGGGAAAGACTATTGTCATCACTCACTGAGGACATGGATAGGAGGCACTGGCACACACAACAGAGCTTGAGAGTCAAGAGTCCCTATTACCCTCCAACCACAGGCTGTGGCCAGATGCAAAATTTCAAAGGGGAAAAAAAGCAAGTATTCTAAAGGGTTTCTTTGAGTGTCTGAGGATGAGGAACCCAGGTCTCTAAACTCTGCCCATGTTTCCAAGCTTACCTTAAATGCTACCACTTCCAGAACAGCCGCTTTAACACCCACTCAAGGGGGTGAGGGTGGGGATGGAGTCTGGGTTGAGATAGAGGCACAGAGGGCTGTCACTATACTAACTCCAGAAGTTTCTAACTGTCCCTCTTGGGTGCTCCTAATCACTTTCTGTTTTATATTCTCCTAGTTCATCTAGACTATATTGAAGGCAAAGACCCTCATATCCCATCCATGTGGACACTGCAACCAGCTCAGTGGCAGTCTGAAAATGAATGGGCCGGGGGGGGGGGGGGGGGGGAGACTAAATGCATGGACTAAACATGCCAAAGGTGATTGTCAGGACGTCAGCACAGGTAGGATTAGAGAAGGTACTTTCTTTCATGACCCTCACTGAAGCTGCTTCCCTTTGCAGGTCACTGATGACTTCATCACAGAAGAAAACTAGAGGGAGCAGCACTGAATTGAGTAACAGGTACCACAGCGGTCCATTATATACTGATGTGATAATAACAGTGGCTATTATCACATCAGTAAATGATACACATAAAATCTCCTAGGATGGATGCCTGGTGAACCACAGGAGCTAGGAAGGATGGCAGGGAAAGTCAAGCCTGAGAAATAATATGATGCCTGGGGAATGTAGGTCAGAGCTGGGAATTGTCTCTACCACACCCACTCTTTTCATGAACAATGTCTGAGGTGACTCTGCACACACACACAGAGAAACACACAATCTGTGCTAGGCCTGGCTGGAGCACAGACACAGCCCCACCCACAGTCCAAGGGGAGTGATAAGGCAAAGGGCAATGCAATGGGGACATACTAGTAGTGTGGTAAGAATCTCTGTATCCTAATGGTGTAGGAGAAAGGTCACTCAGAGAAATGAGGGAGGTCCCAAAACTTGAATTGACCCTAAATGGATGGTTGAGATCTAGACACATGGAAACTTAAAGAGAGGAAAGGAGCCTATGTATTCTAGGCTAAAGAAGCAGCAGGAGCTTGGAGTCTATTATTTTTCCTCTGTTGAAAAAAAAATCGTCACTTGGAAATGGCTATTTCCATTTCAGTCTGTTTCTCAGCTCTCTTGAGCAGTTAATGATTTGTGAAATATCTAAATGCACCAGAGCAGCTACCACCTTAAATAATTGCTTTGTATGCTTTGTAATATAAATAATCCACACTACCCGCAAAGCTAGACTTTAACTTCTCTTTCTCAAGAGAATTAACGAGATCAGTCCTTGAGCTCTAAAAGAGTAGATGTTAAAATAATTCAAGAGTGCATTTCGAAGAATTGAATGTACACAGAGGACCTATACTTGACCTAGACAGAAAGATGGAGAAGGAAACATGGACTTTTTATTAATTTATTTATTTCTTGTGGCCTTGCACTTTCTACACCTGAAAATGCCAGGCAAGCTTTTATCTTTGAGTGAAATGAGTGACCTTGTTTATCTTCTTCCAACCTTTTGCTCTGAGCACTTCATCTGTTTGGAATTTAAAGGCAGTATAACAGTCACCTAAAGTTCAGGCCAATGCTGTGACTTATCCCTTTGTATAAGAGTTTTCTCCACACAAAAAAATATATATACTTCTGAGTTTGCCTTAAAAAGAAAAAATAACCCACTCAATGGTTTAGGAGACCTTAGGAAATCAGAACCTCTCCCTTGGAGATGGAAACATTGCAATGCTAAAAAGCTGAACTTTCACTGAAGTGAAGTAGAGAATGATGGATAAAGTAATAACTTACATTTCTCAGGCTCTTTCTAAAACACTGTGCTACCTTTAAAGACCCATAACTTTGGTGGCAAACTATTCTTTCTGTTATTAAGTATCTCTCTCTCTTTTTTTTTCTCTTTTCCCCTCTTGGCCAGGCCTATTGATACTCTAGTAACCATGGCCTTGTAATCCCAAAGTCACCTAGCTGGAAAAAGTTGACATTGGCTAAAACATAGGATTCACTTATAAAAGATAGAGAAATAGTTTTAAGCATTGGAAAATCTCACACTAATTATTTTCTCAGTATTCCTGGGACATGTTGACAAAAAAAATGAGTGTGGTGAGTGCCAAAGCAGGGACGTTACATGACAAAGTGAAGGCTATGTCTATGTTTGTGTGCAAAAAAGAAAACCCTGAACAACTCAGCACATGGTTCCAGAGAGTCTGGTGTTTGGGGCTTATTTGTTTTTACAATCATTTTCTTAAATATTTGGAGACGCATTATGTAGTTAAGAAGTAATAAATAAAAAGTTAAAATTTGTTTAAAAATGTGTGTAGTAACAAATGGCCATGGAATACCTGCAAGCCAGGCATACTTTCATCTCAGCGCTTACAACATATCACTTCATTTAGTCCCCATGACTGTGAGGGAGGTACTATTGTTAGCCCCACCTAACTGAAAAGGAAAAGGAGGCAGAAAGGGGGTGAGTATCTTGCCTATTATAAGCTGAATTCCCCAAAATTCATATGTTGAAGCCCTGTCCGCAGTGTGCCTGCATTTTCAGATAGGGCCTTTAAGTGGGTAATTAAGGGAGGTCATAAGGGTGACACCCTAATACACAGGGCTGGTGCCCTTATAAGAAGAGGTAGAGACACCAGAGCTCTCCGCCTCCTGTGAGAACACAGAGAGAAGGCCCCTGGCAGTCTGCAAGCCAGGAAGAAAGTTCTCACCAGAAAGCAACCCTGCCGATCTTGATCTTGGATTTCTCTCTTCCAGAACAGTGAAAAGTTGCTGTTGTTTAAGAAACCATCTATGGTATTCTGTTATGGCAGCCTAAGCTAATATATTTCCCAAGGTAGGTCAAGAGAAACACTGGGAATCAAGCCCAGGCACTCAGACTCCACTCTTTACTCTTAAACCACTTCACAGTATGCCTCTGGAGAGTCTGTCCTGGACAGGGAGTAATAAGATCTCCAGTTTAGACTCTAGTTCAACTCTCAGTAGAAGCTCTGCTTTCATTGTGTACAACTAGGGTTTCTGAGCATTTCTTTTAACTTCTCTTTGGCTCCATCTGTAAAGTCGGGGAAAAGTAACTCTACCAGTAAGGACCAAATGTGACACTATATATGCAAATACTTTGCAAACTGTAAATCACAAAATAAGTAGCACTGCCTTATAAAGGATAATGGTCTCAAAACTATTTGTCTGAATATAGAATCATTTCTGAAAGGCTAACCCACAGCATCTCTGGTATTTCCAGATAAATGTCTAAGCCTTAGACTCTAAGGAAAAGCCAGGTTGAAACAGAGGGAGGGGCGAATAGGATTCAGACGAGGGAATGTGTACTTAAAGGAGACATATTACTATCTTCTCTTACTTCCTCAATCTTGATGTTTCATTTTAATGTCTTTGTAATACAGTGCTGGTAGAAAACAAGAAACCATTTATTACAGATTCAATTATATTTATTTAGTGGAATTAAATAAGTATTTAACACTCACTGCAGCCATATGCTAGGTTCTGTGAGGAATGAAAAGTAAGCCATGGTTACTGTGTTCAAAAACTTATAAACTGCCCTGGCCGGTTTGGCTCAGTGGATAGAGTGTCAGCCTGCAGACTGAAGAGTCCCAGGTTTGATTCCGGTCAAGGGCATGTACCTTAGTTGCGTGCACATCCCGATCCCCAGTGCGGGAGGGGCAGGGGGTGCAGGAGGCAGTTGATTGATGTTTCTCTCTCATCGATGTTTCTAACTCTCTATCCCTCTCTCTTCCTCTCTGAAATCAATAAAGATTTTTTTTAAATAAAAGCTTATAAACTAATAGAAGGAAAAACTATAAAAAGAAATGTGGTATAGTAGAAAACAACTCTGGATTTTGAGTCAGGAGACAGGTTCAAGTTCTTTGTCCACCTATTCTCTTTACCTGGACTGTTTCTTTTGTGCTCCGCTCCACCATCACCTTTTCACTCTTAACATCTGTTGGAGCTCAGGAAAGTCTATCCATGAAGCTTTCCCAAGTAGTACTTAGAACAGTTGGAGTTTTTACATTTATTTGTGTAGTGATCTCTATGATGTCAAAAACCGTGATTTCACTCATTGTTATACCTCTGTCCCTGGCCATGAACTACCACTGTGGCTGGCACACAACCTGTGTTCATCAAATTTATTTTTTTTTTCAATTTTTTTATTAAGGTATTATATGTGTACATATCTTACCATTGCCCCCCCACACCCCACTCCCATATATGCCCCCACCCCCCAGAGTTTTGCATCCATTGGTTATGCTTATATGCATGCATACAAGTCCTTTGATTGATCTCTTATCTCCCCCACCTCTCCCTAACCTTCCCCTTGTAATTTGACAGTCTGTTTGATGCTTTACTGTCTCTGTATCTATCTTTTTGTTCAAGTTTATAATGTTCTTTATTATCCATAAATGAGTGAGATCATGTGGTATTTTTCTTTCATTGACAGACTTATTTCACTTAACATAATGTTCTCCAATTCCTCCCAGGTTGCTGCAAATGATGAGAATTCCTTCTTTTTTATGGCAGCATAGTATTCCATTGTGTAGATGTACCACAGTTTTCTGATCCAGTCATCTGCTGATGGGCACCTAGGCTGTTTCCAAATCTTAGCTATGGTGAATTGTGCTGCTATGAACATAGGGGTGCATATATCCTTTCTAATTGGTGTTTCTAGTTTCTTCGGATATATTCCCAGGAGTGGGATTACTGGGTCAAATGGGAGTTCCATTTTCAGTTTTTTGAGGAAACTCCATACTGTTCTCCACAGTGGCTGCACCAGTCTGCATTCCCACCAGCAGTGCACGAGGGTTCCTTTTTCTCCGCATCCTCGCCAACACTTGTCGTTTGTTGATTTGTTGATGATAGCCATTCTGACAGGTGTGAGATGGTACCGCATTGTTGTTTTGATTTGCATCTCTCGGATAATTAGTGATGTTGAGCATGTTTTCATGTGTCTCTTGGCCTTCCTTCTGTCTTCTTTTGAAAAGATTCTATTTAGGTATGTTGCCCATTTTTTTATTGGATCATTTATCTTCCTTTTATTAAGTTGTATAAGCTGCCTGTAGATGTTGGAGATTAAACCTTTATCAGTGATGCCATTTGCAAATATGTTCTCCCATGCAGTGGGCCTTCTTGTTGTTTTGTTGATGGTTTCTTTTGCTGTGAAAAAGCTTTTTATTTTTATGTAGTCCCATTTGTTAATTTTCTCTTTAGCTTCCATTGCCCTAGGGGCAGTGTCAGAGAAGAATTTCTTTTGGCATATGTCTGACATTTTGCTGCCTGTGGATTGCTCTAGTATTTTTATGGTTTCCCGTCTTATGTTTAAGTCCTGTATCCATTTTGAGTTTATTTTTGTGTATGGTGTAAGTTGGTGATCAAGCTTCATTTTTTTGCAAGAACAGGAACAAGACAGGGATGCCCACTCTCACCACTCCTGTTTGACATAGTACTGGAAGTATTAGCCATTGCAATTAGACAAGAAGAAGAAATAAAAGGCATCCAAATTGGAAAAGAACAAGTAAAGCTCTTTATTTGCAGACGACATGATATTGTACATAAAAAATCCGAAAGACTCCGTCAAAAAACTAATAGACTTAATAAATGAATTTGGCAATGTAGCAGGATACAAATTTAACGCCAAGAAATCTATGGCCTTTCTATACACCAATAGTGAACTTACAGACAGAGAGACTAAAAAGGCAATCCCATTTACCATCGCACCAAAAAAATTAAGATACCTAGGAATAAACTTAACTAAGGAGGTAAAAGACCTATACACGGAAAACTACAGGACACTGAAAAAAGAGATAGAGGAAGACGTAAACAGATGGAAGAACATACCTTGTTCATGGATTGGTAGAATCAACATCATTAAAATGTCCATACTACCCAAAGCAATCTATAGATTCAATGCACTCCCCATTAAAATACCAACGGCATATTTCACAGACCTTGAAAGAACTCTCCAAAAATTCATCTGGAATAAAAAAAGACCCCAAATAGCCACAGCAATCCTGAGAAAGAAGAATAAAGTAGGAGGGATCTCAATACCAGATTTCAAGCTGTATTACAAAGCCACTGTTCTCAAAACAGCCTGGTACTGGCACAAGAACAGACATATAGATCAATGGAACAGAATAGAGAATCCAGATATTGACCCAAACCACTATGCTCAATTAATATTTGACAAAGGAAACATTCAATATGTTTCCAATGAACATACAATGGAATAAAGACAGTATCTTCAATAAATGGTGTTGGGAAAATTGGGCAGATTCATCAAATTTATGAAGGAGGGAGGAAGAGACAAAGGGAGGTAGGGAGGCACCTGGCTAACGTTTATTATTTGGCAAAGTTTCTTGTTCACTCATCTGTAAAATAGATATGATAATGCCCATTTTCCAGGGTTATTATAAGAATTAAATTAAAGAATCAATGCTAAAAGTATTATAGCAGTCAGAGATAGAAATACAGAGCTAAAAGCGAATGAAATTTCCTCCAGAATTGGGGCAGAGAATGGATCAACAAAGACTTAATAGAGAAGGTAGTATATGGCAGATGAATGAATAGGGTTGAATAAGTAGAGATAGAATACCTACTTTCTGTATTTACTTTAAAGAGTGTATGTTTATGAATGTGTGCATGTATGTGCGAATGTATGTGTGCTTGAGTTGACTCCTCACGCGAATGTCACTCTGTAAGAACAGGTATTTCTGTCTGTTTTGTTCATAGCTGTATTCTCAATGCTTATAGCAATATCTGAGATATGATTAGAGCTCAATGAATATTTATTGAATAAATAAATAAGAATGGACAAATAGAAGAGATAGGGAATATCAGATGAAATTTTATGAGTGAAAGTATAGACACAACATAGAAAATGGTGTTGATGTAGGAGACATCAGGTTGCAGAGGAGGAGAGTGGAGAGAAGGTAAGAAATCCAAGAAACATGACTACAAATCCTTGTGGCTGATGAATACCCTGGTGGACTTGTGGACTTTAGATCACATTTGCACTGCTGATTCGCAGAATTTCTGACTTGGCAAACAAAAGCCCTCAAGCACTGGCATCTTTAGGTGAAATGGAAGGGGAAATGCTCCTATTATTAAAACATTGAAATTAAATTCCTTTGGTCAGGCCTAATAACCAATCATCACTAAGTCCTTCTTTGCACAACATGAGTCTTTGACAACATGTGACATACAATGACAGTGAAGGGAAAAAAATGTGTTTGTTATTATAATAAAGATGAAAACTATGGAAATCATAGGAGCAACAGAATTCACAATGCCAGTGAATATAAATCATGTTATTTGCATAGAAATATGACATCATTACGGATATTGGTTAAAATTCAAAAGTAGATGAATAATGAATAAAATGCCACTTTTAAAATTATAAAATAAAAGTGTAATTGCTCTTATCTTTTGGAAAAATCTCACTTGTAAAGGCACTTAATATGAGAAGGGGAACTGAAAATAAACAGGGTGCTAAAGACTTTCAGTCAGTGCATTATGACTTTTTTTTTTAAATGTTAAGAAATTGCTACCTAATCAGCATCTGTGATAATGATCTGTAATCTTACCAGTGTGAGATTGATGATTAGTATCAAGTACTGATTTTTAATAACATAAATAACAGATATACAACATATTTTCAAGTCATCTAGTCCTCAATGAAAAGTCTTTATAGTCCAGTGATTGTACTATAATTCAAATAAAATCTCCTTTAATGTGTCATTTTAATGCAAATAACATAGCAGCAGACTTTTAAGCAATTGGTGCCCAATGCTTATTTTTATCTAAGGCTCAGGAATAATTAAGTTCTTGTCTAATTACATAACGTCTAATTTAGAATCTCATTTATTTAGAGAGTCTCAAATCCATTTTAAGTGACACACAAATGCAGGTAATTAAAAATTAAAATAGAAATTAAGATTGAAAAGGCAAGATTGAAGCTGGTTTTCACTGTTCTGATTAGTTGAGAAAGGCTGTGAAAGGATAGAGGGGCTTAGTAGACTTTCAAAGTGGGGAAGAAAGAGGCAGGATGATGAATGCAGCTCTCTGAGCCACCAATGACTTTTTTAAACTTTCTGGTCTAGGTCTAGTTGCAAAGCTGATAACATGTAACTGGGAGAGGTGATTTGATTGGTATCAATTCGAGTTGGGGATTCTCAGTCACAGGAAACCTTCTCCATGCCTCCTGTCCTAGAAGAGAATGCCAGTCCTCCTGGCTAGTTAGGGGAGGACATAGCATCCAATGAGCAGGGCCAGTGCATATGGTTGTGCCTAGTCTACAACAAGCTCTTTGGTACAGCAGGCTCATGTAGTTGCTTGAGCAGTATCTCTCACACACACACACACACACACACACACACACACATATATATATATATATATATATATATATATATATATATATATATATATATATATATATATATATATATATACTAGAGGCCCGGTGCATGAAATTTGTGCACGGGGGGTCCCTCAGCCCAACCTGCACCCTCTACAATCCAGGAGCTCTCAGAGGATATCCTACTGATGGCTTAGGCCCACTCCCCATGGTTCTCTGCTCTCTGCGGGGCCTGGAGGTTTCCCTGCAGCCATGGAGATGAAGCCCCCATGCCCTGCTGTCGCTCTCTGCCTGCTGCCGCCATGTGCCATGTGAAGGAAGCTCCAATGCCCTGCAGTGTGCTCTGTCTGCCAGGCCTGGGGGCTTCCCAGACACGGACACACTAAGGAAGCCCCCATGCCCTGTTGTCCAGGCTCTGTCTGCGGGGCCTGGGGGTGTTCCCACTGCCACTGCCCACTAAGGAAGCCCCCAAGTCCTGCTGTCTGGGCTCTGTCTGCCATGTCTGGGGACTTCCCTGCCACTGCCCCACTAAGGAAGCCGCCATGCCCGGCATGCAGGGCCTGGCAGCTTCCCGGCTACGGAGATCAGGAAGTCGCCATGCCCTGCTCTGCTGGCACTGGAGTCTTCCCTATCGCCCACCAGCTCTGTGTGCGCAGGGCCTGGCGTCCTCCTGATCACCGTGGCGACCATCAGGAAGACCCCAGGCCCTGCTCCTCCTGCAGGCTCTGTGTGCGCAGGGCCTGGCGTCCTCCCGATCGCCGTGGCAACCATCGGGAAGACCCCAAGCCCACTCCTCTGCTGGCTCCATGTGCGCAGGGCCTGGCGTCCTCCCGATCGCCACGGTGACCATCAGGAAGACCCCAGGCCCTGCTCCTCCGCCGGCTCCGTGTGCGCAGGGCCTAGCGGCTTCCCGCTGCCACAGTACTAAGGAAGCCACCATGCCCTGCTCTCAGTGCTCTGTTTGCTGGTGGGACAGGCCAGACACTCGAGCAGCGGGGCTGAGGGGACTGGGCGCCGCCATCTTGTGGGTATGGGGGCGCCATTTTGTCGTGGAGTGACGCCTAATTTGCATATTACTCTATTATTAGATAGGTTACTAGGGGCCCGGTGCACGAAATTCGTGCACTGGGGGGGTCTTCTCAGCCCAGCCTGCCCCCTCTCACATACTGGGAGCCCTCAGGGGATGTCCTACTGATGGCTTAGGCCCGCTCTATAAGGAGCGGGCCTAAGCCGCAGTCTGGCCTCCCTTTGTGAGAGACAACCGGGTTGATCAGGGAAAGGCACCAGCCCCATCACCCCGCTGCTGGAGCCACTGCCAGTCACCGCAGCCACTAAAGTGTTTTCATCAACACAGACTCCAGTCCCTTCACCAAGAAAAAATGACAACTTTCTTTAGGCATTTTCAAGATGTGTCTTTCATAGAATATGACATTTCTTTCTTTCTTTCTTTTTTATCCTCACCTGAGTATATGTTTCCATTGACTTTTAGAGAATGTGAAAGAGAAAGGGAAAGACAGAGAGAAACATCAAAGTGAGAGGAATACTTAGATTGGTTGCCTCCTGCATGAGCTCTGACCTGGGTCCCAGCCAGGGAAGAGCCTGCAACTTAGGTACATGCCCTTGATCAGAATCTAACCTGGACTCTTCAGTTGGAAAACCTAGGCATTATTCACTGAGCCAAACTGTGTAGGGCAGGTTATGACATTTCTTAGCCCTCCAGCAGCAGACCTTCGTTTTTCCCCCCAGGAGTGTGGTGGAAAAGCCCTAGATCACCTTTTTGGATTCTTATACCCAAGTTACTAAGAATATTACCAGTGACATACAGGGAGCTTAGCCAATGAGCAGTCAGAAAAGGTGTTTCCTCTATAGTTCACACCTCTCTCCTGTGATCTCCGGCTCCGCCCCTGCCAAGGCCTAAAGCCTTCAGCCCTTGGCAGGGGACCCCCAGCTGGCTCGATCGCCAGGCTCGCCCCTGGCCAAGGCCTCAAGCCTATGTTTGAGGCTCGGGCCCTGAGCAGGGACCCCCAGCTGGCTCCGATTGCCAGGCTCTGCCGCAACAGCCAAGGCTGCAAGCCTCTGGCTGAGGCTTGGGCCCTGGGCAGGGACCCCAGCTGGCTCCGATCGCCTGCAGGGGACCCCAGCTGGCTCTGATCGCTTGTGGGGGACCCCAGCTGGCTCCAATCACCCAGTTCCAACCATGGCCGCTCTCCGAGGCTGCAGCCATCTTGGTTTGCTGTATTTGCATAGTCTCTTTCTGATTGGCTGGTGGGCGTGGCTGGTGGGCATAGCTTGTGAGTGTAGCGGAGTGATGATTTGCATATTACTGTTTTATTAGATAGGATATATATATATATATATATATATATATATATATATATATATATAAAAGTTTCATAATGAACTTATAGTTTGCAAATGGATGTTACATACATAATCTCAATTCATCCTCACACCAGTCCCAAAAACAACAGGCACTTTTACTAGACCCATTTTACAAGTGGGGAAATTGAGGTCTTGAATGGTTAGGCAACAAATCTAAGGTGTAACACACCTAAGGCGCTAGGACTAGACTTTAAAACTTTTGACTCCAAATCGCAAAATATACTAAATGCTGTTGGTTGACACATTTTTAACTCTTACACGATCTTTCTCTCTCTTTTTCCCCTCTTCATTTTACTTTCACCAACTTCCTTGCCATTTCTTTCATTTTTCTCCATTCCTTTGCCATTTCCTGCTTAGTTCCTCTTATTTTTATCTGTGCTTTGACTCTGCCAGCAACCTGAGAGAGTATAACTCAGCCAGGCAGATGTTCTCAGATCTGAAGACTCTTGTGATGTACTCTGAGAGGCAGAACGCTTTTCTGAATCTGAGGATGTTTTTGCTGCAGCAAAACATCACCCATTGAGAACTAGTTCTGGGAAAAGGAAGTACCATGGGGTAGATGTAAGTACTTTTCCAAATCCTCTTTTTATGCCAGCAAATAAGGATCTCATAGGTCCTTAAGTTCATGTGGAGGGGGTTGATCTAAGAAAAGATCCCAAATATGTGATCTTCCATACGTTCTTTGGTCCCAACTTGGAGCTATGGAAAGCAAACCTTTATCTACCTCTCCTCCAGGAAGACACCCAGGCTCTGTACAGAAAGACCACTTATAACACTTAGCTAAATCTGGACCATTCCCCTTGAGACTAGGTAAATACTAGTATATATTGGCTGAACCATAAAACAAATGTCCAGGCTTCTATTCCTCTCCCAAGAACCAGGTGTGCTCATTAGCAATAGTTATAACTATCCACAGCAGTGTTTCTCAAAGTATGGTCTTACCAGAAGCATTAGCATCAACTGAGAACATGTTAAAAATGCAAATCTAATTAATTAGGAACTCCATGGGGATGGCAGTTAATAAATCCTCCAGGTGATTCTGATGCTGGTTGAAGTTTGGGAATCAATGGTCTAAGTACAATTGCACAGGAACAGCTCTGCACTAGGAGCTAGGATATATGGGACTTATCCTAATTAGGCCCCTCACTCACCTAGGAAAGCAGTAAATTATATCCCCTCTCCTGGCCCCATTTCCTCATGGGTCAAATGATGAAGTCTACCTTGGTAAGGTAAGTGCCAGGCACTCTTCCCTTATGCATATCCTGTGACCTTTCACGAAGATTATAGTGTGAGCCAGCAACGGTGTAAGGCCGCCAGCCCAAACGCATCAATATGACTTGCTCTTACTCCACAATAATCTTGCATTCTTAAAGTATTGAAACTTATTTTCCCAAAGTCTTTAGTTAAAATACAGTTGACCTTGGGAGGAGGTGCCTCAGCTATCACTTATGTTATGGTTCACATGTCGGCTAGGCTGGGATATAGAGCAGGTGGTTCTTGAAGCAACCAGGATCCAGAAACAAGGGGTTGGGCTGATGCCAGTGGAGTAAGCCAACAAAGACAAACTTCATCCAATTGCCAAGTTCACTGAGGTCTAGCTCCAACTCTGTTAGATTAAAATGTGGAATTTTTTGCCCAGTTATGAGACAATCTTCCCCTCTTGCTGCATTAAATATAATGTTTACTAGAGCGATTTCTGTATACAGAAGAAGCTAACAGCTCAATAGAGGTTGATTTATCAAGAATCTGGTTGTCATTGTGAGTCATATGGGCTGAAGTATTATTTGAGACACTCAGGCAAAAAAGCAACCTCCCTGAGACTGTCCTTTGATGCCTGTCAATAGGAATGTTCACTTCAGTCTTCAGCCACCACTTGTTTATGGAATCCCCAATATGTGCAGGAACTAGGGATACAGCATTTGAGTTAGAAATGATCCCCTCCTTTATGGAGCTGACAATCCGGCAGAAACTATGCACATTGCCTAAGTGTAATGAGTGCTGGAAGAAAGTATTATGGGAGCAAATTTAGAAAAACTCACTTAATGCCAGGACCTTGGGTTAGCAGAGAAAGCCAATGACCTTGGGGACAAGATGGTTGCATTTCTTACCTAAGCATATCTGCAGGATGCAACACACTCCAGTCAATAATTGTGGCTCTCTCAAATAAGCAGGGGAAGACAGTATCCTCCTCAGAGGAGTGCTCCTCCTCTCCAACCAACCTCCCTGCTTCCTTCCTCAGAGTCGCCCCAGTGGAGGGGGCTGGGATAGGCATGAATATGTCAGCATGTGGGGAGTTGGGAGGGAAGGGTCAATGTGAATTTTGTGGGTTGTAGCCTGACTTAACTAATTCCCACTACCTATTATTTTTAGCTATTCACGTGGTAATTTTCTGCTCTAATATTCATACAACTCACACGTTTAAAAGGAATACCCTGTGAAATCCCACAATATACAAATTATTGAATTCTTGGTGAATATGTAAAGGCAAGGCTGTGATGGAATCTGAGGCTGGAGCCTCCTCCTGCCACCTGCTTTGTGCACATCTCTCCACAACCATCCCATAACACATTGTCTAAGAGAAAGGGCCCCCAGGTACAAAACCAAGTACACACTTACTGTTGTCCTCAGCAACACGATGTCTGCTTCTTGCAAGGAACATGGGACACAATTTGCCCATACATGCCAAGCAGGTTTCCAGTAAAACACCAAGGGGAGGATCCCAAATGAGAAGATGGATCCAGCAAGGCAGAGGGTTTTCCGGCAGCCGTGAGTCTGGTAGCCGAATATCTCCTGGAGCAGAACCAAAAGGAACCCAAATATTGGTTAAGCACAATAAGCAACAAATAAACAAGTTGGGATTTTTGGTGATGAGACTGAGAGCAAAGAGTAAAGAAGTCAAGCAGGATGAGGGGAGGACAGGGAGAGGGATGGAGGGAGTGGAGAAGAATCCCTGACAATGTGTAAGATATGATCACAGGCCTCCAAGAAGTTGCAACATAACTGGAAATTTCAGTTTCTGCAATTTGAACACCCAACAACCCTGTGCCAAGCACTATGCTAGGTGCTATGTTGTCTTATTTGAGTCTCACAATCTTTCTCTGAATAGGCTATCACCCTCATTTTATAATTGATGACACTGAGCTCAGAAAGGCAGAATAGAATGACTTCTTCAAGGCCACATAGCTAAGAAGTTTGGCTGCCAATATTCAAACTCAGGTCTTTCAGCCTCCAATTTTGAACATAGTCCACAGCCTTTAGAGATATGAACATGTGACAGGCGACAGAAGCACTAGGTGACCCCAGCAACCAGTGATTCCTTTGGCTGGGACCAACAGCCTAGTAGGTAAGAAGGACTAGAGCCAGACCTTGAGTTTGGAGTCAGGATTTGGTGAAATGGCTCCTTGCCTTTGGGAGTTTAGGGTAAAGTAATTCATTCACACTCTCCTCTCCTGTTCAATAGCAAAAAGAATTTTACCGAAAGAGGGGAAAATCATAGAGACTATTTGGTTTACTTTAACTGATGCCTATAGAGCACCTACTCTGGGCCCTGGAGGATACAAATATGAAAGGGATAAGAGTCTTACTTCTGATAATTTATAATTTGTGCAAACTTCTTCTTTCCAAGTAAAGCCTGGGACAGAATAGAAAACCACCCCTGAAGTTTATAGCCTCAGTTTCACAGCTATATTCCACGAAGCCATAGGCACATTTTATACTGGTTAGAATGGCTCAAATTGAGAAATAGATAGTCCTGGTTAAAAGCACATTCTTTAGAGAGAGAAACCAAGATGGTGGCATAGGTAAGCACTTAAACTGCTGCCTCACACAACAATTTCAAAACTACAACTAAAAGACAGAATGGACATCATCCAGAACCACAGGAAAGCTGGCTGAGTGGAAATTCTACAACTAGAAGGAAAGAGAAAAGCTCACGAAGAATCAGAGCAGCTGCAAAGGACTGAGGTACGGAGACACGCGCACAGAGAGGAAGGGCGGCTGAGTGCCTGGCTGGTTTTCTCTGGCGGTAGGGAGAAGGAAGCTCCCAACTCTACTAAACCCCAGTTCCGACTGCACTGAACCCCAGTTCCGGGTGAAACCCTTTGGACCCAGGCTCATACAGGGGGAGTCTGGACTGTCAGGTAGAGAGAAAGGCACATGGCTACTCGGAGACTCTGGGGAGCCACAGCGAGCAGGGGTCTGGAGGCGCGCGTGCGAGTGCGTGCAGAGAAGACTGACTGCTGAAGTTGCCCCTGGCTTTCCCTAGTTGGAGGGAACCGGAAGCTCTGAACCCCAGTTCCGACTGCACTGAACCCCAGTTCTGGGCGAGCCCCTGGGGACCCATGCTGTTATGGGGGGAATCTGGACTGCCAGGTGGAAACACCGGGGAGCCGCGAAAGGCAGAGGTCTGGAGGTGCGTGCACTAGAGAGGACTGACTGCTGAGTGTGCCGCAGGCTTTCTCTAGCTGGAGGGAACCGGAAGCTCCCAACTGCTCTGAACTCCAGTTCTGGGTGAGAATCTGGGAATCCAGATTCATTGGGGGACTGGCATTGGACTGTCTGGCAGCGGGCGAAACTCGAAAGCGGTTTTCTCTCAGAGGTGCTTTCAGTGATTATTGAGGGACACTGAGACCCAGGGGCCTCATAGGGCAGGGCTGACGGGAAGTCAAGACTGTCTGCTCAACCCTGAGACTCTGCCCAAGCTGAGCACAGAGGCTTTTGCAATTTTGCAGTTTTGCAAGTCTAATTCCATAAGGCTGCCTCCAGCACAGAAGTTCTCCCAGCATAGACACAGCTGATACTCACAGTCAATTGGCCTGGAGGTCAATTCCTCCCAGTGATACCAATAACAATCAAGACTTAACTACAACAAGGCTGTACACATAGTCCACAAAGGGGTGCACCAAGAGTGTCCACCTCAGGTAACTGGGGAGGCCGAGCCACTGGGCCATATAGGAAACCTAGCACACAAAGCCACCCTAACAACTCAGGGAAGCAGTGAAAATGCGGAGACAAAGAAACAGATCACAAACGAAAGAAATGGAGGCAAACAAACAACTGGATATAGAGTTCAAAACCACGGTTATAAGATTTTTTCAAGAATTTCCTAGAAAAGGCCGATAAATTTAGCGAGACCCTCAAGGATATGAAAAAGGACCAACTAGAAATTAAACATACACTGACTGAAATAAAAAATATTATACAGAGATCTAACAGCAGACTAGAGGGATGCAAGAGTCAAGTCAAAGATTTGAAATACAAAGAAGCAAAAAACACTCAACAAGAAAAGCAAAAAGAAAAAAGAATCCAAAAATTTGAAGATAGTGTAAGAAGCCTCTGGGACAACTTCAAATGTACCAACATCAGAATTATGGGGGTGCCATAAGAAGAGAGAGAGCAAGATACTGAAAACCTATTTGAAGAAATAATGACTGAAAACTTCCCCCACCTGGTGAAAGAAATAGACTTACAAGTCCAGGAAGCTCACAGAACCCCAAACAAAAGGAATCCAAAGAGGACCACACCAAGACATATCATAATTAAAATGCCAAGAGCTAAAGACAGAGAGAATATTAAAAGCAGCAAGAGAAAAACAGTTAATTACCTACAAGGGAGCACCCATACGATTGTCAGCTGATTTCTCAACAGAAACTATGCAGGCCAGATGGGAGTGGCAAGAAATATTCAAAGTGATGAATAGCAAGAACCTACAACCAAGATTACTCTACCCAGAAAAGTTATCATTCAGAATTGAAGGTCAGATAAAGAGCTTCACAGATAAGAAAAAACTAGAGGAGTTCATCACCGCCAAACCAGTATTATATGAAATGCTGAAAGGCATTCTTTAAGAAGAGGAAGAAGAAAAAAGTAAAGATAAAAATTATGAACAACAAATACATATCTATCAACGAGTGAACCTAAAAATCAAGTGAATTAAAAATCTGAGGAACAGAATAAACTGGTGAATATCATAGAATCAGGGGCATAGAAAGGGAGTGGAATGATAATTCTCAGGGGTAAAGGGATATGAGGTGCGGGAAGAGACTGGACAAAAATCATACACCTATGGATGAGGACAATGTGGGGGTGGGTAAGGGCAGAGGGTGGGATGGGAACCGGGTGGAGGGGATCTATGGGGAGAAAAAGGAGAAACAATTGTAATAATCTGAACAATAAAGATTTATTAAATTAAGAAAAAAAAAAAAGCACATTCTCTAGACCAAGACATTTTGGGTCAAAGCCTAGCTCTGCCACTCACTGGGTGAGATCTTGAAGAAGTTATTTAACTGCTTTATTCCTCAGTTTATCATCCATAAAATGGGGGTGGTGATATTACCCACCTCACAGGATTGATATAAAGCAGGGGTGGGGAACACCCGGCCTGAGGGCTGTATAAGACCTACAAAATCATTTAGTCTGGCCCTACAAAAGCATTAGGGGTGAGTTAATTAAATATTTGACCAAATATAGCAGGCTAATTTTAAGTTGATTTTCTATGGCCCACAAATGATGTTATAAATATCCAAATGGCCCTTTGCAGAGAAAAAGGTTCCCCATCCTTGTTATAAAGCCTAAATTAGTTAATATGTGTTAATGCTATGTAAGATTTACTGCTGCTGCTGTTGCTACTGCTACTATTATTCTACCATTTCCCGAAGCATAGATGTAAAATTCTACCCCCTTGTTTATTGGCATTTGGATCTAAGAATTCCTGGTGTCAATAGTTCTGCTCTTGTTAGAATTGCCTGTTAAGATGACAAGGAGCGAGAACATGCAACTTTAAATCCACCAGCTTCTCTGTTCCCCTGGATAAAGATTACATTATCAGAAAAGGTTCTGTGATCCTTGGCTCAAAGTTGCTTCATGTGTAATTAGGCCCCTCCCTCTCATTAGCAACACAAACAGGTGGTAAATGGCTTCCGTGGGTGGCCCACATTTGCTTTACCTTTCATAAAATGTTCACATTGTCTCAGAGGTACAAGCTCTTGACTGAGTTTGCAAAATAGGAAGTCTATCCTCTCCCAAGCTCAATTGCTGCTCTCCAGATGTCCAGCCTGAAGCAATGCTTTGTTAATCCCACATTGAGCGGGTCCCACTCCTAAATTCCATGTCTGTCCTGAGTCCATCCTACCATCTTTTCCCATGTGCCTTTTTATGTTCTGACACTTGAAAATAGATCAACTTCTCCCATCCAACTGAGCCATTTTATCATCTTTTTAAAATATTTAAAAGCTTTTAGAAAGATCAACCAAAGGACTTGTGTGCTTGCATATGAGCCTAACCAGTGATCATGGACAAAGGGGGGTGGGGGCAGGCGTGTGGAGGGGTTTGGGATGGGAATGGGGAGGGGGGGGTTTGAGGACAAATATGTGATACCTTAATCATAAAGTAATTAAAAAAATATTCAAATCTAAATCTATCTATCTATCTATATATATATATATATATATATATATATATATATATATATATATAAGCTTTCTTATATTGCCATTGAGCCCCATCTAATCTGCCTGAGTTAGGCCAGTTCTATATCACAAACCTTCCTGTTACCACGTATTCTTTCACAGACTATGCAATAAGAACCTCTGTAGTTTCCAGTGTCTTCATGCTCATTATCAAAATGAAGTAAGCAGGAGTGACTATCCTCATTTTCCATCTAAGAAAAACTAAAGTTTAGTTATTATATATAATCATTATTTTTAGCAACTATTGGGTAACAGTGATAACAGCTAACATTAATTGAGTACTTACAAGCACTTCAACAAGCACTTTACACATTTAGTTTAATAAAGTATCAAATAAAGCTCATCCATAACTCAAAACTGAGCTTCCAGTCTAGACCTTCCCAGCATAAGGAAACAACGTAACTGGCCACTTTCACTCTAAGCTCTTTTTCATTCATCCTAAATTTCCATTAATAAATGTTTTTTAAGTGTCCCCCAAATAGCTGGCACATGTTAGACACAGAGATAAATGAGACCATGTCTCTAACTTCATAGAAGCTCATTCATTCAATGGGAAGAGAGACACAGAAGTAAATAAGATTAGATAAGGCAATAAAAGGGTTATACGGAGGGGTGACTACAAAAATCGTCATCTAAATGAGATACTATTTATAATGCTGGACAACAGGGGTAGATCAGAAGTGTCCCAGGCAAGCCAGGTGAATTCTCCCCAGTTATACCAGAGTATTACTTTGAAGGTTTGCCTGCTCTCAGTCCTGTGGGCACTACAACACCAATTAGTAGCTCATAACCCATAATCCCCTGCCAATTTTCAGTAGAAAAGCTGAAATAATGTGGATAAGGAGTGTTCAATTACTGTTTATTGAAGTAAATTGAATTGGACTAACTTAAAGTGAATTGCATTGCAGGAACCATTAATAGATACTAGGTTTAAAATTGCAAAAATTAGCATGGTGCTCTTTATTACCACCCCATAGCAATTTATATCCTACATTATGGAGTGCCTTCCATCTCCCTGAATATGCTTCAGGGAAATATCCCAGCTACCCACATCCCACCCTCCCTCACCTCCCACAAGAAGGAAGCAATCAGCCAAAAATAGAATATTGAAAAAATGTCAAAAGAATATTACACTCATGACAGTATAAGTGCATTAGGAAATAACACACCATCCCTTTCTTCATCCGCCTCCAAACCACAGATGCCTCTCCTCCCTCTGTCCCTGGGTATCTAATCTCTTGTATCTTTAAAGGGCTTCAACTTTGGCTTCCAGGTATACAGGCCTTCTCCTCGAATGAGACCCTGTAATCAAGAAGTCCAACTGTGCTCCCCAAAACAATGGTTTAAACTTTGTCACTAAATAGTGGCCAAAGCCAGCAGAACCCCTAAAGAATCTATAGACTCTCCCCCCAGAAAAATACACAGAGGCACATACACATAAACTTCCCCACAGAGATTCAGGAGGTTCCCAGACTCTAGAGAAGACCCTGCCTTAGAGCAGGCATCCTCAAACTACGGCCCGCGGGCCACCCCGCCGAGGACATTTATCCTGCCCGCCAGGTGTTTTTGCCGTTTTGTTTTTTTACTTCAAAATAAGATATGTGCAGTGTGCATAGGAATTTGTTCATAGTTGTTTTTTTTAAAACTATAGTCTGTCCCTCCAATGGTCTGAGGGACAGTGAACTGGCCCCCTGTTTAAAAAGTTTGAGGACCCCTGCCTTAGAGGGTTCCTGAGGCCGAACCAAGGCAGATCCTTCACAGTTTAGAGACTGTACTTAACTCAGGGCCTGACACTGAGTAAGCACTTAGTGAGTGGAGAGGCATGAAGACAGGGGCTGACAGAAATGCAGGTGAGGGTGAGAGGGTGACAGTAAGAGCAGGGCAGGGGCTGATTCCAAGAAGCTTTACAGGGTGAAATTTTCTGGGGCTCACCAAGTCCTGAGAATGGCTCTCAGCCTTCTCATCCATGGCCTGCCAGCAGGGAAGACTCAGGTTAATCAGGTCTCAGAGATGGATGTAATGAGAGAGTGAGATGTATGTATATAACTGTCCACCAACCAGATAAATATATGGTAGGTATGAAGAGTTTGTTTTCTCCTGCCATGGAGTCATAAGCAAGCATAGTGCTGAAAACGGGCTCTGGAGTCTTCTCTGAGTGTCTCCACCCTGAGTGATATGCCTTCTTTAAACATATTAATTCATTGCATCATATTACAAAGGCTGTTGGTCTGAAAGCTATTTGTTCTCTTTAAGACAAGTTTGCTTTTCTCTACTAGCTTCATTAAATATTTGAAAGTTTAAATAATTCATTTTTTAAAGTTTACCTCCCTAAAGATTATCTTTTTTTCCTTACTTTGGGTGGGGAACCCATGCATTACAACAATTCACCTCATTGTTTACCTCAACTGCAAGCCCTATTCAAATTTCTGCCTCAGTATTTTCTTGTTTCACACACTTGCTGCTGAAGGACGATTTTCTAAGTGTCCTGTAAGGTAACTGGGCTTCTAGATCCAGGTGAGAAAATTTTAACCTGAATGATATAACCCAGAAACTTAAATTGGAGGCTTAATAAGATATGGTCTACCAAGTATTTCTTAAAACTTTAAATTGGTCTTCCTGTTATTTTCATATAAATATTCTGATGTCTACCTTTTCTCAAAAATAAATCAGAAATTGTAAGTCCTGGCAGGGTAGCTCAGTTGTTAGAGCATTTCCCCATACACCAAGTTTGCAGGTTGGATCTCCGGTCAGGGCACATACCAATGTTCCACTCATGTTCCACTCATTCATGCAATTAACCAATCAATGCATGTATGAGTGGAACAACAAATCTCTCTCTCTCTCTCTCTCTCTCTCTCTCTCTCTCTCTCTCTCATCAATAAAAGTTAAAAAATAAAATAAGATAAATCAGAAATTGTGACCACACTGTACCCACATCCTTGCACTGTAAGAATCATTTAAAGAGCACTAAGAAACATGTGCATAATCACCCAGGAACTAACACAACACCATCTAGTGAGAAGGAGCCTGAGGTGTGTTCACACAGGAAGATCTTAAACAGCACCGCAAACAAATCAACTCGAGCAACATGCAGTATGGATGACTCTTAGAAATGTAGTAACTAGTAAGTGAAACAAGTCAGTGAGAAGAATTACATCAACATGAAAACCTTTTCATAAAGTTAAAAACAACTAGAATTGAAAATATATATTTTAGGATACAGTTAGGTAAAAGAAAACTCTATAGAAAGGAAAGCAAGGAAATAATGAACACATGAGGCAGGACAATGCTTACCAGTACTGGGGCAAGGCAGGGAAATAAGGGGATACATTGTCAAGTGTAGGTTGTTGTCAAGGTCTCAGCTTGTGTTTGGGTTGGTTGGGTCATCACCTGATTATAAAGAGCACACTAACTAACTAAATGAATGCAACACAGCGTGGGTAAACAACGACAATGTGCCATGGATCAAGGATATCGACAGTCTAATTGTGAGCACTGAAGTCTTAGGGGGAAAAGGAAGAAAGAATCAGCCAGAGCAAGTAAGAGATGCTTCCCTTTTAATGAGCAAGTAGTCTCCCTTTCCCATGGCCTTGCCATGCTTTTTATTTCTCTCAACACTGAGGCCACATGTTAGATTCCGTATTCTCGGCTCATACCTGGCCTGCTCATTGGAGTTGCCGCCAGTGATTTGTAACCAAACCAACGGTAATTTTGCCCCCAAGTTGGCAATGGCTGCAGATAGTTTTGATCATTCTCATTGGGTTAGAGGTACCTCTGATGAATAGAGACCAAGAATATTGCTAATTATCCTACAATACAGATGACAGCTGCCCGCCCCCCAACCTTCACAACAAAAAATTATGTGTCCAAAATAATGCCATGGTTGATCAGCTTGCTATAGGTATTTGAGTTTCCCTGACATAACCAAGTGCCAATGATGTCATCCCCAGAGAAGAACTAGAACATTTTGATATGAAATCTATAGTAAAAAAGGATTTGCGCTTAGTGCCAAATGACCACTAAGGTCAGTAGTGGTCAGAGCAACTCATTTTGCAGCTGAGGGAACTGAGGTGCTAAGAAAGAAAGAAAACTGCCCATGCGGTCTGCACCTGCCTCCTTCCCTGCCCTGAGCCACTCTATCTCACTCCCGCAGCCACAACGACTCAACATTTCCCTGAATTAATGAAGCCCTTTCCTGCCTCGGCATCTTCCCATGGCTGCTGCTATTTCTCTTCCTTTTAAGACTCCTTTAAATGTTTCCTTCTCAGATAGGTTTCAGCCAATCTCCTATATGTTAATTATAAACCCCTGATCTCACACAACCTTTACAACTACTTTTTTTCTGTCATTTGTACAATTTGCATTTAGTATTTTTTGCTTTCTTTTCTAACTGTTCCTCTTTTCTGTCCCCACAACAATACTTTAAGTTCTGTCCATTCAAATGTGTTTCCTCCAATGCTGTTTACCCAGCACCTAGTACCTTATCTGCACATAGTTGACAGTAGATATTTGCTGAATGAGGGAATAAATAAATGAGTGACTCTACTGGAGAAGAGGGGGAAGGAAGGGAGGAAGGGGAAAAGGAAAGGAAGGGAAACACTCTAAACACTCTTGAACACTCTAAAAATTAAATCAGTCCACTATGGGAGGGGGGTAAAAAAATATAAGCAACCCCCAGATACAGCTCTCTGCCTTTGGCCATTAGGAAATGTTAACTAGTTTCATTATTTGCATCACACTCAAGATAATCTATAAGACTACATTTCTTGAACAAGTGTATTTTCTTCCTCCCTATAATCTGTCTCCAGAAGTTCAAAAGTTGCTAAAGTTAAGACTGAATGTCACAAACTTCTTACCTTCAACAGATAGACAAGAGTCTGGGCTGGAAGCAACCAACGAATTTGGACAGGCTCCCGCTCTGGACTCAAAGGTGTGTTCACAATTGCCTCAGGGTGAGCTGTGCAAATTTCCCAGTCTTATAAAGAATTTTTTTTAAAAAGAAGTATTCTCCAATGACGACTACTTAACATCTGTGTCCCATTTTCCATGAACAATGTTGACATTTGTTGAGTGGTGGTAAGAGTGAGCCTTGAGGGGATCCTTAGGAGTTAAGTGGCCTGCCCACCAGCCTCTGTCCCATGGCAGACTGTAAGAAAGTCATTTAACTCCATTTAATTCCTGGCTTTGGAATTCCATTTTGCTCTCATTCCTAGCTTTGGAATGCCACTACTCTGGCCATTGAGTCTCAGTTCTCTTGCCTCAACATTACCACACTCTGGGAAACAGTGAAATGACACCAGTGTCAGGTATCTGGTCCCAGAACCAAGGAGCTCATCATAGAAATCTTTAGGTGCCTCAACCCCAGCATAAAGCCCTCCAGGTGTCTTTGCTTCCTTTGTGCCTACTGTTTAAGACCACGGGGAAGGCAGGTCTGCTGGAGATGAATTTCCCACCCTCGAGGGTCTGACAGGAAAGATGATGAATTGAAAAATAAGTAAATTCAAAGCAGAACACATTGTCATATGTTTTCTGGGGGGAGATGTTATTAGTTTCAAATGATAAAGATGCACCACTATGATGAGGAAAAACTTTTCAGGAGAATTGCTACCTGAGTGAACTTGGAACGAATTGCTGGAATGTCAATAGTTGCATAAGGAGAGTCGGGGAGAGGGCTTGCCAGATGGAGGAACTAGCCTTCAGCAAAGTTGCAAAATCTGAAAACATGGAGTGTATTGAAGGACAAAATGTCAGTTTAAGGTATTACAAGTCAATGCATCACTGTGTTACAAGGAACCCAGTCACATATGGCCAAATAATGCACCTTTCGGTGGCACTTTGGGATTCTTAAACACATACACTACTCCAGCTAGCCATTGGCCAGAAGAGTTTGCTGAGCCCTTAAAAACCGCACCTCCATTTCGCCCTCTACAACCAGCAGGTGGACCTCTGCTGGCTTCTCTAGAGCTGGTGCCCTCGGACAAAGTCAGGGTCAGAGGTGCCACCGCCTCTGGACATTCTGACTGGGCAGCAGTCTGGTTATGGAGGCAAGATGGACAGACATGCTTGGGATATTAGGGTCCTTTGACTAATCAGGGTTTCCTTTTCTCAGCCCAGGAGGTTGTCAGCCTGGGCTGAGGAAACTCCTCCTTGTCACATGAGTTGGCAGCAAGGTAACACCCTGCCCTGGGGATAATTGTCCACCTGGCTGAAGCTCATGAAAACACACAGTTCATGTGAATAGTTACTTTTTGCTGTGTCTCACTCATCCTAAATATATATTTTCCATATTCTGCTTTAATCCTCATAACCCCATAAGGAAGATAACATCAGCTGTAGGTGAGAAAGAAGGAAGGTGAAGTTCAAGGAAGTTAAGGAGTGTACCCAGAGTCACCCTGCTGGTAGGTAACAGAGCCAGATTCTTCCTACTTAACTCCTTCTGCCCAAGAAGGCTGCCTCTCCTCAAGGCACTCCCTCTTCAGCTCTCTGATATTATCATCTGGCAGGTGTCAAGGGGGACAGTACTTGAACTTGTGCTGATTGCTTACATTTGAACTAAAGAATATGCTGCACAGACAAGTTGTTAGGTTCCCTTAAGCAGGTTTTCACAAGCTTCAAACTGCAGAGTGAGAGGGTATGGGCAAGAGGGACTCCACCCAGCAACCAGATGGTGGTTTCTACAGGTAACATTTTAATCTGATCTGGCAATCTTGGGCCAGAGGCATTTCCTAGGTTCTCACATGATGCTGAAATTAAAACTTTTTCTTTTGCTGGTGATGTCTGAGAAATGTAAGACAGACGGAGCACAGACAGGTCAGTATCTGGGACTACCATCCTCATCCCATCTGGGAGCTTACTCGCTGCACTGACTTATTCTCAGAATGAAGACCTGAGACAAGGTAGAACAAGAGAAAGGCCACATTTAAAGATGGATTCAAGACCTGATTCTGTTACTTATTGATTGTATCCTCAGGAAGTCACTGTCCCACTGAAAAAATAAGAATACTAATGCCTACCTCACAAAACTGTCATGACAATGAAATGGGTTAATAGTGGTGAAAGTGTTGTTCAAATATAAGCTGTTATGAGGGCAATTAGACTAAAGGCTGATCGATATATGTTCAGTGACACCCTGGCATGTCTGGCTCCTCCTTATTCAGATCAGTTCCCTGACCACACAGTATAAAGTATCTGCCCAGTCACACTCTCTCACATCATGCTATTTTAAATCTCTAACTGGTATTTTTCTTATCTGTTTATTTTTTTAGGAACGGTTACTAGAATATGTCTGTCTTGTTCATTGCTATGATCCTGGAACACAGGAGAACAATTTCTGGCACATAGTAGGCTTACAAATATTTTTTTAGTGAATAAATGTCTCTGATTACATTACAGGGATTCCAATCTAAGAAAGTAGATTGGAATATTATTAGACTGGTAAACAGAGAAGCCAGAAATGACTATCAGAGACTGTAAGCATATGGTGGAACTTAACAAACATCCAGTCAAACATCATTTTGCAGAGAACAGAACTGAGATCTTAAGACAATTCTCAAAGGAACATGTAGAGAGAAAGCATAGGAAAAGCAATGATCTCCTTCCAAAGTCATACTTCCACTCTTTGATCAATGGGGAATTTATCTTGGCAATAAATTGTATCCCCAAGTATTATTTGTCTTTATTTCCTTACCATAGGATTTGTCATTTACCATAGGATTTTAGAAAATGAAAGAGGGAAGAGGATGCTATCATGAACTCTGAGGGAAGGAAGGTTCAGAAATGATCTGGTTCTGCATTTCTTTTACACCATGAAACTCTCACACCTCCAATTTAGCAAAATCTACCTCCTGGGGAAACCTATTCCATTTTCAGAGAGCCCTATAAATAATTATACCACATGCCAGCCCCCTCCCACTCACCACACGCATGCCCACACACAAACCCTGCCTTTTCCACCAGAACAGTTCCATTTTTATCTGTTAAAGCAACATAAAATCGATATAAATATATTGATCTTTCATTACAAGTTTATGTCTAAACAAGGGCCTGGGTAGATAAAAATTATTTTGAAAATCACTATCTTACCAATCTCTCTTGTTGAGAAGGCCTGAAATATTTTTTATATAATGGAAGTAGATGAAAAGTATGCTATAGAACAATAGTTACTGTGCTTTTCTAGAACACAAAGCCCTTTCTTTTTTAAAAAAAATTATTTATTGTTGAGGGTATTACATATGTCTCCTTTTTCCCCCATTGACCTCTCCCCGCCCACTCCCACCTCCCAGCACAGGCCCTTACCTCCCTACTGTCTATGTCCATTGGTTATGTTTATATATGCATGCATACAAGTCCAAAGCCATTTCTTAACATTGCTGGTGAAAGATAAATTGTTAAAACCACTTTGGAAAGCATTTTTGCATTATAAAATAAGGCTAAAGGTATGCATACTGTGTGATCCAGCAATTTTGCTTACATCTTCTCTACAGAAATGTGTGGCCATGTGCACCAAGGGATGCAAGAAAGAAAGAGTCAAAGCTGGAAACAATCTAAATTCCAGAAACAATAAAACTGACTTTTTTAAAAGTATAAACTTACATTAATATATTCTGACACAATGAATATGAAAAAACTTACAATTTTGTGCAATAATATGGATACATCTCACAAATATAAGCAGAAGAATCAAAATAGAAAAGAATACAATCAATGTGATTTACAATCATATTAACTTCAAAAATATTGTTATTAGATGCATACAAATTTAGAAAAATACTTTTTTAAAAGCAAAAAATAAAATTACAAAAGTCTGGGTTGGAGTAGGCAACAGAGATGTGTTGTAGTTAGGGAGGGCCCCAGGAGAAGTTCTGGAATGCTAGCAGTATTTTATCTTCAACATAGGCAATGATCATATGGGTTTTGATTTATTATTAAACTAGAGGCTCAGTGCACGAAATTCGTCCGGGGGTTGGGGTACCTCAGCCCAGCCTGCACCCTCTGGCAATCCAGGATCCCTCGGACATCCCTCTCCCAATCTGGGACCACTGGCTCCTAACCACTCACCTGCCTGCCTGATCACCCCTACCCACTCACCTGCCTGCCTGATCACCCCTACCCACTCGCCTGCCTGCCTGATCACCCCTACACACTTGCCTGCCTGCTTGATCGCCCCTAACCACTCTGCCTGCCTGCCCAATTGCCCCTAACTGCTCGCCTGCCTGCCTGAGTGCTCCTAACTGCTCACCTCCCTGCCTGACCACTGCTAACCACTCACCTGCCTGCCTGATCGCCCCTAACCACTGTGCCTGCCTTCCTGATTGCTCCTAACTGCTCGCCTGCCTGCCTGATCACCCCAATGACTCTGCCTGCCTGCCTGATCACCACTAACTCCTCTGCCTGCCTACCTGATTGCCCTAACCACTTGCCTGCCTGCCTGATCACCCCTAACCACTCTGCCTGCCTGCCCAATTGCCCCTAACTGCTCGCCTGCCTGCCTGAGTGCTCCTAACTGCTCACCTCCCTGCCTGACCACTGCTAACCACTCACCTGCCTGCCTGATCGCCCCTAACTGCCTCTGCCTCAGCCCCCACCTCTGTGGCTTTGTCCAGAATGACATCCGGAAGGTCATTCGGCTGCCAGTCTAATTAGCATATTACGTTTTTATTATTATAGATTATTTGTATATATTTTTTGCACATTTATATGACATTTTAAAAAATATCACATATTATTAACTGATATACTACTACTTCTGCTTATGGGAACTGTATTAATGCTTGTTGGGCATACAAACCTTTGGGCCCATAGCAATAACCCTAAGACTTGGCCCACAGGTTTGCAAACCCTAGTATAGGGAAAAAAAAAAAATAATAACCTTGGCTTGGAGATAAGGAAGCCTGGGATCTAGTCTGAACTCTGGTCCTATTAAACAATCCCTCTCCCCTCTCTGGGCCTCAGTTTCTCTATTGGCAACTGAGAAGGTTGAATTATATGATCTCTTGAGTTCCTCTAAATTTTGATACTCATAGTTCTTGTAACAATAGAAACCTCCCCAATATCACCTATATGACAGCCTACCGTCCTCTCATGGATGCACACCTAAAGTCACAAATTCCTTCCAAGGAGATGCCTGCCTCCACTCAAAGGCCATGCCCATGGCCTTCACTCAAGCTTCAACATGCTTTTGAGGAAAATTAAAGAGTGGTTTCTATTGCACCATTTGTACAAATTGGTGCCCGCATAGTGTGCATTCCCATCCCCCCGCCTCTCCCACGAAAGACTGAGAATGCCACATGCAGGAAGCCTCATGCTTGACCCCGAGAATGGGTGCTAGCATGCCATTGTGTGACTCCCTGGCCACTATGCCATATTTATCAACTGAGGATCAGAACCCCCCCCCCCCCCGAGTGACAAAACTACTTAATTCACTTCTATAACTGGTATTCAGACTTGAGCATGGCCTTGGGGAAGGTTTCTCTTATTCTATAAAATGACGTCAAGCCATCATGCATGACTCTGGGTTTCACTGGTAGAAAAGGAGTCCCCTTATCTGCTAGAAAATTTCAAACCAATGAACAGAAGTGGCAGATGATGAAATTAGAATAGGTGATAGGGAAATGGTAACTTATTAAGAATGGAAATTTTTTTGGGAAAATCATGAGCCATACGGAAGACTAGAATTTCTCCCTTTTTCAAATATCTGGGATGCCACACCCAACTGATGCAGGGTAATTCAGGACATTAAATGCTGGGCCAGAGGAGAGAAACCAAGATGGCAGCATAGGTAAACACCTAATCTGCAGCCTCGCACAACAATTTCAAAAATACAACTAAAAGTCAAAACGGACATCATCCAGAACCACAGGAAAGCTGGCTGACTGAAACACCCACAACTAGGAGGAAAGAGAAAACCACAAGGAAAATCAGAGGAGCTGTGAAAGCCTGAGGTACAGGGACACGGGAGCGCGCGCGTGCGGGGAGGACGGAGCCGGAGGGGACGGGGCGGCTGAGTGCCTGGCCAGCGTTCTCTAGCGGGAAGGAGATAAAAGCTCCAGATTGCGCTGAACCCCAGCTCTGACTGCACTGAACCCCAGTTCCGGGCGAGACCTTGGGAAGCCAGGCTCATACTGGGGGAATCTGGGCTATAAGGCGGAAACTCAGGGGAGCGGCGAAAGGCAGAGCTCTGGAGACACGCACTTGAATGCGCGCAGAGGACGGACTGTTGACTGTGCTGCTGAATTGCCTTAGCGGGAAGGAGACAAAAGCTCCGGACTGCGCTGAGCCCCAGTTCCGACTGCACTGAAACCCAGTTCCAAGTGAGAATCTGGGAATCCAGATTCATTGGGGGAGAGACTAGACTGTTTGGCAGCGGGCAAAACTCCAGGGCACCTTTCTCTCAGAGGTGTTTGCTGGGAGTACAGAGGGACACTGAGGAACACTGAGACCCAGGAACCTCATAGGGCGGGGCTGACGGGAAGCCAAGGCTGTAGGCTCCACCCTGAAACTCCACCCCATCCAAGCTGAGCACAGAGGCTTTTACAATTTTGCAAGTCTAGTTGAATAAGGCTGTCTCCCGGCGTAGACACACAGCCAATTGGCCTGGAGGTCAAATCCTCCCAGTGTACCAACAGCAATCAAGGCTTAACAACACCAAGACTTTGCACTCAGCCCACAAAGGGGGGTACCAAGAGCGACCACCTAGGGAGATTGGGGAAGCTGAGCTACCGGCCATATAGGTCACTGACCACACAAAGCCACTCCATCAACACAGGGAGGCAGCCAAAATGTGGAGACACCGAAGCAGGTCACGAATAGAAGAGATGGAGGAAAGTAAACTAATGGACGACACAGTGTTCAGAACCACATTTATAAGGTTACTCAAGAATCTTCTAAAAACCTTCAATAAACTTGAAGAGACCTTCAAGGACCTTAATGAGAATACCAAAAAAATGGAAAAGCACCAGTCAGAAATTATGCATACACTGTCTGAAATAAAGAATATACAGAAACTCAACTGTTGAACACTGTACCCCAAGAATCAAACCAAAGATCTGAAACATGAGGAAGCAAAAAACACCCAACCAGAGAGGCGGAAAGTAAGAAGAATCCAAAAGTGTGAGGATAGCGTAAGGTGCCTCTGGAATGGCTTTAAGCGTACCAACATCTGAATTTTTGGGGTGCCAGAAGAAGAGAGAGAGCAAGATACTGAAAACCTATTTGAAGAAATAATGACCAAAAACTTCCCCCACCTGGTGAAAGATATAGACTTACAAGTCCAGGAAGCGCACAGAACCCCAAACAAGAGGAATCCAAAGAGGACCACACCAAGACACATCATAATTAAAATGCCAAGGGCAAAAGACAAAGAGAGAATCTTGAAAGCAGCAAGAGAAAAACAGTTAGTTACCTACAAGGGAGTACCCATACGACTGTCAGCTGATTTCTCAACAGAAACTATGCAGGCCAGACGGGAGTGGCAAGAAATATTCAAAGTCATGAACAGCAAGAACCTACAACCAAGATTACTCTATCCAGCAAAGCTATCATTCAGAATTGAAGGTCAGACAAAGAGCTTCACAGACAAGAAAAAGCTAAAGGAGTTCATCACCACCAAACCAGGATTACATGAAATCCTGAAGGGTATTCTTTAAGAAGAGGAAGAAGAAAAAAAAGGTAAAAGTAAAAATTATCAACAACAAAAAGACATCAAATACATACCTACCAACAAGTGAATCTAAAAATCAAGTGAATAAAAAAATTTGAAGAACAGAATGGACTGGTGAATATAATAGAATCAGGGACATAAAAAGGGAGGCGACAGACAATTCTCAGGGGTAAGGGGGTCTGAGGGGTGCAGGAAGAGATTGGACAAAAATCTTACACCTATGGATGAAGACAGTGGCAGAGGGGTAAGGATATGGGATCGGGTGGGGAATCAGGTGGAGGAGAGCTATGGGCAGGGGGAAGAGGAACACCTGTAATAATCTGAACAATAAAGATTTATATTAAAAAATAATAATAAATAATAAAAATAAAAATAAATAAATAAATGCTGGGCCAGATAGTTATGACATTAGCTCAGGTTTTTTATGATTTATTATTAGAGAAGCAATGCTTGCATATTTTAAAGATCAAAAAATCAAAGTACAAATAAAAACATTACATTTCCATAACCCAGCAATCAGCACAATTAACAATTTAGTGAATATATGTTTTTTCTTTTACTGAAATGAAACCACATGATAAATGCTACTTTACAGTCCATTTTTTTATTCAATAGCTTCCATTTTTCCAGTTTAGTGAGTTTTTATGTCAACTAATACCCAACCCATATTCAAAGTTCACCAATAGATCTACTAATAGCTACTACAACTGTTTTTTCCAAACTAGCCTGGCTTTACTCTATTTCTTCATTATGATGGCTAATGAATGTTCATCTTATAATTATCCACTAAGATGTACAAAAATGTTTTGTGCACTTTTATATATGTATAACATATAACATTAATATATAGAGTATAATAATACATTTTATAATAAAAGTGTCACACATATAATTATCATTGTAATTTTACTGATTCTTTTAATATAGCTTTTTCCCTATTTCATGAGAATGATTTATTAAGGGCCAATAATTCTGTAAGAGTCCACATGCTAAAAGCTACCCCCCTCCACTATTTCAAAAACAACAAACAACCTAATCACCAGTTGCTTTTATTTTCATGTTTTTTTAAAAAAAAATAGTAACATTACTAACAAAGGAAAATACTTTTTTAAAGACATCTAAAGTTTTTCTTATAAATAACGTAATCATTTACTTGTATATTTGTATATCAAATCATCACATTGTATACCTTAAATTTAAACAATGTTATGTGTCAATTATAGCTCAATAAAGCTGGAAAAATATAAAACCTATAAACAAAAAAAAAACACCTTAATTTTTGTTTTATTTTGCATTCTAATAAAAGTGATGTAATTTTATGTCAATTTAAATTTGATTCTAAACCAAATACCAGGTAAAAGGGACTTTCTTAGCACAGTGCTTCCAATTTTTTTTTCATATAATAACACCCATATTCTGACAATATTTGCATAGTGCAGACCAGGTAAAAAGATGAGGCTTTTTTAATCTGGAGGGGGTCAATAGTTTAACATTCTAATAAGGACCCTGTAATGCATCTATAAAACCCCAGTGTCATCCATGCAATCTCAGTCTGGTAGCCTCGCCTTATCCTATATGTATAGCAAAACAATACCTTTCTCTTTTCTTATTTCCCTCAGCCTAATCAGAGTCGTTGTCTGGCAAAGTGTACCTAAAATGAGTATGCCCTATAACTATTCACTATTCCTAGAAATAGACTCTCTAACCCACCAGTATACCTTTATTCAAGCAGGGTTTTGTTTGTTTGTTCGTTGCTTAATTTTGCTTCTGTGCTTGTTTTGCAAATGATACCCCAACTTCATTAATTTCTCTTTCTTTTAACAATTGTTAAAAGTACTACTCAATTAAAACTTTCTCTATGAAGCCTCCTCAATATGTATTTATCTTAAGTTTATCCACATCCTTCTTTCTCTCTGAATCACCACACCACTACACATCTAGTTATATGACTTAAAACTCTAAAAAATTCCCTTTAATATTCTTTCCCTCCTCTCTCAACTACTAATTAGTTCAAGGTCTATTTTTTTTGCAAATATTCATAGGAGCTTTATTTGTAATAAGCCAAACCTGGGAATAACCCAAACTCTAGACAGGTCAATGGATAAACAAAGTAATTATCCATAGAACACAATACTACTCACCAATAAAAATAATTAACTATTTACATAGCGTTATTGTAGAATCTCAAAATAATTGCAGCATGAAGAAACCAATAGTTTTTAAAAAGTATACTAGTATACCTTATGATGCCTAAAATTATGAAAATTATCAACTAATATATTATAAAGGAAGATAAATCAATGATTGCCTGGAGGGCTAGGGAAGGCAGAGAGATTATAAAAGGATAGGAGGTAAATGTAGGGTGGGGTAAAAGTAGATAAAGGTCTATTGCAGTGATGGCGAACCTATGACACGCTGAGGCGGCCACATGCCAAGGATGAAACATTTGCTGCTCCTGAGGATGAAACATTTGCGAAATAATGTTTTTTCCTCAAAGTGACACACTACCCGAGTTATGCTCAGTTTTTTGGCGAAGTTTGACACACCAAGCTCAAAAGGTTGCCCATCACTGGTCTATTGTCTGTGTCTCTTTGATATTTCTCAAATTGGTCTCCTCTGGCACATCTCTGATACTGTTGCTTTATTAGTTCAACCTGTATTCTCTCTAAAATCACTGCAGGAGCCATTGTTTTCAGTCCCACCTCTATCTACACTGTTGTCTGCACTGCTACAGAGTCCTGACCAGGACTGAAGGGTTTCTTAGGATGTAGGCTGTCAGTGCTAATGCCCAGAAAGTCCAGGCAAACCAGAATGGTTGGTGACCTACTCAAAACTGATAAATACCTTTAGAATGGCAAGACAAGTTCTTACTCATCTTCCCACACTATCTCTGTTTTTCCTGTCCCACATACATAGCACCTGGAACACCGGCTTTGCCAAGCTACATTCAGTTCTCTGAATGGAATGTGATTTGTTCCTTTATGTCTCAGCACCTTTGTACATTGTGTCTCCCTGATTTAGAATGTCTTGTGCCTTATCTAGGCTCTGATAAACCCTACTCATCCATCTCGATTCTTCCTATTGGCACTTTTTTACTGAAGTCATCTAGGAATTGGCTGTTCTCCTAGCACCTTGCATGTACTACTGTCATAGCACTAGCCCACTGACCTCTATTCTCCACCAGGTATTGCACTCTAGGACTTTTCTTTGTATGCCTAAGACCTAGCACAGGGATTCACACATAACAAGTGCTCAATAAATGAGGAAAGAAGAAAGAAAGGGAGGGAGCCATTTCCCTAGATCAGTTACCTTCTGTGTAAATTCATGCGAATTTGAGTTAGTGGAATAAAATGTTGCTTCCCCAAACAATAATATACAGTTAGCTCCTTAAGGTCGAGAACTCTGCTTTATCTATCTCCACTGCCTCCACACTGCAGAGACTCATTACATTGTTCAGTTGATATGGTCTGGCTATTGTCAAAAACAGAAAATATGAGTGACCTGAAGGCCTTTGTTGGAGGACATATCAAAAGAGACTGCAAGGATATGTAAGTGTGGTCCAGAGGTGATAGAGTGATACCACTTCCTGAGTGTGACTGCCATGTATTTACCTTTACAGAAATTACTTGTTCTCTAAGGGGAAACATTATTTATTGCTAAGTAAATAGAAGTGTAGAAAACTAGAATTTTCTATCTAAATTAGGCACTGGAAACCTTGGAGACAACTCTACCAGCATCTGGGTTCTCTGCCTACTGAGAGGAAAAGATTCCTTGCTCAATGATCATATAGTCCCTATTTGCAAGCCATAACTAAATACTCATACCAATATGCCTAAATGTGAGACTACCAATCACATACATCAGAATCACATGAGCATTTTTTAAATGCCACCACCCCAAGTTTCTGAAGGTAGGGTCAGAGGATCAAGGCATTTCTAGCTCAGCGTCCCAGCTGATTCTTATGCACACTGGCACTTGGGAACTGCTGATTTATATAGTGAAGAAGACTCTGCTTTTGGACAAGTAATATTTCTTCTGTTAAATGAGTATTAAAATGATAACTACCTCCTGGGTTGATGTGAGAATTAAATAATATGTTGCCTATAAAGTGCTTATACAATGCCTATATATGACAAGTTATCAGTATATAGTAACCAATTCTGTTCCTAGACTTTGAGTTCCTGGGTAAAAAGAACAGATCTGTGAAAAGCCACGGCCAGCGTGGCTTTCGGGTTCAAAGGCTTGGAGAAAGAGCTGACGCGCAAATTGACACACAAGACAAGAAATATTAATTTGGAATTATGGGGGGAAGCCAGGGAAAACTTAACTGTAGTAGTCAAGTTCCACTGATTCTCCGTTCCCAGCTGCTTTTAATTACTAGAATACACAATTGACTTTTAGGAATGTAAACAGACATATCAATGGTAATGTTTAGTAAACAGTAAGATTGTCAGGTTGTGGGGAGTTTGTTTTAGGCCATTGAGTCAGCGGTAGGTAACAAAATGCAAATATTCACCCTGTGAATATCAAGAGTCCAAACTCAGCCTTCTGGTGGACTTCTTGCATTTATATTAATTACTGTTGATCTTGGTTTCCTGCACAGATCTTTTTTCATCCTTGTAGTGATCTTGGTATTTTAGCATCCAATATAAAGACCCAAACAAATTGAATTACACCAAACTTTGATCTTGAATAAGATTGGAAGAAAAACTTAAAACAGGATGTCATATTTACTTAAATTGGCCAAGGTCTTTGATGGGAGCTAAAAGTGATCGAAGAGAGTTACAAGGACATTCTGATACAATGTTGGTAGATCACTTCCATGAAGCACAAACTTTCTGGGAAGCAATTCAGCAAAATGTTTAAGAGTCTTAAAAGTATTTCTAATTTTCACTGTAGTAATATAATTATTATGTCTAGGGATCTCTCTTAAGGAAATAATATGAAGAGTAAAATATGCATAGGCACTGGAAAGGACTTAATTGTTTGGCATTAGGAGAATGGTTAGGTAAATGTGACACCTCCACAAAATGGAATATCATTCAGTCATCAAATTGAAGTTTACAATTAAATTTTAATGACATAGGGCAGTGGTTGGCAAACTCATTAGTCAACAGAGCCAAATATCAACAGTACAACGATTGAAATTTCTTTGGAGAGCCAAATTTAAACTTAAACTTCTTCTAACGCCACTTCTTCAAAATAGACTCGCCCAGGCCGTGGTATTTTGTGGAAGAGCCACACTCAAGGGGCCAAAGAGCTGCATGTGGCTCGCGAGCCGCAGTTTGCTGACCATGGACATAGGGGAATGTTTATAATGCATTCAGTGAATAAAAGCATTTTTAGTTTAAGTCGAATAATGTAAAGGAAATTTATCCAAAAAAAAACTAGCAGGAAATACATCAAATATTAGCAATGATAGAACCATAGGTGATATTTATTTATTTCCTGATACTTTTTTATGCTTTGCTTTCAAAAATTTATAAAATAGTATATATTTTTAAATTGAGTCAGAAAGTAATACTACTTTTAAAAGTAAATGAGACTTTTAGTTCTAGAAACATGAAGTAAATTTACTTTTTCTTCTTCGTCCCAATAAGTTCAACTAAAATCCCCAGATATTATATAGAAAAAAGACATAAGAAGACTCTAAATGGTGTAGAAAAGGTAAATTGGCTAGGGAGCTTGGGAACCAAGGAACTAATGATACAGTGATGAGTTCCTTGATTTGGGGTTTATTTTTTGTTTGTTTGTTTGTTTGTGTTTGCTTGCCTCTTCTATGGCTTGAAGCAGAATAAGCTAGAAACCTGAAAACAGGAGCAGACAAAACACACACACAACAAAAGCCTGATCTGTCTAGCCAAATGACCAAGAAAGGGTCCAAAGTTCACACAAAAGAAATGTGCTTCCACCCCACCTATAACAGCAAAAACCAAGTGGGGAGTATAGACTGCTTTCCTCATCATGTTGTAAAGAGGCACCTCAACCTACTGCAAGGATATGTCAGAGAAGTCTAAGTAAGAATATGGGACTTTCATCTCCACCGAGTAGCAACAAGCACCCTTCCCCCTGTGGTGTCAGTGGAAACTATGTGGAGTCTGACCTCCGCTCCCAACCAGTAGTAACAAAGCTCCCCTCACCCTCCATGCTGGGGTTTTGTCAGAGGAAGTCTAGTGGAGAGGCACGACTTTTTACTACCACCTGGCAATAACAAGACCCCATCCTAAGACATCAGTGGAGACCATGTGGGAGTAGTGCGGCACTCCCAATCCTCCAAGCCAGAGAAGGTCTGACTGAGGTATAATAGAAAACTGGGCCCAGCCAACATGGCTCAGTGGTTGAGCTTTGAACTATGAACCAGGAAGTCATGTCTCAATTCCCAATCAGTGCACATGCCTGGGTTGCAGGCTTGATCCCCAGCGTGGGTTGTACAGGAGGCAGCCAATCAATGAGTCTCTCTCATCATTGATGTTTCTCTCTCTCTCTCTCTCCCTTCCTTTCTGAAATCAATAAAAATGCATATAAAAAAAAAAGAAAATTGGAATACCCCACCTCGATCAACAATAATGAGGAGCCTCCCCCTCCTCAAATGTCAATGGAGGTTGAGTGATTGACCTGGACTTTCACCACCAACTGACAAGTAAGAGGTGGTGTCCTCCTCTTACTCTGTTGGAGCATTGTCAACAGAAGCCAACCAAGACATCAGTTTTAAATGAAATCTAGAGTTTTATAATAATGCCTAATTTCATAATACCTAAAATGTCCTGGTTTTAACTTTTAGATAGTCTCACCATGGACAAGATCTTAAACTGAATGAAAAACACAATCAATAGATACCAACACCAAGATAAGAGAGATGTAAGAATTATGATAAGCATTTTAAAGCAACTATCATAAAAATTCTCTAAGCAATTACAATCACATTTAAAACAAATAAAATGTAGAATATTTCAACAAAGAAATAGAAAATACAAAATAGAACTAAAGGAAAATTTAAAACTGAATAATCACAATTATTGTTTTACTAGTAAAAAAACTCAATTGATGGGTTGAATAATAGAATGAAGGGGCATGAAAGAATCAGAGAAATGAAAGTTAGAATAGTAAAAAATTGCCCAATCTGAATTACTGACAGAAAATAAAAAAAATAAAAAATGTTGAACAGAGCCTGTGAAACTATAAGAAATGACCACGCCATTGGAATCCCAGAAGAGAAAGATAGCATGACTGAAAAAGTACTCAATAGCTGAAATTTCCAAATTTTGGCAAAAGACATACACCTGCAAATTCATGAATTTGAGCAAACCCTAAACAGAATAAACCAAAAGAATCTACACTAATAAAAGAGAAAGATGCAAATTGATTGTACCTTCGTGATACCCACCAGCCAATCAGGAGTGAGCATGCAAATTAACCCAACAAATATGGTGGGTTAATTTGCATACACAGGTGACCAGCAGCTGGGGGCGGAACACTTGCATTGTCACCATGGCAACGACGCAGGCATTTCACACTGCCCCAGCCGCTCAGGGCCTATGGGCATGGGCAGCATCGGAAGGCAGGAAGGCGGCTCCGGGCCAGAGCAAAGGCTGTGCCAGCAGCCAGAGTAAGGAAGGCCCATACTGCATGAATCTTTGTGCATCGGGCATCTAGTTAATTATAATAATCAAACTTGAAAAACTAAAGACAAAGTCTGAAAGCAGCAAAAAATTAGTAATATCTACCTACATAGGAAAAACAACTTGAATGATTGCATATTTTTCATCAGAAAAATATGAAGACCAGAAGAAAGTAGTACAATACCTTTTGGTAGATAAAAAAAAAAAAAAAAAGAAGATGTTGCCAACACACCAACCTAGATAAGTGACAAAAGAAATCTTTTCTAAAGAGAAAATTAAAAAAAGTAGAAACCTTGGAATATCAGGAAGAAAAAGAGAAATTATGATAAACAGGAATAAGACTTTTCTCCTCCTCTTGTGTTTTCTATATTACTTTTGATGGTTGAAGAATTATAACACTAATAGGGTTTTAAATGTACATAGAATATTTAAGACAATATAAGCGAGGATGGGTAAAAGGATAAAAAGGTTAAGATTCTTAAACTTCACTTGATCTGATAAAGAGAGGACACTAGTAAAATGTAGCAAGTTATGAACATACAGCTTAATACTTAAAAGAACCACTACAAAAGCAATCCAAAGAAATACACTCACAATGTTCATAAATTAAAATGGAATTCTAAAAATTGTTTAAGTAACCCACAAAAAGAATAAAAAAGAAAACAGAGAAACAAACAAAAGCAGAGAACAAAACAAAATAAAAAAGGCAGTCATGCTCTAACCTATCAATAACTACATTAATTTTAAATGCTTTAAATATATGGTCTAAGTACATCATTAAAAGACAGAGACCATGTACGTAAGTGGGTTAAAAAAATATGACCTGACTACATGCAATCTACAAAAACTTACTTCAATTTAACATTATAGACAGGTTGAAATTTTTTAAAAATAGTTTTCAATTATGTTTACATTCAGTATTATTTGGTACTAGAGGCCCAGTGCACAGATTCATGCACATTAAAGGTAAATTAATTAGAAGGTGGCCAGTGGGGCGGGACTGGGAGAAATGGGCTGGACATGCCTTGAAGCCAACCTCTCACAGTACCTCCCAGCAGTCGTACCTGGGGTGGCGCCAGGGCTCAAAGGGCATCTGTGGAGTGAGCAGGGTCCCTCCAGCAGATGGGGTCCCTCGGCCTGGCCTGCAGGGATCAGGCCAAAACTGGCAGTCCGACATCCCCTGAGGTCTCCCAGAGGGCGAGAGGGCACTCTGCAAAGTTGCTGGCACTCAGCAGCTTCTGCGTTGAGCATCTGTCCCCTGGTTGTCAGTGCGTGTCATAGCTACTGGCCGGTCAGCTGGTCAGCCAGTCACTTAGGCTTTTATATATATAGACTAGTGACCCAGTGCACGAAATTCATGTACATTAAAAGGCAATTAATTAGAGGAAATATTTTAATATTGCTATTTGCCCTTTCTCTATAATAGAAGTGTCAGAAATGAAAGAAAATTAGTAAAATGTATATGAAAATCTTCCTCCTGTTAGAGTCTGGGGCGCGCCACTGGAACTAGAGTCAAGTCCCCGCCCACCCACGTGTGCCTCAAAATTGTGTGAGACTCAGACCCATCCGGCCCCACCCCCATTGTGCTAGATCCAGACCCGGCCAGCCCCTCCCTCCATAGGCCCCGCTGGGTGGGGGGTGTGGCCTCAGGTCACCTGACCTGGCGCCGGGGCGGGGTGAGCAGCCTGAGGTCCCCTGGCCTGGGCCAGGCCAAGAGGCATGCCTTAAGGTCCCTATCAAGCCCCACTGTGCAGGGGGTGGGGCCTCAGGTCCCCCGGCCTGGCACTGGGGCAGAGGGTGCACCCTGAGGTCCCCTGTCAAGCTCTGCCAGGCGGGGGACATGGCCTGAGGTCCCCTATCAAGCCCTGCCGAGCAGGGGTGCGTCCTGAGGTCCCCTGGCCTGGTGCCGGGGCGGGGGGTGCAGCCTCAGGTCCCCTGTCCCGACCCAGCACCATGCAGCCTCAGGTCCCTGCTGATTGCTCTTTAAGGCTCATTATGGGAACTCGGCCTCTGCTGTGGGCACAGCCATCTTGTGTTACGGAATCCCTGCCTCCGCTGTGGGTGTAGCCATCTTTGTTATGGCGTGATGGTCAATGTGCATATTCCTTCTGTACTAGATAGGATTAGTTTCAGTTGTACAGAATAGTGGTTAGACAATCATATATATACATTTTTTTACAAAGTGTTCCCCTTGAAATTTCCAGTACCCAAATGGCACCATGCATAGTTATTATAATATTTTTGGCTATATTTCCTGTGAGGCAGGTTGAAATTTAAAATAGGGAAAGATGTATCAGGCAAATACTAGTCAAAAGAAGTAACTGGATATATCAGTATCAGATAGATAGACTTCAGAACAAAAAAAGACTAAATTTTCCCTTAAGATCAGAACAAAACCAGAATGTCCATTCTCACTGCTCTTATTCAATATAGCACTGGAGTTGTAGCCAGATGAAATAAAGAAACAGCACACAGAAATAAACCTGTTTCTACTTGCATATGATATGCTTTCTACAAAGAAAATCCCAAAGAATTTATAACAAAACAAGAAAATCTTTTAAAACTAATGAGTTCATCATGGTCACAAGAGCGTTAGTAGCATAATAAGTGGCAGCTGTCCCTCACATTCCTCCTGGTAGGTGCCCTTTATCTCAGAGTCCCTGTGGATTTCAAAGAGAGAATCACACTAAGAGAGGGTGGCTTCTTTAAACTATCACAGAAGTTAGCTTTCTAAGACTTTCTGAGGTAAATTTCCAAGAACTATGCCTCGTAAAAAGTGGATACAGAGGCAGTAAACCATCGAACAGACGGTCAAATTACAGCGGGAAGGCTGGGGAGTGTTGGGCGGCGGCGGGGAGGGGTGAGGGGAAGAGAGATCAACCAAAGGACTTGTATGCATGCATATAAGCACAACCAATGGACACAAGACACTGGGGGTGTGGGATGAGAGCATGCGACAGGGGGTAGGGGAGGCTGGGGGAAGGTCAATGGGCGGGGGGGGAGGAAATATATGTATTACTATATGTAATACTTTAAACAATAAAATATAAAAATGAACTTTCAAAGAAAAAAAAAGAATATACAGCCACATTTTAATTTGATATTTAAAAGAGTTGATTTTTACCCAAAGGAAAAAAAAAATAAGTGGTTGAAAAACTGAGTGTGCTTAGATTGGAGAAGACATGCCTGGAGGGGTGGGGGACATACAAGAACAATTTTTAAATGCCTGAGTTGTAGAAATGGAAGCCTGATTTTTGACAGGTGGCCCCAAGAGGCAAAAGAAGTAAGACTAATAAATTTAGGTTAATGGAACCATATATAAGTTCAATACAAAGAGGAAATTTTTAAATAGTCAGCTCTGTCTTATAAATAATTTATCTTATGGTAAGTTTTCTTCTCTAAGGGCATTTAAAGAAAGGTTGGATGGGTGACTGAAAGGGGCAGGAGAAAGTCAGATAAACTTTGAAGAAGCTTCAATGATTCAATGATTCTATGGAATAGGTGAAATGGAGCATAGTAAATCCATCACCTACATCTCTATATTCTAATCCGTATTTACCTTTAGATGTGTATATTATTTCATATAATTGTGGAATATAACTATAACTAGCTACATTCATCCATCATTCATTTATTTATATATTCTAAAGATATGTAGTGTGTACTTACTATATATACCAGGCATTTTTCTAAGCATTGGGGATATAGCAGTAAATAGTTGATTTTAAAAAGCCATTAAAATTAAATAGAAAAATATCCTCCTTGGGGTGATGAAATATTCCACTTTAATTCACGCATTAATTTTGCTATTTTAATTGGCCAAATTATTGTACAGGAACGCTCTGTAGGCAACCATTTCAATAATGTTAAAACTTAAAAACAATTTTTTCCTGCTCTAGAATCTTGTGTAAAAGTTCAGGAAGAAGAGGGTTGGGTTTTAATACCCAAAAGGTTGAAAGCCCCCATAATCAGGCCTTTATTAAAGAACAGGTACTATAACTGTGACCACAGGGGATAGAATTTGATACCATGATAATAATAATTCTAGCTTTAATTTATTCCTTCTAGGGTAGAAATAGCAAGGGGGGAGCTACATAGGAAAACTTTTCTCAAATGAAATATATTGCTAGAGCCCAAAGATTCATTCTGTACCATGAATCTTCTGTGGTTCGAATTGATCCTGCATATATGTGCGTGCATGATGCCTTTTACCTAAAATGCCTTTGAATAAATAGAAACTTCACAATTTCCTATTACACACACCTTCTTCATAGTTCTTTGGGATGGAGAATGGCCAACAAGGTGTTTCTGAGCATCGAAATAATATCCCTTCATGGAAGTTTCTCAAGTCCTGATCTCTACTCCTGAGAAGGGTATTGAAAACTGATGTGGTCTTACTAATGTGTAGACACACAAAGGGTATGATTTTAGGCCACTAGGGAAGACTCTCTGTCTTAAAAAAAAAAAAAAATCCCTCCAACTTATACAAAACCCAGACAAGATTTATATGCAGAGATGTTCACTGTAATATTATTAATAGTAATAAATAGAAAGTAATCTATGTATATAAGAATAAGGTAACCATTCAATAGTTATTCAAGTTATTTTTATGAAGTATTTCAATAACATGGGGAATATGTACATTAAATAATATTAAGTGAAGGGAAACAACATAAAATTATGCAGTATGATTTCAAATTTAATTGAAAAATGATAAGGCACAAACAAAAAGCACTAGAAGATAAATGTATCAAATAAAACATTGATGGCATTTGCCTTGGGCGATGGCATCATTGTGATTCTTCTTTTACTTCTCTATTGTACACATTTTAATCATTAAATATGTTTCACTTTTAAAATCAGAAAATAAATGTACATTTTTTTGAAAAGCCCTTTTCTGCCTCTTCACAGATATCTAAATGCCAGCAGGAAAGCTCTATATTTTATATTCTTTCTTGCTAAGAAAATCACCTGGGGAATCTGACCACTTTAAACATCGGTGGTTCAGTTCAGTTAAACTATGATTTATTAACCATCAGATTGAATTCTGTTTTTTGTCTATTTGTATTGTTTAGACCACCAATTACCATTTGTCTCACTCCAAGTAATAGTATCCAATACCCAATTTTCTTGTCAAACCACCCTCTCCACCATCCTCAGCTGATGTGCTTCGTGTAGAGTTGACTCTGATCCCAACTCCAAGGGTGAGCATGTGACTAGGAGCATGGTATTCAAGCATGAATAAGCTTGAAAAGGGGAAATAATCCAATAAGATTTTTTTAAAATGAGTATTTCGCTGAGACTTTTGAAAAAAAAAAAGCAAATTATTTTTTCCCACTGGCATAGTGCCTAGGGATATGTAATCCTAAAGTTTTCAGAAGGCCCTATGCAAAGTCTGAGAATAAAATCAGTTTGACCAAATTGACAAAGGTCAATTACTTCTAAGTAGGAAATCTTCTCCCAGGACACAAGCAAAAATCCATTGACGTTGAATGAAGGATAGAAGCAAAAACCCTCTTCTACTTCCCATCCTGAAAAGAGGATTCTACAAAACGGAGCTCAAATGACTGCTAGGGGAGGGGAGGAAACTCCCACCCAAGGCCAATTACAGATGTAAGACAGAGGTGGCTGCTGCCATGGAGAGGATGAACAGGAACATTGACAAAGACCACTCCCCAAATCCCAGATACCAAGAGACAGCCTAAGACTTAAGTTGAACAAGGGCAGCAGATAACTCTCCCCACCCTCACCCCCCCTACTAGAAGCCAGCACTGAGTAACAAGCCAAGGAGGCCACCTCTGGGGGAGGGGAAAGAACCTGAGCAGAGACCACTTCTGTGATGCAGGCATGTATGGATGGCTAAAAACTAAAGGGATATCCAGGCCACCTGCTTCCAGTACCTGTGCCCCTATTCCCTTCTCCCAAAAGATCAAGAGAGCCATGACTTTTATCAAATGAGACCAAGATGTTTTGTTTCAAAGCTCAAAATGAGTCCAAACTATAAAGCAACTGCTACACTAGCACACACTGTCTTGGATTTAAATAGAACTAGTAGTAGTAGTGGTGGTCGCAGTAGCAGTGGTGGGAGTGGGAGGGGGAGTGGGAGTGCTGGTGGGAGTGGTAGCAGAAGTCAGTGTCAAAAGGCCTAGGGCATATACTCTTGGAGTTAGAGCAGGAGGCTTGGAGTCAACCGGCCTAGGTCCAAGATCTGGTTCTGCTGCTTCTTAGCTTCCAGATTTGGACACGTTGTATAATTTCTCAGTGCTTCCTTTTGTAAAATTGGGACCAACAACTCAACAGAGTCAGGAAAAAAGAGAAAAACTCTCATAACATATTGCACAAAAATCTTCAATTCACCTTATTGGAAACATAGTAAGTAACTCCAGTGTCACATGCAAGATGTAGACATGAAATAAGACACAGTCCCTACCAATAATAACTCACAATCAGCTGGGGGAGAAAGATAGACGCATGATTCTGCCATAAAACCTAGAGATAATAGCTGTAATAGGCATTCAAAACTACTCCAGACAAGGAAGTAATTAAGAGTGACCCAGGGGCTCCCTGATGGCTTAATGAAGGAAGTCAGACTTGAAGTGGGTTCTGATGGATGGGTAGAAATCTGATGGCCAGGCACCAACATGAAGACATATCCCTGACAGAAAAAGTTTGTAATATGTTCAGGCAAGAGCAAACAGACCACATTTGGATGGTCGGAAAAGATGAGAAGGAAAAAAAATTATTTCTTGGAATTAGCCCAAAGAAAAAAAACCACACAGGGTGGCTTGGACTCTGATCTGAAAGATCTTTATTATGCTTGGTGATTCCAAGTTAAAGGAAAGCTGAGTTGAGGTAAATGTGTGCAATAGTCCTGGCCAGCATGGCTCAGTAATTAAAGTGTTGGCCTGTGCACTGGAAGGTTGTGGGTTTGATTTCCAGCCCTGGTGGGGTTCATGTGGGAGACAACCAATCCATGTGTCTTTCTCCCATCAGTGTTTCTTTCTATCTCTCCCTTTCTCTGTCTCTCCCTTTGTCTTTCCCCCGACCCCTTCCTTCTCCCCTCTAGAAAAGTTAATGGAAAAAAATAGCTTCAGTGAGGATAATCCTACATAATAAAAAGGTAATATGTAAATTACCATCACTCCGCTATGCCCACGATTGGGCCAGCGGGAGACACAGGGGGCAGGACTCAGGGTGGCTGGGGTGGGGATTGGTCCGGCAGGACGCTGAGCTCACGTTGCCAGCGGCGGCGCGAGCTCAGGTCTGCGCCATGGCTGTTCTGCAGCACAGACGGGCCTCTGGGGCAGCGAGCCGGGTGTTTGGAGGCCCTGGCTGACGGCTGATGAGGCGGCTCAGGTGGGCAGGCGGCGCGGGTGGGCGGGCGGCGCGGCTCCCGGGGGGGGGGGGGGGGGGAGGGTGGCTGGTAGGAGTCTGGGGGCAGTTGGGCCGCAGGAGCGCGTGGCGTCTGCAGAGGACGCAGGTTTCCAGGAAGGCAGAGGAAGCGGCGGCAGCCCCAGCCTTCCCCACACCGGATCTGACCAGGGGACAGACAGCCTACACGTGCATGATTAAATCATACACTGGGCCTCTAGTAAGTAAATAAATAAGTAAATAAATAAATAAGTAAATAAATAAATAAATGTGTGCTATAAAAATTAACCTACCTTTTCATTAAAGAGCAAATAAAAATAGCCACTCATCTACCAAAACTTAATTCTTGGATATTTTTTGTTTTGAACTGACCTAAACCGGCAGTCAGACATCCCTCTCCCAATCTGGGACCGCTGGCTCCTAACTGCTCACCTGCCTGCCTGCCTGATTGCCCCTAAACCCTCTGCCTGCCAGCCTGATCACCCCTAACCACCCTCCCCTGCCAGCCTGATCACCCCTAACCACCCTCCCCTGCCAGCCTGATTGCCCCTAACCACCTTCCCCTGCCGGCCTGATTGCCCCTAATTGCCCTCCCCTGCCAGCCTGATCACCCCTAACCGCCTTTGTCTTGGCCCCGGCCACTGTGGCTTTGTCCAGAAGGAGGACAGGATGACCAGAAGATGTCGGGTCGACCTGGTCTAATTAGCATATTACCCTTTTATTAGTATAGATATTGGATATACCAACTCTTCTGAAGGCAAATACCTGTGCTTTACGTCTTCTGGGGGCCTGGCGACCGTGTAGGGTTCAGTATTGGTTATGACTTATTGTTAGATTCATTCTTTAGTCCTTTATTTATGAAGAATTAGCACAGCAACAACCATCAATATTCAGTTCCCACTTAATGCAATGTCTCCAGATATGTTCTCTTTTCCTTGGTTAAAAAATTCTTACAGTGTTTTGGAAAAAAATCAAGAGTATCACTTAAATTTGTAAGAGGTTTCACAGCGGTTTTGTCCACCTGTGTTAAAACTTTTAAAATCACATCTTTTTGTGAGTGTTGAAGAGGACCTCAAGAAACCATTTGCATTTGTCTCTGGCTCAAATTTATATGGTATTATTATCTCCACCTTATAACTGAGGTGACTGATTTGCTTTAAGGTTGTAAGAATAAATAATGGCAGAACCAACACCAAAATGCTGGCCTCCTAACGTTTTGGGATTTTTTCCAATTATACCTGCTATTTCTGCCATAGTTAATAAATAAAATAGTGCATCCAGAATTTAGCAAAACCAAGAGGCAGTAAACCACTATGTTTAAAGTGGGGACTTAAGCCATAGCTTGCCATTTACTTAACTAAATAAATGTGAGCATATCACTTACTCTCTCTATGACTCAGTTTCTTCACATGTGGAAAAAGATGATAATTCCACAAGGGCTGCTAAGGGGATTAAGCAAGTTACTAAGTGAAAAGTTCTTAGTTCTGATCAATCACCATATAAATATTTGCTATTACTCTTGCCATCCTCACACCCAACCTGGTCCTAATTTTCCCTATGGAATTAAGTGGTAGCATCATCTTCTCCCATCGGACAAACTATGAACTTTAAATACATCCTTAATAGCTAGCCCTTCTCTCTTACTGCTCAGTCTATGAATTACAGTCTTTTTAACTCTCTTTTTGAAATATCTCTTAAACCCATTATTTACTCAGTATCCTATCTGACAAGGCTTCATCCTGAATGCCTCACTTGGATTATTTCAAACACCTTCTTCCTGGTCTCTTTTCCCCCAACCAACTTTCCTTGCTCCGTGATAAAACATTCTTTGGAAAGGCAAATCCTCCCAGAACACTCCCTGGTTCCGATCATCCAGCAGCTTCCCCTTATGTTCACCAGGCTGGCCTCACAGTCCTTCTAACCAAGTCCAGCTCCACCATCAAAGATTCTAATTCAGTGGGTCTGGAACGGGGTCTAAGAATCTATTTTTCACATACTCCTCAGTCTTTTCATGGGCCAGTGTTTAGGAATCATCAGAAAAGATAAAATGTACACTCATTAGGATGTCTTATAAAGTCCTTCACAATCTGACCTGCAACTACCCCTCCAGGGAAATTAAATCACATCTTTCCCCTTGAAGCTGTCTTTGACTGAGTTGCTCCTTCTATGGTCCCAACACTCTGTATACATAATTCCGTCAATGACACCTATTTCATGACATTCATTGTGTTTGCACCCCCAGGTCCCCCACTTGTGGGGCCAGCTTCATGGGCATGCAGCCTGTGCAGTCACACAGAGCCCTTCTCTCAAAAGGGCCCCGAGCTTGGTGTAATGTTCTGCTATAGTCATCCTGAGAGTCTTAGTAATTGTTGAACAAGGTACACCTCATTTTCATTTTGCACGGGACCTCACACATTATGTTCTTGGTCCTTCTCACTCAACTGTGAACTCTTTGAAAACAGAAGCTATTTGCTATTCACTAGAAATACTTCTTGCTTAGAACAGAGGATTCCTGGTGCCAAGTAAAAGTTTGGTAAATATTTGTTGAGTGTATCCATGAATGAATGAAAGGATAGAATAAAGTATTGTGTAGAAAAATAGTGCGGTGTGGCTAATTAACTCTGAAGAATAACCTTTCTTTATGCTTGGGGAAGAGAGGAGTCGATTGATAAGTTCACAAGATGACAGACCTTTTCAAATAAGTAACATAAATTTCCTCGGTTTCTCATTAAATTGTTCCAACTGCTTCTCCTGTAAGCCCCACTGCCTCCTTGTTCTCCTCAAAATGCTAAATCGCTGGCTAATGGAGTTTGCAAGTGCAGGATCAGAAAATATGCCCTTAGTGTTTGTGCCAAACATTGTGCTAACTTTGGGGGGGTACCATGAAAGGGAAGGGGGGCCATAGAAAGGTGAACCAAGCAGGGTCCCTGTTCTCAAGAAGCAATTAAAGCTTACTCTTTAGGAGCTTCTGTCAAAGATGAGTTGATTTCATGAGAGTTTTGCAGCAATGAATAGAAAATAAAGACATTAGACTTGGCCAGTGGCCCAGCTTCCTGAACATTTCAACTGACAAAATGCCTCAGTTGGAACACAATTCCTCCACTATGAGATCTGTGGGGTCACTAGTTAACATTGGCAACCAACTCGGAGGTGCTCCTGAAGCATAATAAATAAGTGGCTATTGAGGTGGGGGAGGTGCTTTTGCTCCCTGGTGTTAGTGAAGAAAAGAGGAACATCAGCTATCAAAGTGAGCCAAATAATTGGTGAGCGCAGATGCCCCTCACTCATGCAGAAGGCATGACAGGACTTCCAATGTGGCAAAGCCCACACACCACCAGGCGGCCATATTAGTGCCGGTGGCAGTACTAACTTCTTGCTGTTCTCAGAAATGAGATAGATGTTCACAAAGAGCTTCTCTTGCTATTCCACAATCCCCAGTCTACTCACTGAGAAACTATCAGGGATAACATTAAGAGATTCCAATAAAAAGAATACAAATGCCAAAAAAAAAAAAAGAATACAAATGCCAATAAACATATAGAGAAATGTTCCACTTCAAGTCAAGGAAATGAAAAAATAATACAACCATATGCTGGTTTGGCTCAGTGGATAGAGCGTTGGCCTGCGGACCAAAGGGTCCCAGTTTCAATTCAGGTTAAGGGCACATGCCTGGGTTGTGGGCTTAGTCCAATGTGCAGGAGGCCAATCAATGATTCCCTCTCATCATTGATATTTCTATCTCTCTCTTCCTCCCCCTTCCTCACTGAAATAAATAAAAATATATTTTTAAAAAATAATACAGCCATAAGGATCATTTTCACATACCAGATGAGACGAAGTTCTAAAGATGGATAATGTTTAACATTGGCAAGTATGGTAGAGGTAGCAAGTAGTCTCAATAGATTGCTAGTCAGAGTATAAATTAGTATAACCACAATCCTGAGGAGGGCAATTTGGCATTATGTATCAACCAAAATTTAAAACACACATCCCTTTCATGCAACAATGCCATTTCTAGGATTTTATCCTAAGGAAATAATCTGACAGTTAAAATACATGTACAAAGTAGTCCATCACAGCCAAACGTTTAGAAATAATCTAAGTGTGCAACATAAAAGATTTGCTTAATAAAGCATAGTTCATCCAAACACAATTTAGCTAAACATTAGTGAGAAGCTCATTTATTTTATCGCCCTCCAACTTACTGTCAATTCCTTATGTATTTTCTGATTATTTAGCTAATCTAGCATTAAAATATAAAACTTTAGACAATGAAAAACATACAATTTAAACATTAAATTATCTGAACCATAATTATCTAAAGGGAACTATATCCATAATATATTTTAGATGTAATAAAAAGGCCAGCTTAAAAAATATATATATATGAAATTACTCCATGTCTTATTTTTAAAAAACACACAATTTTGTGAGTATTTATGTGCATTCTTTTAAGAAGATGCCATAGCTGATTTGGCTTAGTGTATAGAGCGTTAGCTCTTGGACTGAAAGGTACCAGGTTCGATTCTAGTTAAAGGCTTGTACTTGGTTTCAGGCTCAATCCCCGGCCCTGGTCGAGGCACATGCAGAAGGCAACCAATCAATGTGTCTCTCTCACACAGTGTTTCTCTCTCTGTGTCTTTCCCCCTCCCTTCCACTCTCTATAAAAATCAATGGGAAAATATCCTCAAGTGAGGATTCACACACACACACACACACACACACACACACACACACAAATATCATAATTAAATGTGTGTTTAGGGTTGATCATTTAAAAAAAGAATAGGTTGTGATTAATTTTGCTTTGGTATGATGTACAGTGCAAATAAATGGATGATATCCAAATACAATATCTCTACTGTATTTAGAGACATCCAAATATAATATCAAGGGGGTGGGGAACAAAGGTAAGTCTTGAGGAAATAGTATGTTCAGTGGTGTGCTGGTAAATATTTAACAACTATCCTTCAGGCGGGGCAGGGTGAAAGTCCTATATAGCATTTACCAATTTCTATCGCAAATACTCCCAACATTACTCATTTCAAGCTACTAATGTGATGTCACTGAATGCAGAGTCGGGAAGAGATATATAGTAGCACATGGTGACATAGTATTTCCATGATACACATACAACATGCATATAATTGCAAAAGTATAGATAATGCCAAAATGCAGTAAACTAATTAGAAAGTGACAAAGTTTGTGTATGCACTCTTTCTAAGTCTGGAAGGAGAGTCACTAATAATATGATCATGTCTGAGTAGAAATTTCATGAATCATATTTACTTCATTTTTTAGACTACTCTATGTCGTTTTAATATTTTTACAATAAACATGTTATCTGCATAATCAGAAAAAAATAAATCAAGGTGTGTGTTTTTTCTTATTTGCTAAAACCTAGGAAAGAAAAAAATATCAGGGAACATTACTTTTAACACAGGTCTCACTGGAACAAAACACTTTTCCAAAAGGAGTTTGAGTTCACTAGGGTGTTACTGAGAATAATGGTGAACAATGTTTGAATCAATTAAACCATGATAGCTTTGTTTAGTCATGGTAAAGAAAATGAGCATTCAGTGTTTACAAGGCCTTTCAAAACATATATGCAACATCAGAATTCAAAGGCCCTCTGATACTCCTGTTACAAATAAGGAAACTGAAGTTGGGGAGGTGCCTTTGCTTCCTGGTACAACATAGTTAGGTGATTTCCCAAAGTAACACTACAAGGCAGGGTATAAGGTTACTCAGATCCTCTCCATTTATAAATAGTCTCTATAGCTTGTGATCCAGGTATATATTCCTCACTTGTCATCCTATATAATCCTATATAATAAAGAGCTAATATGCTAATTAGACCAAACAACAGAAAAACCATCTGACGACCTTCCCAATGAAGCCAGGGCTGTGAGGGCAGAGCCTTTGCATCAATTTCGTGCATCGGGCCTCTAGTTATTTAATAAGAAGAGATGAGCTCATTTGAGGAAATACTATTTGTTGGATTGCCAAATTGCTAAAGCTTCCATCTTTGTTTGGGTAATAGCATCTTCCTCTTCTCCAGAATTTTATACTTCTCAAAACACTTCCTCATAGATTACCTCAGTTGTACTTCATAAGAGCCCTGTGAGACAGGTAAGGTAAGAAGGACCACTCCTATTTCACAGATAAAACAAAACTAAAAATTGAGGCAAAAGCAGGCAAGTGGCTAGCCCAAGGCTAGTGAGGCATCTGATCTAGGCATGGTGCTGTCTGGGAGTCAGTTTCTCTTTTGAGGCCTTTCTGAGTCATTTGGGTGTACCTTCTCTAAATGGAAATTTCTCCCCTATTCTTCCTTGTCCCTTTAACAAATTCTTTCTTCCATCGGCTCCTATCTCACTTAGTACTTAAGGATATTACTTTCAGGTCAGTAAGAGTTACTCCTTAGAGTATCTCTTTTATTACAGAATGAAAGATAGTCCCAACCATCTTTAGGCCTGGAAATATTCTTGTTTTTCTCTATTTGACACGAGGGCTAACCCCTAGCATGCTGTTTTCTCTTGAAATTTGAAGTGATTTCTATCATCAGAGGAATGACTTCTGCATAGATCTGGTATCTATTATAAATCACAGAACTGTAAACACTTGGGTATGACACACTTCTAGATAATCTTGGCTTTCTAAGTAGGTTAACACTGAAGGCAGGCTTACTCAGAAAATACAAATCATCTATAACGAAATGGATGCTGGGAAATCAAAGATCATGTGTTCTCCTAAGCTTTGTTTTATTAATGGAAGAAGTGGGTTCTCCTCTTAAGAGTGCAATGTCCCCAGGAAGAACTGAAAAAGGTATCAGTGAGCTATGTTCAGGTCCAAAGACAGAAGAGCTACCAACTTATAGTAAACTATGTGCTGCCTCAGCTCCTGGGCTTATGTAACTTAGGACAAGCAAATTCTCAGTCCATCAGTTTCCTCATAGTTAAAACAGAAATCATAACGCCTAACTCACAGGGTGTAGTGAAAACTAAATTAGCTAGTGGCCAATAAGGAACATTTTGTAAACTAAAATCTCCATGAAAATATGTGGAATACATTTAAGATATCTTGATAATTTTTGAAATTCACTGCTCTGGGCGATGGGAGTGAGTAGTAAGTTTAAAAAAGGGACAGAGTGTCAAACACTGCAATAGGCAGGTGGCCAGATTTCTCCAGGCAGAGCAGGATGCATACTAATAGTTGCACCTCCACTGAGACCCTGGGCAAAAGACTCCTTTCCAGAACACAGTGTCCCTTTCCATATCAATGGCTCTCTCCTAACTGGGCTTTCAGCTGCATGCAGAACTCATGGATGCCCTGGTGCATTGGGGTCAAGGGGAAGTGCTATTATGAAGATGAATATTAACAAAATTGCTTCTTGGGAATGTGTTAATCCAGAAAGAATACTAGTTTCCCTAGAAGGCATAGTAGCTTCTCTAGAATGTCTATTCTCAAGGACTCATAATGAGTAAAGAGAGACAAATTGTCAGAGCAGAAATGAGTGTAGACGAAAAGCACAGGTATGTTTTGATCTGATAATTTAAGGAACTACTTTAAAAATTAGAGGGAAGAAGACCCTGCCTTCTGGTTAATAGTATTAAGTATGGGAATCAAATTTTCAACTTAATATGGAGAATGATGAAAAATAAAAATAGGGTCAGAAAGTCATTTCTGGTGACATTTGTGTAGGACCTGAAGGTAATTGTCATTTGGCTGTCAAACCTAAAAAAGCAAGGAGGTGGTTAAGTAAGCCACATAGATGTGGGTGCCTTTTATTCCCTTATAATTTTTCAGCTTTGATAGCAGAAGAAATCTACTTCTGAAGGTCCAAAAAAATGCTGTTGCTATAGGAACAGGTAAGCAGATTAGACTTGAAAGACCAGTTTAGGAACAAAGAGTGTAATAGACAGGGCTAAAACAAATAACCAAGAAAGCACTTTAAGGGAATATCTTTTGGGTTTGTTATTTACATATTAATTTCAGGAAGATCAAATGCTGTTATAGAATGAGAGCATCACATTGAAATTACACCATTACTGACATAAAAGACTCTGCTTACACAATTAGCAGAAAGGCCTTATTAAGTAGAAATACACATTTCTAACTCTCTCTTGATTACAGTGTAATTGAGAAATACAGCTTTAAATTCAGCAAGAGAATCGTCTTTGATTTTTCTACAGTTCCCCAGATCGGAACACATCTAAAATAAAAGAGAACATGAACTTCATCAACTTCTATAACTAGGGAGCTACAGGCGAAATCCTAGAAGTAAACAGAAATGTGTGTAGGACGATCATTGTTAATATTCCACACGTCTTTACTGTCCAACAGTCTTTGTGCACACAGATCTGTGAGAAGAGCAAAAGGTCAGAGACCCAGCTGCACTCCTATTTCTTGTTGATGTTCTGCTTCTTCCTATCGGGGAATACCCTGCTCCCAGCCTTAGGGATGTGCTGAAATTAAAGGAGGTTCTGAACAGAACTTGCTTTCCTGGGAAGGCTCAAACATGCATCATAAAGTGGCATTGTGCTCCTTTCCCTTTCCGTTTTATTTTAAAAAGCAAACATTCTTGATAAAATGAATACAATATGTTCAGTCTAGCACATTTATGCTGTCAGAGGTTACATTTATGGGGCAGGGAGATTTCTTGGCCATTACTTTTTCTCACATTAATCCCAGAGTCAGGGTGCAGAGAAGTGTGTGTGTGTGTGTGTGTGTGTGTGTGTGTGTGTGTGTGTGTAGGAATGGGAAGAGAGGAAAGCAGCTAGAATCTTACCATCTCATTCTCTTCTCCTTCGTTGAGCAAAGCATGCTGGCCCTTCTCAAAGTGGTTCCCCATGGACAAGTGCTTCCACTCCTCCTCCCTGACCTTCCCAGAGCAGGCGCTTCCAGGAGGAATTTGCCGAGCTACCCGAGTCGCCAGCTGACTGAAAGAGTTAATGATCCTCCAGGTTAAAACACCTTCTTGCGCACACACCTGCACTCAGCAAATGACAGTACTTAGCAAACTGAACTAACTCCTCCCATGAGTCACCCTCTGCTCGAGGACTTTCTGCCTGCTCCTTACGGCATTTCCTCAGAGCAGCTGTCCCAAAGGAGACTGCTCCCCGGCTGACCTTTTTGTGCCCAACTTACAGGGAAAGAACTCATTGCCTGCCCAGTGCCTGCCAGCATAAGGCATCTGACTGCAAATCCAACCGGACAATGTGGAGTTGGCAGGACCTCCTGAGGAACTGGGCAGACATAAGAATTCCCACGTCACTGCTTTATTTGCTGAGGCTAAGGAATTGGGGCTGGGTGAGGCTCACAGAGGAGCAGATTTTTTTATTATTATTATTTCAGAGTGGAAGGGAGAAGGAAAGAGAAATAGAAACATCAATGATGAGAGAGTCATTGATCAGCTGCCTCCTGCATGCCCCACACTGGGGATAAAGGCTGCAAGCCAGGCCTGGCAGCAATCGATTGGTGACCTCCTGGTTCATAGATTGACACTCAACCACTGAGCCACACCAGCCGGGCCACAGAGCTGCAGGTGTTATTTCATTAATGAAAGCCCCAATCCTTCGGCTTTTAATAGTATCCAGATTCATTTTACTTACAAAAGGTACAAATTATGACCAGTCCTCTTCAGAAGGTATTTGTAATCACATGTCTTTGTGTAAGCAAAAAGCATTCTACTTACTGTGTATGTGGAATTAAGTTTACTTTTGTGAAAAAAATGTCAAGAAAGAACAAAGATATAATCAAACTATTTTATGTAGTCTCTTTCACCAAAATATTGGTAGCTAAATGCCTAAGGAGGGCTAGAAATAAAATAATCAGGTGACTATGTGGCAAAACTCATTTTTTAACTTATTCACGCATTCATTCAATATACATTGTTTGAGCACAGCAACTACCTCTATACTAATAAAAGGGTAATATGCAAATTGGTTAGGACACCCTCACAGTAACGACCAAACAGCAGGCTCTGTGGGCGACCAGGCCGGCAGGGGAGTTAGTGAGGGACGACCAAACGACTGAACAGCAGGCTGCGTGGGGCAACCAGGCCAGCAGGGGGGGGGGGTCAGTTGGGGGCAACCAGGCCAGCAGGGGGACAGTTGGGGGTGACCAGGCTGGCGGGAGGGGGGGCAGTAAAGGCCGACCAGGCCTGCAGACGGGGGGCGGGGGGCAGTTAGGGGAGATCAGGCTGGCAGGCAGAGGCGGTTAGGGGTGATCAGGCTGGCAGACAGGTGAGCAGTTAGGAGCCAGCGGTCCCAGATTGTGAGCAGGATGTCCAACTGCCAGTTTAGGCCCCATCCCGGTGATCGGGCCTACTGGCAGTTGGACATCCCCTGAGGGGTCCTGGATTGGAGAGGGTGCAGGCTGGGCTGAGGGGACCCACCCCCCTGTGCACGAATTTTGTTCACCAGGCCTCTAGTATATAAATAAAGTTATATTTTCTACCTTCAGACTGATGTAGGGATTTACTCAAATAAATACAATAGAAATTTGTTGGTTACTTTGAAAGTTTGAAAAGTACTTGTAATCACATTTGTATATGCAAAAAATATCTACTTAATGTGTACGTGGTATTAGGTTTACTTTTGTGAAAACATGTAGAGAAAGAACAAAGGTATAATCAAACTATTTTATGCAGTCTCCTTTCATTAAAATATGGTTGTTAAACTTTTCAGAAGGACTAAAAATAAAATATTCTTCCAACAGCTCTATAAAGTTAGTAGTCCTATGTCATAGATGAGCTATCTTTGCAGCCCTACACAAGCTCCCCCCACCCCCAGCTAGTTATAGATCCTGGCTTCAAGATTTGGGGTGACTACAAATCCATGTGCTTTCTGATACAGTCATGCACTGCATAATGACCTTTCATTAACAACAGACCTCATATATTACACTGGTCCCATAAGATTATAATGGAATTGAAAAATCCCTACTGTAATATTGTCAACAATAATAAAAAAAATCCCTATTGTCTAGTGATGTCATAGACATTGTGGCCACCGTAATGTCACAGTTCAATGCATTATTCACGTGTCTGTGGTAATGCTAGTGTAAACAAACAGACTGCACTGCCCATCGTATAAAAGTACAGCACATACGATTGTGTACAGTACATAGTACTTGATAATAATAACAAATGACTATATTACTCATTTATGTATTTACTATACTATACTTTTTATCTTTATTTTATGGTGTGCTCTTTCTACTTAATAAAAAGGGGAGGTTTGCTGTAAAACAGTATGCCGTGTTATGCTGGCAGCAGCCCCATACATCTTGTGTTTACTGTGTCTCTTGATGGCAACATTTTCTCTTATTCTTGATTTATTCTCCCCATCATTAACCAGTACCTGACTATATTCCAGAAATAATGGATACAGTGGAAGAAGAGTGTCCATTATTGACTGCAATGGGATAAAATATTTTGCCCTTACTTCCCCCACCCCCTCACCCCCAAGAAAGAAGCAGATTTTGTCATGGAATCAATTGCTTGCCCAAGCTCTTCAACAAAGGTGGTGTTTTGGGTATCCCCATTTTCCCAAGGCTGCCACCATGGGCCCAAGATGTAGATGGGCTGCTCTGTCCTGACTCATAAGATCAGAGGAAGGCGAGTCCCTCTGGAGGACCCTGGGCAACCTTCAAACAAGACCAGGGCCAATCAGATTTGGGAAAGGCAGGATCTGATGGGGAGCAAAGAACAAAGAACAGCACAGGAAGAAAGAAACATCCTGGAGGAAAACAGAAGGCCTAGTACAAGGTAGCTACGATTTCATTTTTCAAGGCAGTTCAGGAAGTTCATGGATCCTTAATGAGGATTCGCTTCTTGCCACCAAGAGACGCCCACGGGTTTTTTACTTGGATATATTCTATGTAATTGTAATAAACTTTCATTACATTTCCAGCTCCTCTTCTTTGGAAATAATATTAACTTCTAGTTCATGGGCCATGCCAAAGAGATTGACATTGCCTCAATGGGGGAAAGCAAGAAATTTGGGCTCTTGTAAAGGTTAAGCAGAACTTGAAGAAATTATGCTCTAGCAAAAAAAAAAAAAAAAAAAATGTTTTAATAGCATTTACCTTTTCTTATTATGACATTAAAGTATGCTTATTGTGAAAAATTAAATAATGCAGACAAGTGAATAAAGCAAAAAATGAATTCTCCTACTCATAGTTACTGTTAGAATTTGGCTTTCTTTCTTTCTTTCTTTCTTTCTTTCTTTCTTTCTTTCTCTCTTTCTTTCTTTCTTTCCTTCTTTCTTTCTTTCCTTCTTTCTTTCCTTCTTTCTTTCTTTTTAATCTAAGCATCCATGGATAATAACAGACTCATCCTATATAATAAAGAGCTAATATGCAAATGGTCATCATGCCCTCACACCATCACACTATAATGGCTCAGACACTCAACACTGGGGAGAGAGGATTGGGGACCAGCCAGGCTGCAGCCCGGGAGAGGGACAAGCCACCCGCCCTGCAGTCCCAGGCGCCAGTGGCTGCGCCTGCGCCTGCGGCCCAGGAGAGGGACAAGCTGTCCGCCCCCATGATCCCGGGTGCCAGCAGCTGGGGCTGCGGCTCGGGAGGGGGACAAACTGCCTGCACCGTGGTTCCAGGCACCTGCGGTTGAGGCCCAGCAAAGCTGCCTGCCCACGGTCCCCTGCGGCTGCAGCCAGCCCAGGCAAAGCCAGCCCGCGTCCTGGGTGCCTGTAGCCAGCCAGAGGGAGGGAAGCCCAGGTCCCAGGTGCCTGTGACTGGCCGGAGGAGGGAATCCTGGGTCCTGGGTATAGGGCATGGCAGAGGCAGTTAGGGGAAATCAGGCCAGCAGGGGAGCAGTTAGGGGCGATCAGGCAGGCAGGCAGAGGGGTTAGGAATGATCAGGCAGGCAGGTAGGCGAGCAGTTAGGAGCCAGCAGTCCCGGATCATGAGAGGCAGTAAGACATTCCCTGAGGAGTCCTGGATTGGAGAGGGTGCAGGCTGGGCTGAGGGCTCAACGCGCCCCCCCCCATGCATGAATTTTGTGCACCGGGCCTCTAGTGTTACATATAAGAGTGTGTGTCTTGTTTTTACTTAATATTTTATTACCTTTTCCATATCACTAAACATTTCTGAAATTTTTGATATTTAACAGATTTATAATATTCTATTATATTGGGTATCTATAATATATTCTACTTGATAAATATTAACAAATAGTCTTTCAGGAAAACTTCTTTATGTTCTTAACATAAGCATATCATCAAATATTTTAATAGTAAATTAAAATATTGTGAACTAGCCTGGCCAGCATGACTCAGTGACTGAGCATCAAGCTATGAACCAGGAAGTCACAGTTTGATTCCAGGTCAGGGCACATGCTCAGGTTGTGGGCTCAATCCCCAGTGTGGGGCATACAGGAGGTAGCCAGTCAATTACTCTCTCTCATCATTGATGTTTCTATCTCTCTGTCCCTCTCCCTTCCTCTCTGAAGTCAATAAAAATATTTTTTAAAGAAAATATTGTGAACTACAACACTAGGCTTTGTGAATGACATCTGGGCTAAGAGATGCAATATGGCCAAAAGGATTGAGATATTAGTATTGGCCCCTGCAAAGAGTGAGTTAAAGGGGTGATAAATATCATAGAAAAGAATGGTGAGACACCCATGTAAAACATACATGGTGTCAAAACAAGCCAAAGGAGAGTCGTTTGGGCAAAAAATGAAAAAGGATCACAAGTCAAATTTATAGAAAAGATCCCTTTATTAACTTTTGGTCAAGAATATGTTTGTATATTTTCAGAAAACAACTCTGAGACCATGTGGATTCCTGCAACAGAAAGGAAGTGACAGGAGTGCTCCAGCCATGAAGACAGAAGAGAAACAGTCCAGAGATGGAAGACGCTGACCATGCCTTGCCATACTAGCAGTCAGCAGCTGTGCGTCACTGCAGGTTGCCCAGGACCAAACCAGAGAGGGTTGGACCTGCATTACCACCATTTGTCCACCATCCAGAACTGAAATATCATTGCTGTTATGAACTGTTTGACATAGAAATTGGGACTCAAAAGAACTGTTGGCCCAGAAAGAAACTCACTATAGACCAATTCATTTGCCTCTCAGCATAACCATTATTGCTTGTCTCATTTTCGGTTCTTATAAGTGTATTTCTAGTATTACATGAGCTCACTCATCTAGGGGAAATGAGGAACAACATAGACTGAAGAACAAGAACAGCATTGATCAGACTGTCAGACCTCAAAGGGAAGGTAGGGGAGGGTGGGGATAGGGAAGATAGATCAACCAAAGGACTTGTGGGCTTGCATATGAGCCTAACCAGTGATCACGGACAACAGGGGGATGGGGGCATGCGTGGGGAGGGGTTTAGGATGGGAATGGGGGGGATGAGGACAAATATGTGATACCTTAATCAATAAAGTAATTAAAAAATAAATAAAGAAAGAATGGTGAGGCCAATGTTGCCATTGGATCTAATGGAAGTGTGACCAGGGCTCATGCTAGGATAGTGCATGTTTGTATATGTATGTGTGTGCATACATGTGTGTGTGCACATGTGAGAGAGAGTGGGATGAGGAAGGAGACAGGCCCGTTGCTGTCCAGACACATGGACTGTATAATGTCCAGCTTATACATTCTCTTGTAGTGAATGTATAAGCTGGAGACCATCTGTTCTATCATAGGGGTAAAAAAAGAGCAAAGCAAACCAAATCCTGAAGATTCAGAATTAAGGCTAATCAATGAGGTAGTAAGTTTCAATAAGTGAAACTGGAATTTAGGGCAGTAGCAAAAAGAATACAGTAAGGAAACAAAGGCAGGGAGAGGTGTTGGCTACAGAGAACCATGGTCTAAATGCATCCATTATACCTGGAGGAGAAGAAAGCTTGCTCCTTCCAGCATCTGCACAGGTGTTTGAGTTGAGGACTCGGGTGCTCCATTCTAAACTGCCTTCTCCTCTGTTACCTCATATGATGCTCACTCGATGGCCATCTCATGCCTCCCTTCATGAAGCACTTCCAAGTGCTGAGCAGTACTAAGCATTTTACAATATCACAGGGGCGGGGCAAATAATACTGGTCTTTCGGTACAGATGAGAAAACTGAGGCTCGGAGCAGTGAATTGACTTGTTCAAGATCACATAGTGGGAGAATAAGAGGTAGGAAGTGAGTGTATTTTCCATCTTATATTCCAGAATACTTGACCATTTAATAGTTTTGTATGCAAGCTCCTGGGTGTTGATGCCAGCAGAGAATGTTGACTGGAGAAGGTGCCCTACACAGGGACACTAGAGGGGCCGGGGGAGAAGAAGGCTAAATCATTTCAGGGTGTGACGTCTGGATTGGAATCAGACCAGCCAGTCCCTGAAGCATCTTCCAGTGCCAAGATGATCTGGCTCTGAATTTCTCTCATTTAAAAAGCTGGTTGCCCACATTAGACAGTGGTGCTGGCAGAGCTCAGCTCTGATTCTCTCTCTCTCCAGTGCTGATGGCCTTTCAAAGGTCCCTGGAAACCCAGGACTCCAAGACTGCCCTCCTGAGCCTGGCACCCTTAGATTAAAATGCCCCTTTCAATGTTAAGAACTTCCCAGAAATCAGAATATGCAGTAATAACAGCAAACATCAACATGTTCACTCTGTACTAAGCACTTTCTGTGCATCATCTCATCTAGCTTCATATCAACTCTAAAAGATTTAGTAGAAGCTAAGGAATCTTTGCTAGAACACACTGATAGCAAATGGCAAGGCAATCATTTGAGTCCAAGCTACTGAAGTTAATTAAATAAATGTTAAATAAATGAATGGGTGGAATCTGTCAGTAAAATGTCCAGATTTGAATTCAGACCACACCAAATCCACATCTGTTATTCTTACCACAGCACATCGCACTCTGGGAGGCATGTCTAGTGCAGAATAGAAATATCAAACAGGCAAAATTAACTTATGGGGAGACAGATATAAAGAATAAACTTTCACTGGACAGGTGTGGCTCAGTGGTTGAGCATTGACCCATAAACCAAGAGGCCATGGTTCCATTCCCAGTCAGGGCACATGCCCGGGTTTCGGGCTCCATTCCCAGTGGGGGGCATGCAGGAGGTAGCTGATCAATGATTCTCCCTTATCATTGTTTTTGTCTCTTTCTTCTTCTACATTCCTCTCTGAAATCAATAATTTCCATTACCCACTTGCTTATGATGTTGAAAGACATGTGCCATATAAACAAATATATATGGCACATGTATCTGAGCTTCATTAGTTGTTAATTTCAGTCTCTTCTCCCTCCCAAAATATCATTGACTAGAGGTCCGGTGCATGAAATTCATGCACTCAGGGCGGGGAGGATCCTTCAGCAAGCCTGCAACCTCTCGCAGTCCAGGAGCCCTCAGGGGATGTCCAACTAAAGGCCCAGGGGGAGCGGGCCTAAGCTGGCAGATGGACATCCTTAGCACTGCCATGGAGGCAGGAGAGGCTCCCGCCACTGCCACTGTACTCGCTTGCCATGAGACCAGCTTCAGGTTGAGTGGCACTCCCCCTTTGGGAGCGCACTGACCACCAGGGGGCAGCTCCTACATTGAGCATCTGATCCCTGGTGGTCAGTGCGTGTCATAGCGACCAGTCGTTCTGCTATTTGGTCGATTTGCATATTAGCCTTTTATTATATACTAGAGGTCTGATGCACAAAATTTGTGCAAGGGGCTCGGCCCTTGCAGCCCCTGTTGCCTCGCTGCCCCACCCACTGCTTGTTCCAGAAGGTCGTTCCACAGTCTGGTTTAATTAGCATATTAGCTCTTTATTATATAGAAGGATTGATCCACTGAGTCTTTCTCCATTCTGTATAGAATCTTACTCGCTGAAGAAAAAGAAACCTTGCGTGAGTCATTTCCAAGTGGACATTTGGAAGGATGGTAAATAGGGAGTCCCAATAGCCAGTCCCAGCTTTCTCTCCCTCTTTCTCTCTCCCTCTTTCTCTCTCTCTCTCTCTCTCTCTCTCTCTCTCCCCCATGTCTAGCAGGGACCTGTTCTTCATTCCCACCAGGGGACTCAGCCTTGTTCCTAGGTCATCCCAGGCCCATGGTGGGGGTCCTGAATTTAGCTCAGCCTCACTCTCCACTGTCCAACACCAAGTCACACTCCTTACCAGTCTGACTGAACGCTGTGCCCTGATTCTGCCAATAAGATTCTACCTCCTGTAGGTACTACTGTTCCCAGGTTCCTGTCTGGCAGCCTGCCTCGAGCTTCCAAACCTTCCTAGGAATAAGGACTAGCCTTTCTCTTCTCAGGTTCCTACCAGGAATTGGGATACTGCCCCAGGCTCCAAGTCTCTGGTTGGGCTTGGTCTCTAGAGGACAGATTCCTGGAGCCAACTTCCTGTCTGTATTTCCAAGTATCACTTGCCCCATGTTCCTTCTTGCTGAGCTCTAGCTGTTTGTTAGGAATATTCCACTTCTGTCTTATGGCCTCCCTTCCCTTCCCCCTTAGCCAGCTGCTCTCCTGAGCTGTAAGCAAGATTGCCATATGCTTCAGTTGCCTGCTAGGTTGGACCTCCTTTGCCAGCCCCTGCAATTTCATCTATTCCCCAAGTGCAGAGTTTTACCTCAGTGGTAGGTCCAATGCCATGTCCCAAGCCCTCTCTATCTTGCCTAAGTAACAGGACAT